>NC_072808.1:24326562-24937187 GCF_028583425.1 Eublepharis macularius | reverse complement strand
TCCTTCCGCCGCCGCCGGCCCTCCCGCCCGTCCCCGGCCGCCGCCTCGGCGCTGTCCGGGCCGCCCCTGGCGTCCTGGCCGCGCCGCCGCTCCTCCCCGTCGGCCCGCGAGTGGCGCCGCGCGGGCGAGGCCTTCCCGGCGGGGCCCGTCTCCCGGCTGCCCTCCGGCGGCGCCCCCTGCCGGCCCGCGCCGCCGCCGCCCCAGGCCGTCATGTCGGCCAGCGCCTGGGCCGCCTCGCTCTCCTTCTGCGCCTGGCAGGCCGCCTCGAGGCGCCGCTGCTTGGAGGCCGGCGAGGCGGCGGCGGCGGAGGAGGAGGCGGCGGCGCGCTCGCCGTCGCCGCAGGCCCCGCTCATGGCCGCGCCGGGGGGCCCGCGGAGGGGGCGCGCGGGGCGGGCGGCGGGTTCAAAGCGGGGGTCGAGGGGGGGGAGGCCGCGGCCAACGGACTTTCAACCGCCGAAGCGCCACAGTCCTGCGCAGTTTCTCCTCATTGGCCGCCGGGGATGGCTCTCCGGCCACTGGCGGAGAAGCTTTATCGCGTCACGTGGACGCCCCCCGGCCTCCGATTGGCTGCCTCGGGAAGGCAACGGCGAAGAAGAGGCCGCCGCCTTTCACACCACGTGGGGGAGGCGAATACCGATAGGTCAACGGTTCGCTCCCCCGCCCTCCATTCGCCAATCGGGCAGGCCTCGTTTCCGTCGCGTCATCCCAAGGAGAAGGCGACGACGACGCATTTTAGCGCCTCCGGAGGTTAAGAGACGCATGCGCCCCAGAAACATGGGTGGGAGGGAGCGCACCCTTTTCCAGGTCTCTTGTAGCGCATGCGCCGCGCGGGTGGTGAGCGGCGTGTGTCTCCTGGCGCACGTGGAGGCGGAATGTGCCTGGCGCTGTACAAGAGAGCGCCTCGTGCGGGGGAGAGCATGCGCACTTAACACGTGTAATTCGTTGCTGCAAAAAACCGTGGGGATCCCCCCCGTGTGATAGAGGGTGGTGTCAGATGCAGTCGAGCGGGATGCAGGCGGAGGACCGCATTTTGGTATCTTCTTGGCAGGAATAATTTTTTTATTATTATTTATAGTCCGCCTTTCTCGCTGAGACTCAAGGCGGAATACACACTGTGAGTCAATTTCGAAGACGTGAGAGAAGAAGGGGGACCTTGTGGGTCTAGTTTTCTGCTTGCAGAGAGTTGTTTATGTGAATGAAGCATTAAAAGGAACAACGATGCCTGCCACCAGGACTTTTACCTTGCTCTTCTTCAAGGAACTGTGAGCCATCGTAGACATGCGTGGCGGTCCCTCATTTTAGCCACCATGCTTTGCTGTAAATCACTGTGCTAAAACCAATGAAACAAATTTTCAGGGAGGTGAGGTCTGCCAGCAGTAGTTACCCGTTATATCTACTCTTCTAGACAGGTTAGTTTCCCACTCAGAGCTGCAAACAAGGTCTGTATCATTATTATTCACACAATCCAGCTGGGGAGCTGGGCTGAGAGGAGCTGCTCACCCAAGGCCACCTATTAAGCTCATGGCAGTAGTGGGAGTCGAACCAGCAGAGTGTTGACTAGCAACCCAACCACTTAACCACTATGGTGCAGCAGTTTTCTAGCCAAGTGGAAGCTCCATGTTCTGAGGCAGGGCATCAGTTGTTGGGGCTGTGGGTGGGCACCTTTTCTTTCACGTCTTGTGGGTTTCTCATCTGGCCAGACGGTGTATCTAGACGGGCCTTTGGTCAGATTCCACAGAACTCTGTGGCTCGGCTGTGTATTGCCTATGTGGCAGTTGGCTGAAGTGCCTGCTCTGTAGTTCTGCTGCCAGGGCGATACTGTTGGTGCCCTATGCGAGTCTGTTTAGGATCTCTCATACATTTGGGGCTGCTGGCTGTTAGGGAAGTCGCCCAGTTTTAGAAATTTCCTGGTTTTAAAAGAGCCAGCACTAGTCCTCCCGGTGGGTGGCAAACTCATGCTTAGCTTGAGCACTTTTTGCTATTTGCTTCAACTGTTGGCACCAGACAGCAACCCCTGCCATTGTGGCTTTGAGCCTACCAGGACCCACCCCAGCTCCAAAGCTCCAGGTCTGAGCCTCGGTGTGCGAAGGGGATGATTGCATTCTTGTGCAGGCTTACTACAAAGAAAGTCTCATTGGATGCAGTAGGATCTACTCCTGAGCAAACATGAAAATTGTTTCTTATTATAGTGTGTGTGTGTGTGTGTGTGTGTCCTTGCACTTCTTCTGCTGCTGTTTTTCTGCTGTTGGAGTTGTGGTCACTAAGACATGATAAAAGGGTGGAGTAAGTCTGTATGCAGCAGCAGCAGCAGGGATAATCTACACAGCAGCAGTTGTGCCTCCAGAGTAAGGGAGTGGTAGATATTCCAGAACATGTTGGTACCCAATGGCACCTCCCACCACCCCCAGTGACCATCATAAGGCACTCATGCATCACTCCCATTCATTTCAATCTCTTTTCCGCAGATCTTCCCTATAGTCCCCATAGTCTGTCTTACAGGTGTTTCTTGAGCTTTCCCTGCCCTGCCTCTCTGTGGCCCTCGCTCTGCCATCTGCCCGGAGGCTGCAGCTGTTATTCAAAGCAAACAGTTCAGGCTCAGTGCTCCCAACCTGTGTTCGGACTGCAATGTGCTCTGTGTGTGTCCAGAAGGTCAGGATTCGGAAGCTTCCCTGAAAGTTCGGCTCTGCTGCCTACAGGGGAGTTCTGTGCGGTGGGCAGGAGCTGTTTGGGAAGGGATGGACAAACAGTTGAGCAAGTCCAAGTTCCTGCACAAGCAAACACACTCTACTCAAAGCTGAGCAGGAGCTGGAAAGAAAGGGCCACAACTCCCCGTAGGAAATTGCACAGTGTTGCAGACAGCTTCCCTAAGCTCAGTCACAGCATTGAAAGAAAAAAACTCCTTCCAATGCATATTCTGATTTCAGGGTTCTTACACTTCTCTATCAGGCCTGGTTCTGCGGGTTGACTTTACATTTGTGTATATTTACACACACACACACACACGTCATACAGATGGGCACCAGGCAACAACCCCTGCCGTTATGGCTCTTAGCCCACCAGGATCCACTCCAGCTTCAAAGCTTAACATGCAAAACCTTAACATGTAATGGCAGGACAGCGCTGATCCTCTTGTTACATTTTCTTCACCCCACTGTTCAAAATGAGCCCCACGGATGTAAAAATACAGCAAACTGGGATGATGGTTTTGGTTTTTTAAAAAAGAAAAAATGCATTTGCAAAGTTGTTGGCTGCGTTTCAGGCTGACCACAGGAGGCTAAAAGATAGAGGTACCCTGGCCTGGCCATGGACAGTGGAAAGTAAGGATTCCCCAGAAGAGCCGTCTGCGTGTCAAGACACCATCATAGATCCAGAGGAGTAGCCGTGTTAGTCTGTTGGTGCAAAATAGTAAAGAGCCCAGTAGCACCTTTAAGACTAACCAGCTTAATTGTAGCATGAGCTTTCGAGAACCACAGCTCTCTTCGTCAGATGCATCGTCAGCTTTCAAGAACCACAGCGCTCTTCATCAAATGCATCGTCAGCTTTCGAGAACCACAGCTCTCTTCGTCAGATGCATCGTCAGCTTTCAAGAACCACAGCGCTCTTCATCAAATGCATCGTCAGCTTTCGAGAACCACAGCTCTCTTCGTCAGATGCATCTGATGATACATCTGACTAAGAGAGCTGTGGTTCTTGAAAGCTGAGAGTGCATCTGACGAGAGCTGTGGTTCTTGAAAGCTTATGCTACAATAAAGTTGGTTAGTCTTAAAGGTGCTACTGGACTCTTAAAACACCATGAGATAATCATAGCTCAGCGACAGAGCAAAGGATTACGGTCGCATTTTCCACTTGGGTGTTTAAATTTTTGTCCCATACTTTCTAAGGACTTCAGCTTGGAGTGCAAAGTGAGTGATTTTTTTTTAACTGCTAGCTGCCTTGGTGGTCCTCATTGGGTAAAAAGGCAGCGTACACATTTTGTAATAAATAAATAAATATAATAAGAAACAGCTCTGTGGTTACTGCGTATGTTTTATGGGGAGGGACTGTATTTCAAAGGAAGAGCAGATATGTTGAAAGTGTTTCCAGCTAAAAGAAGCTTGGGTATAGTTAGAGCTGCCAATACAGTTGCCAACTCTGAGTTGGGAAATTCCTGGAGATTTGGGGCAGCAGAGAAGTGATGCAAGAGTCCACCCTCCAACACAGTCTTTTCCTCCAGGGTATCTGATCTCTGTAGTTGAGATCAGTTGTAACCCCAGGAGAACTCCAGCCTAGTTGCCAACAGCCTGGAAGGGAAAAAAGTTATGCCCCTTTAATAGAGGCTTAATGTGTGGAAATGGGCAGTGGAAGATTTTAATGGCATGACGGTAAATAACCTCATCTGGTAGGCCTCCGTTAAAGTGGAAATGACTTTTTTCTCCAAGCAGTTTGCAAATCTGGTGGTAGTCCTGAGAAAGATCTTCTCTGGAGACCCTGGAACATTTGGCCTGATTCAGTACAAGGTAGTTTTGTAGCAGATGAAAAGCACCATATGAAAGGGAATCACTCTGCATGGCAAGTTGTGGGCCATTTGGGACAAGACCTCATCTTTACTTTTATGCAGAATTGCTATTACCTGACTCCTTGGGCACAGAAACTAACAAAAAAAACTTGGCATACAATATAGCTATTTGGAAATACCCTAAATGTGGCTGAAACAATTGTGCATGGTGAAGGAGTTTTGCCTAAGCTGGCATACTTGGCATAGGGAGGAGATTCCTATGGGGTAGCCGTGTACATACAAAGCTCTTCATGGCCTTGGTCCAGCGTACCTACGGGACCGCCTCCCTCCCTATGTTCCTCCATGGCAGCTTTGCTCATCTGAACAGGGTCTCTTGCAGGTGCCACCCTGCACATGGGCGAAATCAACAGCAGCCCGTACACGGGCTTTCTCTGTGGTGGCCCCTGCCCTGTGGAACGGCCTGCCTGAGGAGGTCAGGAGAGCCCCCACGCTCCTGGCATTCCACAAACAATGCAAAGCCCAATTCTTCAAAAAGGCTTTTTTCTCAGATTGGAGGGCGGTGTTGTAGAGAGGAAGTCTCAGATGCTTCGCTAATTATTTTAGGAACGTAGACTTCACCACTATGTTGCCTTACATATTATCTATTGTTCTAAATATGTACTCCTATGTGCTACCTATGTTTCATGTTGTCTGATGTCAGTCCAAGAATTGATTATGTTCTGTTCCAGCATTTGTTCAACTCTGTATTGGATCTTTGCTAATGCTATATCTTTAGATCCTGAGGAGTTAGCCGTGTTAGTCTGTAGTAGCAAAATCAAAAAGAGTCCAGTAGCACCTTTAAGACTAACCAATTTTATTATAGCATAAGCTTTCGAGAATCAAGTTCTCTTCATCAGATGCCTGATGAAGTTTATCTTTGTAAACTTGTATGTATTCACCCTATGTCATTGCTTATGGAAATGTCCTTGCGACTGTATGAAAATGTTCTTGATACTGATTGTACTAACCCCACACTATGTAATCCGCCTTGAATCTCAGTGAGAAAGGCGGACTATAAATGACACAAACAAATACATAAATGTTAAGACAGTTGTAGCAAAAACAAACAGAAGTTCAGCAGCACCTCGAAGACATTTATTTCACGGAGGTGATGCTTGTACAAAATTAAGTGGCCTTGGTTTCACTGGACAATGGGGGCTGTTTAAACCCTAGCCTCTACATTTAAGCCTAGCTGCAACAGAGCAGAGGGGGCAGGCTGTTCTCAGGATTGCAGCCCTTCTTTGCTGTGCCCTTGGTTTACTTTAAACTATATTAACGTACGTTGAAAATAGAAGTTGCCACTTACCTTTACCTGCTGGATTCTTTGGGGTTCTCTCTGGCTCCCTGGGCCGTGGCTCCCTTGCAAGCTACCCACCTAAATAAGCAGTTCTGGCAGATGCCCCCCCCCTTCCTGTTGAAGCAAGTCAGAGCACAGGAAGCAGGTCGCCTCATGCCGCTTAGGGGCCACTGGAGAACCTTTGGTTGGCCCCAGGGATAAAACTGGTTGCTGAGCTAGCTGGACCTTGGCACCGGGCTGCTTTTATGTCAGCAGCAGACTCCACAAGGGGGCAGTGTGAGGCCAAGTTCAGGTTGCGGAAGAAGAGTCTCGTTTTGGAGGAGAGGGACCTCTTTCTTTGGGGTGCTGCTGGGTTCCAGAGAAGACTATTTGGGGCTGATCTAGTGTGGCAGTGGGGCGTTCTGCAAAAAAAATTGAAGGGGAAGGCCTTGCCCAAACTTGCTGCCTGTGCCTCCCCTCGCCCTCGAGTTTCCAGGACAGATTCCCCCCCCCCACATTTTATTTTTACTTTATATATAGTCCATCTTTTTTGCTGAGACTGGAGGCAGATTACAGGATATAAACAGTGCAAAAAAATTACTGGAATAAAGTATCTGAAATGCTTGGAACACAAAAAATTAACGCTACAGGCTAAGAATGATAATTCTAACTACACACACGCACACACCGATGTATGGCTTCCTCTAAGGGCGATGTGGAGTGCTTCCACGCAGGCATTTTGCTCTGCCATGGCTTTCTTACTGCAGCATAATTTTGCAGAGCATTCCCACAGTATTGCCCTCTTTCATCCTGCGCTTGTTTCCCCCTTCTTTTCTGCTGTCTTCCCCAAACTTAGTTGGGTACAGTCTTTTGGAAAAGATTGTGCCCTTGCTTCATTTGCCCAGCAGCTGCCATTTATTTATTCAAGTCATTTATACCCAACTTTTCTACCTTATGAGGACCCAAAGATGCTTACATCTCTTTCCTCTCCTCCATTCTTATCTGCATACCAAGGCTGTGAAGTAGGTTAGGCTGAGAGTGTGGTGACTGTCCCAAGGTCAGCCATGGCAGAGTAGGGATTCGAACCTGGCTCTCCCAGATCCTAGGAGGACACGCTAACCACTGCACTATGCTGGCCGTAGCAGCTTGTTAAAAAATTGGCAACTGACACATCATGATTGCAGCAAGTCAGTTATTTTTTAAAGCCCTGCACAGAGTGAAGTGGTGGTGGCTGTCAGGAAAATGCGGCAAGGAAAGTGCAGAGGAAATGGTTGTGTGGACACACTGTTGCTGCTTTGAACCCTTCTACAGCCACCAAAGGAACATGGAAAATTATTGCTGAGTGGAGGCAGCCAAGGCAATCTCTTTTAGATAGTAACTGAAGCATTTCTGTATTTGGATAGTAATTCCAGTAATCCGTTGCAGCAGGAAAAACAAGAATGTTTCATGGCATATTCGAGACTAGACTCTAGCGCACCAACCCATATGCTGGAATAAAATTTTTAGTTATTTCTGCTAAACATTGGGAAGGCTAAAATGTGCCCGCTGAGACCCCAGTCTGTACGACATGGCTGAAAATGTTCGCTCTCTGTTGAGGCTGAATGAGGTCAGTTTCCAGAATACTGGAGGAAGAGTTCTGCGTGAACTGAATCTTGGGGCCAAGCTAGAAGTGACGAGTTACACTTGAATGGCAAGTGAACAGACTCACGTGAACAGACTTCCTGTTCACTTGCGCTCCACTCGATCCACTATGTGATCGAGTGGAGTGCAAGTGAACAGGGAGGAATACATGTGAGTCTGTTCACTTGCCATTCAAGAGTAACTCGTCACTTCTAGATTGGCCCTTGTTCTGCCTATAGGAGGAATAATGGCGCCTACTTTACATCTCTTTCCTTGAAGCCAGCATCAAGCATCTTTGGCTTGGGGGCAAGGGACTTTTGGAGCAAGGCAGAAAGTGTAGACAGACAGCTTTTATATCCAAAATGCACATTCAGAGGTGCCAATTTTCTTTTAAATCATGGCTGACAAGACTTGTGACACTGGAGCCCCAGGATGCAGGAGTGTGTGGTGCTCTTGGGCAGGATCAGAAGGGCCTGGGGTCTGGCTGGGCCGGGGCTGAACTGTTGCCTGCCTCTCCAGCCCGGGGCGACCACCTGTTCTCAGACTGGGCAGGTGAGATGCAAAGCCACCTCCCAGCATATGGGTCAGCTACATACTCGCCACAGTGCCTTATAAAGTGGCAATCTCTCCTGCTTAGGTTGTGGCATGCCTGCCCAAAAGACTGGCTGCAACGGGGCAAGTGGCTCGCAGAATTGTTTCCATACCTCCTGCAGGGAGCTCTTCCAATTTTAATCACTGTCCTGTTAAGATTTCACTTTGTAAGCTGTGCTACATCCTGCAGTTTGGACACTGACCCTGAATATGGATCCCCTCTGGATGAACACGGACATAACATTTTAACAGCAGTCATCTACTCCGAGATCCCAGCTTTGCTTTACATTCCTAGACACCAGTAACTCAAATTTTGATTCAGCCTGTAAGAGGGTTTAAAAAAAAAAGAATTAAAGCTGCATATACAGAAGAAGTTCATTCCTCACAGTAGAAATAAAAACGTTTGCAACAACAGTGGTAAAACTGCTCTGGGGAGAGGGTGGGGAGATGTTTTGGTGATGTCCCAGGTGCTAACATACCTGTCTCCGTCCCAAGTAAACTGTGCATTCCTACTCACGTGGCAATTAAGACGGCTGCTGTCTGGGGCTATCCTGATTCCCAAATGTTCTTTCTTCCCTGCTTGCGCCAGATTTCCAGACCACAGAGATCAGTTTCCCTGGAGATCATGGCTGCTACGGAGGTGGACTTAATGGCGTCACACCCCTCTGGGTCCCTTCCTCCCCTCCCCAAATCCTGCCCTCTTCAGGCTCCATCCCCCAAATCTCCAGGAATTTCCCAACTTGGAGCTGGCAACCCTAGTTGCTACAGATGCTGTTGTGGAACAATTTTTGTGACAATTCAATAGACAATTTATTATCTTTCAATCAGTCTTGACAGAGGATTGCAGTTGCCTCTTCCAGTCTCATGGCAGGGCCATTCCTCTGCTGCTGCGTATTTCTGCCCTGGAGTCACTGGATCCTGGAAAGATCTCCTCTCTCTTTCATGCTATTCCTCTTGAGAGGCCCAGAATGACCACTGAGTATTCCTATACTAATTAAATCAGAGTAATCACCGGAGCAGCACCACTGGGGAAGCAGAGGCCCATGTGCCAGTAACTGAATTTGTAACTATCTACATGTGACTGTGGACAAGGAAAGTTAGAGACCTTGGATCATATAATAGTTTTTTGCCCTAAGTGGAGTAAGGAAAGAGAGAGATTTATTATTCCTATTATGTTAAAAGAAAAGCTTCCCTTCCTTCCTTGGGTAATCTCAGTGTTATTGTCTGATAACTTTCCTGACAATCAAACCTCTGCTATAATGGCTTCCTTTTTAGCCACGGTGATAAAGAAACAAAATCTTCATGAGCTTAGATAGTTTAAAGTGATAATGACAAGTTATGTCTGTGTGAATTGGGTATGTTCAAGTGTACAGTTCATATTTTGTTGATGTTTGTATGGCTTATGGCTTCGGCCGGAAAAGCAATAAACATATTATTATTATTATAACTATCTACATTTCCAAGAACCACATGCAGAGGTTTTATTATGTGGGGAGAAGACCCTTCCAGTACAGAAGCTAGACAGCTTCCATGTGAAAATGTGTCACCCACCTTGTAATTCCTCTGGTATCCCACAAAGGGACTGTGCACTTAACTTTGCAAAATTCAGAGCTCAACCAGAATACCTGTCCAGATGGCTAAAGCAAACAAACACATAAAAATGGCTGTTTTATTGTCTTTGTTAAGGAAGAGTTGAAAAGAGATTCCCCATGCGGTGTCTACCATGTTGTACAAAAGAATTCCTCTCCAGTGCCTTGGAGAAAGGCAAGGGGTCTGTTCCTCCAGGACACTTCTATATAGACCATGGAAAGCCAACTTCTTATTAAGCTGTGGTCCCTTTCCCTGAGCTCAGTGCAAGTTGAAGACCGTTCAGGGCAGTGCTGTGAGCAACCCATAGGAAGAGTAATTCTGGACAGCTCTCCGTTAGGACTCTCCTCTCTTCTGGTGTCACTGACCCCATGATGTGTTTAAAGATATGCAAACAGCAAATCCAACAGGATTTGACAGTACACTTTTTTAAAAACACACACACACTCCTTGGTGGTGCATTGGAGACACAGGAAACAGGTCAAGGAGATTTAACACCAGCCGAGAGGTAGCCTGGCCAACAGCGAGACTATGGTAGGCCTCAGAGCAAGGCGCCCACTAGGACACGCATTTCCCTGTGATAAACAGAGCTCTCCATCCACTACACACTTTTCCAGTTTCCTGAACTGAGAAGCTCTGACATACCAGACAGGTAAGAATGTGGTAACTTCCCTGGGCACCAGAAAAGGCGTAGTTAGTTAGGCACAGGCCCACAGCTGTGGGGAAATGGATAGTGTTATTATTTTACGGCTTTTATACCCTGCCTATCTCCCCAGTGGGGGCCCAAAGCAGGTTATATCATTCTTTTTCACTTTATCCTCATCACCACCACCCTGTGAAGTGTGCGCGACTGGCCCAAAGTCACCGCACAGGCTTCCATGGCAGAGTGGGGAATTGAACCCGAGTGTCCCAGATCCTAGTCTGCCACTCTAGCGACTGACTCCACCTTCGGTGCAAGGACAATCTCTGAACCTGTTTTTGATTTCTAAAAGTTTATGGTGCAAGAGGGTGTAGTTACAAGTTAGGGTAATTCTGCTGGAATCTGGCAGCACTTGGGAAGATTTCAGGGCGAGTGTATGAAGCCTAAATGTAATGTGGGATAAGTGTCAGAGATGGACAAAACTGGACAGGTCAAGGATGGAATTAGCACCGAATATGGGAGGGGGGATAACGGATGGAGCCTCTGGAATTTGGTGAGTCATAGGTGGGATGTGGTGGGTCAAGGGAGAAGGACAGGAGTGACAAACCTATTGGGGGCCTATTGGGAATTGTACTCTTTCCAGTTGCACATCTTGGGTTATCAGAACAGAAACATCGGCATCACTATGAATGTGAGCAGAGGAGTGCATCTGGCATGGAATACCCCCCAATCTAGAGTGAGGCTCTTTTTCACATAATTTCCGTTTTAGAGGTGGAATCTGCCAGTGCCCAGAGCAGGCCCTTTTCTGCTGCGATTCCCAGCCATCAAAGAACTGCTTGCCTGAAGAAGACTGCCAGGCACCATCTTGTTATGCTGGGGAGACGGGACGGGAGGCCCAGGGGCACCCTAGGCTTTGTCTGGTTGTTGACATGGCCCCTGATCCCAAAGTTCCCAATTCCAAGTTGGGAAATTCCTGGAGATTCAGGGGAAGAGCCAGGGGACAGCAGGGTTCAGGGAGGGATCTCTGCCGCGGAGGCCACCATGGAGATCAGTTGTAATTCCAGATCACAAGGCCCCACCTGGAGGTTGGCAAGCTTCCTTTGTTCTACTATCCCAGGCCAACTACATTACTGTGTCTTACCAGGAATCTTTCCTGTTTGAAAGGGGGTTTTTTCATACTTGTAATCTGCCTTGGTTCCCAGGAAGAATGGCGGACTATAACTTATTACTGTTGCTGTTACTATTACTACCACCACCACCATTGTCGCTATTATTATTACTATGCACCTTAGCTGCTTTTTTCCTGTGCACAGCTGAAGATGCATGGAAACAGTAGTGGAGGAACCAAATCCTGGTTGTTGTGGGTTTTCCGGGTTGTATTGCCGTGGTCTTGGCATTGTAGTTCCTGACGTTCTCCGGCCGTGAAAGCCTTCGACAATACATCGAACCAAATCCTCTTTAGCATGCATAGCCAGTGAAGCCCAGTCTTCCCTTCCCCTTGCACAACTCAAAATATGGCTGCTCTTAATCTTATATTGCTTCTGCCTGACGCTTAAGACCTTTTCTTTCCAAAAGCTTTTTTTGTTCTTGCTCACTTTTGCTTTTAAAAAAAAATAATAATTATGGGTATATTATTTTTATTTTTTCAGGCTCATTGATTTTTAGATGAGTTTAAAATGGATATCACTCTGTGGGAGGATACAGCTGGATTGCTGTGTGTTGATTTGATTTTTATGAAAAAGGTTCTAAAATACTGTATACATGATAAAAGACTGATCAGAGTGGTCTCGGCCAATGCTTTATAAAAACACAAGAGCAGGGCCCAGACATTCTCAGTAGCGGTCCTGCCTCTAACACCAATGCATAGATACTGGTAGTGAGGTACTCTTCACATGCTTAGACGCAATGCTCCTTTACTGGCCTGGGTGTGGAAAGTGCCATCAAGTCACAGCCAACATATGGCAACCACTCACGCAGTTTTCAAGGCAAGAGATGAACAGGGGTAGTTTGTAGACTTGCCAGCTCCAAGTTGGGAAATTCCTGGAGATCTGAGGGGTGAAACTTGGCATGGCACGATTCCATAGAGTCCACCCCCAAAAGTAGCCATTTTCTCCAGGTGAACTGATCTCTGTGGCCTGGAGACCAGTTGTAATTCCAGATCTCCAGCCACTACCTGGAGGCTGACAACCCTAGTAGTTTGCCATTGCCTGCCTCTGCAGAGAGACAGGGGACTTCCCTGATGGTCTCCCATCCAAGTATGAACCAGGGCCGACCCTGCTTAGCTTCCGAGATCTGACCTGCCTGGCCCATCCAAGTCAGGGCTTTGCTGACCTACATGTAGCTATACTGGGACCGTAGATGCCACGGCTGAGTTCTCATGAGACTTCCTTCAGATTCCTAAAACCTCAGCATACCATTCAGCTTACTGCCAACTCGCCAATGTTTTACAGGCCCAGCCAGGACTGCTTTCCCCTGGTTGTTGCCAGGATGTAAAGTGACAGGTAAAATACTGGGTGGTCAGTGACTGCATTATTTCTGCACTTTGTGCGGGATGCAGTTTTGTTCTAAAGAAGAAAAGGGCCCGTCTTCTGTGCCTGTCCTCTCATAAATCTTTTTTTTAAGATCTCCCCATTATAGAGGAAAAGCACTCAAGCACTTTGCCTTGCACGCCTCTTAAAAACATTCTTGGAAAAGGCACTTTGTAGATGCTCAGAGAAACAGACTGGAGGTGGCAGACTTTTTGAAAACAAAAAGGGGTCAATGCCAGACTCTGTTTCCTTTATTCCCATTAAACCTGAGATTTCTAGTAGTAATGCAAAGGAAAGAGGGAAGATACCTATAATTGTCAGGAGGATTTTTGTTTGTTTGTCTTATGTGCAGGGAGGAGACTGGTTTTGATTTGGGGGGAAAAATCACCCAAGAATTTTGCATTTCATTCCATCTTTTTTATATATTTATAAAAAAAAGAAAAAGAAACAAGAAAATCCCCCGAAAAGGGGGGAAATGGAAACAAATTTGACACAAAAGGGGGTGGCGAGGCAGGGTCAAACTGAATCCCTACCCCAAATTTCCATCTCCACCCCCCGATCCAACCCTGCCCACCCCGCCCACCCCAAGCTGTCCCCCATCAGAAATAAGTTCAAAAGCATCCGTTGCAGGGGACACATCTCCACCCGTCTGCTGTGGGCCCCCACCCAACCCTCCCTCCCCTTGCTGAAGTCACAATTCCTTTATTCACTTTCCTTTAAAAAAAAGAAAAGAAAGAAAATCTTCATTTCTCTCATGTCTCTTTCCAGAAAAAAGAATTCTGGAAATGATCTGTGTTCATCTCCCATCTTTTCCAGATATGGATTTCCACGGGGTGGCCACAACATTGGCCAGTGATTAAGGCCATTGATTTCCTGGTGGCAGGGCTGGAGGGTCAGTCAGTCTTCTCTTCACAGCAAAAGTCCAAGCCGGGATTCTTCAAAGGGGGAAAAGTGGGGACGAGGCCCAACCCTCCCCCCCCCGCCCACGGCTCTCTGGGTCCCCCACGTTCCCTCCTTCCTCCACCACCCCGCTCAGATTCCCCCACCTCCCCCTCTCAGCTCTGCTCCCATACCGCTGGCCCTGGCCCATCTCCTCTCTGCTTTTCTCCCATTTCTCCCAACAGCGCCCCTTCCAAGCCTTCCCTGCTGGCCACCTCCTGCACGCTCTCTCCCTCTCCACCCATAAGGAGTATCTCAATGCCGGGGACAGTCATTTGATGAGAATGCCCTATATATATGCCCTGCCCCCTTCCTTCTCAGCGGGGATCGGACAACATGGCTGGAAAATCAATCAGATTGGATTTGGAAGTCCTGGCAATGTGGCGGACGCGCATCCCAGCAAAGAAGAAACCCAGCTGAACCAGGCTTTGTTAATCTTTGGAGACAGAAACAGAGCCAGGGGTCCAGACCCCGCTCCCCTACACACACGTGCTTTCCCCCTCCCTTACTGAAATTCTCTAAACTCGGGTCTGGAGCCTTTCCCCCACTTGCTCCACCCACTGCACTCTCCCAGGGGCAGGAGCAGAACCAGCTCACATGACCCCGGCCCCTTTGAGGCTCTTTGCTCAAAGCTGGACTTTTGGACTCTCAAGCCCTGATGGAACCCCTGGGACCGTATGCTCTCTCTTCCACCCCCAGACCTGACAACTGTGGCTGGCTATTCACCAAATCATATTTGTCCACTGGGATAAATCCAGAAAGGCGCTACAACAACTTTGGGGGCCGGGGGGGGGGGCGGAAATCATTGTCTGTAAGCCTCTCTCTCAAAGCAGAGCATAAACAAGCTCTCGGGTGATGTGCTATGGCCAAGACAGAAGTTGTGAACCAGGGGGGTCGGGATGTGTGTGGATAAGAGAGGGGCACTGAAGGCCTGCCTTGGAATGTCTGCTCTTCGCTTTAGAAGGGGATGTGCCGCCGCCACCCCTCCCTCTCCTGAGGCCTGCCTTACGCACTTTCCCTCCCGCCTCTCTGCGCTGTCGACTGGTGGTGTCTCTGCCGTCCCCCTTCCCTCTCTGGGGAACACAGTGCTAGGATTTCTTGGTGGGTTTATCCTCCCCCACACCCCGCCCTGCATCTTCCTGCTTGCATTGTTCCAGGGTGACATGGTCTGCCGGGCCTTGGATTGGCTGCTGCTATAGCAACTGAGGTGGGGTTTCCCAGGCTCCCTAGTTACAGCTTTCCGATTGACAAGAGCTAAGTCACTGCTGGCTCCCGGACGTCCCCCTCAAAACAGCTGAGCCTGTCGCTTTCTTCCCTGCCTGCCTCTGTAGCCCCAGAATTTTAGGAACTCTTACGGAAGGGCTTCGCTTAGGGACTGACCCTCGCAGAGCAGCAGATGCTAACTTCAGAGCTCTGCCCCCTTCACTGCCCTCCGGGTGTCAATCTGGACCAACCCTTCCGAGGCTGAGACTAGTGCTATTCTGGGAAACCGAGGCTACGAATCTGACTCTGGTCCGCTCAGCATTTGCAGGCATATCTTTAGAGCTGCCAGATTAAAGAAGTAGAAATAATGGATATTATGAAACGTGGGCTGAGGCTGTATGGACTTCTGGGGTGTTTGATGTAAGCCATGGGATAAGAGTCTGGAGACCAGAAAAACAAGAAAAACAAACCATAAAGCAGTGGGCACTTTGTCCTCTGTCTAAGAAAAGGCCGGGATACTAGTCAGGACATTTAACTGTCATTGTATAGTTCTGGATTTACGCCAGGGGAGCTGAGATCAGAATCCGGCTCTGATCTCCTTGAGGCAGTTAGGTGATTTTGGATATTTGCCCTGGGGGGTGCCTGAGAGCTCAGAGTCCATTTGCCGCACCCCTTACTCTGGAGAACCATGGCCAAGGTTGCCTGGGGTGGGGGGAGGGAAGCAGAATGACCCATCAATTGGCATCTCATGTGATGTGTATAAAAAAGAAAGGTTCAAAACAAAATCCAGACTCAGTTTGGCACAGGCGGGTGCCTTTGAGCTGACCCTCAGCGCCCTTCACATGACGCAGTAAGGCTCCCTGGGCAGTTCAGGCTCTGTCCTCCAGCAAGGAATGTGGGCAACCAAGCTCTTCTTGAGGTCCTTGTTGAGTAGAAAGCAAACTATGGGGTTGACAGCAGCTTGGGCGAAGCTCATCCAAACGGCTGTGGAGAGGTAGCGGTGGGGGATGCTACAGGCTTTGACGAAGACCCTCCAGTAGCAGGCCACAATGTAGGGTGACCACAGAACCAAGAAGAGTAAAGTGATGACGTAGAACATCCTGCCCAGCCTTTTCTCAGCCTTGAATTCTTCCATGCCCAGCAAGCGCCGATTGGCTGCGTGGGCGTTCTGCCGGATGCCCAACAAGGTGGGAGGCATGGGGCCACGACCAAAGCCAGCAATCCAGTTGGCCGCAGCTTGCCCAGTGGCTCCTGGCCCATGGAACGTCCAGTTTTGGCTGATGGCTGGGACCATCTGGATGGGCTTCATCTTGCGATGGCGGTACTCAAAGAGAAGGAGCTTGATGTAAACCACGTGGGTAGCAAAGATCAGCACGGCCAACATGAGCATAAAGCCCAGAGTGTCGTTGGCTTTGAAGTAGCGGTGCTCGAAGATGCACTGGTCCTCCTCCCGGATGAACTTGTAGGTCCCAACGTCAAAGACCGGGGGGAACGCCATGGCCACCGACAAAGTCCACACCATGCAGATGACTGCGACGCACGTCCAGAAGGTCATGCGTTTGGCATAGAAGCGGTGGTGGGCCACAGCCATGTAGCGGGTGACGCTGATGCAGAAGAGGAGGAAAGCCGCGTGGAAACAGAACAGGACCGCCATGAAGGCCACAATCTTGCAGCTCAGTACACTGTAGGTCCAGTTAGAGCCGTGGCGGATGGACACGAGCACGAAGGGGAAGCAGACAGCCGAGCGGATCACGTCTGCCAGGCACAGGTCCAGCAGGAAGTAGTAGGGGGCCCTGTGGAGACCACGCTCTTTCAAGACCAGCAGCGAGAGGGAGAGGTTCCCCGCCAGACTCACACAGATGATGACGCCCAGGAGCAGCAGCTTGGCATAGGTAGAGGCAGCGTGGGGCACTGAGCCGTGGGCCTCTTCGGTCTCATTGGCACTGGCCATCTTTAGGGGGGAGGAAGTGGGGGGCGCTGGGTCAGCGGCGACGTGCCCGATGACAGCCCATGACCCCAGTGCTAAAGGGGGGCATCATCTGTTTGGGGGGAAAGATTGGAGGAAAAGGAGGGGGGAAGAAAGGATCAGTTTAGAGTGCATTTATTGTATGCATTGCAATGGAACAGTCTGTCCCCCTTTCTGATATGTGTGTACTTTGGTTAGGTCTCAAGAGGTGGAGCCCCTGCTCAGCTAGTTTTGTTTGTTAGAACTGTAGACTGCAGCAGCTCCCTTGCTCCCACCCTGTATCTTCTCGCTAACTAATGCACATTGTTTTGAACACACACGCATCTCTGCCATGTGAACCCAAGAGCAGAAATACGAGTGAACTGCAAGCAAAAGGGAACATCACACAGACCATTGAGAAACAGGACATTTGTCAAGCATGGACATTCTGTGAGCCACAAATGTTTCAAACTTGGAGACTCCCAGAGCAGAACCACAAGTGACAAAAGGCACAGGTTGGACACTTGTCAGCTTCCCTCAAGTTTTGATGGGAAATGTAGGCAGCTTGGCGGAATGTTGGACAAGTGACAGTTGAAAAGTCCATTGGACAGCAGTCAGAGAGCCAAGCTGTGAGACCAGGACGCCTACATTTCCCATCAAAACTTGAGGGAAGCTGACGAGTGTCCAATCTGTGCCTTTTGTCACTTGTGGTTCTGCTCCCAGATTCCAGACATTTTGTCAAGACTTGTTGTCATCTTAGTGGGATGGAGGCCTGACAGTGTGCTCCAGAACCGCCCCCCCCCCCCCGCCCCGAGATGTTGCAGAGGTTTTAGAGGTTCACCTTCCGTTCACATGGGGAACCAGCCACGCTAGAAGCACAAAAACCCAGATGTGCCAGCTGTTTCCAGAACGAGGGTTGCCTACTGGGTTTTGATCCCGTAAGTGGCTCCTTAGTTTGCTGGTACGGTAGAACTGCCCCTTTGTGCATAGCACATTTATCCCCTTATTAAAATATTTAAATCCCACTTTTCCCTACGGCTCAAAGCAAGTTACAAATCCAAATTCAAAGCATACAAAATACAGTAAAAAATCCAAATTACTCCCCATCCCCCCTTTAAAAAAACGTCTCCTGCTTATACCCTCTTAAAACCCCTAGAAAACAGAACAGCCTTGCAGCACACTCTTAAGGACTTCTACGGGTGGTGCCCCTTCCGCCTTCTCAAGCAACCCCAATCATTCCATAGGGCCAGCAACAACAGAGAAAGCGTGGGCTCCAGTTGATGCCGGGCATTCCCGTTTCCATCCCAAGATAGGCCATTCCTGGCTGACTGGATGTCAGATTGTGTAGCGTGTTTTAAATTGTTGTGATCCGCCCTGAGCCCACTTGGTTGGGGAGGGCGGACTATAAATTTAAGTAAATAAATAAACGGCCCCCCTCACTTGAGAACAGAGCTGGGTGCCCTTAGAAAAGAAAAAATGTCACCATATTCAATTCCTTATCTCACTGTATTGGCATGACTCTGAGAGAACTGGGGACATTTGCCACTGTATGCACTTGAAGGCCAGGGGCCGCCTTTTCAACTTCTGTCTACACAATGGGGAAGATTGTACCCACCTCACAAGGATGTGTTGAGGATAAACAAAATAAGGACCATAAAGACATTTTTCACAGTAATATTGTATCATTCTGCAAAATGGGCAAAACAGAAATGTTCAGGAGGGCATTCATGTCACGGAATTAGGTCTGTAATGGGACAGGATGGTACATAAAGATATTTTCATATGGGAGTGGATCCTATACTCCCCTGTACATGCGTAAACCCAAATTCTGTATCGCTCACATTAGGCTGGCCTGGGCATTTGGCTGTTCACATTGTCATTTAATTTTGTATTCCTAGTCCTAGTGCCTTGGTATTGCTCTTGTTGACATTCAGTTTTATACTCCTCCATACTCCTATTGCATTGTTCATTCTGTGCCTTCCCCTCTTTCTGTACTCTGTAATCCGCCTTGAGTCTCAGTGAGAATAAACAGACTAAACAAATAATCCTGTTGTGACTGAAGTGAGTGCCTTCTAAAGGGATATGGCCAGCCATTCCAAAAAGCCTCACAGGTCCCAGGACATAAAGCTGCAACATTTTACAAAACACAGATGCAAAAGGTGGCGTTTGGGCAAGTGGGCCACAAGGTTTGTCACCCATCTGGATAGGCCTGAATGCTCTGTGACTGTCGAGAAAACATCCTTGCTGGGGGAGGGGGGGGGAGATAAGTAATCTTTTCTTTTTTGGCCAAGGTACGGACTGTACATAAAAATGAGGGGCAAATGGCCACCTTTGCCCTAGAGAGCCACAGCTCATTACAAGAGGGACCCCCACTAAGTACAGACTTTAAGACACACTTCTTAACTACCTCATATTTTATGTTTATTGCACCCAAGACAAGTATCTGCACCCTCCTTAATCTGCCATTCCCTGGGTTCTTTGCAGGAAGCCATGACAGTGAAACAGAAATGAATATGAAACAGAAACATGTTTGGAAAGATGTGCCCTCTGAATGTCTCCGTGGTTACAGCTTTTGAGACCTGTTTAATTTCTGGCTTGAGCAAGAGATATGTCATCTCCTACAAAACTGGCTGGTACATTTTGAATTGCACACAGAGGTCAGGGAGTTATAGATGGAAAGTGCTTTAAGAATGATCGTATGCTTCTTGCACTTGCCTGAGAAACAGTCATCTTTCTAAATTTATCATGTAGCGGGTTAATGTATTTCATTATCAGCGTTTGATGAGCTAACAGTTAGGGGATGAAATGACTGTAGATGGAAGCAACTAAAAGCAATTTCATTAGTCAATAACAACTGTGCTTTCTGTACAAGCTGAGGATTTTGCTCCCTTCTCAATCTACCCAAAGAAAAGTCATGACTAACTCCAAAACCTGCACCTTCTGTCAGCAACAGATGTGCATCCAGTTGAGATAACAATGCTGTGTGCGCTTGGGAGAGTACGGGCTGGCCCAAGCAGGGGACTGTGGAGTGCACAGGCAAGAAACAGGGTTGTCTACCTCCAGGAATTCTCCAGACTGCATCCACAGCAGAACCAAATACATGTCTGCAAGCCCAATGAACCAGAGGGACATTTCTGAGAAAGAAACTAGTCCAGTGGCACCTTAGGGAGCAACAAAAATTTCAGAGTATCCGCTTTCAAGAGTCACTGTTCCTTCCTTCAGATGCAGGAATCTGTATCTGAAGAAGGAAGCTTTGACCCTCGAAAGCTTCTACCCTGGAAATCCTGTCGGTCTCTAAGGTGCCACTGGATTCAAATGGCTAGCTACCTGAAATCTCTGAGAAAGAATGTTGAAGATCAGGCTGCCCAAGTATGGTCTTGTTTGGGGGGGATGGGTGTTGCCTCATCTTTGTGGCAGTACAGGGGAACCAGGGGCAAAGATGAGACTTCTGCACTGTTATAGTTATGTAGGAGGAAAAGTTTTGGCAGGGGTAGATTTTCTCACCCCTGCGTGAAAAGTTGCACCTGTTGAAATGAGCTCTTTGATACTGCCCGGTCTCCCTTCCATCCAGGTCAACCCAGCTGATCAGTTCCCAAACTGCATATGAGAAAACTGCTGGCATGCTAAGAAAAACCAACTAAAGGTTGCTTGTGAGCTCAAAGCACTCACCCACAAAGGAGGCTTCCTGCCGTATCTCTGCAAGATTCACTGATCTGGCAGTAACCTCCTTCCAGTCGGCTTCTGCTAGCTGTGATTGCTGCTGCTGTGCCTCTGCTTTGTGTGTGACTGGGCTACTTAATCACTCCCAATGCAGAGGGGCAGCAGAACGGCCTGCTCTCAAAGGAGGCTGCCTGTTGCATCTCTGCACTTCATTGCTTTGGACTTGCCTCCCTTCCACAAAATGCACCTCCACAGCACTGATTCACAGAGAAACACAAGATAGTTGGTTCCCCTGACAGTAGGTAATTCCCAAACATTTAATCTCAAAACAAGCTTTTTGGTGTCAACAACCAAGTGTGCCTCCAGTTTAATTCAGAAAAAATGTGACTCAGCTCTTGGCAGTTTGGGAAGGATAGCGGGGCCTCCTTCTCCAGGCCCAGCTCTGCAAGCTCTTCTCCAGAAGAGAATTCTAGCAAGATAGGAAAGACCCCAGCTGAGACCTTGGCAGATCCTGACTGCGGAAGGAGATCATGTCCAGGAACAGATTTCCTTTTCTGCAAAGTGTGCAGTCAAGTGGGGGCTGGTCCACGTGCTCAAGAAACCACCCGGCTGCTCGGTGGAGCAACGCTGCCACACATCCCCAACTGTCAATCCCCTGTGTATTCTTGCACAGACCTGAACTCTCACCTTAAGGACTGTTGCCTGTGCCACTTGAGGATCTCACGCTTCTGAAGGCCATGACCAGACTTAGACAGACATGACATCGGGAACAAATAAGCCCAGCTGCATCAGGGCCTGATCCCCACAGCTGGAATACCCCTTCCCATGCTGCTGTTCTAGCTTGGAAAAACAGTGCAAGTTGGAGAAGGCTGAAGTCCGTCCCCCCCCCCGTGCCGTGCTCCCAAACACGGCAGAGTCATGCGGCTGACCGGACTTGTGGCAGAGGTATCCACTTTTCACCCAGAGTGAACTCTTCGTTGTGGTTTCTTTTTTAAAAAAAACAAGCATGCTGTTTTTAAATATCACAATAGTTCTACTTGCATTTATTATTGCAGAGTTTCAAACACACACAGAGTTATGATTGGCCCCCCCCCCCATTTAAGCAACTCCTGGAATCTCCCAAACGGTATGGCACATTAGGAACAAAACAGAGGCCTACGTAATAGAAAACAGATCAGTTAATAGAAAACTAGACTCTGGCGTCCTCCACTTAGGTTATGGGTCCCAAGTTCAATGGCTTTGGGAAACGGGTATCCCCCATTTCCCCACAGCGCTATGGTCCATCGTGGCACCCCTGGGGGTTTCCCTGGCTTTTCTCTGATCTTTCTCAAACCTGCTTTGCCCCAAAGTTTTGAAAAAGATTATAATAAAAGCTTGGATGGCTGCTGCGTGGGTGGGAAAATTTGGATTTTCAGGCCCAAGTGGCAGCCATTTCCCCTGATCCTGCCCCCACAGCAGCCATTTCCCCTGACCCTGCCCCCACAGCAGCCATTTCCCCTGACCCTGCCCCCACAGCAGCCATTCCCTCCCCCCTGCCACTGTGCAGCTTTTTATTTTTTAAAAAAATCAATACTAGAACATCATGGCGTCAACAAACCATTGTAACAATAGATGTAGCAGTATCTCTGAATTCCCAGCCTTCATTTTAAAAACCTACGTCTCTAGCGCCTACCCCGGTAGAGATTCAAAGCAGCGCATCTCTACCAGGCAAAGGGCTACAGAATTTTTCAAAAAAAGAAAACTGGGAATTCATAAAACTTTCCTGCACCCATTGTTACAATGGTATAGCACTATAACAATATTCTAGCACTGATCTGTTTTTTCAAAAATCGCCAAAACCCTGGTGGCCTGGGAGAGGGTGCCCACTTCTGGGGGATAAGGGTAAGAAAACTGCAGAGAAACCTGCTGTGTGGAAGACCCAGTGCTGTTCTGATTTATCTGTAGGCAGCAGCACCAGCAACAGGGAAACCTCACAATCCTGTCCCGGTGTGGAAGGGTGGAGCATCAGGGAAGCAGTGAGCCCTCCGAAAGGGCGTCTAGGATCCCATGCGACGCTGCAGAGCACGCTCAGCCCCAAAAGGTTCCTATGACACTGTGAGTGATTCAGGGGTGTGTGTGTGGGGGGGTGCTTCTTGGTTGTATAACTGCATCGCTGCTTGGGATGGCAAAATGTCTGGAGGTAGCCCTAGCAGAGGGAGAAGAAAATGGCAGGAGCCAAGCAAGACTGGAGCAGAGCACCATGATGCTAAGAATCATAAGAAAGGGGTTGTTCCCCAGCATGTTAAGACGCGTGTAGAAAAGGGAATTTAAGCAGAGGGGAAAATGCAGTTCTTGACAGGTCCCTTTCTAAGTGTGCCTATATTCCTTTGTCAAGGTATGGAGGATGTAATATTTTTGCATACAACTTCCTACATGCTTGCATATCTACATACTGGGATACACAAGTAGCTATAGAAACACTCATCTCTTTTATTCTGGATTTACTTATTTTCTTTAAAAGCAATCTTACTGCAGAGATTAGTTCTCCTGGAGAAAATGGCTGCCTTGGAAGGTGGACTCAGTGACCGTATACCTCAA
This sequence comes from Eublepharis macularius, assembly GCF_028583425.1. Taxonomy (NCBI): domain Eukaryota; kingdom Metazoa; phylum Chordata; class Lepidosauria; order Squamata; family Eublepharidae; genus Eublepharis; species Eublepharis macularius. Next base: position 24,914,087 of record NC_072808.1, on the reverse strand, counting down.
TGAGGGCCTTCCCCTCCACAAACTCAACTCTCCCCCGGCTCCACTCCCCCCAATCTCCAGGAATTTCTCAATCCGAAGCTGGCAACCCTAAACATTACTGGGCAATACAGTTTTTAAAATTTTCAGCACCTGAGCCCTTTTTAAAATTGAAAATAAAACTGGTTGAAGTGTTTTGAAGTGAATTTCTCAAGCCAGAACTGGCAACCTTAGTTACTACAGAACTCCATGTTGTTCATTTGAGTCCACTGGGCAATCCTGACTCAAGGGGAGTGTCATACCTCAGGTGGGGTGAGCCCCCTTATGCTGCCACCACTCTGGGATTTAGGGTCCCTTGGGAAGGCCCAGAGTGCCCCCCAACCCTTCTGACCTCCGTAGCTTGGCCAATAAACAGGCGCGAGGACCCAGCAAAGTAACAACAAACGAAAGAGTTTATTTACAAGGTCAGTTAATATCAAACAAACAAGGTGCCTTAGCAACTACAGATGGGTGAAAGCAAAATAAACCAAAGGCCCTAGGGCGACTGAACTCCCTGCCCCTCTGTCTGCCAGGCCTGCCTTCTCCTCACCCTGCCTGGATGAGGGCCTCCCCCCCTAGCGGAAACCTCCTCTGACCTGCTGCTCCCCGGGAGAAAGAACCTAGGCCTTTCCCCTCCCAGACTTATATAGCACTAGCCTCCTGTGTTCTGATTGGCCAAAAAGAGCACCAAAACGGCCCAGGGGCTCCTGGGAATTGTAGGCAGGCCTACTCCCACTGCTAACAGGCTTCTGAGGCCTTGCTAGGCCTTCCTGGCACAGCCAGATCATGACAGGGAGCCTTATGGCAGAACCTCTGGCATGAGAGATTTCTCCATATGCAGCTATTTCACATGCTCAGCAAGCCCTTTGCCAAAAGGACCAGGCTGAAAGACACAAACAGGCTGTTTTCCCACTGCTTATCGGCCACGGAACATTGCGCCGAGCTCCCGGAACGACAGCGTCTTCCTGGTGCGATTTCGCACGAGAACAGCAGTTCTTGTGCAAAATCGCACCAGGAAGACGCTGTCATTCCGGGAGCTCAGCGCAATGTTCCGGGGCCGATAAGCAGTGGGAAAACGGCCATACTTCTCTGACCCAGAGAGGAGGAGGAGGTCAACGGCTCATTGGACTTAAGAGGTGTTCACCAAACAGACAGAGCTGTGTCATGCAGTTCCCCCAGCCTGACTCATTTATGTGGATGTTAAATTAGTCAGACGCACACGCACACACCCCACTTCTTGCCCACACGCACCCTCCAGAGTAGTAATGTTCCGTGAATACAGCTTCACATTCATCAAGTGGTAACTTACCACAGAGCGTGTTGGAAGAACCACTTGGCGAAGTTAGTCATCTGAGACTTCCCTGCAAAGCAGTGAGGAGAATTTTACTCCTCCTCGCCTTCTCCAGGTTTCTGTTTCCGTGTGGCGAAATTATTCTCACTGTTTGGCAGAATGAGCCCAACCACCGGCTGAGGAAGCGATGACTGGCACGGTGTCAGTGGCCATCCATACACATCCGCTGCTGAGGCAACAGCAGGATTTATGAAGCACTTCTCCATGTTATCTCAGTAATCTTTACGACAGCCCTCCAAGGGCCAAACCACACATATATGCACCGAGTCATATATCTGGGGCTCCCAGGGATTTTTAAAACCAATTTTCAGATGCATAAGGGGCCCAAGCTGGATTGGGAAACAAGGAGGGACTTTTAAGCCTGCTCTTTGTGCCAACAGCAACTCGCAGCACACGTCTGATTCGGCCCTAGAATAAGGGAAGTGTTGCCATCTGCATGTCACAGAGACAGGGAGCGGCTAAAGCAAAAAAAGGTATTTTCCCCTTGACTCTGCTCCTGTGCTTTTCACAGAAGAGATTAAGCAAAAGAAATAAAGTAGGTGAACCTTCCCCTCAAATAGAAAAGGAGCAACGGAAAAAGTTTCCTCTGCCTAATTTCTTCATGTAAGGCTGATATTAAAGACACAGGAACAAGGCCTGGGAAGAAAAAAAAAGGGTAACAACCTAAAGGGCAGGGTTGCCAAACTCCAGGTAGGGCCTGGAGTTTCCCCAGAATTATAACTGATTCCCAGACTACAAAGATCAGTTCCCCTGGATAAGACAGCTGATTTAGAGCGTGGAATCTATGGTGTTATAACCTGCCAGGGCCCCCGCCCCCAGGCGTCAGCCCCAAATCTCCAGGAATTTCCCAACCCAGAACTGGGAACCCTAGCAGGCTTGCTTAGGGCCTCTTGGAAAGTTCATGGCTTTAGATGAGAATTGATCGGGGGGGGGGGCGCTCACAGCTCAGTGTCTTGTATACTCCAGCTATACTCCAGACACACCAGCTATACACACACATGGGCACACACAAACAAAAACACGAAGCACACCTTCAGGCTCTGATCCGCAAGTGTCTGGCCCTTCTGCTTTATGTGCATCCAGAGTAATGTGTGAAAAAAACCTCAGGAGTGGGATGTGGATGCGCAAACCTGAGTCAGTGATAAGCTTGTGCTTTCCCATTCCAAAAGAGCTCCCATTGGGATGCAAAAGCGAAGCACAAGGCATTTGCACATCTGCTTGTTGGAGCAACTTAAAATGCCCCAAACTGCAGTCAGGGAAGACCTTGGTACAAAACTCTCCCTCCAGGCTGCTGGCTGACCAGAAAGAAGTATCCTGGCCAGCATGCTCTTGGAGCATTAACAGAAGCTTGATGTTCCGAAAGCCGGAAGACCCACAGAAAGGAACATGAGCAGCTGAAAACTGCAACACATCAAGCCACAATCATAGCCGCAGCTTCGAGAGCAGCTGAAAAGCTGACAACCCTAGTTTGTCTGCCTGTCTCTCACTCTCACACACAAATATCAGCATACGCACGTTAAGCATCTTTCTGTTTGTGAACATGGCTCCAAAGGATAGATCAAAACAAACACCCAGACCATGGGGCCATATACAGAGAGGCAAGACTGTTGTCCTGAAAAGTAAAAACAACTGTGAGAGGCATTTCAAAACCAGGAAAGTTAAAGAAGATACGAGACCTTGCAATGCTGCATCACAAGATCTTGCCTGCCATTTTAGGGGTTTCCTAGCAACCCTGGTAAGCAATGCCAAAGCATGAGAAGGCAGGTGGTAGCAGTGGAAGAGAGACGGGGAGGAGAGAACGAGCAGAAAGGGGGAGGCAGGCAGCAGGCCCGCTGAGAATGAGGCAGCGGGGGGGTGGGGGGGGAGGACGACGTGGAGCTGGAAGAGGGAGCGAAGCGGGAGCCAGGGGGGGATTTCCCCACTCCTGAGTGTCATTTGAGGGTTACACAGAAACTGAGGTCTGTATAGAGCACAGCTGTACACATTTAACAGTCGTTCACTCTCCCCTAAAGAACTGGGGAAGCTACGATTCTGTGGGCGGGGCTAAGAATCTCTAAGGGAGAATTTTTAGAATTCTCTCCAACGGCCATTCCTTGAGAAGGTATAAAACTGGTGTAAGTTTGTTTACTTCATTTATTTACTTTATTTATACTCCACCTTTCTCCTCAACGTGGCTCATGTCGTTCTCCTCTCCTCCATTTTATCCTCACAACAACCCTGTGAGGTAGGTTAAGCTAAGAGGATGTGACTGGCCCAAGATTACCCAATGCACTTCCATGACAGCAGAGGGATTCAAACCTGGGCCTTCCAAACCCGCGTCTGACACTCTACCGCTACGTCATGCTGGCTGGTAGAGAAAACATGCTCAGAGCCTAAGACCCTTATACAGTCGCATGTGGCAGTGGATCGCCCACGCAATAAATCCCCCTGTGTGGTCCTTTCCTCAGCCACCTTCCCTGTCACCGCTGAAAAGAGGGCTCCCAAAAACAGCGCTGCAGAAAAGAAGCCAAGGTGGAGGAAAACATCCACGAGGATGCATCCAAAGAAATTCATGCTGAGGGGGACAGACGCCAATATGAATGATTGCTTTCTTTATATGCAAAAAAAAGTGAAGGTCCCAAGCCAGTTTTTCAAGAGGGGGAAAACTAGGCATCAGAAATCTGTCACAGAGGGTCAGCAGCTTATGAAATTCACCCTTGTTCATTCCCTTGCTCGACACATAATAATAAAAAAAAGCAAACTAACTCCAGAGTGACTTTTTTGGAATGTTTACATTGCACTCAAAAGCCACAGAGATTGCTCCATGGATTGATAAACAACCAATGAAACTTGTTACAGTGAAACAATGTGTTGAATTAATAGTTATAGCCTTCCTGATCATAGCCAATTGCGGACATGGATTTGTCAACTGTGGTTTGGAAAATTCTTGGAGATTTGAGGGTGGAGCCTGGGCAGGGCACGGGGCTCGGCGGGGCGAATTAACCTAGAGCAGCTTCCACCTCCGGATTCTAGCCTCAAATTACTAACACCACCAGCCCTTTCTCCTCCACAGATGAAGGATGAAGTCTTGGCATGTCTAGGCAGCCATGAGCTCCACACCAGAAATCTGCATTTATACTGTGAAATCTGCTTAAGAAACCCCTTCCTCCGAGCAATATAAATGTGTTCTCCAAGCAACATAAATGTGGCTTCTAGGAAATTCAGGGAATGTATCTACCTGAGAATAAAAACAGAGGCCTAGTTGTCGTTGAAATAATACACCTGTATAAAATCAAGCCACGGGGTGCTCTTTGGGCTCGTGCTCACATAGATAGACCCCGGGTGAGGTTTGCATGGCAAAACAGCCATTTATTTATTTATTTTTTTAAAAAACTTGCACATAGGGAACCCGTCTGTCAGAAAGATGGGCACTAAGCCTAGTTTCCTCCCTGATATTCTAGTTGAATATGTGCAGGATTTTTAAAATGGAGACGCATGCAATGAAAGGTCCCTATCTGCACTCTGAAGAAATACAGCCCAAACATGGATCTCTTACCTCTGGCAGCCCATGCACACGCTACACGTCTACATGACCTCATGTGGGCTTTGTGCAGACATATTCTAGGAGTTCCCAGCTGAGAACTTAATTCCCAGGTGCACGTGGGCCCAACTCAGACCAGGAGAGCAGCACACAAGGAGAACACGGACTCCATTCTCCCTACCTCACCCCGTGCCATTTCTCCTCCCTGAAATGGGTCCAGGTCCAAGAGCCACTATTTCTCCAATGGGGAAACTGGCTGGTACTGATGGTTACACGTAAGTTTCCCTAATAGGCAAAAATTGCCCCCACAGAGCTGCTTAAGGCAGGGGCAGTCTATTGCTCCAAGCCTTGGGATGGGCAGGGTCCCCAACCAGCTACAGTCCCGCCCCTTTCCTGAAGGAGGGGAAAGAGGAGGAGGAACTGGTTGGCTGCGCCTGCTCACTCCAGGACACAGGCAGCAGCTGGCTCGGTGGCTGCCACGTGTGCCTGCCCATCTTGCAGAGGGCAAGAGCTTCTCCTTTCTCAAGCTGGGGTGGCTCAGGAAAAGGGGTGAGCCCCAAAACTGATGGCAGTGATTCTGTGGCCCAAGATCCACTAAGACCGCCCCTGCTTTCAGGTAAGGGAAATGGGAGGCTGTACCCCCTCTTCCTTGGTCCCAGTTGGAATGAGGACCCCATGCAGCAGGGGGGTTAGTTCTCACAAGGAATGAAGCAATGAAGCCTGGAGAAGCCATTGTTTGAGAGCAACAGTCTAGTGCTCCCATGCCTTAACTTTCAGCAAAAGCAAAAACATGTTGCTAGACCTCAAGGTGGTGGCGTAAGATCTGGAAATGTATGCAATATGTCTGCTGAAGTCTCTGAAGAGGACTTGAATCCTGACTTGAATTCCAACATGCAATTTGAACTTCCTTTTCTCTGTACAGTGAAGGCCTCATTCATGAGTGTGTGACAATCAATTCCCAGATTATACTAACCAGCCCATGAAAAAACGGCCCAGCACTTGCAAGCAGAAACCCAGCCTGAGTCTTCGGCTTTCAGCCTGCACAATTCTTGGATTCCACCAGCTTGGCCTAATTCTTCCCCTCACCCCAACGCTCAATTGCCCCCATTCATCTATTTTGCCAACTTGGTCTGTCTGTGTTTGGACAATTGTGTGTGCAAATCAGTGCAGGGTTAAGGTTTCTACCATGCCCTGGCAACAAAACAAAATGTGGTTGACAGATCCCCAATTCTTCCTCAAACTCCTTGAAAATTTAAGAGTCCTGCAGGTAATACACAGTTAACGAGAGAGGGTATAAACTGCACTGGAGTGACCTGCCAGCAGACTGGCCCCTGCCCATTTCCTCCCTGTTCTTTGTTCCCCAAAGAATGGGGGCAGAGAGATACATGAAGGAACTGGGAAGCAGAGCGATTGTACTGGCAGAAGAATGGGGCAGAGGCAGGGTGCTGCTCCCCCTCCTCCTTGCTACCCTGCACCCATCTGAGCCGATCTTTAGGATCTATTATGAGGGTTCATCAAACAGCAGCTTCGTCCAAATGAATGCTGCCCTGAGGACCCTAACCCTACCCTGGAGATTTAATAGCGGCTTTCCGTATCAGACAATAGTTCTGGAGAACTCCTCCCTCCGGTGGACGTCGGTCACTCACCGGACAGACCCATTCGTTTTTGGTCATGCCAAAGTATACCCAAGATTCACAATACAACACACTGCAAAGCAACAGTAAAACTGGTTTTACTCCCTCTAATAAACACACAGCAGAACATACTTACGCAATTTCACAAATTAATGATTTGTGAATTTGGTTGGTCTGCCACGCCAACCCATTTCCATCCATATCCATGCACATTCTAACTAGAAGCTCATGTTCAAACATAAAACAGGAAAGAATATGCAGCCCCCCCCCTATTCATTTTTATATGAACACAGAGAGGCATGAATTCTCAAAGATACAAACCAACTTGTGGATTTCTCTCCCATGCACATCAGGTACACATCGACATTCCTGCACACTTCTGCCTAGAACAGTGGTGTGACACTCGCAAATGTGTCACAAGTACAACACACCAATGGCTAGTTTTCTCTCTCCCCACACCTAATTCATATTAACTGCAAACTCATACAGAATTTTCATACAAATAACCGGGTTTTCTCTTTTACAAAGGTTAAGAAATGATTTCCCCATCGCTTGTAATCTTAGGTTTGGGACCAATCACACTTAATATAAATGTTTGTAAAATATAAAGCTGCTTAATACTGAGCCAGAGCGCAGTTCAGCCTCATAGAGAGTTGCCTATTCTAATCGGAAGCAGCTCTCCCCCAAGTCTTAGGAAATCGCTGGTCTTCCCCAGCCCTACTGCTAGGGAGATTGCTTAAACTGGAAATGTCACTGGTCTGAACTAAGGTAGTAGTTTTAGTGCAGGCTAATGGTTAAGTTAGTTTAATCAGCAAGTGTCCGGAGGTGTCCTGGGAGAGGGAGAAGTGGCCAAATCGGACACTTTGGGCTGTCTGATCCAAGTGACTGGAGAAGGGACCCTCGCCGAGCCGGTTGTCAATGCCTGTCCATTACAGGGGAATGGCCGTGATAGGCAGCAGCTCTCAGCACAACTTTGGTGTGCGGACAAGGATGAATCGGAAGCAGCTTTGTTATATCACTCTGTGCTTGGAACCAGGGTGGGATTACCCATTTACTAGCAGGCCTGTGGGGCAGCCTCTTATGGTGCCCACACTAATTGGGGTGCAAAATATTTTACTAGTAGCAGTTCAAAAATATTTTTAAGGGGAACCCCCCCCCCCTAGAATTGCCAGGGACTTTGTGCGCTGCGCAAAAAATGGGTTTGCTTACGAGGGTCCCTCCCATTTCCCTTATGCTCAGGGCCTACCTAATAGCGGCATTTAAGAATCTGTCCATGCAGTTTCGAACTGGATAATCACATTGAGAAAGCATTGGGTTGGGCTTGGGTTTATTCCTCTCCTGCGGTACCTAACTGGACTAAGTCGCTTGAGTCATGTGAAACTCTTGGCATGAAAGAGACTTCCCTATAACACATTTTGGTCTGAATTACATGAAGTGACATGGGGGGGAGCAGGGCCTGACGGCATGGTCTGCATAGGTGTCCCAGTGAACCAGTTTCACAGTAGAGTGACTCTGAGGAAAGGGTGGCAATCCGTGGTCAGGGGCTCTCTCTCATCTCCCTAAGACCACCAGAAGATTCTGCAGCCACAGATCCCGCCTCCTGCACTCACCTGTGGGTTGGTAGCTAAGAGGTATCTGATGATCCTTCAGTTTGGCCATGGGACCACCACTGCTTAACTAGATGGCCCCTTTCAGTTCTGTGATTGTATCTGTTCAAACGCCAGCTGAACGTCCCTTCTCTTAGATGCCTCTTTCCATAATGGATAAAAAAGCACTGACAGCCGCGGCAGCAGCGATATGATAAAGGCACGCCAAGGTGAAGAAGGTACAGCCAGTACCCATCGCTCCTGGGCTGACACCTGCTGTTGAAAACGGGGCCTGCAAAGAAAGTTCCTTCTCCGCAACACTCTTGATGCCAACACATCAGAAGTAAAGCACATGCGCTGATATATCAGCGGTCCAAATGGGTTTGGGGTTCAATGTGGTCATGTTTGCACACACTGAAACCTAAACATGCAACCTCACCAAGACACACCTGACATATCTATACAGAGCAGACACGTCTCTCAGCCACTGGCTCCTTGAAAAAACACACCAGGTGCCCTAATGATCTCACAGGTTCAGAGTCTGATTGATTTATGCACACTGGTGACCACTTTCTCTGGCAGACACCTCCGTGCTGAGAAACAAAGTCACATTTATATAGAAAGAAATGACAAAATTGTCTAAAGACAAAAAGAGTTATAGGTTGACAGAATGATGTGCCAGTCCAAAAGATTAAGGTACATACCAAGAACAAATTAACTGCGATTGTTCATGAGCAGGCACACACAGAAGCAGAGATCAATGCACACATCATCCAGTGAAACACATTCATTCACAAACACACCAACATGTACAATGGTTATTCATGTCTGTTATGCAGGGAACCAACACAGACATCTACTTGCTCAGGTTCAGACAATGCACCACACACACACGCACCTCAAGACACACCTGTTCACATGAACTAACACCTGTCACAACACACTTTCCACCATAAATTCATTAGTCTCTTAGCTTCACAGATGGCAGTTGAATTGCTCTAGAAAGCCATAACGGTTGACTTAAGAGAAGTTACTATAGGTTTACAAGGGACTTACTAAAATTTTGCACAGCAGAAAAAATATATATAATCCCACATTATTCCATCTGATTTACTTGTGATGCACAATTGGTTTATTCTTGATTTTGTTTCACTGGAGTACAGAATCAACCTTGTCAATTTAAGTGCAATATTGCTTAGTTTACAGGACAGACAGTTAAAAGTAAATCCCCCCCCCAGTGATAAGTTACTCAACTGACTAGCTTATACTGATTTAATCAGTATTGAAACTAAATACATAGAAGTTAGAAGCCCAGAAAAAAAATATTACTCACCTGTCTGTGGAATCTTAAAAGGAAGGAGAACTAACTTTTAAAAAGCGTTCTTGGGTTGCCTGTGAGTAATCTTTACTCCCCTAGCAACCAGTGGAAGGGCTATTTTGAATGCTGAGTTTGCCTATCGTTTACCCAAGCATCACTGAGAAGATTATGGGCTCCAAGAGATGAGTAAGCCATTCACAATATAAAACAGCAAGAGTCCAGTAGCACCCATAAGACTAACAAAATTTGAGGTAGGGTAGGAGCTTTTCTAAAGGTACCTGTGGAAGTGAGCTGTGACTCACGAAAGCTCCTACCCTACCACAAATTTTGTTAGTCTTCTTAGGTGGTACTGGACTCTTGCTTTTTTCTACTGCTACAAGCAGACTAACTAAAGAAGTGAGCTGTGAGTCCGGAAAGCTCCTACCCTACTACAAATTTTGTTGGTCTCAGAGGTGCTCCTGGACTCTTGCTCTTTTCTCCTGCTAGAGACAGACAAACTGAAGAAGCGAGCTGTGGCTCACGCAAGCGCCTACCCTCCCACCAATTGTGTCAGTCTTGTAGGGGCTCCTGGACTCTTGCTCTTTTCCAGGCTCCCCATCTCGGTCTGTTCACAATGCATTTACTCCTGGTCTGCATTCGGTTGAGCTGAATACAAAGGAATTACCTCCCATTACATCACCTCCAGTCCTACACCTGCTTTTCACGGGGGTGCCAGAGAATCCTCCCCTCCCCTCCCCCCTCTTTTACACCATTGATTACATGAGGCAGAAGGGCTCCCGCTGGGGGTCTGCAGGAGGGGGGGGGGGTCCTACTCGCCTACTCGGGAGCGGCTGTCCCCGAACCGCTTAAGCATCTCGGCCAGCCAGGCCCGGCTGGGAACAAAGGGACCTCCCCGTTTCCCCGCCGCCGCCGCCACCTCCATCTTCCCGAGCCCCGCGGGACGGGCCTTTCCTGATGGGGGGGCGGGGGGGCATCCCCTGGAGGGAGGGGGGGAGGCCGCGGGGCCCCAGCCAGGCTCCCGGGGGAGGGGGGCAACGGCGAGGGGGTGCCGGGAGCAGCCGCGCCCGCCCGCCCGCCCGCCCGCCCGCGAAGCCGCCGCGGAGCCCCAGGGCGGGGCGAGCAGAGGGGCTGCGAGGCGGGGGCGCCGCGGGGCCTGGGCCGCTCACCTCCGCTGCTGGCTCCGGAGCCTCCGCGTCCAGACGGCGCCGGGGCGGCTGCTGCTGCTGCTGCTGCTGCTGCGGGGCTCCCGCCCTGCCCGCGCCCGTGCCCGGGCGGGCCGGCGGGGATGCCGGGCGCGGTTGCCGTGGCGACGGGGCCGCCGCCGCTCCCTGCCTGCCTGCCTGCCTGCGCCCGGGGAGGGCCGGGCCGGCCTGGCGGAGGCGCCCCTGCTCGGCTCCGCGCTGCGCTCCTCAGGCTGGGGCGGGCGGCGGCGGCGGCGGCGGGGAGGCGGAGCCCCGGCGCCGGGGCGGCTCTTGCATCCCGCCTAGGGGAGCGGCGGCCCGGGGGCGGCGGGAGCCCGTCCCTGCCCGAGGAGCCGCTCCCCGCGGCCGGCCATGGCGCGCTCCCTCCCAGGGGTCACCCGGCCCGGCCCGGCCCCTCCGGCCCCGGCCGGGCCATCCCTCTCGCCGCCGCCGCCGCCGCCGCCTCAGCCTGCGGGGCCGCTCCGCCGGAGGAGGAGGAGGCCGCAGGGCGCGCCTGGGCCTGGTCGGCCGTGCCGGGCGCGAGGGCTGGCGGAGCGCGCCGAGGACAATGGGCGGCCCGCCGCGCGCGCCCGCCTCTCGGCCCGCTCCGGCTCGGGGACGTCGGCGGCGGGGAGGCGCGCGGGGCCTCGGGAATCTCCGGACGGCCTCGGCCCGGCGGCGGAGCGGAGAGGGGCGCTCCCCCCCCTCCCTCCCTCCCCCCCTCAGGATCCGGTCCGGCGGCCTGGGATCCTTCTCCGGCCCGGCCTCGCGGGGCACCAGGAACCGGGAGGGAGGCCCGGGGTCGGCCCCGCTCTGCCGGGTGCCCTTGGGCCAGCCAGGGGGTCGGACTGGCCCGTCTCCCGGGGCTGTTGTCAGGATAAAAAAGAGGAGATCGGTCGGTGTAAGGCGGGGTATCAAGGAAGAAAATCGGACCGAGGGGCGCGAAGGCCGCCCCCCTCCCCCAAAAAAACCCGGATTTAAACCCAGTTTCCGTGCCGGTGGTTCTTAAAAACCCGCATCTGAGAGCCATTTTGGTTTAGTGGTCAAGAGCGGCCGGACTCTAAGCTGGACAGCTGAGTTTGAGTCCCCACTTGAAGCTAGCTGGGGGTGAACTTGGGTCAGTCACAGCTCTCTCAGAGCTCTCTCAGTTCCACCCACCTCACAGGGAGATTGTGGTGAAGATAATACACTTTGTAATCCACTCTTTGTGTGGGCGTTAAGTTCTCCTGAAGAGCAGTACATAAGTACAAGGTTGTTGTTATTATTCATAGACTCATAGGGTTGGAAGGGACCTTGAGGGCCACCCAGTCCAATCCCCTGCACAATGCAAGGGGGTTGGACTGGAAACCTATTAACACGGAGGTTTCATTCATTCATTGTGGCTAATAGCCATCAAGAGCCGTATCCTCCATTAAACTGCACAATCGCTTTAAAAGCTCACTATACGCTAGCAGCCATCACTACACCTTAGCACTCCCTCACAAGGAAGACGCCCTGCCCCGTTGGCCATTTCGGCTGCCCTTTGCTGCATCTCCAGTTCCTGGCTTAGAACACCCAACTGCTTCTTCCCTGAGGTGTCTCTTCTAAAGAAAGGGACAACCATTGCAGCGTGGGGTAGTGGTTAAGAGTGGCAGGATGCTCATCTGGAGAGCAGGGTTTCATTCCCCGCTCCTCCGCTTGAAGCCAGCTGGGTGACCCTGGGTCAGTCACAGCTCTCTCAGAGCTCTCTCAGCCCCACCCCCCTCACAGGGTCTTGTGGGGATAATAAATGACATTGACTTTATAAACTGCTGAGTGTGGCATTGTCCTAAACAGCAGTATATAAGCACAAGGTTGTTGTTGTTATTGTTATTATTAACATGGAGGTTCCATTCATTCATTGTGACTAATAGCCATTGAGGGACATATCTTCCAGTAAACTGCACAATCACTTTAAAAGCTAACTATACGCTAGCAGCCATCGCTACACCTTAGCACTCCCTCACAAGGAAGACGCCCTGCCCCGTTGGCCATTTCGGCTGCCCTTTGCTGCATCTCCTGTGCCTGGCTTAGAACACCCAACTGCTTCTTCCCTGAGGTGTCTCTTCTAAAGAAAGGGACACCATTGCAGTGTGGGGTAGTGGTTAAGAGCGGCAGGACTCTAATCTGGAGAGCAGGGTTTCATTCCCCGCTCCTCCGCTTGAAGCCAGCTGGGTGACCCTGGGTCAGTCACAGCTCTCTCAGAGCTCTCTCAGCCCCACCCCCCTCACAGGGTCTTGTGGGGATAATAAATGACATTGACTTTATAAACTGAGTGTGGCATTGTCCTAAACAGCAGTATATAAGCACAAGGTTGTTGTTGTTATTATTAACATGGAGGTTCCATTCATTCATTGTGACTAATAGCCATTGAGGGACATATCTTCCAGCAAACTGCACAATCGCTTTAAAAGCTCACTATACGCTAGCAGCCATCACTACACCTTAGCACTCCCTCACAAGGAAGACGCCCTGCCCCGTTGGCCATTTCGGCTGCCCTTTGCTGCATCTCCAGTGCCTGGCTTAGAACACCCAACTGCTTCTTCCCTGAGGTGTCTCTTCTAAAGAAAGGGACAACCATTGCAGTGTGGGGTAGTGGTTTCATTCCCCGCTCCTCCGCTTGAAGCCAGCTGGGTGACCTTGGGTCAGTCACAGCTCTCTCAGAGCTCTCTCGGCCCCACAATCACAGGGTGATTATCATGAGGATAACAACACACTTTTCAAACCGCTCTGTGTGGGCATTAAGTTGTCCTGAAAGGCGGTCTATAAATTGAATGTTACTATTATCTCCACACAGACCAAAAGTGACTTCCCATGGTGCGTTCTGAAGTAGTCACCGAGACCACCCTCAAAGAGCAATGTGCAGAGGGACACTGGCAGATCACTTCCTCTTCTTCCCCTGGATCGTGTCCCCACCCAAGAGGACTTGCTAGTGCCCTTCCCGGCAGCTGGCATGCTTTGCTCAGCATCTAGACCACTTCGACAAGGAAGCCCTCCTTGCCAAAACCCAGGCCCCACTTTCCAAAAGGACTGGGTGCCCCCCCTTCTTTCTAGGGTTGGCAGCTGGAGGCCCAGGTAGAGTTGGGCTCAGAGGGCCCCGGTTTTTTGCAGCTTTACTATAAGGTAAAGGACTATAGTGGTTTCCAGAGGAAGTGTGGCTTCCTGTTGCCAGTGTGGCTGCTGGTAAAGTACAGAAGCAGCCGGATTTCCACAGGGCAGGTTTCCATGCCCCCATCCTCCAGCAGTGGCCAGCCCCCGCCCCTTACTTGGGCTGTTGGGCTTCAATTTTTAAAGACGTGTCAATTTCGTGCCGTTATATTGATAAAATGGTTGCTACATGAGCAGGAAGACCCAGACCAGCTTAATTGGAATCCTTCCCAAACACCATTAGGTAAGTTTGAGACAGACGAGAACAGGTGGGGAAACCTCAAGAGGTGCACCTCAATGCTGTGGAGAAGCAAGAAAAAAATCTCTCTTCCCAACAGCATTAACCTGGGGCAGATAATGCGTGGAAACGTCCCGTGCTGGTCTGCAGTCAGCAAGCCAGAAGTGTCCTCTGCATACAAGAGCCGCTGTACTACTTTTCAGGAGAGGCGTCCTATCTGTAAAGTATCCCAATACATATACGCAGCAGCCACTTTTTGACATCTTCCTGATCAGCTTGTTTCCTCGGCAAAATGTTTCCTGTAGTTTTACTAGTTTCTGTTTAGTTCCATGCACCGTGGCATTGCCCAGGCTTGTCAAATCTCAGAAGTTAAGCAGGTCAGTACGTGCACGGGGAAGGCACCAAGGAAAACTCCGCAGAGGAAGGCGATGGGAAAACACCTCTGCTTTTCACTTGCCTTGAAAAATCCTCTTGCTGGAGTCATCGTAAGCCAGTTGTGACTTGACAACACACACACACACACAGTCTCACCTGCAGAATGGATGGCATCTCTCTGACAGAGGGGAGACGCAGAGGTATCAGAACTCATGGATACTTGGAAGCCAAAATTTCCACCTTGGAAATCCAGGCTCTCCAATGGCCGAGAAAGGTACTCTACAAATACTCAAGTGTGGTTGTCTTTATTGTTACTGTACCTGTTCCAGGGACTGAGCCTCAGCACTCAAAGCAAGTTCTGTGATCTGAATCCTAATGGTGCCATCCTAAACAGAGTTAGTCCCTACTGAGTACATTGAGGTCCATGGACTTAGAAAGGTGTAAGCCTGCTAAGGATGGCACTGTTACATTATTGAGGACTGTGAAAAAGGCTCGGGTGTGTATTTTGAGTATTTCTCTTGTAACAGATTGCTGAGATTTTGGCTCCTGCTGGCTTTTTGTTTTCTGATTATAGCATTTCCTTTCCCGCCCAAACCAGCCTCACTTCCTTGCAATGAGGACAATGTTTTAAAAACCGCTGCCAGTTATTCAGGCCTACTGTGGCACAGCCAATGGCAGGAGACAAGATTCCTCAGGAAGCAGCTACACCACACACTTAAATTAGATAGACGGGGCTTTTTTTCTGGGGAAAGAGGTGGTGGAACTCAGTGGGTTGCCCTCGGAGAAAATGGTCACATGGCTGGTGGCCCCGCCCCCTGATCTCCAGACAGAGGGGAGTTGAGATTGCCCTCCGCCGGAGGGCAATCTCAACTCCCCTCTGTCTGGAGATCAGGGGGCGGGGCCACCAGCCATGTGACCATTTTCAAGAGGTTCCGGAACTCCGTTCTTCCGCGTTCCAGCTGAAAAAAAGCCCTGATAGGAAATCCCTCTCCAAGGGGGAATAACCGTCCTAAAGTGGGTGAATGGATGGATGGCCGGGGGGGGGGGGGGAGGTATGAAAAAATTCTGTCCCTCACCAATTTCCAGTTCCCCAAATTTGGAGTGGGGTGGGGGAGCTGTGACAATAAGCTACCATCAGAATGTTATCAAATGGGCTGGGGTGGGTATCTTCTTCAATTCACCTTTTTTGCACATTGACAGGAGAGTGAGCACAAGGGGAAGCAATTGCTAGACTCTGGCACGCTTCTCCGCAAGGCAAAGAGTGCATTGGACCCCAAGCTGGAAACTATCTATGCTGAAGTGTGCAGTCTACATCCCACCCCCACCCTGCCACACTCCACTAATCACACACCCAAAGACATAGATGCTGTAACCAGGATGTTTTTATTAGTGTTTCCAATGCAGGCACAGCTCAGGTGATACACACACACACACACGCCACATGTTCCAGCCTCAGCCCTCTTGGTCTGGTTACTGACAAAGGGCATCAGAGACATGATAGAAGAATAAGATATTCCCCAAACTGTTGATTTTCAGATCTGCTCCCACTGCAAACATTCCTTGGTGGAAAAATAGCCCCTGAGGTTGTGAGGCTGGAAATCTCACTCCAAATCGAAGCAACCCCGTCACCTCAAAGGTGAGGAGGAAAAGTGCGTTTTTTCATCCAGGTAAACCAGGGCTCCATTTCATGGGTCTTTAGTATGAACTCTGTAAGTCCAAAGGCTTGAGAACACCTGTGAGGACTGCTTCTCTTTCTTCTACCCCAACACTTACTCATCTTTAAGATGCCACAAGGCTCTTTGTCACTTTGGCAGCTGTAGACTAACACAGGAAGGGATCACATAGACCTGGCGCCAGAGTCAATCCAGGCAGCCATTCCCCCCCCCCCACTCCAGGGGCTGAATCCACTCATTACAAACCACTGCTATGGACAGTATAATCACCAACTGCTAGCACAGATGCCACAAGGTGTAAATGCTGCATTTTGAGGGCACATTTGGTTTGCACTTGAGAGTGACTGACACCTCAATACCAGGGGAAGTAGCCAGCAGAGACATTTTTTTTAAAAGTGCCATAAAAGTGATGACGTATATCACCCCCTGACCATAAGAGCTCACGCTGCTGGTGAGTACAGATACATACCATGAGCCTTTTCTAAGAAGTCAAATTAATTCAATTCAGTGTGCACTTTTTTTAGAGCTAGCCTGTGAAAAAGTGATCTAAGAATGATTTTGAGTATCCAAAGCATTCCTCGTACACTATTCCAGTAATTCTTAAAGCAACCCCCTAGGCTGGCCAGAGGGATGGACGGCGGCTCAAGAGAAATTTGAGCTGCAGGCTTCACGACACACACTTGGTGCTCCTGCCGTTTTGCTATCCTTCGACCCTGATCCAATTCAGGAGCAACTCCATTTCTCTCCCTGGAATTTAAGGGAGACTGACGCAGCTGGATGGGAGCTTTGGTGCTCACACAGCACTGCCTTTGTGCTCTAGCCTCGACTAGAGCCAGGGCCTTTTCGGTCCTGGCTCCCACCTGGTGGAACGCTCTGTCTGCTGAAATCAGGGCCCGGCAGGACTTAGTATCCGCCAGCCTGGAAAAAAGGGGTGTATAAAACCCTCCCTGTGAAGGCTGTCCACCATCTTGTTTTAAATGTGTTGTTTTTAATTAATGTGAATTTTTTATTGTATTTTAATTGTATTTTTAATATGTTGGTTGGTATCCACCCTGAGCCCGCTTGTGGGGAAGGCGGAATACAAATTTGAAATAAATAAATAAATAAATAAAATGCTTCATGAACTTGTATAATTCTACCCATTCAGCCACGCCTGGTGCCTTTGCCTGGTCTAAAGGGGAAGGGCTTCAAGGCTTCTAACCTGGCTGAATGGAATAGCAGGATACATTTCTTCAGGTCAACAATCCTTGGAAGAAGCCTCTTGGATAGGTGGGAATGACTTTCGTGATGGGGAAGAATGGGGTTGAAAGTATAGTTCGTGACTGAACAGACATTTGAACCAGTGACTCTGTAACTCTCGCATTCACCTACCTCACCGCATCAGTTTTCACTCAGGCCTGGCAACTAAAGAAAACCTGGGGAACAACTGACCTACCACACAAGTGTACGGCAACTTACGCACACAACTGACTTGGCATCCTAAAGCTTATGTCAAGGGTGAAGAGATCTGGCTTTCCAGTGTGGAGAGCTCAGGGCTTATGGGCCAAGCGAGAAGCGACGAACTGCACTTGAATGGCAAGTGAACAGACTCGCATGTATTCCTCCCTATTGACTTGCGCTCCACTTGCACTCCACTCGATCATGTAGTGGAATGAAAGTCAACAGGGAGGAATACACGCGAGTCTGTTCACTTGCCATTCAAGTGCAGTTCGTCGCTTCTCGCTTGGCCCTCTGAGGAGGAGTCAGGTATGTTGAGACGGCCTTTCCTGTAGCAGGGGAAGCAAAAGGCAGCATGGCACCAGCTGCAGCGAGGAGGCGGAAGTTCATCTCTACTCACTGGATGGCCTCCTGTAGTGGTTAATGCCACTTGGCGCTTCCTCACACATGGCAGGCAAGGGGGGCCCTAAGAACAGACTAACCTGGTACACAAATGGCAAAGTTTATTATCCCAACAGTGCCTGCTAGGTCAGTTATGATTATTGCTGTTCACGGAAGGGGAAATCATGGACTTCTGTGACATGGTTAGCAAAGGGCCAGACAGCATCTAGGCCTCGTTCACAGTGTGGGGGTAAACACGTGCACCCCAACAGACGGCAGGGTGGGGCTCTCATTTAAAAAAAACACAAAGACAGCTGCCAAGGAGGAGAGTTCTAGCCTTCGTGGCACACAAGAATGTTCAGGCAGGTGACCTACCCCTGCACTCTGAAGGAGAACAGCCCAGCGAGAGTTTAAACCTCGGGGGAAATCAGTCTGCGAGCCCAAGCACCCCTGACACGAACGTGAGACCTAAGTTTCGTTTCCACTTGATGATGGCCCAAGGTGGAAAAAGATACAGAAAAATTCAAACAGCTCCTCTTTCCCCCTGCTCATTAATAGGAGGCACGGCCCACTTCGATGTTTCTCTACACAAACCACAAGTTGCAATGAATGAGATCATGAGAAGTGCTCATGGGCAGCTCCACGTCACGGCAACCAGCCCGTGCAGACAAGACCTCCCGCTTGCGGCAGCCAACGCACTTTGCCTTACGGCCAGGTTGCCTGGTTCTGTCCAGTGCTGCTGTGAACGTGTGGAAGCCTGACGGGACGCGGAGCCAGGAGGATGGGCTGGCCAAGTCTGCGGCACGGTGGAACAGTCGCTTTCAGACATTCGCACTACTAGGTCAACGGTGAGCTATCAGACAAGTGGACAAAGACAGAAGGGAAAACAGCAGTGGAAAGACAAAGACCTTATAATCATGGAACAAATCAACAAATGCATGAACACACAAGCACACACGCATACACACAGCTGTGACTGCCAGTTACATTCTGATCTCAGCTTCTGTTTGGTGAACAGAGAGTTCGTTACCATGAGATCCGGTCTGGACTCTGACATATCTATTTACGAAGCATGAAGAACCTTCCACCTCCACCTACATTCTAAGTTTGGATCAGCAGAGCAAAGGGACATCAGAATCCACACAGAATACTTCTCTCTTCCTCCAGAAGGCCCCACAAACGATATCACAGCAGCTGCTGACAGCACACACATTCAAGAGGGAAAAAACGAAGCATGTTTAGCAGCACAAAAGGTGTTGGGGGTGCTGTCTTTTCACAGCATGTCCAATGCCAGTCCAGCCTATTGCACGTGAAGACTTGACGTTTCCAAGCTACTGTCTTTCTGCAGACAAATACGCATATATACAACAATAAATTATTTTCACCTCCTGCAAACCCACCACTCCAGGTTTGCACTGCTAGTGGTTAATAAATAAAATCTATTTGGGGGTGAGTTCTATGGTTGGGAAAGGTCAGGCCTTCCCATCAGGTACAAAAATAAATACGGGGCCATCTATTTGGGGGAGCTTTCCTGTGGTCCTTTCTGATGGACCCTGCTGGTGGGCAGAAAAACATGGGGTGTATCCGTGAGCACAAAGGAGCCCTTCGAGCAGAGGCGCAGTCAGCCGTCCAAAGGGTCCCAGAAGCAAGATGTGGCTCAAGCACGGGGCATGAATGGAACTCGTCTTCATCACTTCAGAGGCAGTCTGGAATGATAATGGCTGTTTGGCAGGAGTGTGATGGGCAGAATGGCTGAAATTCTCTTTGCAACAGAAAGCATTTTCCTGCCTGCGAGTTTTATTAGAACAACGTGAAATGATGGGAACTGAGGATGCAGTTCAAGAGGATGCATTTCTGCACAAATCCCAGGGAAATGAATTTGACTGTGGAAAACAGGAGCACCGTTCATTTCAGTAGAGCTTGCTTAGTGTGGGGTCCTGCTAGATTATGCTCTATGACATTAAAAAAAAAAATTGTGACTTTTAGGAATAAAAATAACGAAGCCTTTTCTGGAGTGTGTGCACACACACATGCATACACATCTATAATTTTTTCCTGTTATTTTCTCATAAAAGCAGATGATAAAACTGGTAGCTCACAGCAGCTGCCCTGTGGACTGATTTGTCTATGTCTGAGCCTCTCTACTTTGTGGGAAAGGGCTTCAAACTTCCACTATGTCTCAGGGATGCATCCACGCATCAAAAGGATATTTCACCATTGTCGCACATAAGCTGGTATTTGCAACTCTACTGTCTCGTCTGCAAAGGGAAACTCCAGTTATTAGTGAGTGCTCTCGTGCAGCAACAGCACAATATCCTGCATCATGTGGATGCAGCCCTAGATGAAGCGAGCATGGATTAATTTAATTTTTTTACTATGTTTGTTTTATTTATTTTTAAACTGTTCTTACTCACCCCAAATCCTTAAGAAAGGGCAGAACGGGCCTCCTTGGTGGCCCTTACAAGGGCAGAAAAGTGGGATATAAATTTTGTAAATAATAATAGTAATAAAACCAGCATAGCTTGCTGTTCCTGCTCTTTTCACCAATCCTTTCTGTCTCCAGATGGCAGAGCCAGGACCTCATGGGACCACCTGGCCAGACCTCCAACTGCTAGTTTGCTTCCACTTGTTTAAAAAAAAAAGCACCCCCCCTCCCAAAGCTCTTATATTGGAATTTTAAACTAGATTACCCGTTATTGTTTTTAGACTTTAGTATCGTCCCCGTTTTTTAAATAATATATTCATTTTCCCCTCTTTGTACTTTGTGAGATGCCGAAAGGTACTTACTCTGCATAATTTAAGTATATATATACCTGTACACTATATTTTTAATCAGGGTCCAAATTTTCACTGTATACTCTCTACTCACTAAATTAATCATTTACTCTCAGTTAAGGGTGCTTAGGATAGGAAACTTTGAAAGCCAAACACCAGAAAGGGGAAAGTTGAAAATATTATATTAAAGTCAGCTAAATCCGACCAGGAAGGTTTTTCATTCTTGGAAGGGGAGGGGAGTGTTGTTTATTTATTTATTTATTTAATTATTTATTTATTTAATTACTTAGATTTATAGTCCGCCCTCCCCAACCAAGTGGGCTCAGGGCAGATTCTGTTATAAATGCTGTTTTCTGTTATAAATGCTTCCTATGAAACAAACAAAAGTGGGTATTGTTTTACATAGAGCGGGCAAGCAGTAGGGTTTGAGGGGCCTTTAGCAAGTGAGTCCCCTAAACGCTTAAGAAGAAGAACATAAACATCTGACTATTCTCTTGTGCTGCCGCTGACCTTGACTGCCCTCTGTAAAGTAAGAATGGAGAAGTGGAGGGGGAAGGGGGAGCCCTGGTGATTATCAAGGCTGGATCTTGCCATCCTCCAAAACCAGCTTTGATCTCTTCCTCATGGAGGGCCATAAATAATACAATCATTTACCTCTTCTACCCGATGCCTTTGCTAGACTTCAAGAAAAGCGCACTGAACTTTGGAAAATCTGGAACAGCCGTAACTCAAGACGTGCCCTGACCTCTCAACTGACATCCTCTGTCCCTCTCCCTTCTTCAAACCAAGGTGGTTCAGAAGAAACAGAGATGGAGCCAAGCCACAGAAGGTCCTCTCGCGGCCCTCTCATGGCACCAGACGCCCAACTACGAGAACCAATCCAGGAGGAAGTAAAGGGTTACGGCCACCAAGGGCATGCAGCTGCTGAAGACCACAGGCAGGAAGACAAAGAGGCTGAAGAACCGCAGGGAGCGCGTCAGGATCCTTTCAAGTTCACTGTGAGAGTTGGGATGGGTTTCATGAGCCTTGTGGATGTGGTTCCCCTCGCCCAGCCAGAGGCTGCCTTGCCCTATCCAGAAGCCTCGAGTCTTGCTCTGCCCAGGAGCACCGAGAGGGCTGGACAGCAGGTCTGTGGGAAGCTTTGGGAGGGGCGTCAGAGTCCGGGCAGGGACCACCAAGGGCATCACCGTGGCCTCCTGAACTGCAGGCCGCAGAACATTGGGCAATACCGCTCTCAAGCTGACAAAGGAGTCAGCGTCCTTGGCAGGGCTCCTCCGGGCGCTCCCCTCTTCCAGATGGTTTAGAAAGCAGCCTTCTAGCAGAACAGGTGGGCTCTCACGGCCCGGCCCCACCAGCTCAGGGGGTGCCAAGGTTGCATAGCCAGGTGCGGACCCCTCCTCCTCACTGTCTCTGCAGTCATCGCCCCGCTGCCTGGCGTAGTGCAAAGTGATCTCCTCTGCTAAAGAGCTGTTCAGCGCTCTCTCAGGGCCTGCCCAGTTGACTATCAGATCACGGTCGGACAGGACACTCTGCCGCAAGGTGAGGAGAGACGGTGCAGGATTGTTGGGGCTCTCTGAGCAATCCTCCGCCCAGTCGCCTCTCCCTCCAAGCTCCTCTGCTCGGAGCCGGCTCAAGTGCGACAAGTAAAGCTGTTCCAGCTCTCGGTCTATGGCGTCTTCCTCCAAGCGATGGGGCATCTCTTGGTACTTCCTCAACTGTTCCTCCATGCACTCCTCCAAGAAAGAGCCCTCGGTGGTGAGGTCGCATTTGTTGAACTCTGGCACATCCCACTGACCCAAAGGATGGGTTTCTGTCCCCAGTGCCAAGCCCCAGGGCACTTTCAGTTCCTCGTGGGATGCAGGATGGACCTTCAAAGCAAGAGAATGTGGGGAGTCAGTGAAGTTCACGGGATGGTCTTTCCAATGCTCCTTCTTTTCCGGTGAGTTGGTGGTGATTGTGAGCTCTGGAATCTGAAAAATAAGTGTGGGAGAAGACAAAGACATATGAGGAAAATGGCAGGACGTGATGGTATCATCTCCAAAGGGTACCCAACTAACCTTACAATACTGAGGGAGTTACAGAAACAGCACAGATGGCATCCAGGTTTATCATTAGGGGTATAAACTTCTTGGGCAAGGGGCCTGCCTGTCTTTTCTGTTAAGTGGTTACTGCATTGCTGGCATGACATAAACAAGTATCACAGAACCGCATACCTACAGGGTGTGGGGTGTCAACCGAGCACTGAACTGAGCCAGCACTCCGCCTTCAGGATAGTTGCTCCCAAACTATTATTCCACGATGATGGGGGCTCCATGTGCACAATCGCTTGGCAAAACGTCCCACGGCAACAATCACAAGGTTGGAAAAATGCTTCACGGTGATTAACCTAATGACACAGGGCCAAGCTAGAAGCGACGGATGACACTTGAATGGCAAGTGAACAGACTCACGTGTATTCCTCCCTGTTCACTTGCGCTCCACTTGCACTCCACTCGATCACGTAGGAAAGAGACTCACAGACTCACACGTATTTCTCCCTGTTCACTTGCGCTCCACTTGCTCTCCACTCGATCACATAGGAAAGAGACTCACAGACTCACATGTATTCCTCCCTGTTCACTTGCGCTCCACTTGCACTCCACTTGATCACGTAGGAAAGAGACTCACAGACTCACATGTATTCCTCCCTGTTCACTTGTGCTCCACTTGCTCTCCACTCGATCACACAGGAAAGAGACTCACAGACTCACACGTATTCCTCCCTGTTCACTTGCGCTCCACTTGCACTCCACTCGATCACGTAGGAAAGAAAGACTCACAGACTCACACGTATTCCTCCCTGTTCACTTGCGCTCCACTTGCACTCCACTTCTAGCTTGGCCCATACTTAGCACCTCTCTGCCCAAGCTGAAGGAGCTCCTGACAGATGTTTGACAAGTGCCCCAGAACTCGGACCAGAAGACAAAGGGCTGGGGATCACACACAGATTCCCTACACCTTACACCAGAGCACTATTGGCTGGAAGAGGGATCCTCAGGCCACAGACAGAATCCTCCTGGATCCTGGGATTCCAGTGGACACAGAGAATCCAGTCCCTGGAGAACAAGTGCTCTCTTGCAAGACTTTCTCCACCTGGGTAGCTTCCTGTTCCAGGAAGTAGCCGCCTCTCTAGGTGTGGGGCAGCAAGGCAACGGAGGATTAGTAGGGATGCTGAACCACAGGAAGCGGAACAAAGGGAATCAGAGGACACGTTCTCAAGTGGCTTTGGGGACTGGATTTTGCTTGGGAACTCTTGGATTTGGCCTGACAGCACTTTCCTTCCAGTCCCCATAGAAAGTGAGAAGGCAGCTCATCTCTCAGGGTGGTTTTGTGGCTGACAATAAGAACCAAAAGGCAACGGAAGGCGATGCAACTCAGCCGAGATCAGGGGCCTGGTCTCCAAGCAGAAACTTGGGTGCAGCCAAAGGCTCTGGGAGCAGGGAGCATCAAGGCGGAGGAATATCACTGCTGCCAGCTGCAACATCTAGGCTTGCTTTCCCTCCCTTTGCTCTTCCTAGCTCCAGGCATGGCCAGAGGCGTGAGCCCTCGTGCACAAGCCACAGGTTCTGGGCCCTGAAAGAGGATTCAGGGACAGCCCACGTATAGTTGGTTACTTCCTGTTTGTTTTATTTAAACTGTTTGTTTTTATTGAGATTTCAAAGTATTTTTTATCACAATTGCAAAACACCTTCTGGGAGAAGAGGCAAATAAACACACTAAGTAAAATTATACACGCACTCAGTACTTTGTAAGTTATTTTTAAAAAATTAAAAACAAATACATTACATAAAGTTTTAGGTGGGTGGCTGTGATGGTCTGCCGTGGAGCAGCAGGATTTGAGTCCTCTGGCCCCTTAGAGACCCACAAGGTTTTCAGGGTGTCAGCTTGCACAAGACTCTTGGAGGCTTACCGTTTGAAAACCTTGTGGGTCTCTAAGGCGCCACTGGACTCAAATCCTACATTATAGGAAAAAACCTCTTTGATTTCTGCAAGGCTGAATTTATTGAATGATACAACACGCTCTGTGCTAAAGCGTGAGAGTGGTAATATACGATTATCCTTCACGCAGACTTCTGTTTGGACAACGTTCACCACACTTCAGTGTCAATGAAGACGATCCGCTTTCATGGGGAGATACTGGGCTATAAAATGAATCTGAGCGAAACTACTGGTGAGTGCAGGCAAACGGCTAAATGAGTTAAAATGCCAAACAGTCAGGGATATTTATCTATTTTAAAAACTGTTAGAATAATGAATAAGCACTCAGTCTGCCTCGCAAGCTTGTTAAAAACATTGTCTCATTCTTGTAGATGCTTAGAGATACAGACCGGAGGTGGCAGAATTTCTGAAAACAGAAGTCAACAGTGGTCAATCCCAGCCTCTGTTTCCTTTACCCCCACTAAACCTGCAGTGCAATCCTGAACAGGGTTACACCCTTCTAAGACCACTGACTTAGAAAAATACAATTCTTCTTAGGGTTACTCTTTAAACACACTTATGATGATGAACTTTCTTTCCAATTTTTTTCTTTATTGTTGGAGAATCTGTCCATTAGGTTGTCAGAAAATGTTTTTTTTTTTTTTTTATTAAAGAATTTTTATTGGATTAGAAACATATAATAACAATTATAATCACATTCTTTAATTTCTTTTAATTCTAACCCCCTCCCTTTCCCCCCCTTTTTGTTGACTTCCAACAGTTTTCCAACCCCCTATCCACTTTCCCTCTACTCCCTTCATACTTATTTTATTTATTTATTATAATATACTTTCAGATTCTTCTAAGCACTATTTCCACTTCCTTTCACATATAGATTGTCATATAAGTTGTCATATAAATAAAAGGTTGTCAGAAAATGTTCCAGTGGAGAGGCAGAAAATGCTGAATAGTTTTGTTTGGTGTAATGAGAAAGCTGAAGGATTAAAAAGAAAAAGGAAGTGATAATATGTTTGAAAAGTGGAGTGGAGCTTATGGTATGCCAGGCATACGGTTATATTATTCTGTAGCAAGACCAGCAGATTTAACTGAGCCATGCTTTGTTGTTATATTTCATTAGAGGAGTTGCTATAGCACAGTAGTGAAGTGGTTCGGCTGCAAATCAGCACTCTGCTGGTTCAAATCCCACTCCTGCCATGAGCTCAGTAGGTGGCCTTGGGTAAGCCACGCCTCTCAGCCCAGCTCCCCACCTGTATTGTGGGGACAATAATAACAACGCTAACTTGTTCACCGCTCTGGGTGAGGCACTAATCTGTCTAGAAGAACGGTATATAAGCACAGTTATCATCATCATCATCATCATCATCAGACTGTTTTATAATTAATCCTATTTTATAATTAATTATCAGAAAACTAAAGTGATAACTAAAAATATGACGACACCCCAAAATATGGAATTAATTAGACTGACTGGATTTCAGCTAGAGAAGAAAGTAAAATATTTAGGGGTATATTTAACAGCAAAGTGCAGTTCGTTAATGAAAGAGAACGATGGGAAGCTGCTTCAAGAGATCAAAAAGGATCTAGAAAGACGGAAAGGACTTCATCTCTCACTGTTGGGAAGAATTGCAACTGTCAAAATGAATATACTACCATGAATTATATTGCTGTACCAAACTATCCCGATATGTATTAACAAATCCTTTTTTGAAGAGCTATATAAGGCAGTGTCCAAATTTGTCTGGCAAGGAAAGAAACCAACAATTAAACTGAAAACACTTCAAGATGTGAAAGAAAATGCAGGTTTTGCTTTATGGGACTGGAAAATGTATCATAAAGCCTGTTGCTTAGTATGGGCAAGAGAGTGGATATTCTTAGAAAATCAGAGACTTTTGGCAGTAGAAGGGCATGATTTGCAGTTGGGATGGCGTGCTTTTCTATGGTACAGGAAAACAAAGGGTCACAGATATTTTAAGAACCATTGGATTAGAATGTCCCTTATATCAGTATGGGAAAGAACTGTATCACAGATTTACTCTAAAATTCCCCAAGGGGTATCACCTTTAGAAGCGTTCTCACAACCTAATGTATTCTCAGTAAACAGGTTGATTAGGTATAAAGACTTATTAGATGATGAAGGAAGATTAAAAACAGAAGAAGAATGACAGAAGCAAAGCTTCGATTTAGATTGGTGGTCAAGGACCCAGGTAGAATCTAGGTGTAACAAAGATTAAAAAATGGGAGGTTTTCACTTAGAGCAAAATACTTTTGAAAAACTGTTATGTGACTCGGATGAAGAGCTGATTAAAAAGATGTATATATTTCTAATGCAAATGAAGAAAAAAAAATGCAGGGGTAGAAGAATATAAGAACAAATGGACACGAAATTTAGGATATAGTATAGGTCCAATGCAATGGAATAAGGTATGGAAAGTGAATGTTAAAATAACCAAGTCAGTGTCATTTAAAGAGATATTCTATAGATAGTATCTAACACCTGATAGACTTGCCAAAATGTATAAAAATGTATCTAATAACTTCTGGAAGTGTGAGAAACATAAGGGAACATTTTATCGTATGTGGTGGTCTTGCAAAGAGGTATATAAATTTTGGATAATGGTTCATAGACTTTTACAAACGATTTTACAGGTTGTAATTCCATTGAAACCTGAAATATTTGTGTTAAACTGTATACCAGAAGATTTGGACAAAGATCAGAAATATTTTATTATACATGCAGTGACAGCAGCAAGAATTCTACTAGCATTTTATTGGAAAAGACCAGTAATACCCCAGCAGGAGGAGTTAATAGCGAAGATAGTGGAGGATGTGCAACAAGACAAACTAACTTTATTAATGAAAGGACAAATGGAAGAAGATTTTGCTGCACCCTGGACCCCCTTTTACAACTGGATGAGAAACAAATATAAAGATTCAAACGTAGTAATGATATGAAGGCAATATTGTACTTTCTTACTAGCAATCACAGTTAAGTGATGAGCAGTGCGGAAAATGTGGATAAGCAGAATGTTGTCTCAAGCAGAATGTATGATATTTTTGTCTCTTGTTTTCCCCCTCTCCCCTACCCCTAACGGAAAAACTAATAAAAAATACTAACCGTAAGACTATTTTATATAGGATTCTTCTCTCACTACAGATGCTAACTTTCTGCATTTCTTCCAGTGCTCTAATCAAGTTAATTACCTCCACTTTTGTGCAATATCCCTCCCAACTTCTGACTGGGATACAAAGACTCAGAGATCGCCATTCTTTTTTTTTTTTTTTTTTTTTTTTTTTTATATATATATATTTTTATTTCAATTATTAACAAAACTGTTTACAATATGAAATACAACATGGGTAAATTGTTAAAAACTACATAACAGAGAAGGGTAAAACATGGAAAGACAAATTCAAGTTGAATGATCTGATATATTTTGGATTATAGATTCAGGATTGTTTGGTATATTTTATTGGGAGGATATAGATTTTCTTTAGAAATGTATTCAAAAAAAGGGAACCATTTTTCCATAAAATTTGTTGTTTGGGGGAAATTTTCAGCTTGATAGATTCCATCATTGATTTTTTCAAATAAAAAATGGTCCCATATTTTAGAATACCAACTGGTAATTGTTGGTACAGTATGTGATTTCCATTTTAAAGCAATTAAATTTTTTGCTGCCATTAAGAAGACATTGATGAGGTCTCGTCGAATTGGTGGGATCTCTATATCATCCCATTGATTCAGAAATATCAGCTCAGGTTTCTTTGGTATTTTGTAGCCAGTTAACAAAAAGATTTGGTGCAAGATTGTATTCCAGAATTCTTCTATGTAATGACATTTCCACCAGCAATGTATATATGATCCTGTATCCCCACATCCTTTCCAACATAAAGATGAACTGTGAGAATAAATAGCTGCTAATTTTTTGGGTGTAAGATACCATCTTGTTAATATCTTATAGGACTGTAGTTTAATACTAATTGTTGATGAATTAAATATTTTAGAGGACCATAATATTTCCCATTGTTCTTTTGATAATATTTTGTCACAGTCTTGGTGCCATTTTGACTGATATGTTAAGGTTTTAAGTTTAAGGTTTTGTAGCAAAATATTATAAATTTTGGAGATTACTCCTTTATTTGAAAGGCCTTTCCTATCTATAATTTGTTCAAATGCAGTCTTTGGTTGTTTCATAATGTCCTTTAAGTTTATAGAAGAGGCTAGATTCTTTAATTGAAAATAAATAAACCATGATATATTACTATTAATTTTTTGCTCCAATTCCGGTTTATCTAGTAAGCCTTCTCGGGAGGCAATATCAGTTAGCCTTGTTATGTTGTTTTGGCTCCATTTTTTAGTGAATGCGGGTGAGAGACCCGGTGGAAACCAATCCTGAAAAAGAAAAGAAGAGAACCTGGAATATTTGGGGGTGATTTTATTTCTATAAGCATCCCATACTTTTAGGATAGCTGTAAAAAAGATGTTTTGTTTAGAGTTTGTTGGGCGGACGTGTTGTTTATTCCATAGAAGATCCTGAATGGATTCATTTTGTTGTGTGTTTTGTAAAAAGTTGATCCAATCCATATGATCTTCCTTCTGTATTATAGAAATTACATCTTTTAATCGTGCAGCTTTTTGATAGAGATCAATATCTGGGAAATTAAAGCCTCCTTGTGTGTTTTTTAATCTTAGTGTTGTAAATGCAATTCTTGGATGTTTATCTTGCCACAAAAATTTATTGAAGAAGGTTTGCCATTGTTTTAAAAGTTTTGGTGGGATTAATATTGGAATTGTTCGAAAGAGAAAAATTAACTTGGGAAGTGCAAATGATTTAATTAGATGGTATCTATCATACCATGATAATTGTTTTTTATTCCAGTCACTTAATTCTGCTCTTATTTTAGCCATTTTATCTATGTGATTTAACTTTAGTAACTGGTTGAGGTCAGATGGTAGGATTATACCCAGATATGGTAGTTTTTTTGGTTCCCACTGGAATTTATATATGTGTTTAATATTCAATTGAGTTGTAGTTGTTGTGTTTAAAGGAAGTATGTTCGACTTGGTGTAGTTTACTTCTAATCCTGAAATTTGACCAAATAAACTTAAAAGATTTGATAAGTGTTGAAGCGATAGGATTGGGTTTGTGAGGTATAGCAGCATATCATCTGCAAAAGCACTGAGTTTATATGTTTTAGAGTTAACTGCGATTCCTTGAATTTGGGTGTTCTCCCTGATTGCTATTGTCAGTGGTTCTAAGGCAATTGCAAATAAAGCAGGTGACAAAGGGCAGCCTTGTCTTGTTCCTCTATAGAGATCGCCATTCTTAACTCGTATCTTGGTATCACGAAACTTATATCCTGGAAACTCTTGTTGGTCTACTGGACTCAAACCTTGCTCATCTATTTTACATGTATTCCTTTGGTTTGCAAAAGAATCAGAGGCGAATGTTTAGAGGGAAAAAACAATTTTACTGCGATTTCTCTTCTGGAGGTTTGGGACAAGTATAGACCAAAACCGGCACCGAATGTGCTGCCTCGGCATTAGTAATGGAACCTACCACTTTTCATTTAGATGTTTCTGTGGAGCTTTGAGCTATGAGAACAGTACAGGATCAACAGAGATTCAGGCTTACGTGTCAATGGTGCCTTAAGAACCTGCAAGGAATTAATATTGAACATATAGATCTTCCTATCAATACCTTCAAATGTGGATTTTTTTAATGTTCAACAAGAAAGAGAGACAGCACATATGAGGACCCAACATTCTTGAAAACATTATAATCCATTCAGAGGCAAAAGGTGTCCTTTTTAAAGGTAGGAGTTAAAAAAATGTATTATTCAAGTGAAATAAGGATGCAGTACAGAAATGTAAAACGATGCTTTCACTCTTCGTACCAGAAACGTATTTTGGTTTGCTCTTGGGGAGCTGAGCAATTGCCTAGCTTGGCGACCCCCGTGTTTGTTAGCCAGCTAGAGCTCTCTTTCCTGTGGCTTCTTTCCTGCCCTTCTGTCCTCTGTTGGGATTGAGTTTTGAAATGAACTAACCAAGTACTGGTCTTAATCGATAAAGGCCTGAAAGGCTCAAGGGCAGCGTACTGAAAAGATTGCCTTCTCCTCCTATATGAATCTGCCCATCTTCTGAGGCTAGAGGCCCTGCTCTGCCTGTCCCTGCAGGCGGTGACCAGAAGCCAAGTCTTCTCATGTGTGCATTCCAGATTTAGGACACTCTTCCTAAGGAGGACAAAATGCAGTGAGCAAAATGCTGCTCAGTTGGGATCACTGCTCTGGGCCGATTCCAGACGGGCACAAATAGAGCGAGTGCTTCCGCTTTTTCAGCGACTTCACTCGTAAAAACCCGCAATTTCCCATCCCGGCTTACCTGCGGTCCATGGCGCTCGGTTGCGCTCTATAAGCGGACGGTGTGAACGCGGTATTGCGGGTTTGCACACTTCTGGACGCTTCGTCGCCGAGGACAGGCCCTCCCCTTTCCCTCCTTCCTTTGCCGGCCGGCCGGCAACAATATTCCCTTAAATTTTTTTTTTAAAACCGGGCGCCATTTGCGCAGTCACATGTTTGCGCACATCGAACTGCGCAAATGCGCACAAATGCACAAAAGCGCACAAAAGTCAACGCTGCGTATTCGCATACCTGCGCGTTTGTGCATTTGCGCAAAACACGCAAAAAAATTTTTTTAAAAAAAACTGAAATGCGAACCAATGAAGGCCCCCGACGTCAACTGTGACAGGGAGGAAACAACCTCAGTTGGCCGTGCAAACATCCGGAAGCGGGACGGCACGGCACGCTGCGAGACAAAGCGGATGAAGACGAAAGTGAACGCGTGGCCGGTAAGCGATTATTTCCGCAGAAAAACCACAATTTCTGGCCATCTGGAATCGGCCCTGATGTTGCATCTGCCTGACCCCAGGTTGGTTTATAGAGAAAAAAGGTTCCAAATTCTCCTCCTACACTACAGTATGGGGGCCGGTTAGAACAGAGTAAATGAACATGTCACAGGTGGATATGCCACTCTCATATAGAGGTACATGGGTTTTTTAAAATTTAGTTTTTCTTGCAAAAGAAAGAGAGACCAGGAACCCGGGTTCTCTGCATTTTCTGATTTGTAGGAAGAGAACAATTGGTCCCATTCTTAATCTTCTGTCTAACAAACTCACAGGATCACTGCATGAATTAACTGGGTAAGGAACTGTTTGCTACCTGGGCAGTTACTTTGGGAAAGGGCAGCTATAAATACATTTGGATACAACCCTTGTTCCAGATTGTAAATAAAGAGAAGGCTGTGGAAGGGGCTCTTTGCAAGAAGTGAGTGCTGCCCTCAAGGTCCCAGCACAGTAGCGGAGAGTTGCCTTGCCACAATGACTTGTTGTGTCTCACCTGCGTCATAGGAAGAGGCGACGGAAGTGCAGGGGAACTGGGGGGCTCATTCGTCAGATCCTTTTCAGCGTTCCCTTCTGCAGGGAGAAAGAAAAAAGAAAAGCGTCTGGACCGGGTTTTTGTTCTTTCCAAAGCAATACATTTCTGGATGGATACTGTACGGGCAGTAAAATAGTAAAGAGTCCAGTAGCACCTTTAAGACTAAACCAACTTTACTGTAGCATAAGCTTTCGAGAACCACAGCTCTCTTCGTCAGATGCCTCATATTGTAGCATAAGCTTCTGAGAACCACAGCTCTCTTCGTCAGATGCCTCATATTGTAGCATAAACTTTCGAGAACTCAAAAGCTTATGCTACAATAAAGTTGGTTAGTCTTAAAGGTGCTACTGGACACTTTACTATTTTGCAACTACAAATTAACACAGAATAACTCCTCTAGACGTATGGACAGGGTTTGTGCACTCAGTATAGATCAGCATGTCATGGCCATAGAGGCAGGGTGCCCAGCCTCAGAACTGGCGGCTAAGATCAGGACTGTGGGTATTTATGCTCTTCTGTGAGTACAGAATTTGCAATCAGACACAGCACATGCAACAGAAATGCTCAGGAGGGCCTTCTTATAAAGAGATCAGAGCTATGCTATAATAGATCTTTTTAGGAGTGGCTTCTATAAGGCTGAGCTATAAGTCTATAGTATTGTAGTCTTTTGCCGTGTTCATTACACACTGTCACCCCTTTGACTGAATTTCAACGTCAGTATCAATGTCTTCTACCCTTAGAATGCTTTCTTCGGTACCGTCTGTCAAACCTTAAACCAGTGTTTCCCCACTTTTTTCCCATGTAGGAACTCCTAAATTAATTTTTCAAATCCCAAGGAGCCCCTCCCTGTGAGAATGTTCACAGGCCACAAAAAGTTGTTGGCAGGAAGCACAATTCGATTACTGCTACATTATTGCTTGTAAAGAGCTTCTATATATAACAGCAATATTTCAAGGGATATTTTGAAGGGAAGGGTTAACTGTGATACTTCCAGGGATATTTTGAATATTTTGTGGTATTTCAAATTACCACAAAATACCACAAAATTACCATGGTTTTTCGCAGAATCTCTGATGGTGTCCTGAGGCAATAGCTCCCCAGTGGTTGGGAAACATGGCCTTAGACTGTTTTGTTGCCTGAGACAGTTTTTGTTCTTTGCTAGCAGTGTTTTCTGACCCTGCAGTCTTAGCCTGTTTTGTTTTCTTAAAGATCTGTGCTGTATGACTGAATCTGTGGTTCATATTTTGTAATTCACTTTGATTCTCGGCGAGAAAGGTGGGCTATAAAAGAAGTCAATAACAATAATATTAGAAGTAGTAGTAATAGTAATTGTGCATAAATGTATTCCTGTCACAGGTTCAGACTTTTCTTATGACAGAATTTGCATTTATTGAAGCTAATAAATCCACCAAGCACTGCCGTCCACCTCATTTCAGCAGAGATTGTACAATGCCATGGAGTCCATGCAGCTGTGGAAACAGCTTTACTTGACAGACAGACCGCCCCCAACAAATCAGCGGGCCAGAGCTGCCCGGAAGCCCCTCCTTCCCCACCCCGATTTCCAACTCTTTCCTTTTGTCATCTGGATTTTTAAAAATGTGCACCATACACAAAGGATTCTGTCAGAGATGCTTTAGGCTGATCCTGCACTGGGCAGGGGGTTGGACTAGATGGTCTGTATGGCCCCTTCCAACTCTATGATTCTATGAATGCAAGCACAGATGAATAAAAATGGCACAAAAAAGATTTTAAAACACCCAAAATAAAACACTTTCGCTGGCAGCAACTGGGCTGGATAGACCAGACCAAAGGTGTGTCTCAGATTAAGCAATTTCATATACTCCATAGGACGGCTTATCCCATCCCTACTGACAGTTTCTGCCCAACTGGAAAGACCAAGGCAGCCCCTACCTTCAAGACAGATGGATTGTGCTGTATCTTCGACCCGCAGCTCGTTCTCAGTTGACCTGCAAAGAAAGATTGGCAAAGAAATAAGACAAGCAAGCAAGGGCTGGCAGTTAAAACCCATTCAAATGCTTGCTAAACTGGCCCCTAACTCAGATAAGACGTTCTTATTAAATGAATACTGTTGGTACAACATTAAAGCACCTTTGTCAATCGACTGTAACTAGCACATTTGGACCCATACAGTGTTATCCACCACATTTTTATTTTGTCCTTCCTGTGGGTAACTCGCATGGTTCTCTCCTCCATTTTATCCTTACACCAACCTTGGTAAGGTAAGTTAGGCTAAGAGTGAGTGAGTGGCCCAGAGTCACCCCGTGTGGATCATGGCCGACTGAATACGGATCCCTACCTCCTTGACCAACTACTACACCACACTGGCTCATGCTCAGTTTCATCTGCTTGTCCCAGTTCTTGGCAAAGGAGATGATGGGATGCATTGTTCATGTCCCATATCATGTCCCATATCCAGGCAGCCCCACATCGAACCACATGGCCACCCAATTCAGAGATGGTAACAGCTCTCCTTTGGATGCCAAACTCCAGGGGCACATTCTAACACCAAGACAGAAGCACACAAAATGACCGTGTGGATGAGTTCTTGCTCAGGGGCCAGCAGACAGAGAAACTTGTTCCCAATACCTATGGGAAAGGGCTACATAACTCAGAGAAGAAGGTGGGGAGGCAGTCTCCCCTCCTCACTCTGCCCCCCTGCTTTTTCTCTTTGCATTTTCTAGAAACTGCCTTTTAACTGCCACGGAAACTGGAAATGGAACTCTGAAGTATGGCTGTTGAGAGCAAGAGAAGTTCTTAGAAAAGCAAACGCCTTCAGCTAACTGACAAATTTGCATGCCCTCCCCTAGTCAGGTCCCACAGCCCCTCGTAGTTTCCGCACTGCAGGCTGTGGTAGAAACTGCAGACAGATACTGCCATCATGCGATCTGAGCAAACATTTTAGCGTAGAAGGCAGTGAAGCCCCTCAAGGCAAGGAATGGATAGGATTTAAGGTCTGGGGACTCTCATCCCCTAGTGGCATAACTGGGCACCCCCGATTTGACCCAAACAGTAGGAACTGGAATGCATAAGCATTCCACGGGTGTTGCATGCCTGGTGAAGCAGAATACCAACACCCCAGGCCCAGCGGCGTCTCTGCAGATTAATCAAGTGGACAGAAGGGGCTGGTAGGGCGCACACCTGTGACACAAACTTGAGATTCAGCATGGCTCGAATGTGCCACCTATAGCCTCTGGCATCTTGGACCCCCGAGGTTTACCTGAGTACAACTCTTTCTTACCCAGTACACCTGGCCAACTTCATCCTTTTTTGACAAAGGACAATTGATTTGGACCAGACACCCGATTTGTCATGGAAGTGCTGAGCCATTATCAGGGTGGGTCTACCATTTTGGGGATTGTCTGACTGGTAATAGTAGCCAACAGAGAGAGAGAGCTTTACATGGGAATGGCTAGATCCACTGGTTAACCTTAATGAGGAGGCTAGCTTAGGCTGGATTCCATTGCCCATAAATTCCTGGGAGCTCTGGACTTTTCTTTGTCCCCACTTTGGGACAATATGGCATCTGGAGACCTCAAGACCAGAGGGGAGGAGTTAAAGACTTCTCCATTATCTTTGGTACTGCAAGGAAATCTGCACATTATTATTATTTATATAATTTAGAGTTCATCTTTGTCACTGAGACTCAAGGCAGATCACATAGCGTGAGATTAGCACAGTCAATATCAGGACGTTTCAATAAAAATGCCATAGGGTATATAAATACAAATTTACACAGACCTAACAGCAAAAATCCAATAGAGTTGAAGAAATGCTGTAACAGAGCAGAAATAATTCTAAGACTGACATTAAACAACACAGAACTACCCAGTAGGATCATATTTAAAGCAACAGATAGTACACTGTAGCGGATCTGAAGCAACAGGTAGAATGTTAGGCAACGGATTGTACACAGTGGTGAAGTCTACAGTCCCCATCTTTTACGGAAGCTCCTCTTTGAGATCTCCTCCCTACATGCTCCGAGGAAGTCGCTATAGCCCAGGTAAAGCACACTTTGCTGAGTTAGACCAACGTTATGGCTTTTATTTGAAAGACGATGCTGTGAGATCATGCCCCCTTCCCTGAATTTGTGTTTTGGGTCCATTCCTACCCCCTTTTGAATCCACCACCTCCATTTTCCCTTCTTTTTATAAAGACATTTTTGGGCTTCGTTTAGTAGAATATATTTCTCTGAGATATTTCTCTTCAATTTTTCCCTGCATAGATGCTATATAATTTGCTACAAGGTATTTCCCAGAGTTTACACCCAGTTACTTCTTTACTGGTCTAGCACCCTTTATAGTGGACCAGTCTAGATGGTCTCAAGAGATACCCGAGTGGTGGCAGCTGGTTACTAGGGTGCCTTCCAGGGAGCCCTTGGTCACATTTCCCTCCCTCCCTTCTGTAACAATACGGGAACAGGCATTCCCTCAATCTCTTTAGTTCTCCTGAGGAAACATAGGCAAGGCCAAGCTAGATGTGACAGAAATCCCAATAAAGTAACAGGGTGGGGGAGCCAAGTAAGGTACAGCACAAGTTGGGTGAAAGGAAGGAGCTGAGCCTAATGGATTTCTAAGTTGGAAGTAACCTCTGATGGAACAAGGAGCACAGTATGATCAGGCTTTTCTTCCTTCCCACTCGTGCATATTGCACTTTCAAATACCCCACCACACCCACCTCTTGAACCTTGCCCCCACTGTACTTAGTGGGACCCTCACTCTGAAGATATCCCCTAGGCACATACCATACAGTCTGCCTCCTGCAGCTGACGATCTTTTATGCCCTTTTCTTCCAGTTTATTCCCACCCCTAGACCCCCTGGCATCTCATCAGTAGACACCCACCAGGGGAACACCTGCCAACGAAGAATTTCTTCATCACAAAAGGGCATCCTTAAAAATCAGGAAGTGCTTGGAACTACCCAATCTCTCTCTTACACACCAAAACCTTTCCCAAAATGCCATGTGTCTGAGGATAGAATTTATTTATACCAACAACCCCATACTAAAGATTCATAAAGGACCTAAAATATTTGGTATGGGGACAGAAAAGCTGATTCCTCTTCCTTCCTTTCCCCGTGGCAGTAAAGATGCAATAATAAACAAACCATGTGATCCTAAATCCAACTGGTAAACTGCTTAGAATATTAAGCTCTTTGTAGAGTATCTGGAAGTATGCCAGAGTGCCACACCCAAAGGCACCATGCAGATGTGGGCCCAGTGCCCACTCAGTCGTGCCAGCACTGGAGGTGAGAAATGGGCACTACTCACTCCCACTCATCACGGAGCAGTGTGCCAATGTCCTGATGCCAACCACACCCCTGGAATCGGCTGACCAAAGCATAGCAATGCTGCATCTCCCTGACGTCACCCAATCCCCATATACACACAGAACCCTGCACTGCATGGAGAAGTACGGCACGCCCAGCAGAAAATTCAAATCCCTTTCTGTCAACAAGCTCTTTTTCGATAGGCTGCCACAAAGGGAAGGCAGCATCTCCCCAACCGTAACACCAAGGCACCTCCATAAATCCCCAAGCAAAGAACTTCTGCCAGGCAAGGGAGGGGGGGAACTTTAATTCTATTGTTATTTGTTTTTGTGCTGGTTTTTAACTTATTATATGTTGTAAGCAGCCTCAAGACCCTGGGGCGAGTAGTGACTAAAACAAAATATCCAATGAATAAATATATAAATAAATAAATGCCCTGAGCAATTGCTTTCCACAAGACAAAGGGGGCACGGACACTAGGACAGCAGCAAGTGGACACACATTCACAGCAGGCATTCTTGTTATCTCCCTAACAGCACACTGGTAAAATGCACCCGTGGAAGGCGCCCCAGGCACAGCCAACGTCTTACGCCACCAGATCCATTTGCTCTCTAGGGACAGGCCATTCATGTTGATTGGCTGTCCCAGTCACCAGCCATTTTGCTTTGCACTTCCCATGCCACCACCCCTCCGCTGCATTCATGCGGTTCATTAGTGCTGCCTGCTGCCAGTCATCCCAGTCTTCATTCTCCATCCCCCCTCCCTGTCATGTTGCATAGTTTATCACATGCCAGCCATCAGAAGAACTAGGAACTGGGGGGCAGGGGGAATGCCCCTAAGCCTTGCTAGAGCACAGCTGTGCAGACCCTGAAGAACTCGTTCAGTGTAAGTGCCACGCTGAAGTTAGCCAAGGTTAGTACTGGCAGGGCGGAGAGCCCTACCTACCCAAACCAATTCAAACAGAGAGGCAGCTGCGAAAGAATCCACACGTTTATTGGACTGCATCAGGAGTGCTGAAGGAGAGTCAGAGGAATGGGAGCGGCCAACTCTCTTGCTCTAGCGAGGCTCCTGTGCCTCTGAAAGCTGCACTGACAGACCGCAGAAGCACAGATACAGCTGTCCTGATGCTCTGTGTCGGAGAAACAACTGTCTGTTAAGCGACTGCAAAAGCCAGGCTGGAAGAAGAGAGTCGTTCTGCCCCACGGGACAACTGGAGGCAGGCTGGCCACTGCAGCTGTCGGTCCTCTTGCAGGCTCAGCCGGTGGTGAACGGGGTCCGCTCCGGCCTCTGCCCCTCTTGGCGGGCTGCCTGCAAAGAGCCAAAAGGGACACAAGGACAGTAAGCAGGAAAGGCCCACAGCAGCAACAGACCGCAGGTGGGCTCAGGAGTGGCACCTCCCAGGTGCTCCTCAAACCTTCCCCTTGGGGATGTACTTGGAGGGGGAGACTCACCCTCTCTGGCAGGGAGTCACGCTGGAACACCGTCTGCAGCTTCTCTTTGCGTTTCTCCGTGGGGCCGTGACCCTGCGAGGTGAAAGGGGCTATGAGTGTCTGGCCAGCATCAGCGAAGGCTGGTGAAAGTGAAACCCTGCCCTCAAGTCATAGTTGACTTATGGTGACCCCTGGTGGGGTTTTCATGGCCACCCAGCAATGTCGTTGGTCTCCTGTTTACATGTGGAGGTGGCACCAGCATGACACTGGGGCGATGCTCTGCTGGCATGTCTCTGAAGGGGGGGCCGGACCCATTAAATACCATGCATACTTACTCTGTGACCCCTATGTGGGAGACACGGCTATCAGAGGAGCATGTATCACCAGACAGGGTGGCGTCTCGCCACACTGTGCCTGCCCATCTCTAGGTTATGCCAATATTGGGCTCAGCTGCTATCCTAAGCAGTCTGCAGACTAGCCTTTGGACTGCGCTGCTAGCGCAATTCAGTATTTCACCATTGGCTGCATTTCTGCCATACTCTGTGGTCCCTTACCGCCAGGGCAGCTCACATTCATAAAAAAAAATAAAAGTAATGCAAAAGCAATTTTACACAAGGTATGTGAACATTCACATTCATAAAGAGGAACTAAACTTTCACTTCCGCTAGCACACACCAGTCAGTAGATGTGGCAAGCCCCTATGTGGGGAGTCGAAACCTTTCAGGAGATGACAGTGGAGAAAGGTTGTGGTTTGGGAAGGCAAAGAACAAAGAGTCACCTGCCTGTCTGGGGAGTCTAGACACAGAGCAGACATGTGTGAGTCGCAGTGGGGAAGGCTTGAATCTCATCACTCAATGGAAAAAAAAATTAAGTTTGTGTAGTGTTTACATGCCCACCAAGACGAAGTCTACAAGTGTCTACCAAGACAAGACTACCATTTGTCTTACACTGTTAATCTGCCTGGAGTCTCAGTGAGAAAGGCAGACTATTATTAATTATTATTATTATTATTATTATTATTATTATTATTATTATTATCAGCAGCAGCAGCAGCAGCAGCAGCAGCAGCAGCCTTGTTCAATACAGCAGCTGCAATATTGGAATGGAATTTATGGAAAAAATACAAGGTACCATCCACAAAATATTGGTGGACGCATAATCACAAGGAAGTTTTTGAAAATGAGGAAGTTATGATTTTGTAGTATTTCAAAATCCAAATGGATAAGAAGTTAGAACACAATACTTGGGATATTACTGTGGTTGAAAGTAAGAAGGTTAAAGTGACTGATGTGGCAATCCCAGGTGACAGACAGATTGAGGAAAAAGAGATTGAAAAGATAACAAAACATCCCTGGGGAAAACATCCAATGGTTATTCTGTAAGCGGTCGGCCCGGCCTCTGCCATTTTAATAGCAGTTTTATATATGGCTGCTTGTAATATTAAAAAAGTTCAGGCCTCTGGAGTTAAAATGGCTGCTGTTTGGCCACCAGAGGACCTCCAGCAGTTGCTGAATCCTGCCCGGGAGAACATGGCATGCATGTGGAGTGATTGAGAAGCGACTGGATTTACTATCTATCTGGCCCCGCCGGTGCCCAGTGCAACAAAGATCTCGCAGAGTCATCCCCACTTAGCACATTCCTTTCCCTTCTTCCATGATGAGATCTCCTGTCCTTGACTGAGGAGCTAATCAAATGACATTCATAAGTATATACAGTCGTTCCTGGGAGAGAACAGTCCCTCCCTAAAAGTACTTAACTTAGCTCCGGTGGACTTAATCAGCAAACTATCCTTTTTGTGCAGTGCTAGAACTAGTTTTACATTTGTATTCACAGACCCCAGCAGCTGCCAATCAAGGTACTCAAGCCTTTTGTCTAACCCAGGAACTAACCTTTGGAGCCTTTGTTCTAATGGCTAAGTGGGCTCTTCCACCTCAGGGCACATTTTACCTATAAAGGTAGAGCTCTGGCCCCATTTAAATCGTTCACGCTTCCGGATCCATAAGCGTTGTTCCCTTGAGGTTTGCCCAAGCCTCTTGCTCCCTTGGCCAAGGACACTGGCATTCGAAGCTACCCTCCTCTCCACGGACTGGACACCCCTCCACCTCTCCAGGATAGGTAGATATACTTATTCTCTCTCTCTCTCTATCCCCAATCTCTGGCTACATTTCCTAGGACTGTGTGTGTGTGTGTGTGTGTGTGATTATTTTCCCCAGTAATTTGTGTGTATGTGCATGAAGTTCTTGTGTTCAATAAAAGTCATGTTTTAATATTAAGCACCAGACTCGCTTGTTCTATTTCAGAAGGGACCTGGTATACACTGGTGATAGATCCCAGTTACCGCATCTCGTATAGCTGTCTTCCTTGCTTGCTAATTCCCCCTATAAGACATATTTATTGCAAGGAGACCACTTCCAGTAACAATTCCAGTGGTGATAGGAGCACTCGGTGCAATTCCAAAAGGACTAACTAAGCCTGTAAGCAGTATCAGCAGAGACGTAACAACTGGACAGTTGCAACAGCTGCACTACTTGGAACACGCCACATACTAAGGCGATACCTCACTGACTGTTAAGATTCATGGATAAATTCCAAGTCGGTGAAGAAAACAGGGCTGTACATGCCTGTGACTTCTGCTACCTGCCTACCGTCCACTGAAAGTGGTAGGTGGAGGAATGCGGCAAGCACTGCGGTGCTGAGAAAATATTGGATAAAAATACATGAAGGGACGATGCAAAAGATCCTCAAACTGAGATTTGAATTAAATCCGAAAAGCATGCTCTTTAATATTTCACCAACAAATCTGAGAAAAGAACAAGGAGATCTCTTCCGTTATATGTTTTTTTTTCAATAGTAATTTATTTAGGGTTTTTTTGTAACAATAAACAACAATAACAACAACTACTTCATAAAACAGCAACGCGTTACCAACAAATAAACGTTAAAAAGTGAAAGTAATAACTAATAATTAGCATCATAACTTTTGAACTTTACAGCTGAAGTATATAAAATCTATTTTTACACAGAGAATGAGCAATATGTACAAGTTTAAAAGGTAAGCTATAGAGTAATAGAGGTCTTGTGTCGTCTTAGCCGATGTCCATTTTTCTTCTTTGATCAAATAATCCAAAATTGGGAGCCACTGTTCTAGAAAATATGACTTATATTTTGGATTATCCCTCCGCGCCAGTTGGTATCTCTTCCGTTATATGGTGACAGCGGAAAGAGTATCATTTGCAGGAAAATGGGAAACCGAAGCTTGTCGTGGTCTCCCAGAGTGGAGAGAGAAGGCTCACGAATGTGCTTCAATGGCCAAACTGACCACCTACTTACAGAATAGGTTGATAACTGACTTCTGGAAAAAATGGAAGGATTTCTTTGATTATTTAGGTTAAACTAATTGACATAGTAGCTTAGAGGGAGAGAGGGAAGAAGGGATAAGCTATCATGTCGCTAGGCTCAAGGAAGCTAAATGCTTATTAATTACCTTTTTAGTTTAAAGAAACTTAACATGTTCTGCTTGTTTTATTCCTAAGATTTTTATATCTGCACTGTTTATATACTTACTGGTGGTATAAGATTGTATAATTTACAATTTACTGTCTAAATTTTGCGTAACTTTTATATTATGCACTTTACTGTTTTTGTCTTACTTTCATTTCTTTAAATAAAATGTTTAAAAAAAAACACCAAAAAAGCATTGTGGTGCTGCACTGCGTACAATGGCATCGGTTCTGAAGGTCTCTTGCAACCGGATCCCTGGCAACTATGCCCAGTAGGAGCTGGAGACAAGGCACGGGAAGGGTCTCCTCAGATCTGAGTAGGTCTTGGATCCGGTGTCAGAGCTGCGTCTTCATGACCTGAGATAGATGCACGTCTCCAGTCTCAGAGCAGGAAGAGTGTTGGGACTTCTTAGGCCTCCTAAGTGGAGGCTCAGCCAGGAGCCTTGGATCCAATGGAGGACGAGGCGAACGAGACTTCCTTCCTGTCCGATCCGACCTCAATGCTGATCTGCAGGAGGATAAGGATCTGGCTCTGGAGGGGCAAGATGGCTTTGAGCCAGAAAGCTCTCTCATTTCTGGCCTTGCCTGTGAATTGTTGGCAAAACCTCCACGCCACCACATTATAGCCTTCTCCCAAGCACACCGGTCATGTTGGTCTGTGCGTGTCATCTTTGTACCCCACTGGGTACATTTCTTAAATAAGGCCCTCTGTGACATACTGAGGGACAAAAACTCACTGAGCAAGCCGAAGTCAGACAGCCCAGGTCGAATACACCAGAAAACCGTTAGCTAAAGCCGATACCAGGGGGAAGGTCAGGAAAAAAAGTCTGAAGTCAGAAAAACTGATGATAAACAAGCCAAAGATAAACAATAAGAGATATAATGAGCGGAGCTCATAAGCGAAGTTCTTCTCATTGCAGCAGCTGAGAAAGAACTGAGAGAAGGGGTTGCTCCTCCTAGGTGCCTGTTAGGTGGGAAAATGGGCTTCTACATGACTGGGGAGAAGCGGCCCCTAATGGAGCTCTAAAGTGTTAAGAGACTTTCTCTGGTTGGCAGGCCTGTGCATGCGCAGTCCAAATGTGTGCCTGCACAGAAGAATGAAGACGGTCCAAAAATTCCAGCCCAAACATCTAGTGGCAGTGAAAAAAAGAAACTATGTATGGCACCTAGAGTTTTCGGGAGGGGGCTC
This sequence comes from Eublepharis macularius, assembly GCF_028583425.1. Lineage (NCBI taxonomy): Eukaryota > Metazoa > Chordata > Lepidosauria > Squamata > Eublepharidae > Eublepharis > Eublepharis macularius. The sequence continues at coordinate 24,870,621 of NC_072808.1, read as the reverse complement.
TCAAGGAGCATCCCGGGTTTTCTGTCTGCCTGGACAAAATGGGGTGTCTCCCATCTGGCAGTCTGCCATACACTGCTGGTGGGCTGAGTTCAGTTTCAGAGGAACGTCACGAGGAGTTGGATCTGGATTAAGTTCGCCACGAATGGAAAGCACTTCCTTAGCGACGCATCGCTTTCTCCCGCCTCCCCACCTCAGCTGCAACCAATTTGTCTCCCAAAAATGCTGTTCCTGGGGGAGAGGGGACCTCGGGATTGGTAGGGGGTATTTGCAGCGATAAGGGAGAATTGGTGGAAATTATACCTCCCCATTAGCAGAAAATTTAGTCTAGATCCAATCCAAGGTGTCCAGCCCCTATCTTAGTGTGGTTTGGGAAGCAAAGAACCCAGAAGTCGAAGTGCCAGTAAGTATTTCAGGTGCTGGCCTCCACAAGCATGACTTCAGGCGGAATCTATGCAGGTAAACAATGTGGTGCGCACGTGCAGATGTGGCAGAGCTGTGCTGCAGTGGCACCCACCATCTTGAAGGTGCACTTCTCGAGTTTTAGAGGTCATGGATATTATTGCAGCGGAGATCCATCCATTTATGACTCATGTATTACATTACTTAAGCAAGAAGGGGACTCTCGTAAGCAGCCCGTGGTCACATCTAAGGCATCCTAGTTCCACAGACCGAGAGGCACCAAATACATCAAAATATTTATTGAATTAATTTAATATTTTTTTAAAAGCATTGCAAATTTTCAAAGGATCTATCCTCATCAGTACTGAAGGACTGGTCTTCCGCAACTAGCTGGAACGAAGTTCTACGTGGCATTTAATTTACTGTGGTATTGCTTGTAAAAATCCTTCTCCATGAGCACGATCTGACTGTGTCTACTCATATCAAATCCTGTCCACCAATATGTGTGTTTTTCTTTACAAGTTCTCCTTTGTTCTTTTTCTTTTTAAAGCCAAACTGATTACTTCCAATTCTTCTCAACAATCAGAAATCAACTGTAAATTATCAATTTGGGGTGCTAAGTATTGCTCCTCAGTTTGCAATCAGCCAACGTCACTGGGTCACTAATTTTATTTTTATTGTTTGCAATTATGAATGCATGGCAACAAAATAACTATCAGAAATAATTTTTAAAAAAAAAAATAATAGGCAGAAGCTTTAGCTAGCTCCAAAGCAAAAAGCAGCACAACCAAGAACTTACCCTTTCCATAACAAGAACTGATAATTCACAACTGACTCATGAATGCTGGTGAAAGAGAAAAGGAAGTAATTAAGGAAAAGGAAAAGAGAAAAAAATTAAAGGGCAGCAGTCTCAAAAAACCTCGATACTATTTTGATGATTCAACCACTCAATGACCTGGCGCAGCAACTGTATTTTATGGTAAAATAAAATTCCACAAATGATCTACTTTTATTACTACAAAAGGGGAGCAGCAAATGGCTTGGCCCCTGGCAATACACAAGTCCCTCTTTTCGCCCTCACTTGGTATGTGGTGCCAGCAGCCTGCTCAGTACCACAAAAGAAGCATGGTTTTCTCCTTGCTTTGGCTGAATTAGTTGAGATGAAGAACTTCCACCCCCAGGTACAAAACTGTCCACTTGAACCAGTTGCTTATATAATGCCTCCCCATGTTGGGGGGGGTGTCTCTGCAACCAATGAACACTCCTACACACGCACCGATTCTTATCAAAAAGTTGGACATTTCATTAGGTTTTGGGGGAGGTGGGAGAGAGAAGAAAGACACTTGGCTATTTTCTCCAGTAACAGTTAAGTGTAGCTTTTGATTTTGCTGTATTTCCTGGCTCAGTAAATGGAGTGAAAAGACCAGGGCCCTTTTCACACTGCTCACCGGCTTCCGAAACGTCGCGAGATGTAGCGCAAAAAACGCAGAAGATAGCGTCTTCTCGCACGAGTTTTGTGCGATGTCGCGCAAAACTCGCGCGAGAAGATGCTATCTTCCGTGGTTTTCGCGCTACATCTCGCGACGTTTCAGAAGCCGGTGAGTAGTGTGAAAAGGGCCCATGTGAGCTAAAAGGTGCATTTCATCTATAAACTTCTGCCTTACATCTTCATCTGTGCATCAACAAATTTATCACTGTACCTCATAGTAAACTGGCCGGCCCTCATGCCCCTCCAACCACCCTTCCCAAAAAACTGGGCCACTCACACAAAAGGTAGGAGTCTTTATGTACAGGGCATGTAGATAAGAATGACTTTGTAAATTATCCAAAAGAAATCCTTCCCAAAGAGGACAGCAGCTGAGTGTCAGTTAAAGAGGGGGGGGGGATAAGCCTTCTTAAAGCACTGAGGGCCAAGCTACAAGTGATGAATGACACTTGAACGGCAAGTGAACAGACTCACGAGTATTCCTCCCTGTTCACTTGTGCTCCACTTGCTACATAATCACCACTACGTGATCAACTGGACAGCAAGTGGGGCACAAGTGAACAGGGAGGAATACTCGTGAGTCTGTTCATTTGCCGTTCAAGTGTCATTCGTCACTTGTAGCGTGGCCCTGAGCCTTTATCATTCTGAACCTCCTCTAGCCAAAACATAGTTCTCATCACGAGCTCAGAAAAAAAACAGGCAGCATTTTTAATTTGGCCTCAAAGAATATACTGTCCGTATCAAGGCTCTGCTTTGGAACAAGTGAAGTAATAACAAAGCGACAGGGTCTCTGAGCATAAACAGAGGGTATTTTATTCACCACTGAATAAGCAGTCAGCTCCCAAACATCTGGGATTTAACAGGAAAGGCTCGCCTAGCAGTGGATGTAACTCTTCGGCAGACTTCAGTTCCAACAACCCTTCATTAGAATCTGAACATCTCATTCAGGCTAATGTGGGTCTTCGTCTTTACATGTTATGGCTGCTTTACTGCAGCAACGAACATAGATTGTGCCTCTACCATTAAAGCCCTCACCCTTCCCCAGCACTAAAACCAATTTACTTAGTAGTACTTCCAAGTATCCCAGTGGAATCAGCAGTTCAAGGTTAATGCAATCAATTCAGTAACTATACCAGCATTCTTATACATGTGCAGCTTGCTAAAAAGTATCCAACTCATCCTTCCATAATCTCTGTGGTTAGTTACATCTGAACAGCAGCCGGGGCTATTAGGTATTCCACGTAAGAGCAGAGAAAGGGCAGAACTGGCCAGAGAATTTAGCATCCAGGGAAGCCCCACCGGAATTTTTAAAGCACACTTCTAGCACATGGATCTTGCATTGCAAAGGCTGCAAAAATAAGTTTGAAAGCATGTAGCCAATTCTTGGTGAAACAGCAGAAAGGGACAAATAAAATTCTCATTTGTGAGGAAGAAGTCAGCGCCATGCATACTTTTCTTAATTCCTCCAAGTAGAACAAACACTGTCAAACAGAGGCAACTGGATATACAGATCTGCACATTTCATTCACGCTTCAGAATTTAACATCCCTTCATGCAAAATCTGAATAGCCTCAATGCAGAACGTTACTTTGGGTTTTTTAGGGCGGACTGAGCTCAGCAGACTCCAATAAACTCCAGAACTCCTGTGCTATGACGACGCAGACCACCACGGAGAAGCGTTCTCAGAAAAGACAAGTAACCTTTTCTCCCCTGAAAAGCAAATGTGACTTTGGCTCACATTTGTATCATGCCTTTACAATGTAGCATTTTATGGTAGTGTATATCCTTAACCAGGGCTTTTTTTCTGGGAAAAGAGGTGGTGGAACCTCCTCTTACACAACATTTTGCCACGCACCATCCATGTGAACGTGAACTGAGGTTTTCAGTGTTGAAAGTCCTTGAAGGAAAAAGATGTGCAATGCTCAAAGGGTACTCCTTCAGTTGGAAACAGAGTGGATCTTTAAGTTGAACACCATGACACCTAATGGGTTAAATCATGAAATGGATTTTTCCTCCTTTCAGTGTATATCCTTAACCAGGGCTTTTTTTCTGGGGAAAGAGGTGGTGGAACTCAGTGGGTTGCCCTCGGAGAAAATGGTCACATGGCTGGTGGCCCCGCCCCCTGATCTCCAGACAGAGGGGAGTTCCCCTCATCTGGAGATCAGAGTTCCCCTCTGTCTGGAGATCAGGGGGCGGAGCCACCAGCCATGTGACCATTTTCAAGAGGTGCTGGAACTCCGTTCCACCACGTTCCAGCTGAAAAAAAGCCCTGTCCTTAACTAGTTTTAACATTTAACATGGCTTTCCGCATAAAAAGAGCCCTGCTGGGTCAGGCCAGACATTCATCCAGTCCAGCATCCTGCTTCATGCTGCGGCTAGCCATTTGCCCTGTAGGGCCACACACATGGCACAGGGGCCAAGGCCTTCCCCTAACACTGCCTCCTAGCACTGGGTTTCAGAGGTGGACTGCCTCTGAACGTGGAGGTTCCCTTTAGTCACCATGGCCAGTAGCCGCTAACCGACCTCTCCTTCACGAACCTGTCCAGCCCCCTTGTAAAAGCAGCCACGCTCTTGGCTGCCACTGGACCCTCTGGTCGCAAATTCCACATTTTAATTACTCATTGAGTAAAGACGTACTTCCTTTTGTCCATCCTCAATCTATTGCCCATCGACTTCGTCAGGTACCCCCAAGTTCTAATACTACTTGAAAAGGAGGAAACATTCTCTCTATTCATTTCCTCCACCACATGCATAAACCTCTATCCTGTGCCCCCCAGACTCTTGAGCCTTACTTCATAGGAAAGATGCTGCAGCCCCTTAATCATCTTGGTTGCCATCTTGCGTACGTTTTCCAGCTCTGCAGTGTCCTTTTTGAGATACGGCAACCAAAACTGTACAGTTTTCCAAATGGGACCTCACCGTAGCTTTATACAAAAGCATTACAATATCGGGCATTTTATTCTCAATTGCTTTTCCTAATAATCGCCAGCACGGAGGTTGCCTTTTTCACCACAGCTGCACACCGAGTCAACATTTTCATTGCCCTATCCACTATAACCCCAAGATCTCTTTTAGTCTTGGTGTCAGCCAGTTCAGACTCCACCAGTATATAAAGTTAGGATTTTTTGTTCCCGTGTGCCTCATCTTAGCCTTACGAACACTGAATAGCACTTTAAGAGATCATCCCATAAGTCTTCACAATCCGCTCTGGTTTTCACCATCCTGAATAATTTAGTATCATCTGCAAACCTGGCCACTACACTGCTCCGCCCCATTTCCAATACAGATATGAATACATTTAATAGCACGGGTCCCAATACCGATCCTTATGCAACCCCGCTGCTCGCTTTCCTCTCTTATGGTAACTGTCCATTTATTCCTACTCTCTACTCCCTGTCTTTTAACTAACTTTGAGTTGATAAAAGGACCTATTCTCGTTAGCATGTTAAGGTAGAGGTAATTAATACATATTAAAAGCAAACAGAGGTTTTTTAAAAACCCAAGTGACCAGAACAATGCAGACTCTACACCCTGGCTGCATTCACACACGTAGGATAATGCCCTTTTAATGCACTTTAGCTATTATTGGCTAGTGGTTTTTCTTGTTTAACACAGTGAAATCCAGTTGCAAACTATTGCTAAAGTCCACTGAAAGTGCATTATCCATCGTGTGTGAAAGCAGCCCCTGTGCTGGTCAAGTGGTCACCATCTGCATGTGAACAACCAGTAGAAGATATGAAGAATCCTGTGTGTGTGTGCTGTGAGGACCAGATGTTCTGAAACTGAACACCCAATCACTTAAATCAGACCTATCTGGACATGCAAGACAGCCTGGGATAGACTTCTTCAGCCGGAAGCAAACGGAAGGGAGAAAAAAATCCGGACAGCTGAAAACAGCTGCAAATAAACACAAAGAATGCACCGTTGGAAAGATTACTATAGGAAAAAATAGAATCAAGTGTAATTATTTCTGTTGAAAATAACATTTGCTTATTCTAAAACGTAGGTCCTGCTTGTTAGCCCTAACAGACTAGAAGACAATTAAATTAAACATCACTAATTTAAACTGGTCCCTTGACAGCAGCAGCAGCACAGGGGCAGTAATTCCAGAGGGGCAGTCACAGTCTGTGGCAGAAAAACGAAACAGGTGATAATTTAGAGGTCAAAAAAGTTTCCCCCCCCCCCAGCATAAACTTTCACGGACCCACTCTGCTGAATGCACGTTGCGGTCCTCGTTAGACAGACATTTTATACATGATGACGTTACCAAGAAGCAAATTATGAACATCAAAGGGCTGGAAAGGCAGGAAGCAGAGGTAAAATGTAATTATGGGAAATTCAAATGCGATAAAGACTATGACCGAGAGCATTCACAACAGCACTGACTGGCCATCTTCCTGGTTTTGTTAAACTGTAATGAGCGAGGAGGAGTCCTGGGTTTTATCCAAAATTATTGCTTTTTGCTAGGAATTATTAACACACATACATACACACATCACAGGCATTGAGAGACAAACCATTTCTGGCCCCAGACAACCCCACAACCTTAAACAATTGCTCTCTCACAACAATGCACTTCTCAACATGGACATGAACTCTGCGACCAGGGCCTGCAATAAACCCAGATGCCAACTCTGTCCCTATATACATACTAACAACATAATAACATTTCCTATCAACACCAGCTATACCATCGCAGGCTCACTCATTTATTCGTCTTCCAACATTACATATGTCATCAATGCCGTTCAACTCTCTATACTGACCAAACAAGTCAGTCTCTTTGTAGAACAATGGACAGATATAAATCTGATATCAAAAATCACAAAATTTAAAAAATAATGCGAGAGCCAGTTTGGTGTAGTGGTCAAGAGCACGGGACTCTAATCTGGAGAGCTGGGTTTGACTCCCCGCTCCTCCACTTGAAGCTAGCTGGGTGACCTTGGGTCAGCCACAGCTCTCTCAGAGCTCTCTCAGCCCCACCCACCTCACAGGGTGTTTATTGTTGTGGGGATAATAATGACATACTTTGTAAACCACTCTGAGTGGGCATTGTCCTGAAGGGCAGTATATAAATCGAATGTTGTTGTTGTTATTTTAATCTTCCAAGACATTGTATCACTGACCTAAGAGTAATGTGCAATATCCCTCCTACCCTCTGCCTGGATTATAAGACTCCTACCTTTTCCCGCTTCTTGTAACTGACGAAGGGAGCCCTTACCTTTTTGCAATAACAAACTCTGTGAGGGGTCTTGACAATGTGTTTTTAAGTGCAGGAGAGTTTAGCATATTATTTATTTGTAAATATCTGAATCATGGTACGGTGTTTCCAAATATCTGCTCAATTTGCTTTTTTATCTAATGTTTTACCCTTATCTACTGGATCAATTATGCCAGTGTGGCCCATTTTGCTCCAGGATTTAAAAACTACCCCCCCCCAAAAAGTTCAGTTTGCAGGAGAGGAATCCAGCTGTGGCAGGTGTCTACTGGCTAGCATCTGCAATATTGCCAATACACCAATTCCTTTTTTCACCCAACCTTTCCAAATCCTGGAACATGTTTGCAACCTCTCCCCCACCAAAAAAAAATTCAGGTTGATTTTTTTGATAAGCTGAAGAATAAGACAAGTTGCAAAGCTTGAGTTTACGGGTTAAGAAACTGCAGAGTCATTAAAACTCTACCAGTGCCCCCCTAAGCAAGTCAGTTCTGAATCCTACGCAGGTGTATTCAATGGGGCTTACTCCCGGGACAGTGTTCTTAGGACCGCACAGTCCATCTGTCTTCACCCCCATCCAAACCAGAACAGGCTCAGAACAGACTCGACTCCACAGTCCTATTCACCTCTACCTTCCCAAGCTGTAAAAAACAAAATCACCTGACGAAGCAAGTTACAAAGGTCGCCACTGATCCTGCATGTGAAAGGTGGGTGGGGATTTCTGCCGAGAGTGAACTACCAAGATACAATCTACACGTTTTCAAGATCACCGTCAGTAAAGTCAAAAGACCACAAAGAACTGTGGTTCTCACCTGGGGCTGGCTCAGAAAATGGCTACCATTTGGGGAGGGGGGGTTCTAATTCCTCCCTCCAGGCACATATTTTTTAAAACTTCTCTGAACCGAAAAAATAAGTAGAGATCTCCTCTTTCCTAAACAATCATACTTTTAGAATCATAAAAAGTATATCTTCATACGCCTCCTTAGGAGCTTTCCCATTCCTCAGCTAAATAAAAGGCAGTGATATAGTCAAACTCCGATAAAGTTTACTCGCTTTAAATATTTCAGTGTTTCTTCAACTGTGTGTTGGATTTCTGGTTTAACTCTTTGCAAATTTGCATTTATGTATCCTATTACATTGTTTATTGAAATGTCTTTGAAATGGACTGTACTGATTCACACCTTGAGTCTCAATGAGAAAGTCGGGCTATAAATAATGTAAATAAATAAATACAATATTCAACAATAATACTCACCAGTTATATTTATATTGTGCTTTAGGGTGTCCAAAGCACTCCTTGCTAAAAAAAAATTTAAAAAGGCAGGCCCCTGTTGTTATCCCCTATAGGGCAGATATGGGGCCAAAGCTGAGAGACTGTGGGTGACCTCAGACTACCTAATGAGTCCCTTTATAAAGCGTAAGACAAGGAAGGGGGCATGAATAGCCCTATCTTGTCAGATCTCAAAAGGTAATCAGCATTGGTAGCTGGATGGGAAATTGCCCAGGAAGACTCTGCAGAGGCAAAATCAAAAAAGAGTCCAGTAGCACCTTTAAGACTAACCAATTTTACTGTAGCATAAGCTTTCGAGAGCCACAGCTCTCTTCGTCAGAGAACGCGATTCTCGAAAGCTTATGCTACAATAAAATTGGTTAGCCTTAAAGGTGCTACTGGACTCTTTTTGATTTTGCTACCACAGACTAACACGGCTCACTCCTCTGGATCTGCAGAGGTGGGCAGTGGCAAACCACCTCTGCTTCTAACTTGCCTTGAAAGCCCCTTGCTGGGGTCACCAAAAGTTGGCTGCAGCTTGACAGCACGTATGCATGTGAAGTAAGAGGTGCAAAGCACTTTGTACATTCGAAAACACTACACCGTTCCTTCTTTGCCGCTTCTTAAGCTCAAACCAGTGCAGAGGGCCTCAGATAAAACAGTTTACAAAACACCTCTAGCAAACCCTGCCCCTCAGTCACTGTCCTCTTGCCCTTCTGGGACAAAAGCTGCCCGCTGCTGTTCTGCGCCACGAGCTGCAAGCAACCACGGCCAATCAAAAATCTGCTCACTCTAGCAAAGCCATAACTGCTTGCTACCAGAGGGCCATGTGGTCAGCTGCCCTACACAAACATCATATGACTCAGGGCCAAGCTGGAAGTGACGAATGACACTTGAATGGCAAGTGAACAGACTCACGTGTATTCCTCCCTGTTCACTTGCGCTCCGCTCCACGCAAGTGAACAGGGAGGAATACACGTGAGTCTGTTCACTTGCCATTCAAGTGTCATTCGTCACTTCTAGCTTGGCCCTCAGGCAGGTGGTCAGCAGAACTATAGTAGCATTTTGTAAGTATTTGCTGAGAAGATATGATCAGGAAGGTGGTTTTGGAAAAGCTATCTTTACCAAGGATGGACTTCCAGTCTTGCTAGGGGGTAGCATCACTCGGGCCAGGAGAAGGAAATCCCAGCATGGCCACGGGATGCTCACTTTCTGAGCGCCTTTAGAGCAAGCCTACCAGGAAGAAACATCTTTAACAGAAGGAAACGTCTCGGGCAAATATCACACCAACCAAGTAAATATCTCACTGGTGGTTGGAGGAACTTTTTCACAAATGTCAGAACTTAACTAGATTACTGTTATTACTCAGGTGAAGAGCTGTAAAGAACCGTTTCTGTGTATCTGTATTATTCTGCAGAAGTGCTGAAAAACACAGAATTTGATACTGGGTGTAGAATTCTATTTTCTGAGACTATCAGCTTTCTTTCTTTCTTTGGAAATAAGACGGGTCTGTCTGATCACATTAAAGCCCAATATATCCTGAAGGACACCTTTCCTGGTATAACCAAGAAGGCTGCTTTGTTTCTCCAATATGCCATTAAGATTCGTCAAGAGAAGACACAGTGATGAGCCAACGTTATATCTGAATTTTATCTGTACATGTTTTTATCCTTTTATTGTAACAATCCTGCAATTTGTATTATTTATTTATTTTATTTGACTGATATCCCACCCTCCCCATGAATGGGCTCAGGGCGGCTCACATCATCATTAAAACTCAATAAATTAATAGTCAACTTTAAAACAGATTTAAAACTTATATGTTAAAATACTAAAAAGGATAGGTATTAGCCTATCCTTTATGCTATTATGCCATTAAAGGCATAATTTATTGATTGATCTTTCTTTCTTTCTTTCTTTCTTTCTTTCTTTCTTTCTTTCTTTCTTTCTTTCTTTCTTTCTTTCTTTCAAGTTTCTTATGGCTGCAACGTGTACGGCTGAGGCCCTGGCTCAGCGGTGGAGCATATCTGCTTGCCATGCAAAAAGTCTCTGGTTCAATCCTCAGAATCTCTGGTTAAAGGGATTAGGTGTCAGGCGGTGTGAAAGACCTCCATCTGAAACCCTGGACGGCTGCTGCCAGTCTGAGTGGACAGTACTGACCTTGATGGACGCAATGGTCTGATTCAGTTCAAGACACCTTCATGTGTCCATGTGCCAGTTTAAATCTCAGAAGTCAGAGGAATGGCTGAATAAGGGACCCAGAGGCCAGAGCTTCCCATGACTAGCAAAACCAGAATAAAGGATGCACGGAGTAATACCAAAAATGCAGGCCAAATTATGCAAATAAAAGAAAATATGTAGATCAGTTCACTCTGCATAAATTTACATACAACACACAATTCTGCTTTTCTTAGTGCAGAGTGTGGATTTCCTGAATGCAGAATTTTACTCTCTCTTTTTTTTAAAGTACTGCCTCTTTATAGTCTGGTTTCATAATGGAATGAGAATAGCAGGGAGAGCAAAGAGGAGAGGCAAAACCAAGGACAGAGAGAGGGCAAGGGGATGAAACAGCAACCCTGACCCCTTCCCCAGATCATGCCTACTCTGGAAGGGGTCAGGGCAGGCCTTGGGCCAAAATAACAGCAACAATTTATTTAGCGCAGTTTTATCCAAGGAGCCCATGCCTACACAAACCATTATCTACTCCTCCATTTTGCGCTCACAACAATCCCCCGCTTAAGCACGTGAGGCTGAGAGAGTCTGAGACACCCAGATGCTGCAGAGTGGGGATCTGTATGAAGGGTCTTCCAAATCCGAATGTGACACTCTAACCCAAGGGGAGGCGTCCCCGGCACGCGTGCATGCCAGCAGTGGCACATCAAATGGTTTTGCTTGGCACCCAGGGTCAGTTCTTTGCCCAAACAACAGAGGCAGTGGCAGCATTGCTGTAGCCAGCAGTGCAAGAGAAGGCCATAGGGCGTGGCTCGTGCCCATCACCGCTGCTCAGCTGCCAGCCCTATCCAAGGTGCATCACTGACGCCTGCCTTGCTCCTCGTGCATCCGGCCAAGTACAGCCCTCATCTCCCACCCCAATGCCCACTCTGTTTGCTGGTGCACCAACATCTCCGCAGGTAGGTGCCGCGTTGCTTTTTTCAGTACTTAGGCCAAGAAACGTTTGCCTTCTCCTGCTCTAACTGCTCCACAAATGGGGGCTCTCAGATAGGAAAAGAGAGAGAGAGAAATGCTTGGGGTGACTGAGAAAGAGGAGCTGAGAGGGGCCCCCTCCCCTCCCAGGAACGTTACACATTCGGCTCCTCTCTGCTCCGTGAGCAACCCCCTTGAGGTGCTGGGCTTGTCCTCTGATTCAGAAAAGGTAAACACCTGAACCGCAAAGAAGCCAGGAGCAAACCAGAATTTTTCAAGGTCCTATCTTATGAACCATCCAGTAAAGCACAGAGAAGGGCAAGCTCTCCAAAAAGATACAGAAAACAGGGGGACGGTATACCAAAGAGAAACAGTCCAGAAAAAAAAGATCCTCCAGGATCATGGCAGGACTCCTTGGGGCATTATGATCTAAGTAAATATTTTTTAGCCTGTTCTTCTCACAATCCTTGGGCCTGGAGGCTTAAATTGCTCCCAGAATTACAATTGATCTCCAGATTAGAGAGCTCAGTTCCCTTGGAGAAAAGGGCAGCTTTGGACGGTGGATTCTGTGGCACCATATCTCCACTGAGCCCCTGCCCTGCCCAAACACCACTCCTAAATCTTCAGACATATCCTAAGCCAGAGTTGGCAACCTTGAAAGACAAAGGCCAGGTTCATACAGATGTCCAACTTCTTGGACTGTTCACAAAACTTAGCAAAGTACAGCTTGTCCTCTCTTAAGGCTCAAGATGGTAACAGTAGCTCCATACCTCCATCATATGCTATAACAAAATCAAAAAGAGTCCAGTAGCACCTTTAAGACTAACCAATTTTATTGTAGCATAAGCTTTCGAGAATCAAGTTCTCTTCGTCAGATGCATGGTACAGAGACTGGTCAAATATAGAAGAGGAGGGGGGAGGAGAGGAGGAGAGAGAAGATGCAGTTGGGGGGGAGAGGGGGGAGAGAGAAGAAACTGCATCTTCTCTCTCCTCCACTCCTCCCCCCTCCTCTTCTATATTTGACCAGTTTCTGTTCCATGCATCTGACGAAGAGAACTTGATTCTCGAAAGCTTATGCTACAAAAAAATTGGTTAGTCTTAAAGGTGCTACTGGACTCTTTGATTTTGCTACTACAGACTAACACGGCTAACTCCTCTGGATCATATGCTATAAGAATCCCATAAGGCAAGATATTATTGTTATTACCACTTTAACAAAAATACAACCCAGGGGATCTTTACTGCCACACTGAGCAAGAAATCAACTGGTTGAGCTTCCTCAGGCGTAACTAGGGAAAAGCAAAAGGTGATTCCAACTTTGCTTCCAAAGAAAACGCAACAGACCAAAAATTGTGCAACTGCACAGGCTCTCCTCAAGATTTAACATTTCTATAAAGGAAAAAGAACCCTCTATGTTTTTGTACAACAGCTACAACATTTATAGGACCATGTAAGAGAAGGAGCCCTGGAGCTTACTGACACCCCGTTGCTTCCCCTCCAAAACTTCCTCTGACTGGAAGTCCCCTTTCCCTTGTCACCTGCCTTTTATATGCAGCTCTCCCACCACTTATTTCCTGGCCTTGCTCACAGCTAGACCCTTATGCACAAGCACACCTCATATGAACTCTAGGTCCAGGGAATCATTCTGGACCACTGTACGGTGGGTACCTTGCTCCCTCCCCACGGGACTGGAAGAGGCCACTCCACTGTCTCTGCCACAGGTGACTACGGCTTGCCCTATCGCTAGGCAAGCTGAGGGAGTCTGCCACAGGTGGTACTTATATTTATTGACAACATTTCTATTCTGCCTCTCCAGAGAATCTGCTCTATCACCACTATTTTATTAAGGGATTCTCCCCATGCACAACTGTTTGGGTTAGTAGTAGTATTTCTACCACCATGGGGGAGGAGGGCCGTCCCCAAGTGTGAATGTCATAGCCATGTGTCAGCTCATTTAATTTGCACTTGTGTATGAGCTGTACTGCTTCAGCCTGCAGTCAGGGACTCGCATATGCTCCTCCGTATTAAAAACAAATCCCTGGTCTTAGGGTTGCCGACAACCTGGTAAAAAAATGTCTTGTCCCTTTAACTGAGAATTAATGTGCGGAAACAGCTTTTCATGGAGGTAAAAAAAAACACCCTGAAAGGCAGCCCAATATTGTCAGATCTTGGAAGCTAAGCAGGGTTGGTACTTGTACCACCAAGGAAGACTCCACAGAGGAAGGCAATGGCAAACTACCTCTGCTTCTCCCTTGCCTTGAAAGCCCCTTGCTGGAGTCCCTGTAAGATGGTTGAGACTTGATGGCACACGTATGTAAAATAACATCCCATCAATCTTCTGTTAAAGGGGCAGGACTTTTTTTCCTCCAGGTTATTGGCAACACTAGTGGTCACAGAGCTAAGGAGATTAATCTGGACCTCTGCTCTTGGACACGTTGCTGCTATGTGGAAGGAACTGGTTTGTTGAGTCCTGAGGATTCCATGATGTATACCTCACTTTGCAAAAGAAGAGGTATAGCCCAAGTACCCTGACCTGGATGGCTCAGCCCAGCCCAATCTGGTCATCTCTTAGAAGCTAAGCAGGGCCAAGCTTGGTTAGTATTTGGATGGGAGATAAAAAGGTAAAGGTTAGGGTTAGGGATAGTGTGTAAGCACTGAGTCATTACTGACCCATGAGGGGACGTCGTATCACGCCGTTTTCTTGGCAGACTTTTTACGGGGTGGTTTGCCATTGCCTTCCCCAGTCCTCTACACTTTACCCCCAGGAAACTGGGTACTCATTTTATCGACCTCGGAAGGATGGGAGGCTGAGTCAACCTTGAGCCGGCTATCTGAACCCGGCTTCCGCCAGGATGGGAGACCACCAAGGAAGTCTAGGGTGATTTTGAAGCAGCAGCCAATGGCAAACCATCTCTGAACGACTCTTGCCTTGAAACTCCCAGCAGGCTCATCATAAGTTGCCTGAGATTTGATGGCAATTTCCACCACATAGCCCAGACACAAATATTGCCCTCATTGGCAGGCCTGAAGAATTGTGTGACTCAATCAGACTTCCCAGATAGGTGTGCAAAGGTGTTCAACAGCATGCTTGCACGCTGTCTACACTTGATGCACTTGCTGCAGTCAGAATACGCACAGCAACCGTGTATTTTGCATCGTCTAGATTGTTCCTGGAAATTTTTTTGATGTTCTACAATCTTCATGTAAAACCAACACTAATTAGAACATACACTTGCTCTAAAAATAGTCCACTTTCCATCTTGCCTCAACAACATTCACTCACGCGCACGATATTGCTCTCCTTCTAGGCTTGGTTCAGAATAAAGCAAAACCATGGTTAGTTTGTGAATGCAAGATCTGGCTTGCCAATGAGCTTTCAAATTCTGGCTTACCTCAACAAATCTGCTTTCATCACCTTTGCTCTAGTCCAGCATCTCTGGAACAGGAAAGCGTGCAAGGAAAGCACCACAGAACAAGCTAGAATGTACACATGACACTAAACAATAGTTAAAGACTGTGATTAATCAACCAGCTTCAAACCATGGTTTCAGATACTGGTTCTATGAACCTTAATTAACTGCAGTTAGTGGTGTGGTCTGCATTCAGAGGATCGTACTAACCACAGTTTGCTTAATTAAACCATGGTTTTGCATTATGTCTAAACCAAGTCTTGGAGTCGCATGCGACAGTACCCTCATTGGGAAGGGGCAGGCTCACTCCTCCTCCAGCAACTATTTGCGCACTTGGTCGGCTCACTGCTGATATGACCTAGACAAGAAAGCTGGGGAGGGGACCCAGTGGAAGGAGTTCTTCAGAGAGCCAGTGAGGTGACCAGCATGGAGAAAGCAAGCAAGAATTTCAACCAAGTTCACTCGAGTGCCTAAATCAAGAAGCCACACTTTTTCTGTCCCCCATAACCCCTAAACCACAGTTCTCTCTCTTCAAACCTTTTCAACTAAAAAACCAAAACAATCCTGCAATCTCCATGTGTTTGGTGTTGCTGCAAGTGGGGTGCCAACTAACTGGGACTGAAGCCTACTTGCCTCTGTCTACAGACCAGAAAAAGCACATAGGTTAATCAGCAATGAAGGTCCTTGGGTAATGCAAAACCCAAACTGTCTCCCCTTTGGGAGAAGAGGAGAATCCAGCGCATGAATTAACAATGTAGGGAGCGTGCATGGCAATGCCTTGGATGAGGGCAAGGGAGCTGATGGATGCCATATGCTCAGGCAGCAGGAAAGAGGGTGCTGGGACACATTACCTGATTTTGATTGGCCTCATACAGCTCTTGAGCCTGCGTGATTCTCCTTCTTTGCCAGGCCTCTTGGGCTGACCCAGGGAAGGGGCAGCCCCCTTGAGCACCACGCTGTAATTCTTGCCCTGGTTGTTGGCCCAATAGACACCCTCATCGGTCTGGTAGCGCACCACAAAATCCAGCCGGGCTCCTCCTTCCTCTTCATCTTCCTCATCCTCATCCCCAAAGTCCAGGCGGAAAGCAAAGCGGTCGGTCAGGCCCCCGTCAGGAGACCCGCCAGGGATGTAGAGGGCTGGGTAATCCCGGTGACTCTGCCACCGGTCTCGGCTGGCCCGCACATGAACCGCCTTGTGGTAGGAGACGTTGAGCACCCGCACGGTGCCGCGCAGCACCCGCGGCTCCCCCGGCTCTGGGGGCAACACCTCCTCCAGCTCCACCTTGGCCTGGCGCAGCCGTTCCAGCTTCTCATCCTCGCCTTGCCCCATGGGCGACAACACAAAGGAGGGCAGCAGGTACGGGGCAGGCGCTGAGGGGGGCGGCAGCACAGCCAAGGCGGGCACTGCCACCTCAGGGGGGGACTCCGGCGAGGGCGGCGGCCAAGGCTGGTAGCGCCGCCAGCGGGCCAAGGGCAGGCCCAGGGCGTCGGCGAACAGGACGTGGCGCCCGGCGCCCTGCTGGGGAGCCTCCCCCGCCGCCGTGGCCCCCCCAGCACAGCTGGAGGAGGCCTCTGGTTGCCCCGGAGCATTCTGGGAGGGCGGCCCTTGGCCATCCTGGCGGGGAGGCGGCCCGGGCGGGCCTGAGGGGGGCCCGGGCGCGGCGGGGGGCTGCCGACGCCCCTCCTCGGCCTCCTCGTCGGAGGAGCTGCTGCCGGCGCCGGGGGCGGGCGGGTGCTGGGGCCGGGGCACCGGGGAGGAGCGGGGCACCAGGGCCCGGCGCGGGGGCGGCTCCTCCTCCTCCTCCTCCTCCTCCTCGGCCGCCTCCTGGGTCAGGGGCAGCGCGGGGGCCAGCGGCGGCGGAGAGGAGGAGGAGGCCCCCGCGCGGGCCATGGCGGGCCGGCTGGGCAAGGCGCGCCGCCGCTGTCGCTCCTCAGGCCGAGGCGGCGGCGGCGGCGGCGGCTGCCGGGGACGGGGGGCGGCCGCGGCGACGCCGGGCTGGGGTGGAGCGAGCCGGGAGAGGGAGGTGGGGCCAGCCGGGCAGGCGGCGGGAAGGGGCCGCCGGGCAGGGCGCAGCTGGGAGCGCGGCGCGGCCCTCGCCCCACCCCGGCCGCGCGGACACAGCGCCGGGCGGGCCCTTCCGAGCCGGAGCCCGGCCGCCCGCGCCTCGGGCCCCTTCCCTCGCGCGTCTCTGCGCCGGGGAGCCGGAGGGACGGCGGCTGCCCCAAGGTCACCCGGCGAGCTTCGGTGGCGGAGGAGCGGGGACTCGAACCTGGCCTTCCCGGATGCCTGATCCCGCCGCCGTATCACTCGGGCTCCGCGCACCAGGCCGAGGCAGCTCCCTCCTCCCCTCCACCCGTCTGCATTTCGTTTGCAGGCGCATCAGGGCAGAGACCTGGCCTCCTGTGCAGACGCTGCTGCGTAAAGGGCCTGGCGCGTCCACACATAATTGAGGACGGGGATGATCCAATGCGTCCAAAGGATTCGCGGCCAGGGCCTTCTAGCTGAGATTGTACCTGCAGAAATTCTTATTTTAGGAAGGACTTAGTGAGCCAGTGCGGACGACTGACTAGGAGCTGGAAGACCCAGGTTCGAATCCCCACTGAAGCTTTGCTGGGTCACTTTGCCCCAGCCTCAGATTCTCAGTCTAACCTGCCCTACAGGGTTGGTGTGAGGATAAAATGAAGGCGATGAAAATGATGTAAGAAGGTGCTTTGGGGTCCCGGTTGGAGAGAAATAAATTAAATAAGCATCTGGTGTCACACAGTGGTTAAGCAGTTTGGCTGCAAATCAGCCCTCTGCTGGTTCCAATCCTGCTACAGCCGTGAGCTCAATAGGCGGCCTCAGCTCCCCATCCATATTGTGGGGATAATAATAACGCTGACTTGTTCACCGCTCTGAGTGAGGCACTAATCTGTCTAGATGAGCACTATATTATATATGCAGTTATTATAATTAGTCCCATCTCAAAAATGTTTTGAAATACTAAACTCCAAATCATATGTTGTCCGGATACCACATTTTTTACTCTGATGCCATACACTGCTGTTTTTATCCTCATACAGGATGTATTTATGTCATTTATAGCCCAACTTTCTCACAGAAACTCAAGGCGGATTACACAGTGTGAGATTAGTACAGTCAATATTAAGAACATTTCCATAAACAACACCATACGGTAAATAGATACAAGTTCACAAAGACATCAGCATTAGCAGGAATCCAATACAACACAGTGGTGAAGTCTATGGCTCCTGACTCATCAGCGGATCATCGGAGATCCCCTCGCTACAATACCGCCCTCCTATCTGAGTAAAAAGCCTTTTTGAACAGTTCGGTTTTGCATCATTTGCAGAAAGCCAGGACAGTGGGGGCTCTCCTGACCACCTCAGGCAGGCCTTTCCACAGGGTAGGGGCCACTACAGAGTAAGCCTGTGCACGGGCTGCTGTTAATTTCGCCAATGTGCAGGGTGGCATCTGCAGGAGAGTTTGTTTGAATGAGCAAAGCTGCCATGGAGGAGCATGGGGTGGGGGGGAGGCAGTCCCATAGATAAATTGTTATGAAACATGGCACAGCCAACATAATTTCAAAGACTGAAAGACATGAGTGACTGAAGAAGGGAGCTCTGACTCTCAAAAGCTTACACTCTAAAAATCGTGTTGGTCTCTAAGGTGCCATTGGACCCAAATCCTACTGTACGTTATCATTTCAATTTCTAACAGATTGGCCAGTATTTCCCAAAGGTATGTGGGATAGATAAATTCCAAGATTAAGTACAAATGCATCAAGTGCACATACAGAGTGCCACTCTAAGCTGAGTTAGACCGTTCTAAGCCCATTAACTTGAATGGACTTAGCAGGGTGTAATTGTTTATGATGGCACAGACAGGGATTAAATATTCACTGTATATTTAAAGCACTTCCAAAATATACAGTTAAATGTTTGCATTGTTGTTTTTGATGGTTCCAGGAAAAAAAAAATTCAATTATGCATTCAATTTCATGTTTAAAATTATTATCAGAGGGCATTTTACATTATATTGTCAAAACATACTGTGGTATGGTATCTTCTAAGACGGGACTTCAGCCAGACCCAGTAAGTGCCTAATCTTCTCTGTTTTATGGCTTCTTTCATGTCATGAACTTTAGATGTGTCTAATAAAACGGGACAAGCCTGCTGCCTCAAACTTCTATGCTGAAGAATCTATGTAGTGGCTCTGCTCACCAAACAATCGATTTAATTTGGTCCCATCAGGCCTTTGTATATGCACATGAGCTTCCAGAGCTGACATATCTGCCTCCTAAATGACTATAAGAGGTGCACTTTTTTCCATAATAGGAAGATGTATTTTTGTGACTACCACGATAGTCCTCTGTGCCATAAAGCTGACAAAAGAAAATACTCATAGAAGGAAAGGCCCAAAATACAAAATATTTTATTTCCTGAGATTAGTAGCTCCGGTGTTCTTCAGAAATCTTGCTCCTATTCATACCTTACTGAAGAGCATCCTGAAACTTAAGAACTGAGGCTGTATCATAGTGCTAGTATTTTCAACAGGCAGTATGGAGAACTCTGTCTTCATGGTCCTTAGCAAAAGCTCTCTTCTAAACCTCTTTCATGAGGTTATTAAATTGTGGGGGAATTACAGAAATCTTTCGTTGAGGCACAGCTAGGGCATCGCACCCACCAATTATTCAGCGGTGTGGCATTCAAGAGCAAGGCAACTGCCATCTTAAAAGTTTCTACCCTGGAAATCTTGTTGGTTTCTAAGGTGCTGCTGGACTGGAATCTTGCTCTTAAAATATCAGGCCATATTCAATGGTAGTGATCAGGGCTTTTTTGTGGGAAAAGAGGTGGTGGAACCCTCCGAGAAAATGGTCACATGGCTGGTGGCCCCGCCCCCTGATCTCCAGACAGAGGGGAGTTGAGATTGCCCTCCGCACCGCTGAGCGGCACGGAGGGCAATCTCAACTCCCCTCTGTCTGGAGATCAGGGGGCGGGGCCACCAGCCATGTGACCATTTTCAAGAGGTGCCGGAACTCCGTTCCACTGCGTTCCCGCTGAAAAAAAGCCCTGGTAGTGATCTTTCAAAGTGAATGGAAGCAGTCAACCCTCTCCTGAATAGAACACGGTAACCATTGGGCAGACACTAACCGGGATTTTGTGGGCTGCTATCAAAATTAATGTTCACCAAATATCTATCCACAACAGTTGTGCAAGCCGTTAGAAGGCCTGTAGAAATCTTAGATTTGGAGCCAGCCTTGGGTTAGCCAGGTGCTCGTGTATCCATTGACTCATTCAATGCCAGCAATCTACGTGGCACCTAACAGAACAATGTAAGCAAAACACAACAAGGAAAAAGATCAGGTTTCTGTTCCCAGGATCTCTGTGGAGGGAAGAGGCAATAACGGAAGGAAGTGAGAAAGGCAGGACTAGTTAAAAGCCACACAAGCAAGTTCTTAGGGACGTATAATGAAGCAGGTGGCATCAGCAGCATGGGAGGGCGCTGGCGTCCCCTCCTGGGCCTGCATCAGCGGAGGGCAGGGCCGAGGCAGCACCACAAGGGTTGGTTTGCATCTGGCCACTGCCAACACAAACCCAAGAGGGGATGGCTCTATCTTAGTTGGTGTGAGAAAATACCTCACTCTTGTCTCTGGAGAAGGGTGGGAGGGAATGAGTATGAGCAAATGCTGTTACAAACACTTGGGGTTCATTCTCAGTTGGGGATTTGGACAAAGGGGTCAGGGGGGAAATGGGCATCTGGGAAACGTGAAAGGAGAGAGAAATTACACTCAAAGAGTGTTCTGGAAGGAAGGTCCAGGCATAGGGAGAAGCAAGAAAGAAGGCGAAATAATTGGAGAGCGCCTGGGAATTTGGGGGAGCTCGTGAGCATGGACAGGAATATAATGAGAAGTGGGGCAAGAAAGGTCAGATAGAGCACAACAGGGGTTAAGATCCTAATACTGAGATTCCAATAGTTTCATCAACAGCATAAGCAAGACCACTTGAACATGGGAGGAGAGGCCAGCACTGAAATGCTGATGTTGTAGTTGTGTATTGGGACTGAAAGTCCCACGGCTACCTCAGGCAGTATAACGCCCTTTTAGTGAACTGACTCCAATAGATTCTGGGCTGGCCCAACAGTTTTCGGGGCCCTAGGCAGCCCGCAACAGCAGCCCAGGCAGGTAAGGAGCTGCTGCCATTAGCCAGATGGTATGAAGCCCGTGGCCTCCTTTCTGTCTTCCTTCCTCCCTCCTTTCGGGGGGGGGATGTGTGGGGTAGAGGAAGGCAGACCAGGTGAACGTACCTGGGCCTCCAGCACCATCACTGGTCATGAGGCATACCTGGGAATGGGTGGCTTCAGCCACCGTGCATGATACACACTGGGCATGTGCCTGTCACTGCCCCCTCTGGGTCTCTGGAGGCAGCATTCTTTCCCTCATTCTTGCTCCCACTGGTTGCCCTATTGGCACCATTTTCCTTGCCTCAGTCCCCCATGGCTGCCATTCCCAGGGATGGTCTTACATGATTTTGGCGCCCTGGGCAAAATTCAGGATGGGGCCCCAGAATCACCGACACCCCCCCCCCCGCCCCGAACTGGGGCCTTCTCACCAAATTCACACAGTGAGTTTCCACAGCAGAATGGGGATTCAATAGTCTGAAACTTTAACCTCTACACAATACTAGTTTTTGTGGAGTGGCTGGCTGCTGCTGAACAGTATCAAGCAGCTAGTTCTGGATGAGTCATGCAAGTCACATGGAATCAAGTTGCCAAGTGGTTTCTGCCAGGTCTGGCCCCAATGAGTCCTTCCTCAAAGGCCAAAACAGCCTGGGGAAAGGCCTGCTTCCTCCCCTGCTTTTTACTGGAAGAAACCAAGGCTTGAAGGCTGGCAGTACTGTTTTGGTTGCCTAGCAATGGACACTGAGGGCACTTAAAGCTATAGTACTCCTATATATATGAAAATGCCCTAGATTTCAGATTTTTCTACAAACTTGGAGCATTTTCAGGTTTGTTGAAAGATCTGTCTTATCTGTTCATGACTCCAGTCTCCCGATTTAAGTATCATCAGATATGGCCATGTTGAGAATTAGATATATTCATAGTCTGCCTTTCTCACTGAGACTCAAGGCAGATTACAGGATCTCTGTATTTTTCTTTATTACATTTGAATTGTACTTGAATTGTATCTCATCCTGTTCTGCCTGAATTTTATGGCCCTTTGACCCTGCTGTTTTTTTTCTTTCACAATAATTACAGGGACGTTTCCACACATCTTACCGGCTGCAGTATGTCGCACAAAGCTCCCGCAAGGACAGTGTCTTCCTGGCACGATTTTACGTGAGAACCAGGGAATCGCGCCAGGAAGACGCTGTCCTTGCGGGAGCTTTGCACGACATACTGGAGCCAGAAAGACGTGTGAAAATGACCAAGATATAGATATATAGATACATACAGATATCTGTCTTTCTGGAGATGACTCACATGCATGTGATCAAGTGTATTCTAGTCCAGAAAAGTTTATGCTAGAATAAAAACTTGTTCGTCTTTAAGGCTTTGCACCTTGTTAGACTTTAAGGCTTGAGTGTGTCAGTGAATCTGAGAGCAATACCGTCAGGAGCGTGGACTCTGTCGAGAGCCTAAACTCCTAGCAGAGTCACTCAAGGCGGAATGGTCAAAGCTGAGAGACCAGATTAAGGTGCACCCACCCCCTTGGAATCAAGGGGCACATCAGCAGAAGACAAGTGAATATTCCAGTGGCGATGGGGGCAGAGGAATTCTTGAAGGGCAGCTTACTGGGCTTCAGGGGTAGTGGAGGGTGGCACTGGCAGAGGGTCTTTCATATACAGTAGCAGTGACACTTCAGCAAACCCTGGTTAGTATTGCACTGAAGAAGGCAATAGTCAGGGCTCATTTCGAGGGGGAACGCACAGGAACGCAGTTCCAGCAGTTCCCCAGAGAAGTCACATGTCAGCTGGCCCCGCCCACCTGACTCTCAGCCATTTGGGGCCTGTTTCAGCCTGGCTTGGTGCCGAAACAGCCTGGATCGGGCCTCTGATGGGTGGTGGATCACTCTCCCACTCAGCAGAGGCCCGATCCTGACCATTTTGGGCCCTTTTTTGGCCATTTTCAGCCCTTTTTGGCCATTTTGGGCCCAATTTCAGCCCTGAATGGCCAGGATTGGGTCCAAAACAGCCAGGATAGGTGATGATGTAAGGGAGTGTGGCATATGCAAGTCAGTTATGCCAATGACACACTTGCAGTGATGTCAAGGGGTGTGACATATGCTAATGAGTTATGCTAATGAGTTCCTCCAGCTGTTTTTCTACGAAATGACCCCTGGCAATAGTAAGCCACTTCTGATCATCTCATATCTTGAAAACCCTTTGATGAGACGATCCAAAATGAAAAAAAGATATAGTGCTGGAAGGAAGGACCCCAGGTTGGAAAACGCTCAGCTACTGGGGAAGAGCAGAGGACAAATATGAATAGCACTGTTCTTACTGACCGGACTAGATTAAAGCTGAAAGGACATCCAGTTGCTGATGTGCACAGATGCAAAAGGGAAGTCCAAAGCTGTGTAACATATCTAATAGGAAGACAGAATGTGAAAAGTATGAAAACTGGCAAGTTCAAAATCATAAAATTAGAAATGGAATGTTTAAACATTGTCATCCTGGGTGTGAGTGAACTAAACTGGACTGGATTAGAATATTTTCAGTCAGAAAATTACAAAGTGTTTTACTCTGGAAATGACAAACTCAGAAGAAACAATGTTGCTCTAATAGAGAGGCAAGATGTAGCAGCAATCAGGATCTCTAATCAGACTTCATGGAAAGCCTATCAGCATAGCCATCATTCAAGTTCATGCCCCAACTACAGATGCTGAAGAGGAAGAAATTCAAAGCTTTTATGCTAGGCTCCAGGAATAAATTGAACAAACACCTAAACAAGATGCACTGATAATCATAGGTGACTGGAGTGTAAAAACAGGAAGCAAAGCAGAATCAAATATTGTTGAAAAATTTGGACTAGGATCACAAAATGAAGCAGAAGAGTGACTCATAGAATTTTGTGAAGCCAAAAATTTGTTCATTTCAAACACATCCTTCAAGCAACCAATAGACTATTGTATTTGTGAACATCACTGGATGGCCAACATAGAAATCAAATAGATTACATAATTGGAAGCAAAAGATGGAGAAGCTCTATTTCTGTCTGCTGAAAGAAGACCAGGAGCTAACCGGTAAAGACCATGAAATGTTATTATAAAAATTAGAATTAAGCTGAAGACAATCACTAAAATAATCCTAGCTCTAAAATATAATCTAATTAATGTTCCTAGAGAATGTAAAGACCATGTAAAGAACAGATTTGCGCTACTAAGTCCCACTGAATGTGAAGTAGAAGCATTGTGGACTGAAACCGGAGACATTCATGAAGGAAGAACGCTCAAAGACTATTCCTGTAGCCAAAGGAAAAAACCTTAATGGATGACTGATGAAATACTTAAAATTGCTAGAGTTAGATGAAAAGCAAAAGGAAAAGGTGGCAGAAAGAGGATCAGAATTCTAAACACAGCTTTTCAGCATGCAGAACTTATAAAAGAGAACTTTTATAATAAACAGTGCAAAGAAATAGAAAAGAACAAAAAAGGGGAAGAATGAGAGATCTGTTCCAAAAGATTCAGGATGGAAATGAAAGGCAAATTCAAACCACAGCTAGGGACACTGAAAGATAAACATGAAAATGCATTCTCTGATCAGAACAAAATAAAGACATGATGGAAACAATGCACTGAAGAACTATCCAGAAGAGATGAAAGGGCGACAATTTCCTTCAAAGAATAATCTTTTGACGAAGAACCTGCAATTTTAGAAAGTGCACTCAAAGCAATTGGGAGAAACAAAGCACCTGAAATAGATGGAATATCAATATTTCAAGCTATAGAAATTGAGTCCATCAAATGTTCAACAAAATTATGCCAACAAATATGGGAAACAAAACAAGGGCCCACAGACTTATGTTGAATCTACATTCCAATTAGAAAAGAAGGAGGCATCAAAGATTGCAACGACTAGCAGCTCATCACATTAATTTCCTATGCAAGCAAAGTGATGTTTAAATTTTTACAACAAAGATTCTTACCATATATGGAACAATAAATGCCAGATGTGCAAGCTGGATTCTGAAAGGGAAGAGGCACAAAGACATCATATTACAAATTTACAGTGATTACTGGGGCATACCAGTGAATTTTTTGAAGAAAATCAGCCTATGTTTTATAGATTACAGCAAACTGTTCGACTGGGTAGATCATGAAAAGCTATGGATGGTGTCTGGACAACTATTAGGACAGAATATTGGGAAACAGAATTATTTCCAATTGGCAAAGGTGTCGGATAAGAATGTTTATCTCCCTATCTTTTCAACTTATCTACAGAACATATCATAAGGAAAGCTGGATTAGATCTAAAAGAAGGTGGAGTGAAAACTGGCTGGAAGAACATCAACAGTTTGAGATATGCAGATGACACCACATTACTGGCAGAAAATAGTCAAGACTTTAATAAATAAATAAAATAATACTAAAGGTGACTTGAGTCCTCCAGCCCGGTTGCCACACCAGCTCAAGCTCATCAGGGCTCACAGGATGATTTCACTT
The DNA here is from genome assembly GCF_028583425.1 of Eublepharis macularius. NCBI lineage: Eukaryota > Metazoa > Chordata > Lepidosauria > Squamata > Eublepharidae > Eublepharis > Eublepharis macularius. Next base: position 24,845,033 of record NC_072808.1, on the reverse strand, counting down.
TCTCAGGCGGGACTTTCGGTAAGAGTTAAAAAAACACACACACAAGAGCTAGTGAAAGTCTGTCACAGGCTTAGGGGCTGCTTACCTCAACTGTTTATTATACATTTGAGTGTCTTGTTATTACTGCATTATATGAGAAATGGCCCCAAAAGAAAGCGAGAAAAGCTGAAGAATCAAGAATGTCTCCCCTCCCTCCTAAAAATCTTCCCCACCTTTTTTTTTTAGGGGAACGGTGCCCTATGGCTAGGGCGGGGCCTGGCAGGTGACGCCAGCAGCCACACAAATAAAATGAGGTGCGCTCAGGTGCGGTCGCCCACAGAGCTTCTTCTGTCTACAACACCTGCCAAGCGATGAGGCCGGCTGTGGAATGGTGCCAGCAAGATGAGGCCACCAAAACACCCTAAGGTGAGGGGGCTGGCAACGTCTGGAGTGTCTCGTGCTCCACCATTAATTGGGTGCTAAAGAAAATGGGGTTGGGTGGGTGAGGAAGCTGTTCATTGCTTCTGTTCTTAGCTGTTCCACGATAATGTTACATTGGCTGCACCCCCTTGTATTGGGCCTTAGAAACAGGCTGCTCTGTTGCCTGCACTTCCGAATACCATAGGATTAAGCGCCAGTGTCTTTGAGAGTGTTCCTTTTGGGTCTCAAGCATTTCAGGGATAAGCTACGTGGAGCAAACAAACTCTTAGCTTCTGAATGTGCCAGATTGGAGCCTCCCTCCAATCTACGCATTCGCACATGCGGTTTTCATTCATAGCAGACATCTAGATGACCACAGTCATGTTAATTTTACAAGCTACACAGCTCCTTACAGCTAGCTGTTTGTGTTGCAATACATTAATCTCGCTTATTTACCAGGCAGGCACACATTTAATCCAGCAAGATGAAGGTCTGTATGGATTATTTGTTAAGGTTGATGGCCCAATTTCATAGGTTCCAGGTGGGTAACATAAATGGTAACTGAAGAGGGGGGAAACCACAGGAGCACGCCAGATTTTAAATTCAGCATGCCTCCTTACCACTCAACACATTTATTTTATTTACAATATTGCTATACTGCTTATTTGACATAGAGCAGTTTCACGTATGTGTAGGCTTGCCAGCCTCCAGGTGGTGGCTGGAGATCTCCCGGAATTACAACTGATCTCCAGGTTACAGAGATCAGTTCACATGGAGAAAATGGCTGCTTTGGAGGGTGGGCTGTATGGCATTATACCCTGCTGAGGCCCCTCCCCTCCCCAAACCCTGCTTTTTCCAGGATTCACGCCCCAGATCTCCTGGAATTTCCCACCTTGGAGCTGGCAACCCTATGCAGATTGCCACAAAACCCAGCAACAGTGGATTATCAGGCGATCAATATAACAAGTCCATTTCCAAAAGCCATTTTAAATTATTCCCCCTTACATCTTTTTCCTATAACAAAGGGATGGTACTTCTCACAGTTCTCTAGGTAGCCCAGTTCCAAGGACAAGGGTTGCTAATGGAAAAAAGCTGCCTCCCTTACTATACTCTCTTGAGGGCTCATACAAGGAGAAACTGAACAGAAAGTCATTAGAAATGGCTCTGGTGTCTCTTTAGGAATACCTCTGGAAATGCCTTTACCAATTTTACCTTTCTGTGGGGAGACATCAGTCTCTTTATTGGTTTAGAGATCCAGCATGGGATAGTGGTTAAAAGGTCAGAGCAGGATCTAGGAAACCCAGGTTAGAATCTGCACTCCGCCATGCAAGCTTACTAGGTGACCAGTCACCACAGTCTCAGCCTAACCTACCTCAAAGGGTTGTTGTCAAGAAAATCTGGAGGAGAGGAGAATGAGGTAAGTCGCTTTGGGTCTCCATTGGAGCGAAAGGCAGGGTATTAATGAAGTAAATGAAATAAACACATAAATAAAAATAAATTATTTCCAGCATTTATACCCCGCCATTCTATTATCACAGAACTTCAGGGCAGGTTGCGTGAGCTTCTTTTAAACAAACCAGCAATCTCCTGAATGTCATGGGGAAAAATCTTGATAAATCAAGTGCTGATGACTACTTAACAAAATGCAATACTGATTCCACAGATCTGTAGGAACTATCATGGGTTTCTAGACCAGCCTCACCCCTGAACTAGGCTGGGGTTCCGTTTCTTCTAGAAGCCATGCTGGATTCAGGACAGTCTCAACATTATGCACAAATGCATTAAAAATCACCTACAGGTTTTGGGTTTTTTTAAAAAAAAAACACATACAAGAAAGCAGTGTTTGCAGGCTATTTTGAGCAGACGAATGGTGAGGAGGAAAGAGAGGGCGTATAACGCTATCCCCGTCTGCAGTTTTTCAGATCGAAAACATCTCCCCCATACTGCTTTCTCTTCTTCCAGATGCATAATTAACTTTGTAAATAAAAATCTGGAATATCCCATGGTGAGGATATTGGGGGGTTGGTAGGAGAAGAACTGTCAAAAATAGGCACAGCCCCATTATTCCTCCTTTCAAAACTGCAGGTTCCTAAGACTGCATATTATTATTATTATTATTATTATTATTATTATTATTATTATTATTATTATTATTATTATTATTATTAAAGGACTGTTCAGAGTTTCCTTCCACACACACTTCCATGTAGCATACAATTCCCCCGAACTCAATGAACTAGAATTAAATTAACATTTCCCAGAATTTGCCAATGTTGCTTTTTAACTGTAGATTTATATGTAGTGTTGACTACAGAAACTAGGTTCCTACATTTTATATTCTTCCTCACAAGTGTGTTTCGTTCTGAACTTTTGTGGTTGTCTGTGGCTGCTTCCAGCCAGATTGATTCCCCATTGTGAAATCATTGGCATTGCGAGTACAGAAACATTAGCAATAGCAACACGGCATTCGCATGGGCCGAAGCTCTGTTTTTTCCTCCCCTCCCCTCCTCATGCCGCCATTCTGGAAGGCTTTTTTTGGGCTTTTAAAAAATCAGTAGTAGGTACACTTCAACCATCTTAATGATGGTATGGTGATATACTTACTAGGGTTTTTTTTTTTAAGCTGGTAAAAAAACCAGCACCACCAGTGGTGGGAGGTGAGCTCAAATGAGGCAACCGGGAAGGAAAACGGTGCCGGATGTGGGAAAGCCACACTTTCCAGTCTGCTCTATGGGCAAACCTGCTTTGACTCTGTTTCTGGAAAGATCAATGCAAAACATGTTCTGGAAATGTCAGAGCAAGGCAGCGGAAACCGCAGAAGGTGACGGAAGGAGCATATATTGAAGATGATATTGTCTTGTGGACCCTTCAGAAAACTGCTCTAATTTGAAGGCAGATGAAATCTTCCATGTGGAAGCTGCCTATTTTTAGTCGCAGACTTTATGGCATTTCTCCCACCCTTTGTTTATGGTACTAATATATGTCCTTTGTAATACAAACTTTTATGTCCTTTATGTCCTTTGTAATACAAACGTTCTTCAGATACTTTCGTATCTGAAGATGTGAGCTGTGGCTCACAAAAGCTCACAGCCTACTACAAATTTTGTTAGTCTTATAGGTGCTGCTGGACTCTTCTACTGCTACAGACAGTCTAACGTGGCTACCCGTCTTAAACTTGTAAGGGATCACACTTCCTTTGGTTTTCCTTGTTCAACGGGTGATGTAAAATAGATTGTGTTAAATCCACCTTTGTCAATTGTAGCTATAAATTCGTTGGCCACGTGCATGTGTTCAGTTTGCTCCTCCCCGTCCATGATATCTTGAATGATGGGAACTGCAAAGGAAATAAGTGTAACCTAGAGGATCTCATTCTCAAACTGCAGTGGGACCCACGTCTCAACTAACTACACTTTTGTTATACTGGCAGTTTGGGTGCTTCCTCCCCACACTTTTGTCGTTTGCCTTTTTTAGTATAATGAACAATATCTGCCTAATGGAGGAACACTTCATTAGTCTATGAAGGGTGTTCTTCTGACATACTTACTCTGGAACTCATTTTGTGCCACTAGATTTCCGTTTTATTGTACTTTTGGGGACTCATTTCTAAACCTTCTATACCTTCAGAGACCCACTTGCCAAGTAACTTCATACTACTTGCCCACTGCCAAACATAAAATGTAAAGATCTGACCTCAGTTAACTCTAGACAAATTTATGTTTTGGTTTTCATGTTTACATATTTATTAATATATACAATATGAGTGATGAACAGGCTGTATTGGATGACTTTTTTGTACGTTCTGCAGAGGTAAACTCCAGTTTGCCATGGAGCCTTCAGGAATCTCCCCTTTCCATTCACTCTTCCTTTTCCTCTGGCCTCACAACTTTTTTTAGTCCTCACCACCATATATGTGCACGCTAACATAATTTTTAAAAAATTATTTTTATTGCGGAAAAGTTAAAAGATAGAGCAAAAGAAGGAAAGCAAAACATAACAAAAACACAACTACCAAGAGCCAACAGTGGCCTACATATCGATCTACAAAGTAAAAAAAAACCCAGTAAAAAGCATAATAAGCATATTGTTAATCCATTACAGTTTTTCGCCTACAACACTTCCTCCTTTAGTGTCAGTCAGCTTGTGGTCGAATTAATATCTTTTTTCTGTATCTCATCTTCTTGAGAGCCCGAATCCTTATTCTTAAAAATCAAACCACAAATCATTAATTCGGTTTTCTTTGTCTCTCACAGATAGTCCGTAAAAGGTTTCCAATTTGCCATGAATACAGAAAGTGTTGTGTCTCTAATTAATGCTGCTAGTTTGGCCATCTCAGCTAAGTCCGTCATCTTCATCTTCCATCCAGTCCAATTTTCCAAAGAAGGTAGGTAGATCCTATAAAAACTGTGTCGTCGTTACCATTTATAGAATTAAAATACTAAACTCTTTTCCCAATTTTTTATCCATAATTCCCAATGAATAGAACTTAAGTTGTAGATTAATATTGTTGCTATTTACTGCGCTAACTTAATTTTGAAGAGGAATCTCCAACGTCTCCCCACAAGTCATAATAGGGTTAAAACGTGCAATGGTTTTTGCAAGGACTGTTAGCAGGAAATGGAGTCTGAAGATAGTCAGCGTATTTGCACTCAGACCAAACATGGCCCTTTTATATTTTGCATTTTATGTGTTACTGTAGGGGACAGTTTCTGCTCTGAAGGGCTTTGTGGATGAGATGAACAAAGAAAGGGCCATACGCTGGAATAATGGGCATATGGAAGATACCAACACATCAAAGCTTGGTTACTCAAGTACGCAAACCGCATCCTTCTTTCTGAAACAAAATCGTCCTTACCAGTAAGAGATGGCAGTCAGGTTTCTGCTGCTGCTGCTACCGAGTTACTTAATGGCTGCTTTCCTTTCAGGTATAAGATTGCCAAGTTGGCAGGTGAGACAGCCTTTCTCCCCACCTTGGGTTTTTAACATCAGCTTGTTGGGCAGAAAAGATACTGTCATTAATTGCTATGCTAGTGCACAGGAGCAAAAGATGGCATAAAAGCTGTTAATCCTATATGTGCAAATCCTATAAGCAGGGGTCATTGCGTAGGAAAAGAGCTGGAGGAACTCATTAGCATAACTCATTAGCCTATGCCACACCCCTTGCCAGCACTGGAAGTGTGTCATTAGCATAACTGATTTGCATATGCCACACCCCCTGACATCACCTATTCTGGCTGTTTTGGACCCAATCCTGGCCATTCAGGGCCGAAATTGGGCCCAAAATGGCAAAAAGGGGCCCAAAAGGGGCCCAAAATGGTCAGGATCAGGCTGCTGCTGAGTGGGAGAGCAATCCACCACCCATCAGAGGCCCAATCCAGGCCGTGTTGGCCCCAATCCAGGCCGAAACAGGCCCAAAATGGCTGAGAGTTAGGTGGGCAGGGCCACCTGTCATGTGACCTCTTTGGGGAACTGCCGGAACTGCGTTCCAGCGTGTTCCCCCTCAAAATGAGCCCTGCTTACATGTCATTTAAGCACACGTTAATCAAGGAGATGAACTGTTTCTTTTTCAGACTCAGGGATGCAGTGGGCATCAGCGGTCTGTCAAGGTTTTCCAGCTAGGCTTGGTCAGGCTTTTGAAAGAGCAAATGGATTCTCACAACTAACTAGGGTACTAACTTCCAGGTGGGAGCTGGAGTTCTCAGCTGAACTTCAGACTATAGGGATTGGTTCCCCTAGAGAAAATATCAGCTTTAGAGGGAGAACTCCACGGCATCTCATTCCCGCTGTACTCCCTCTCCTTCCCAAACTCCATCCTCCCCAGGCTCTACCTTCAAAGCTGCAAGAATTTCCCAACCAGGAGTTGGCAACCATAGAATCATAGGGTTGAAAGGGACCTCTAGGATCATCTAGTTCAACCCCCTGCACAAGGCAGGAAATTCACAAATACCTCCCCTCCCCATGCCCCCTGTGACCCCTGCTCCATGCCCAGAAGATGGCAAAACCATGTACCATCCGATCAAGGTTGGCCCCACCTACCCTATTAAGCTGCTTTTCTTTCTTTCTTTCTTTCTTTCTTTCTTTCTTTCTTTCTTTCTTTCTTTCTTTCTTTCTTTCTTTCTTTCTTTCTTTCTTTCTTTCTTTCTTTCTTTCTTTCTTTCTTTCTTTCTTTCTTTCTTTCTTTCTTTCAGAAACTGATGGAATTCAGCATCTGGGTGTTTTTGCAGCATAATGCTTTCTGCCTCCCCACAAGTGAAGCAGTTTCCCAAACACATGAGGAGCAAAGAGCCATGGGTTGAAAGTACAAACTGAAGAAACTCCTAAATAATGACAGAATGATGCATCTGCTCCAGTTGTTCCGTCATACTGGGTCAGGGAGCAAAGCCATAGGAGCAAGTCTACTTCACTGTAGAAGATCCAACTGTAAAACCTCTCATTGAATTACTCATGTTGGGATGTCTGAATCTGTGATTCAAGAATGAAACGATGCATTCGTCTTGATGTGTCCCCTCTTCCTCCAGCTTCTTAGTTTGGTGTTGCTGTTCTGTTTCTTTGCCTGATTTATCAGGAACAGACCCTATTTTCCAGGACTCATTCCTGGCAAATCAATTAATGGGGAAAAGTTTGGAGATGCTGTTTCAAAAATGTGTGTGTTCAGTTGCCGTTCTTTAGGCTGAGGTCTCCCTTCCTATGCAGTCCCTAGAACAGGGGTTCCCAACATGGCGTCCACCAAGCATTTTTATTAAATGAGTGGGGCCTAGGTTCTGTGAACCTGGGCAGATCCTGAGAGGGAGGGCAGGAAGGGTTACATCAGTGCTTAGGTCTTGTTGTGGCCCCTTCTTACATGGCCAGGGTAATGCCAATCGCCACCTTGAGGTCAGGTAGCAATTTCCCCCAGGCCACTTTGGCTAGGGATCCTGACGGTGTTTTGCCATCTTCTGGGCATAGAGTAGGGGTCACTGGGGGTGTGGGGAGGGGAGACAGTTGTAAATTTCCTGCATTGTGCAGTGGGTGGACTAGATGACCTGTAGGTCCCTTCCAACCCTATGATTCTGTCCTTCTATGTGAGGCTCTTGCCCAGCAAGGCTTATGATTGGCTATTGGAGATCTAATTGGCTGTGCAGATTAAAACAACATTGGTTGGGTGGCATTGTTGATTTTATTCTCATTTCTCCTTCCCAGTGTATTTTTAAATTGTACCTCTTCTCCCCTGTACTTGGGTTTCCTCTGTGTGTGAGGCTTCACCTCCTGTGGTAGCCATTAGTTGCTCACACCACCCTGCATCAGAATTCCAAAGGTTCCCAGCGCCCGCTGGATGAACAGGTTGGAGATCCATGCCCTAGAAGGTGGATTTCTGAGCAGTAATGAATGGCAGGAGATTAGCTTGTAATCTTCAACTGCATGCTGAGACCTATAGGCAGGGCTTTTTTTCAGCCGGAACGCGGCGGAACGGAGTTCCGGCACCTCTTGAAAATGGTCACATGGCTGGTGGCCCCACCCCCTGATCTCCAGACAGAGGGGAGTTTAGATTGCCCTACGTGCCATGTGGTGCAGAGGGCAATCTAAACTCCCCTCTGTCTGGAGATCAGGGGGCGGGGCCACCGGCCATGTGACCATTTTCTCCAAGGGCAACCCACTGAGTTCCACCACCTCTTTTCCCAGAAAAAAAGCCCTGCCTATAGGCCTTTATAAGGCCTATATATACGTGAATGATTACTAAAGGCCAATATCTTTGTTATATGCCGGAGGTGGTGAATTCCGGACAACACAGTTTTATTTAAACAGGCCAGACTATTGCAGAACTGTCAATTATGTAGAAGGGCCTTAAGGAAATGTTGGCATGTTCTTGCCGCAGTTCTCTATAAGAAGATAAGGGCATGTGGTACAAGCACATTTCAGTTGGAGAATTTGAGCAAGTAAATTAAGTTAGTGGATGCCATTTATAACCCTTTTGGGACCAGCGTTACTTTACTTTACTTTACTTTACTTTACTTTACTTTACTTTACTTTACTTTACTTTACTTTACTTTACTTTAATTGAATTTTTATATCGCCCATCTCCCGAAGGACTCAGGGTGGTGTACAGCAAAAGTAAAACATACAAATATAAAACAATAAGAATATAAAATATAAACATATTAAATTTTAAAAATTATTTGGAGGTTTAGATACTCTTTTTACAATATTTTATCGTAATTGCCTGTTTATAATATACATACACGTACTTACACATACACCCATATGCCTACATTTCTGTGGTTTAACATAAAAAGTCTATTCTGTGGTATGATCTTTTTTCTCAAAAGAGGAAAGAAAAAATCATGTAATTTTTGTGCAAAAGGGCAAAGTGAAATTTTTAATTCTTTTCATAATTTCCATTCAGTCAGAAGAAAAAAAATACCCGTGATGCGGTGACACTTGCGATCTCAGATTTGACAAGGCTTTGCCAGGTGGCTTCCTATTGCTATCGCTATATAAATACGGCCGTGTTTTTGAGGATGGTTCACTATTTATCCATCTACTGACCTCCTCTGATCTCAAAAGCCCCAGGCGGTAAGTTGATGTGGTTTTCAAAATATTTGGGTTGGAGGATTTGATAGAACTGTTCTTTGGGGGAACATACGGGGGGAATATAAACGGAGAGAATAAAAAAATATGGATTATTGTTCAAAATATGGGCTGACAAGGCAATAAGATAGCGTCTAATTGGTTGCAATCGACTCTCTAGCTTTGACACATACAAGGCCAGTTTCTGTCCATTGTCCCCAAGTAATCGATTGACTTGGACCATATCGTATTTGGTCTGTAGCTCTTCTGTCACAAAACCTGAAGTAATAAATTCCAGGTGGCTAGCCACGTAGACAGACGTGGCTCTTGTGGCACCTTAAATAGTAAAGTTTCATGGACTACAACCCACCTTTTCAAATGCATCTAGAAGTGGGCATGACATGAATGCTTACTCTGGAATAAAGTCTGGTAAGTCTTTAAAGTGCCAAAAGAACCTTGTTTGTAATTACTGGAGATGTTCACGTTCTTTCTCTTGACCTATTTCATTTGCATGACCACTGGATTGAGATCAGTAATTCATTTTTTTCTGGTCTATGGGCTTCATTACTTGCCCGCCCCAGTGACACGTTTTACAACTCTCTCTCTTTCCTCCTCCTCCGTTTTTGTTAATTTAGATGGTGGGGATGTTACTTTCCAGTTCTAATACCCGTTTCTTATTATTGAATTGCTGGACATTATGGAACGAGTCATAAATATAACACTGGGTAATACACAGATTTGTGGTATATAAATGTTAAAAGGTGGGCTTTCGAGGTGGAAAAGAATGAACATTTTGAAGTCCAGGTGCCCGTGGCCCATGCCAGCCATCAGAATTTCTAGAAGGTTTTCAGTACCTCATTAAGATGAACAATGTGCTTATATTCACGAGATAAATGAGAGAAAGTATGCGATTGTAAAATTCAGCATGACCCAGATCCAGAGGTCTATGTATGCTTTGATGCTTGTATATATGCTCCTGTATGAGAGATGCATGATATAGAGACGGCAGAATTCCCCCCCCCCACTCTCATAATGCCAAGTCTTGGGGGTGGGGTCCAAGCAGAAAAATTGGTGATTAATAGGCTCAGGACAGACAACAGAAAGTAGTTCTTCACACAATACAACTTATAGAATTCCTTTCCACAAGATGTGTTGCTGGCCACTGGCTTTAAAGACAGATTAAACCAATTTATGGTTTGTGGAAGACAGGTCCCTCAGTAGCTATTAACCGTGATGACTAAAAGAAACCTCCACATTCAGAGGCAGTGTACCTTTTAATACTAGGTGCTGGAGGTATACAATAGGTGAAAACAGGGCCTTCAAGAACTTCCTAGAGACCAGTATAGGGAGCAAGAATGATGAATGAGATGGATCTTTGACCCTATCTAACAAAGTTTTTTTCCCAGCTTCCCTGCTAACTTTATTGTTAGGACCATCTCTGCCATTACAAAGGATGTGTGGCTGGGAACACACCTCGCTCATGGCTCAGTGTGCAAGCTTCATTAGCGTAAACTACTTTCTTAATATTTTTCTGTTTATCTATAGCTGTATAGATGTACATTGTCAGATATTGTGCTATCAGTGTACTGTGGCAATCGTTTGCAGTTGCATTTTCAGTTGCAAACTATTTCTTTAGCATAGATACCATGCAACATCCTTTGACGTGTCCTTCCTTCTTTCCTTGTACACAGTGGAAACTATAATCCCTGTATAAAAACATCTAACAAACAGAAGATGATTCATTTTCAAATTCCCACCATAGCAGTATTCCTATGAATGAATTACTAGCATTGATGATAAAATGTGTTATTTTAATTGAGAAGCTAAAGAAAGATGACAGACAAGTGATATTGGGAGATTTTAATTCTTTTAATTTTTTAATTCTTTTAATTCTTTTTAATTCTTCCCCCCCCCCCACACACACACCCAAACCTTTGGAAGGGGAGTGAAAAGACCCGACAATCCTGTCCTCAGCTGATACTTTGAGATGAATAAGGGAAATGGCTCAAAAATGTATCTAAGAAAAACACAGCGTCTGTTCTTTCTAGAGCAAAGCAACAACAGAGGAAATTTGGAGAAGGGCTATTTTTCTCTATCCTCCATTTCTTCTGCTGCGTTGCCCCCTTGCCACCCCTGAAGGGGTGTTGTTGAGGCAAAATAGTAGGAGAGGAAGGCTAAGCTTCCCTCTACCTAGCATCTCCCGGCAATTCTCTGTACCAAACCTCCTTCTTCCAAAGCTTCTTTGGCCTAATCTAAGTGGTGCCTGCATTTGATTGTGTGTCTTGAGATGTTCTGCCCTGATCCTAATGTGCGGGTTTAAGAAGTTGTGAGCCAGGACTGTTGGGTCATCTTCCAGGCTCCAAGGGAGATATTTATGCATGTATTATGTATTTATGCATCACTCTCTCCTCCATGTTATCCTCACAACAACCCTGTGAGGTAGGGTTAGGCTGAGAGTGTGTGACTGACCCGAGGTCACACAGGGAGCTTCTGTGGCAGAGGGGGGATTCGAACCTGGGTCTCCCAGATCCTAGTCTGACACTTTAACCACTACACCACACTGCCCCTCAAGTACAAAGTTGCGGTGGATTATTAAGCAGACCAGGGCCAATGTCTTCCAGACAGGTATTCCCAGAAAAATTTCATTTTCAATACAACAGTCTGTTGATTTGGTCAGGAGAATATCTGTGTGTAAATAACTTTTATTTCTATCAACTAGTACGGTGGATCAGAACAGCTGATAATTAAGTCAAATTTATTTTACTGGGTTAGACAGCAAAATATGCCATGGAACTTTAGAAGCTGCCTGGTTTAGTGTGGTTGTTTTTTTTGCTTGAACAAAAATGTACCTAGAGAGATACATAAGGAATCATGTTTGGTATCACTTTTATTGGGATTCAGCAATGCATAATTGAGTAACATACCAACTGCCAAGATGGTCCAATTATCTATTATTCTGGGGTCAATCTAAATGGGTCGTTATGTTTCAGTTCCTTAATCTACCAAAGTTGCTGTGAAAGCGGAATTTCTAACCCCACGGAAGCGGTCTAATGCTCAGTACGGGGAAAGAACTCAGTGCTCGGTACCACCCTTTTTTGACATACTGTCAGGGAAAATGTGTCAACATTTCGAAACTCGTTGCAAGGCAGCATTTCCCCCCTAACTTCTGGGGACAATTCATGGGCCCGGAACCATCAGAAGCAAGATGACATCAAAACAGCCCTTTGCCTGGGTGGGAAGTTGCATTTAATGGTTAAAGCAAGAACAGAGCCAGAGGAGAGAATGGAAGACCAGCTACCATTATGGGGGGGGCAGGGGAGCACATTTTTTGTATATTTCCTGTGCATCAGGTGCAAGATATTTTCTTCTCGTAATGCATGCAGGCTTGTTCTTCTGCGCTCCTTAGAGTTGCATGCATGCACAGGGGCACACTTTATATAGAGAACCTTAATTGGTGTGTGTTTGCGTATTAACTTGTGCGTGAATCCTCTTATACAAAGGCTCTGACCATCCATGATGTGTTCACATTACAGACAAGTAAACTGATTTCAGTCCCATTTAACTGTTACGCCCACCTGCCAAGCACTTGGGCGATTGTAATTACATCAGTACTCCTACAGGTCTCTAACAATAATAGTCCTACTACGGGTCCCTAATAATTTCTGCATAAATACATTTCCTGGGGCTCTTTGGAAGGAAATCCTGACTCTTAAAAGATGGTTTCTAAGTCCATATGCGGTGTAGTCATGTTCCTAGTTATACTAGGTACTGCTAAAAAGATTGCCTGGATGACATGCCACGAAACTAGAGAATTAAGTTTAGAAATGCAGTATTATGTTCGTAGGCACCAGAACATTTACTATTACCCAGGGCTTTTTTTCCAGGAAAAGAGGTGGTGGAACTCAGTGGGTTGCCAGCACAGGGGGCTACTCCTGGTGGGAGGTGGTGCCCCTGATACCGCATGCGCATGCACAAAGTGCACACATGTTTCCGGGGCCACGCAATGATGTGACTTTGGGTCAGCTGAAACAAGGGGGGAGTTTTTAAAAGTTTAAATCTCCCTTGGCGAAAATGGTCACATGGCCTGTGCCCCCCCCCCCGATCTCCAGACAGAGGGGAGTTTAGATTGCCCTCCGCGCCACTGGCGCGGAGGGCAATCTCAACTCCCCTCTGTCTGGAGATCGGGGGGGGCGGGGGCACAGGCCATGTGACCATTTTCAAGAAGTGCCGGAGCTCCGTTCCACCGCGTTCCAGCTGAAAAAAAGCCCTGCTGTTACCTCATTTCTATAGCATAGACTAGACTCTTGAGAGAGACAGAGGCTTTGCCAAGGCAGGGTCCTCTCCCAGAGCTATTGTACCTAACTTTCAAAATGACTCCCCTTTTTCTCCACACATCTTCAGAAACCTATCCTACTCCTTCTAGGTGTGCCTAAAAGGAAATTCCTGCCCATGGAGAAGGCACTCTTACTGGTGCATTTCCAAATGTACACCATGTCACTTAATTTCAGGACTTTTTCCACGGGTCCCGATCTTGCTGAATCTGTAGTCATGTTTGGAATGCTGAGAACTGTGAGTGGACACCACCCCAAACGACTCTGCCGTAAGAGGCAAGGCAAATATTAAATGGCCGCCATTGGCTCTTTGCTCCAGGGAAGAGATGCTTTGACAAAGAAGTAAATGGGAGGCAGAAAACCTATCGACAAGCGCCATGTTGAGGATCACTGGTTTACACAAATGTTTGATGTCCTTTGTTTCAAGATATTTCCTCCAGCGTTTTAAAGACTTCTCTGTCACTTTTCAGAGTGAGGGCCAAGGTGGGCCAGCTCCTTGGCCAGTACCTTATAATCCACAAGAATGGCAGATAAATGTTACATGCCAAGGAGCCAGGTGGGAACCTGTGCCTTGAATAAACTGGCTCTAATGCAATGCTAAGCAAAGCAGTAATTACTGGACATGGCAAACCCAATTACTGGTGGCAAACGAGAGCTTTTTGTCCCATCACCTGTTCGGGCAGCTGTTGATCTTACCCATTTACAAGGCGGCATCTTCAGAAGGCTTTGCTCAGATGGGTGAACCTGTTGTGATGGGGCATAGGCAGAGTGGTGGTCCTGCAGATATGTGGGTCAAGGTCATTAGAGACCTGGTAGGTGACAGTCAAAACGTTGAAATGAACCTGGTAACTGAGAGGTAGCCAATAGAGGGGCTGCAGAATGGATGCAATCTGCATACTCCACCTAGTACTTTATAGTAGCCAAGCTGCAGTATTCTGTATCAACCAGAGTTGCCAAGTTGTTTTTAAGGAAAGGTGATGTACAGTGCATTGCAATAGTCTAGACTCGAGGCCACAGTGGCGTGGATCCAGGTGGCCTGATCTGCTGAGGCAAGGTAGGGGGCCATCCCTCAGGCTAAATAAAGGCGGAATGAAGTGCTTTGTGCAGATGCGTTACCTTGCTTCTGACAACAGAAGCTTTGATTCTCGAATGCCCATACCTGGGAAATCTAGTTGACCTTTAAGGTGCTGCTGGGCCCAGATCTTGCTCCTCTACTGTAGACCAACACGGCTACCCACCTGAATCTTGCTCCTCCAGCAATACTTCTGTATCCAGCATAACCAAGTTGGCAAGGGTCAGCTGGACCTCATGGAAAACGGGAAGCACAATGTTCTTCAAGATTTCACGGCTTCCCAACCACCATTAGCTGCGTCTCGTCGCAATTTAGCTTCAATTTGTTCTCTTGTGGCCATTTAACCATAGCAGTCAGGCAGCGGCGCAGGACTTCTACAGCATCGTTGGGGGATTTGGATAAAGAAATATAGAGCATATCAATGACAGCCAATTCCAAAACCATGAATGTAGTTACGGTTGTTATCTACCTTGGGTCTTGAGTGTGTGGGGAGAAAGGCAAGGTATAAAAATACTCCTAAAATCAATTAAAAGCTCTCAATTTGGGTGTACCATTATTTTTTTAAAAATTAAAGCCCTGGGTCAGGCTGGTCCTCCTTGTTGAGAGAAGTAATAACATGCTTGGAGTGCACTTGGAAACTCCCCGGTGCATCATCTTTTGACGGGGGAGAGGGGAGGGGTGCCAGCAACCTTTTGTAGTGAAAAAGCACCAACGTTCCGAGCAAGAGAGCGACAAAGAGCCCACTTGCCTCACAGAAAATACACAACATTACCACATAACCCTTCAATATTATTTAAGTTTTCATTTACTTTTTTTAAAGAGACATATTTGGTTCCATGTGGCTATGGAGCAGTAGGCTGCTGTCCCTGGATGTGATTGAAAGAAGTTTCCTCTACTTGAAGGGCTATTTTCATAATCAAATGCACACATGGGTAGTACATCCTGAAAGAAGACGGGGGGAAAGATTTTAGCCTGTGTGTGTTACATGCCATCAAGTCGCCTCCGAATTATGGCAACCCTATGAAGGACTTGCCTCCACTCTGGAGAAGCGGGCAGCTGTGAATAGGATGCAATTCAACAAAGACAAGTGCACAGTATTACATCTGGGCCACAGAAATGGGAAGCACAGATACTGGATGGGGGATACACTTCTGGGCAGTAGTATATGCAAAAGGGATCTTGGGGTAAGAGTGGACTGTAAACTAAGTATGAGCAGTCAGTGTGATGCGGTGGCAAAAAAGGCTAATTCAATCTTGGGTTGTATCAAAGGGGCCATAGCGTTGAAATCGCAGGAGGTCATAGTCCCTCTCTACACTGCCTTTTGGTCAGGCTGCACCTGGAGTATTGTGTGCAGTTCTGGAGGCCTCACTTCAAAAAGGATGTGGCCAAAATCGAGAGGGTGCAGAGGAAAGCGATGAGGATGATCAGGGGTCCGGAGACTGAACCCTACGAGGAAAGGCTGAGGGCCTTAAGAATGTTTAGTTTGGAGAAGAGGAGGTTGAGGGGGGACATGATTGCTCTCTTTAAATATTTGAAAGGCTGTCGTTTGGAGGAGGGCAGGGAGCTGTTCCAGTTGGCAGCAGAGGGTAGGATGCGAAGCAATGGGCTTAAATTACATGCACAAAGGTACCAGCTGGATATTAGGAAAAACTTTTTCACGGTCAGAGTAGTTCAAAAGTGGAATCAGCTGCCTAGGGAGGTGGTGAGCTCCCCCTCACTGGCAGTTTTCAAGAAGAGGCTGGATGAATACTTGTCAGAGATGCTTTAGGCTCATCCTGCACTGGGCAGGGGGTTGGACTAGATGGTCTGTATGGCCCCTTCCAACTCTATGATTCTATGATTCTATGATCTATGGAAGACCTCCAAAACGTTTTCTCTCCATCAGACTTGCTCAGATCCAGCAAACTGGAGGACGTGGCTTCCTTTATTGAGTCAAGCCACCTCGTTTTAGGTCTTCCTCTTTTCCTGCTGCCTTCCACTTTTCCTAGCATTATTGACTTTTCCAGAGAGTCTTGTCTTCTCATGTTGTGACCAAAGTATGATAGCCTCAGTTTTGTCATTTTAGCTTCCAGGGAGAATTCAGGCTTGATTTGATCTAGTACCCATTTTTTGTCTTTTTGGCTGTCTATGGTATCCATGGTACAGATTTTAGCCTACGGTGTGCAAATTTATTAGCAGACTTCTTGTTTACTATTATCTTTCTATTTCCCAACCCCTCAAATTATTGGAAAGGAGAATAATAAATTTACCACTGATTGCACAAGTGGCATTATTAGTAGAAAATACAAATTAATAACAGTAATAAACCATACAGAGGTCTATTTTGATAAGATTGCTTCATCAAAACAGAAATCAAGAGACTTATGAAACAGTAAAAAATATGTCAATCTGTGAAGATACACGCTGTGAAACAGTGTACTGAGTGCACACGCGCCATCTAGTGTTTTTTTAAAAGACTTGTATGGGAAACTGAAGAAGAAACAGGCAGCAGGGCTGGCGCACGTGGACCTGCCATCAATCCTGAAGATCAAGGGGACAGAAGAGGCACGTGAAATACTGACAGAGGAGTGGCGGTGCAGTCATACGTGTTTGACTATTCTGGCAACACACAAATAAATCCAGGATAAGTGTAAGACCTGGCACACAGCCAGAGTTGAGTCTCTTATAATGACAGCGTCCTGCACAACCTGCCGATGTTCTGTGGTTCTCAGCACCGGCTGCCTTCTGTTGGCTACTGGTTCCAGGAACTGGACTTGCTCGTCAGAAAACAGTCTGTTCTCATCCCATTCTTTGAGCTACCCAAGGGCACGCACATCCTCGACCTCGGTTGCCCCTTTGCAGGCTAGTCCTCAGTGGGTGTCGAGAAGCTTCTTGCTCCTGTCCAATCTATCTGCGGTTCTGCTGTCAGCCCCACCCCATCCTGTGTGGCAAGCAGGAATCTGGGTGTGTCCCACGGCAGGTTCAGAGAAAGGCTGCCCAGGGGCTGTCTTAGCCACTGGACAACAGGCAGCTGCCAAGGGGCCCCACTATGGGAGAGGTCCTGACCACCCACAGACCCGCCCTTGGATTTAGAGGGGTGTAGAGCCAAAGACTGTCTCCTCCTGCAGTATCTGGCACCCAGCTGCAAATTGTGGCAATGCAGCGACCCTGGCCCAGCTACGCAGGCAAGATTCTATGTGTGCTTGCCAGAGGAGCAGGGCCGGCGCGCCCATGGAGGCAAGTCCGGCAACTGCCTCGAGTGCAGAGGCGCCAGAGGGGGCGCCGGGGGTGAGGGCGCATGCCACGGAGCAACTGAGCTGGAGGGCTGGGAGGACGCATGCACGCCAAGCATTCCCGCCTATCTCCTGCCAGTCGCCTCACAAACTGGAAAGGAGTGGAGGAAAAGTGATGTTTGTTTTGGGGGACTGGGGGAGGGGATGGAACGGAATAATGACAGACGAAAGCAAAGGGGAAGGAGAACGCAGGAAGGACCTAGAGAAACAGCTGCGCCTCAGGGTGTGCGCTTTGGAGGAGCTGCGGAAGACGCAAATCCTTCTTCTGGGCACAAGCCTGCTGGAGGCGAGGGCACCCGAAGACCCTTCCAGGGTGGGCTGCTGCTGCTGCTCTCTCCCAGGATGCCCTCGCGTTGGGGGTGGGGAGGGGGCTTGTGCCCGGAAGAAGGATTTGCGTCTTCCGCAGCTCCTTCAAAGCGCACGCCCTGAGGCGCAGCTGTTTCTCTGGGTCCTTCCCGCTTTCTCCTTCCCCTTTGCTTTCTTCTGTCATTATTCTGTCCCATTCCCTCCCCCCAGTTCCCCCCAAAGAAACTTATCACTTTTCCTCCGCTCCTTTCCAGTTTGTGAGGCGACAGGCAGGAGATGTGTGGGGGGAATGCTTTGGGGCTCCACCCCCACACACTAACACACACGTTCAGAGAGGGCAGTGAGCAGCGGCAGAGAGGGGAAGGCGCCTCCTACATTTCCCAAGAAAATGTGCACGACCCTCGTCTCGTTTGGTCTGGCTCTAAGTTGCCCCGTGCTGCTGCCACCACAGCCGCTGTGGGCCAGATGCGGCAGGTGGCCGGGGCGGTGTGGGTCAACTGAGCAGTCTGTGTGTGTGTGTGTGTGTGCGTGCGCGCGTGCGTGCGTGCGCGCACGTGCGCGCACGGGGCAACAGCCCTGAAGCTGTCCCCGGCCTCAGGCGCCAGAAACTCTGGCTCTGCAGAAGAGCAAGCAGGCCCTGTGTTAGCCCAGCATAACAACCACATACCTTACAACTGCACAAGGTCATGTGAGTTTGATTTGATTCGGCTGGGGAAGAGAACCACGCTGTTACAACCTGAAGGAAGTTGTAGTGATCTCCCTGTGAGCAAAGATGCTTAGACATGGTTTCAACTGGTTTTAAAATGTGCATGCTCTGCCTAGCTCTGGATTTAAATTTAAAATCACATCGCATGCATTCCATTTAATTTAGCCACTTTCCACTTTTAAAAAGCAAAAAAAAAAAGAAATTCACGCATTCCAGATTCACATGTGCTCTCAGTCGGTTCTTCCTGGGAGAAGTCCAAAGACACTTTCCCTTCTTTCAGGTCCCCTTCTAACACTGGCCCCTTCCATAGGGCGCTTGGGTTAACCCTGAGGCCAAATTCACACATGCCACTTAACACACTATTCAGCCAGTTTGAAATGCACACGTCAGGCTTCTGAGATTCGAAAAACTTAGCAGTAGTTCTAAATGTGCTTGTACCAAGTTTCTAAATATTGGCAGCCAGCAGGGTTCCAGCAGCCGAGAGGAAAAATGTCCTGGCTTACAGGCTTAATGGGATATTACTTACAAGGTGGCAGAGTCCACTAGCACCTTTAAGACTAACCAACTTTGCTGTAGCATTAGCTTTCGAGAACCACAGCTCTCTTTGTCAGATGCAACCTGACAATTTCCAAGTTGACTTTAAGGGCAGATGTACGTAGAGTGCATTACGATGGTTGTAGTCAAGGTTACCATGGCGTAGGCCAGATTGGTAGTCTGGGAGGGAGTCATCTTTTGTGCAGAGCATTTTGCCGCAGCTGCATTGCATTGCTTCTCTAGTAAAAATGTGAGGAGGACCAACATAACAACACAGAAGACCTGGTGAAAATTCTGCATGAGAAAAGAATTCCTAAGGGTAGAAGTCCACCCATCGAAAAGGTGCCAAACGTTCCCCTTCCATAACACAGGAGAATGTTTCTTTTGACTGTGTCTGCTGCCGTCGCTTGGGGTGCTGCAACACCTAACACCAGCTAGGGCTGCCAACTCCAAGTTGGGAAATTCCTGGAGATTTGGGGGTGGAGACAAGAGAGGGTGAGGTCAGGGATGGAGCATATCAGGAGTTATTCCAGAGACCCAGGGCTTTTTTTCAGCTGGAACATGGTGGGACGGAGTTCCGGCACCTCTTGAAAATGGTCACATGGTCGGTGGCCCCGCCCCCTGATCTCCAGACAGAGGGGAGTTGAGATTGCCCTCCACGCCGCTGAGCGGCGCGGAGGGCAATCTCAACTCCCCTCTGCCTGGAGATCAGGGGGTGGGGCCACCGGCCATGTGCCCATTTTCAAGAGGTTCCGGAACTCCGTTCCTCCGCGTTCCCCCTGAAAAAAAGCCCTGGTTGTGGATACTGGTGAAACCTGGTGAAAAAGAAACTTCTATTCACATGACCTTCCATTTACATGTAGACTGTGGGGTGTTTTACCCCTTCAAACTGGAGAACATGTAATTGAGGACCACTATATTGCTTCATCGCATATATGCCGTCTGGCTTGATGGGACCCTCAGAGGAAAAATGGCCAGAGGCAAAAAGCTGAGTGTTCACTACTCGTTGCTTCTTTAGTCAACATTTCAGCTTCCTAATGCTGCTTTTTGTTATAAAAACCAAGTTGCATTTGCAGTTTTCCATTCACAAAGTATTCTGTAGTGGTGTGCACCAAAAAAAACCCTGGGAAGTCCAAATCCAGGGCCATTTCCACACGTTCTAAAAATAGTGCAACACTCGCTGAACGCTGGCAACTTCCTCGCTGACAACTTCCTCGCGCGATTTCTAATGTCACCTGTCTACAAAAGAGATGCAGGCAGCCACAAAAACGGAATCTTAACTGTCTGCATCCGTTTTGTAGACAGGTGACGTCAGAAATGGCGTGAGGAAGCCGCCAGTGTTCGGTGAGTGTCACGTTACTTTTTGAATGTGTGGAAACAGGCCAGGATTCAGGGATCCCTCCCAAAAATCCAGGATCCCTGAAATTAAGGAAAGATTCTCTCATATAGTTAAGACAGATCAGAGAATTCTGGATTTATTCGACCATTGTTCCCTGAGAGAAAAACTATTAGGGGGTGGCATTTTTCAAGCAAACTCGGTCAAATCTGCAGGGAACCTACTCCCAGCTGTCCTATAAAGACCACCCCATTTTCATGAATACTGGACCTGAGGTCCAATTCTATGGCCCCCTGTACAAGGTGCCCCCAGCCACTTCATTGTTTCCTATGGGGTAAAAGTCAAAGCTGACCTCCACTGCAGAAATACACTGGGGCAAGGCTACCATGGCCCAGGCACACTCCCAGATGCCAGAAAGTCTGAAGATATCTGAAGAAGTGAGCTGTGACTCACGAAAGCTCTTACCCTACCACAAATTGTGTTAATCTTATAGGTGCTACAGGACTCTTGCTCTTTTCTGCTGCTACAGACAGACTGACACAGCTGCCCATCTTAGCCAGCAATGCTTATTTGCAGC
Organism: Eublepharis macularius; assembly: GCF_028583425.1. Lineage (NCBI taxonomy): Eukaryota > Metazoa > Chordata > Lepidosauria > Squamata > Eublepharidae > Eublepharis > Eublepharis macularius. The sequence goes on along the minus strand of NC_072808.1, from coordinate 24,823,959 downwards.
CTGGAGGAGGCGGCTGCAAGTAACCTCTGCCAGCTGCCTGAGCCCCAAAGCAAATCGGCACTGGTGGGCAACCTGAACCTTGAAAGGGGCAGGTGCAAGGGGTGGTGGGATGGGGGATGGTTGTGGGTGGTTGGGATGTGGCATGTGGGCGGTTGGGGCCCCCCAGCACAGGCCCAGGGAAGCTACTACGGCTGCTCCTTGGTGATGAGTAGTCACACGCCACATTTCACCACACCCGTAGCTCCTGTTTATGTGTGATTGTGCGGACGTCTGTAGCCCTGTTCATAACTTACATTGAACACATGTACAATCCTTGTGCCATATTCACTTGCACATTCACTTGCACATTCTTTGCACAAGCACTGAGTAATTCTCATGTACAGTCAACACATGTACAGCTGAATGTGTGATTGAAACACTGTCCATATCCAGATACATAGATCCAGAGGAGTTAGCCGTGTTAGTCTGTAGTAGCAAAATAGTAAAGAGTGCAGTAGCACCTTTAAGGCTAACCAACTTTATTGTAGCATAAGCTTTCGAGAGCCACAGCTCTCTTCGTCAGATGTATTGACAGCTTTCGAGAGCCACAGCTCTTTTCATCAGATGCATCTGACGAAAAGAGCTGTGGCTCTCGAAAGCTGACAATACATCTGATGAAGAGAGCTGTGGCTTTCGAAAGCTGACGATGCATCTGACAAAGAGAGCTGTGGCTTTCGAAAGCTGACGATGCATCTGACAAAGAGAGCTGTGGCTCTCGAAAGCTGACGATGCATCTGACAAAGAGAGCTGTGGTTCTTGAAAGCTTATGCTACAATAAAGTTGGTTAGTCTTAAAGGTGCTACTGGACTCTTTACTATTATATCCAGGTTCTGATCCCAAATATGCACATACATGCAGGAACATGTAACATGTGAGCAGCGCTATTTTTTTCACTGTCACATATGGAAACTTCACCTTTCTGTTTTTTTGCTGGAGGTGTGGTGGCCCAGATAGGACAAGGGAAGGGAAGGGGGAGAGGCAGGTGAGGAAGGCCCCTTTAAAGATGATTGCTACAGCGGAATTGTGCATGTTTCAGTTTTCTGTCAGGTATAGGAGTGCCTTAATTGTTAAAGTGACCTCTGATTGAGCCTATGGAAAAGAGGGGGGTGGTGTGACAAGAGTTAGGGGCTTGAAGCAAGCCTGTTCCATCGCATCCCTTTAAAATTCAACTAAGCCAGTGGCTGTTGCCACATGTCATAGCAGTGAGTTCCACAGGGCCTCTGTTCATTCTGTGGACCATGAAGTTAGCTCATATTATTCCCATTTTGCATCTGGAGACCTGGAGCTGAAGTACAATGATCTACTCTGTGTGACAGAAGTGAGATCTTCAGAATCTTGTGGGGATGTCACTTCCCACATGGCTTTGTGCTGTGATAAATTTCGTGCTCTGCTGCTGTCGGAGGGCTCACTCAACTTTTGGCACTGCACGGCCAGTTTGGTGTGGTGGTTGAGAGCGGCAGGACTCTAATCTGGACAGCCAGGTTTGATTCCTTGAAGCCAGCTGGGTGACCTTGGGTCAGTCAGAGCCAAAACACACGTTAAGAAAAACCTAGGTTCAGCACGTGTTCTCTTACCTCAAGGTTTGCTGGGATCTGTAGGAGTCCTGGAAGCTTAAAGTAGGCGTCCTGGAAGCTTAAAGATCTGTAGGGGTCCTGGAAGCTTAAAGTCCTGGAAGCTTAAAGGATCTCTAAGCGTCCTGGAAGCTTCCTGGAAGCTTAAAGCTTAAAATACAGGCGCCTGTATTTCCCTTTCCCTTTTTGCTGCTCTGTAAATGCTAAACTTTAAGCTTCCAGGACGCCTACAGATCCCAGCAAACCTTGAGGTAAGAGAACACGTGCTGAACCTAGGTTTTTCTTAACGTGTGTTTTGGTTCTCAGTCACATCTCTTGCAGAGCTCTCTCAGCCTCACCTACCTCACAGGGTGTTTGTTGTGGGGATAATAATAACACTTTGTAAACCGCTCTGAGTGGGTGTTAAGTTGTCCTGAAGGGCGGTATATAAATCAAACATTATTGTTATTTCCTGAGTGTCAGAAGTGGTGGCAGAGTACAGTTGGCCAGACTGCCAGCTTTCCAAGACTGCCACCATGCATCGCTCCAGCCTGCTTTTGCGCAGAGGCAGTGAGAGATGTTTGCACACCCTGCCTTTTGCACACGAAGGTATGCGCTGAACCCGGGCCGATTCTAGACGACTAACCTGAAGGCGCTGCATGCCGCCATGTTCCGGATCGCGACGGGGAAAACGCGAAATATCGCATTTTCTCACGCGAGTTTGGCGCGACATCATGCCAAACTCGCGCGAGAAAATGCGATATTTCGCGTTTTCCCCGTCGCGATCCGGAACATGGCGGCATGCAGCGCCTTCAGGTTAGTCGTCTGGAATCGGCCCAGCTTTGCCTGAGGGTCTGCAAAAGTGGCACATTTATTTCCATGGGACTTGCCCCTCTCCCCGCCCCGTGGGTGTGTTTGGTGAGCATGCAGTGGCTGTGCTCCTAAGGCACAAGACGGAACACCTTTCCAAGGCCCGCCTGCGGTTTTGGGCTGGCCTTTGGGGTTGAAGGCGATGCAGGAAGTGTGTTCGAATGTTGTCTCTGTTACAGGCGTCCCTGCTGGTTCCAATGCCTGGCCCCAAGTCATCCTCCTCTGCAGCTCCCAAGGGCTTCGTGCAGAGCAGCCCCAGAGGGGGGATTCAGAACCGGCCCACAGTCCTGATCCGTGCTGTACCTTCCAAGCAACCAGTAAGTGTTGGGATCCAGATGCAGGACAGCCACGCCCCCTGCTCACAGCTGGCATCAAAGAGCATCCGTGTCAGTTGCTGGGGCTCCGGAAATTGAGGCAGGGGTCTTGTGCAGCCCTCTTCTTCCTTTTGGCAGAGGGGCCAGCCAGCCAGGGCCTGTCCAGATCTTGTTCCAACAGAGGGCAGGTCCCCATTTGTCCATCAAACATTTCCCCCACATTCCATCTCTCACATTTATATCCCATGTATTCTCTAAGAAGCAAAAGCCTGTGCCCTGAGTTCTTCCAGTATAACTCCACAACAGCCCTGTGAGGTAGGGCAGGCCAAGGGTAAATAACTACACCAAGGGTGAAACTTCCCTTCAATAAAGGGGCCACATCAATGCACGGCAGTTGCAACTTGCCCCCAGCCCCCCGAATCCCCAGGGCTCCTTTACTCCCCGCCCCCCACACAGATCTCAGCCTTGATTTCTTTTCATTCCCGGGTTCTTTAAGGGACTCTCTTTAAGGGACTCTCTTTGGCCGAGCTGCCTCCTACGGGCGGCCAAAAGCCTGGAGCCCTCACTTTACTCTGCCATGTTGCTTGCTTCTGCCCGTCTGCAGGTCCACTCACGGTTGTTGCTGAGCCAATCCAGGGCCCTGCCCACTGCCTCCCAGGACAAACCGGACCAGACAGCACTGGTCCAACAGGTCTTACTGGGACCCCCAAGCGCTCCAAGAGCCAAGGAAAGTATATGAACCAGCATGTGGGGCAAGGAGACTTAACAGGCCACCTTCCCCCCTTGCTCACTGGGGCAGCAAGAGGAAAAATGGGGGAGGGAATGTCTGTGCTGCAGCCGAATTGGTGGCAAGGAAGGATGGCCCCGTTTGGATTGCCAGACCAGGCACCGAACTGACACGGGGGGTGGGTGGGTGGGGGGTGGATGCACCCACACATCACTGCATATGAAGTTGTTGTGAAGCAGCCTTTCCGAACGTTTTTTCCAAACGGTTGCTACAGTGGAATGACCCAGTGATATGGGGAGCCAGCCCCCATGCAGGCCCTGCAGATTCCTGGCTATTATTACACCCCCTCCCACCTCTGTTCCTCTCAGGTGCCCCACGCCGACAGCGGCCACCCTCCGCCTCTCCTGCCCTTTCACGGGTCGTTCCGGGTGTCCATGAGCCAGGCCGCCCAGAGCCTCTCCCATCGTAAGTCCAGTCAGGGAGGGGTCCCTATTGCAGTCCTCATTATATTTGTTTATATTTTGGTCAACTGTTGGGGGGGGGCTATTTTTTGTGGTTTTGGAGATTCGTATGTATTGCATGGTTTGTATGGTTTGTAGATGCAATTTAGCTGGCACTTATATGTATGATGTATATTGTTTACATGCTGTGTCATAGAAAAAGAGCAGGAGGAACTCATTACCATAACTCATCAGCATAACTCATTAGCATGTGTCACACCCCTTGCCATCACCGGAAGTGTGTCATTGGCATAACGGATTTGCATATGCCACACCCCCTGATATCACCTATCCTGGCTGCTTTGGACCCAATCCTGGCCATTCAGGGCCAAAATTGGGCCCAAAATGGCAAAAAGGGGCTGAAAATGGCTGAAAAGGGGCCCCAAATGGTCAAGATTGGGCCGCTGCTGAGCAGGAGAGTGATCCACCACCCGTCAGAGGCCTGATCCGGGCTGTTTTGGCCCCAATCCAGGCTGAAACAGGCCCAAAATAGCCGAGTCAGGTGGGTGGAGCCACCTGACATGTGACCTCTTTGGGGAGCTGCGTTCCTGTGTGTTCCCCCTCGAAATGAGCTGTGTGTGTCAGCATAGCTAGAGTGTGCCATAGTGCAGCCATTGCTGCCATGAAGGCATTCAAAGAGATGGCGGGGCCGCCACATAGGGGCAGTCTCCATAGTTTCTGTGTTTATCTCCTCGTGCCTGCCTGCCTCCTCCGCCACACACAGTGCCGCTGGAAAGATCATAGCAAAGTAAGTTTAGGAAAGATCAAAGCAAAGCAGCGATAAACCTGGAAAGTAGATGATGTCGTGTGGATTCTCGGTCTGGAAGTCAAGTCAGAGCAAAACAGCTATGTGGATGGTACTGATTTATTGACACATAGTATTGATCAATATTTAGTGTGAAGAAGGAAATGGAAAAATAATCACAAGTTCAGTTTGCGTTAGATGAAATGAAGCTGAAACCGATTTCTGGGCTGAAACACAAGCTGTCAGAAATGCACAGTTGTCCCCAGTGTGTACTTCTCTGCCTACTCTTCTTTCTTGCCTGTCTCAGTTCGAGGAGTGGATGTTGCAAGCTGCAACTGGGGGCATGAAGCTGCTCTCAGCGCACCCCACTCCCCAGAGAGACCCCCAGGGAAGAAGCTGTCCCTGGGCTCCGTGCCCTGCTTTCACCCCTTTCCAGATGGAAGGTAAGTCAAGCTAGTCAGCCAACACCTTCTCTGAAAACATTTCTTGCACTGACAGCCTCCCCCTCAGCTGCCTTCCAAAAGGATGTGCAAGTCGCAAACTTCACATTGGCTCTCAAGAGATCTTCCAAACATTCCACCCAAGTCTGTTTCCCTTCTGGATCTTCCTCTGCCTAAGCAGACCTGCTGCTTTTTGTAAACAGAAGGGAAGACATTTCAAAACGCATGCGGAAGCGTCTATATCGCTGGCTAACTTATTGACTCTGCAAGCTGAATGAACGTTCTTATTAAAATGCTTATTCTTATCACTGAGCCCAAGTACTCAGAATGCAGGTCAATGTCACAAATGCCTTGATTATTATTTTAAACATGTAAACTTTTGGACCTAGTAAAACTGGCCATTCCAGTAAGCAGTCTTGCTGGCTAAACAGCAAGTCGAACCAGCTTCTGTCCTGCTCTGCTCGTGTCCTGCCAGATTTTGCCTGGGCGCTACATCTTAGAGCCAACCTACAAGTGACGCCTTACACAGGTTGGACACTTGTCAGCTTCCCTCAAGTTTTGATGGGAAATGTAGGCGCCCTGGTTTTACAGCTTGGCTCTCCATTACAGCTGCAAGACCAGGCTGCCTACATTTCCCATCAAAACTTGAGGGAAGCTGACAAGTGTCCAACCTGTGTCAGGCATCACTTGTAGTTTGGCTCTTATACATACCAGTTCTTTCCTAGCCAGGCCAGCTTCTTTGTAATCAAAAAGTGCCAATCTGGTTGCCTGGTCTCAGCAGGGATCTCCAGTTCTGGGATTTAGCTTCCTCCTTAGGTTTTCTGGAATATATCCAAACAGATTTTTAAACATTTGCCTCCAAAACTGAAATTGCCACCCCCTTGTTCTGTTGGTAAGGGAATAGGCTTCCAGGATTTCAATTTGGTGAAAAGAAATAGTGGCATTAAAGACCGGTCTAGAAACCCAGCCATTGGCTTGCAGATTGAGTCCTCAAACCTTCGATCTCCTTATTCAGCTGTGTTGATTTCACGGGGAGAAAAATGCACTCTGCTGTCTGCCAAGGAGTGGGGAGGGGGGATGCAGAGGCATTGGGGGAGGGTATTGAAGGAACTGCCACCCAACCTTAGCACAAGAATTAAGCCTGGTTGGGGGACACTGTGCAGATTTAACCCTGCAGAAGGGTGCCATGGTGTCCAAAAACTATGCTAGCAGCTGCAAAGAGGGACACAGGACTGGATTAAAGCACGCTGCAGTCCTAAACTGTCAAGTTTGTGAGGCTCTGTAACATTACCTTGGTTTTTTTTTTAACCAATTATGGAAAAACTCAAAATGCGATTTTTGTTTTTTACATTGTGGCACAATCTGAGACCCTAAACTGTAGCATGCTTAGTTTCTGCATAAGTCCATCTCTGTGTGTGCACTTGCTCCCTGGACCTGCTGCAGCGTTTCATCCTTAAAAAGAACAAAGAACCCAAGTTCTATTCTGAGCCTTAAAAGGAAAAACTGCGCCTAGGGGCCACGTGGGTGACAGACGGGGCCTTTCTGGGTTTTATCCTCCAGTTGTAGTTGACAGGCGAAAAGACTTGCTGGTTGCAGATGGCTTTGAGGCCTGCTGTAGGGTTGCCAGCCTCCGGGGGGGGGGGGTGGCGGCTGGAGATCTCCTGGAATTACAACTGATCTCCAGGCAACAGAAATCCGTTCCCCAGGAGAGAAGGGCTGATTTGGGGTGTGATCTCTATGGCACTGTACCCTGCTATGGTCCCTCCCCTTCCCAAAGGCTCCATTCCCAAACCTCCAGGAATTTCACAACCTGGAGCTGGCAGCCCTAGCCTGTTGTCTTTTACAGACTCGCATGCAGGGAGCAGCTCATGATTGGCATCGAGCAGCAGATGCAGGAGGACCTGGTGCACCTACTGGAAGAGAAGGTGAGGAGGAGCGGGCGGCTGAGCAGCGATCGCGCCGGAGTGAGCCTGCTCCACGCAACCAAGGGCAGGTCTCGGGGGGTGCTGCTGTGAGCTTGGCAGCCCCCTCTTGCTTCTACAGCTGTGGGGCTGCCAGGGCCAGACTCGGGGCGGGGAGGGGGCAGAAGCACAGACGCCCCAGCTCACAGGCTCAACAGATTGGAACCAGCCGGCCTTATTGAGCACAGTGGAGCTTACTTCTGAGTAAGGCTGCTTCAAGCATTCAGATGTGCAGGAAGCTGACCAGGTTTGCCAGCCCAAACAAAGCCGACGGATCAGATGCAGCTCCAGAACCATTCGGGGTTTGCTATTAACTCAAATAACTTTATTTCACAACTGTGTCACTGCAGCACAGACTCTGTGAATGCAGAGTTTTGGCGCCTTTTGCCACATAAAGAAGAGTGGTTGCCTTTTGGACTTGGGCCAGTCACATGCTCTAAGCCTAAGAGAAAATGGAGGAGATAGAGAATATGTAAGCTGCTTTGGTCCCTGCTGAGGAGAAAGGTGGGGTATAAATGAAGCAAAATAAATAAATTAGTATTTGGTCTGGCCTTGCTGCTAAAAGGAGCACGCACCCTTCCGGCATCATGGCGTTCTTGTTCACTTGCTCTCCAGCCCTCTCCGATCCCCCCTGCCGCTCCTGCGATCTTCCCTAGACGAACATAGTAGAGCAGGTGTAGCAAAGAGGGTAGCAGGTGATGTGAAAGACCTCTGCACAAGACCCTGGAGAGCCACTGCCAGTCGGAGTGGACAAGATTGACCTTGGTGGCCCAAGGGGCTGTGCAGGGCTTTTTTCTGGGAAAAGCGGTGGTGGAACTCAGGACCGCACAATGACATCACTTTGGGTCAGCTGGAACAAGGGGGGAGTTTTTTAAAGTTTAAATTGCCTTCGGCGAAAATGGTCACATGGCCGGTGGCCCCACCCCTTGATCTCCAGACAGGGGGGAGTTTAGATTGCCCTCAGTGCGGTGCGGAGGACGATCTCAACTCCCCTCTGTCTGGAGATCAGGGGGCGGGGCCACCGGCCATGTGACCATTTTCAAGAGGTGCCGGAACTCCGTTCCCCTGCGTTCCTGCTGAAAAAAAGCCCTGGGGCTGTGTAAGGCAGTTTTGTATGTATTCATGTGAGTAGTTGCACTTAGAAATTAGAGATGCCGGCTTGGGGTTTCCACAAGCCAAGAATCTGATGAAGGCCAAGATGCTGCCTGGCCTAGAAGTGTCAGTTACATCCACCGTGGCATCACGCCATGTATAGATAAACCACATATGACACAGACCCTCCTGTCCCAGCCATTGCTGTCTCGTCCAAACAAAAGCCAGCCTAAGCCCCTGGAACTTCTCACTGCTCAGCGACACGGGGAGCAGTGGCCGGAATGGCATGCTTTACTGAACATTAACGGTTTTCTAGAGTCAAAGGCACTAGGAGAGCAAGAAACAGGAAACAAAGGATGTCTGACCAAGGTTGGAGGAGAACATGGCTGAAGACGAGCCGGTTGAGAGATACATAGCAAGGAAGTGAGTGCTCCTCTCCTGGCACTCAGGAGCTTTGGGCAGGAGGTTGGACTAGATGGTCTGTAAGACCCTTCTGCTGCTCACCATATTTTCAACTAAATCAAAGTCTTGGGCAACGTCAACACTAACTTTATTCCAACTTCGGTGGACTAGAGTGAGGGTTGTTGGGTTTTTTTGCGACTAACTATGGAATTACTATATATTCAAAATAGTAAAGAGTCCAGTAGCACCTTTAAGACTAATAATAATAACATTAATAATAATAATAACATTCGATTTATATACCGCCCTTCAGGACAACTTAATGCCCACTCAGAGCGGTTTACAAAGTGTTATTATTACCCCACAACAATCACCCTGTGAGGTGGGTGGGGCTAAGAGAGCTCAAGAGAACTGTGACTCGCCCAAGGTCACCCAGCTGGCTTTGTGGAGGAGTGGGGAATCAAACCCGGCTCTCCAGATTAGAGTCCCGTGCTCTTAACCACTACACCAAACTGGCTCTCCAACTAACCAACTTTACTGTAGCATAAGCTTTCAAGAACCATTTATTCTTTTGTGCAGAGGTTGGCTGGTCATAAATCTGACATTAAAAATGGCAACATCCAGAAACCAGTGGGAGAACACTTCGATCTACCAGGACATCCATCAAGGTCTTAAAGGTCACCGTAGTTCAACAGAAACCTTTCAAAAACAAAATCCAATGGGAAGCTGCTGAATTGGAATTCATATGTAAATTTGACTCAGTCAGACTTGGATTGAATAAAGACTATGAACAGTTATCTCATCAGAAGTAATAGATTTCATTATCAGAAGCAAACTGATTTGCATCTACTCTCCCCTCCCCTTACCACCAATCTATATTTGGGCGGTTTCTTCATACCCTCCATGCATCTGATGAAGAGAGCTATGGTTCTCGAAAGCTTATGCTACAGTAAAGTTGGTTAGTCTTAAAGGTGCTATTGGACTCTTTACTATTTTGCCACTACAGACTAACACGGGTAACTCCTCTGGATCTATATATTCAAATGTGTGCATAGCAATCAGGATGAGAGAAAGGTTCTTTTCTTTTTAAAAGAAATCAAGAGGCAAGACTGTACTTTCCCGAGGTTTGCTCAGGGAAGCGAGAGATCAACCGCTTTTGGTTAAAGGGTAACACGTGTCACTTGATGCCACAGACTCTGCCACTTTGTTGCCCAAATAAAGCAGCAGTCATTTAGAAACGAAGCCTACAATTTTCTTTTTCTCCTTCCTCCTATTCCAGCTGGCACAAGAGAAGCACAAACTGCACGTCATGCGGGCAGAGCAGGCACACAAGCCCCCTTTGCAGCACCCGTACGCCCCAGAAGCGACCCTGTTAGGTCACAGCAACAGGCCGATGAGTGAACTTCCCGTTCCGGGCCACGTCTCCAACAGGCACGGAGCCCACGGCTGCTCAGGTAAGAAGTGCAGTGTTAAGGGCCAGAGGCCAGGATGTTGGTCACCTCCCCAGCCTTGGAAGTAGTTTTCACATTCCAGCAAGGACAAGGGAATAATCCACCTGATGGGCCGCAGGAGCAGGAAGCGGGAATCGAGTCCTATTTGTTGGGAGGGAGGGAGGCACAGCTCAGCAGCCCCACTGGGATTATGGAGAGCAGGGAGAAAGCACTTTTTCTAGAACACTGAATTCTCTCCCTCCCTCCGCTCTGCACCCCCCTCCCTCCCAGGGATGCTATTAGCCAGGGCTTTTTTTCAGCTGGAACACGGTGGAACGGAGTTCCGGAACCTCTTGAAAATGGTCACATGGCTGGTGGCCCCGCCCCCTGATCTCCAGACAGAGGGGAGTTGAGATTGCCCTCCGTGCCAAGCGGCGCGGAGGGCAATCTCAACTCCCCCCTGTCTGGAGATCAGGGGGCGGGGCCACCAGCCATATGACTATTTTCTCCGAGGGCAACCCACTGAGTTCCACCACCTCTTTCCCCAGAAAAAAAGCCCTGCTATTAGCCCATCTTGGGAGAGCTGGAGTTGACCTCTGAGGCTCTTTTACACCCCCATGTTTAAAGCACGCACCTCCTATTTTTGTTCATTTTTGAGCCGCAGTGCAACAGAGCAGCTTGCTGCCACCACTGGCTTCCCCCATCACCCTGTGCTCGTCTCAGACTTGGCCGTCCTTGCTGCAAGAAGACGAAAGACTGCAAGGGGAGTCTCCTGCTAACTGAAAAATAACAAAGGGGAGAAAGATCCTAAGGAGACTAAGAAAAAAGGAAACTAATTCATACAAACTTGTTAATGAAAAGTGCAAGGGCTCAAACTGCAATATAAATTACTTATGTCCTTTGCAAATACAACCATAGATTCCTACTAATTCTTTTCCAACAAGCGAACAACGAAGTATCTCCAGGGTACAAAATCCACAGCTTGAAAGGTCTATATATGTTTCAACCGATGCAAGGTCACAGATAAGTATAATGTCCATCCAATAAAGAACGTACTGGTCTTTCTTTACTTTTTCAGGTATGAAGACACCGCCGTGATCCTTCCCACGCTGGTGTCAATCAACCACGAAAGTAGACAAATACTGAACAGTAAACCGAACAGTTGGCTATGGGCTTGCTAGCTATCAGAACTGCCCGTTTCGAGGGTCTTCAACATTGGCCACTTACGCTGTTCTTTTTCATTCAATAAAAACTCGTACCTCACATTGGAGGAAAGCTGTTATCTGACACTTCCTGAAAAAGAACAGTGTTAAGTGGCCAATGATGAAGACTCCCGAAATGGGCAGTTCCAAAACTCTTTAGGAGTTTTCTCCCCTTTGTTATTGTTCTGCAAGGTAGCTTCTAGCAGCTCCTTTTAAAGCACACATTCTTCCCCCATCATCTGGCCAGGATAAAGCTTCCCAGGTATCATGAGAGAGCAGGAAATACCATATTCTGGATACTTCTGTCCCCTAGAGGACAATTCTCAGCACCACCTTGAGCAGAGATGTATCGAGTCCATTCCATTTTGCAACTCAGCCGGGAGGAGGATAAAGACAGCCTGACTCTTAGAAAAAGACAGTGGGCATTGTGAAACCTACAAGGTTATGATGTTATGGAAGAAGAAGAGTCCCTTTTCTACCAAGTAAAATAGTAAAGAGTCCAGTAGCACCTTTAAGACTAACCAACTTAATGTTTTATAGATGGCATCTAACTCCTATTAGGATAGCTAAAATGTCTTTAAATATGTCAAATAAATGTTGGAAATGTGAGAGTAACCTGGGTTCGTATTATCATATGCGGTGGACATGTAAAAAAGCAGCAGAGTTCTGGAAGATGGTCCACAAAACGACTCAACAGATACTTAAGATTTCATTGCCTTTGAAACCAGAACTCTTTTTATTAAACCACATGGTGGTTCCAGTTAATACAAACCAAACACATTTGATTTGGAATATAATCACAACAGCCAGGATACTATATGCGAAACTTTGGAAAACAACAGTCATCCCAATGCAAGAAAACCTGATTGAAAGGATTCTTGAGACAGCTGAAATGGATAAATTGTCGAGTTTATTGAAAGAGGTGGACAATACAATATATAATGACATTTGGGACCCATTTTATAGCCGGATACAGAGGAAACCTGAAGAAACCTAGCTTTTAGTTAGGATGAAGACTTTTATGGACATTATTTAAAATGTATGGAAAAATTTGCAAATAAGTGGCTGATCTGCAGAACACATTGAAAAAATATATTAGATTGTACGGTGCAATGTATTAGCGATATATAATATGAATTTCTTTTTCCCATCCCTTTTATTCTGTACCCTTTATCTTTTAGTAAAAAAATAAATTAAAAAAAAAGACTAATCAACTTTATTGTATGCTACAGTAAAGTTGGTTAGTCTTAAAGGTGCTACTGGACTCTTCACTATTTTGCTACTACAGACTAACACAGCGAACTCCTCTGGATCTTTTCTACCGAGCTCACCCCACCCCGAGAGGGGTAAGGCAGCAGCAAATGGTTTGTTCCCACTATCGCCTCCCCCCCCTCTTTCTTTACCCCCAGAGAGAAGTGTGGAATATGAGCAGTTCAGCACCACCCGTCCCCCCTACACGTATGCTGCCCTCATTAGTTCGGTAAGTTATTTATTATTTATTTATTTACTTTGGACTTTTATTCCGCCCTCCCCACAGGCAGACTCAGGGCGGATTACATCAGTTAAAACACATCATACAATTTATACATCATAAAAGCAGTAAAGCATTTTAAAAATTCCAAACAACACATCCTACAGTATAATATAATAAATGGCAAGATGGCAGCAGTCAGTATTCACTAATTTAACGGCCGGATGGTGGACAGCACAAGTGGGGAGGGTTCGGATCTTCTTCTCTTTCCAGGCTGGTGGAGGCCTGGCCCGGCCTCAACCATATGCCTGGCAGAACATATTTGTCTTACATGCCCGGTGGAAAGATAACAGGTCCTGCCGGGCCCTGGTCTCAGTAGACAGAGTTCCACCAGGTTGGAGCCAAGACCAAAAAAGCCCTGGCTCTGGTTAAGGTGAGGCGGGCCTCCCTGGGGCCAGGGACCACCAATAGTTGTTTCTCAGAGCCAAGCTAGAAGAAACGAATTACACTTGAATGGCAAGTGAACAGACTCACATGTATTCCTCCCTGTTTACAATTGCGTGGAGCACAAGTGAACAGGGAGGAATACATGTGAGTCTGTTCACTTGCCATTCAAGTGTAATTCGTCACTTCTAGCTTGGCCCTCTCTTGATCGAAGCATCCTCCATGGCACATATGGGGAGAGGCCCCACAGATACGCTGGTCCCAGTCTGTATAGGGCTTTATAGGTTAGGAATCTGATTCGGTACTTCACTGGCAGCCAATGCAGCTGGTGCAGTATAGGTGTTATATGTTCTCCACTTGGCACTCCCACGATAACACGTGCTGCTGCATTTTGAAGCAGCTGTAATCTACGGATCAGACTCAAGGGAAGTCCCACGTAGAGCGAGTTAAAGTAGTTCCTAGGATTGCCCTTTTTCTTGTTCTTTGAAGACTGCGGTGTCGTTTGCCCTCCTCCAGTCTTCCAGCACATCACCTGTCCTCCAAGAATCCTGGCAGGTGATCAACAAAGGCTCTGCAAGCTCTTCCACAAATTCTTTAAGCACTCTCAGGTGCACCCCATCCCCTGCAGTAAGGTGCTCCTCCACAACTTCTCTGCCCACATCAACCAGCAGCCCTAAAACCATGTTTTGCCTGCAACCATCTCTAGGTGGGCCTGTTCTCTCAGCGATCTCCTGCTGTATCGTGTTTTAGAAATTCACTTTCAGGATAGTTACTTTAAGATCTACAAATATACATACCATATATATAGGACAATCTAATGGTCACAACTTTGACACTAAGAAAGGCAACACAGAAAAGCCTGCAGGGGGACATTTTAAAAGTTTTCCTGGATGTTCTTTTACAGGAGTCTTGATTCTGCCTTATTCATAAGGGTGATATTTACTAAATTGTAACATCGCAGATGCCTTCATTTGGTTATTGCATGGCTGAAGTCTCTGAGCCAGAGCAGAATACAAAACAGTTGCTGTGCACTCAATTTCTGAGCAACGTGTAGAGTTCAGACTGGTAGCAATCTCCTTCTTCTCATTTTAAACTCCTATCCTATAAGTGAATACAAGAACATTTTGGGGCAATTCAGTAATTACCCCAAAGAAAACTCACAGTTATACTACCTAGGATTTTATATACTTTGCTTTCTTAGCACACTGCTTAAAAACTCCACCTTAAAAACATATATTCAGAACACATTATTAACAAAACCACATAATTAAGTGCATATTCCTTGCAAATGTTCTCCCGGGCTGCACACAGGGCAAAAGAAAATTTTAAAAACGCCTCTGATCTGCATTCCACCCCCCCCCCCCCAAACTTGTTCATGCAGATGGGCTTTCTCATTGTTTCAGAGAGACAGCACTCAGGCTGCCATTTTAGGAATTGCCCTTTTCTGCAGTAGATACCACCTCTCCATTTAAAAATGGAATGGAAATTGAAAGAGGAGCTTAGGAATGGCTGAAGCAGCCCCCACCCAGTACCATGAAAAAACTAACTTCTCCCCCAGCTGCTCTTCCAAGTCTCAATCTTCCTCTGATTTCTTCATTGCAGTCTCCCTGTTGGTCGATGATTGAGCTAAGGAATAGAAAATCTTGAACAACTTCAATTTCTTCATTGTCAACTTTAAAATTGTGTAATTCCTCAGTAGTCATTACTTTCGTCTTCTTGATGTTCAGTTGCAATCCTGCTTTGGTGCTTTCTCCTTTAACCTTCATCAGTAGTTGTTTCAAGTCTTCACTATTTTCTGCCAGTAACATGGTGTCATCTGCATATCTCAAATTGTTAATGTTCCTCCCACCAATTTTCACTCACCTTCTTCTAGATCTAATCCAGCTTTCCTTATGATATACTCTGCATCAAGGTTGAACAGGTAGGGAGATAATATGCATCCTTGTCTGACACCTTTTCCAATTGGAAACCATTCTGTTTCCCCATATTCTCCCCTGACAGTAGCCTCTTGTCCAGAGTACAGGTTGTGCATCAAAACGACCAGATGTTGTGGCATCTCTGTTTCTTTTAACACTATGCAGAGCTTTTCGTGATCCACACAGTCAAAAGCTTTGCTGTATAAAACACAGGCTGATTTTCTTCAGAAATTTCCCAGTATGTTCCATTAGCCATTGTAAATTTGCAACGTGATCTCTGGTGCCTCTTCCTTTTCTGAACCCAGCTTGAACATCTGACATTTCTCGTTCCATATATGATAAAGAGTCTTTGCTTTAGAATTTTGAGCATCACTTTGCTTGTATGGGAAATTAACGTGATGGTCGAATAGTTGCTGCGCTCTTTGGCATCCCCTTTATGGGGAATTGTAATGTAGATGGAGCATTTCCAGTCCGTGCACCATTGTTTTGTTTTCCAAATGTAAATTGGAGCCAAGCAATTATGTTGCAATTACGTCCAGCAGAGGCCTTTCAATCTGACTGCTGCTCCATTGAAAGTGGGTGCAGCCAGCCAGGGTTAAGGACTAAGCTACTTAGTGTTGGCCATAGCCACAGGTATTTTAAGGCAGTGTATAAATTCTTTTTTATATAAAATTAATTTTTATAAATATAAGCTAAAAAACAGTAGCACAATTATAATTGCGTCGAAAGAAAAAGAAAGAGTAAACATATAATAAAAATATAAATAAGTCAGGTTTTTTATATCCAGCACATATCAATCTTTGAATGTGTTTGGTGTCTGTCAGAAAAAAAAATATAGTCTGCAGTACTCAGATGTTTGACCCTCCAAGCATCTTCCAATTGTAACAAATCCATATAATTAAACACGTTTTGGGGAAGTTTGCCTTCTTTGCTTTTTTTTAACCTATCTTTTTTTTTAGATCCATTACCCCATTCATGTCTCTGAAGATTATTATCTTCTTGAAAATCTAAAATGGATTGGAAAACGTTTTCATAAAAATTTCCTCTTGCATTGTTTGGCACGTATATTGTTGCTAGTGTGTAAATCTTCTCTTCCAGGCACCTGATTTTCAAAATCATTTATCTTCCGTCAGTCTCTCTTAATTCTTCTGTAACATTTATTTGTAAATTGTTTATACCAACCAAAATACCTTTAAAAATGATAAATTCTTAATAAACACACTAATACATACGAGCAAAAAACAGGAACGAAGCCCCAAAGAATCATGGAAATTGTACTATGATTCAACAGGAATGGTGGACAGTCCTGTGCTTCATTCATTGTAACCGATGCCCTCATGTGAGTTTGTCACTGGGTGCACCCCTCCAGTTCACTGGTTGCCCCTTAGCCCCCCCCCCCCCACATAGTTTACACCTGTGCTGGAAAACATTCATGCTGGGAGGGACCCTGTATATGTTAGTTTTAAAAACTGTTTTGATCAGTTAACAAAAACTTTCCAGCTTGAATAACCCGACTTCTCTCACTGCCCGCCATCTCAGCCTTAATACCATCCCAGTCCTAGAAACTTCTTCCTCCTCTGGACTTTCAGTCTAGGGTTACCAACCTCCAGGTGGGGGGCTGGAGATCACCCAAAATTACAACTGCTCTTCAGAGTAGAGAGATCAGTTCCCCCGAATGAAAATGGCTGCTTTGCAGGGTGGGCTTTCTGGCATTATACCCCATTGAGTACCTTCCCCAAACCCTGGCCTTTGCAGACTTCATCCCCAACTCTCCAGGCATTTCCATACTCTTCAGCAATCCTGTATCTGCCTCTTTCCAGTGATGTCCGCAAGTGGTATCCTGCTGCCCAGAGTTTTTCCTGCTACCTGCCCGGGTCTCGGGGGGCTTGGCTTTGCTCTCTGAGCAGAGTACAGGCCACTTGCACACTTCCTCAAAGCAGAGAGAGGGGAGGTTGGCTTCCTCTCCATCCTCAGAACAGGAAATGCTCTAGGAGAGCAGTAACCCTTCGGGCATCTTTTTGGGGCTGTGAAGCACTGGGGTGTTGCAGCAAGTGTGGGGTGGGTGGGTGGGGAGAAAATACTTTCAGCTTCCCTGCATTTGTCCATGCCGTGTTTGCAGCCTCCCTATTCTTTCTGCATGCAGTCTTTTATTCCTTAGCATAAAAAGCCCCACCCGTTCCCCCCATCAAGAACCTTGCCCACCCCCCAGACCAAGCTAACTCCATACATGTCTGATTTTCAGGCCATTCTAGGATCTCCAAAGAAACAGCTCAGCTTGAGTGAGATCTATCACTGGTTCAGCAGGAACTTCAGCTACTACAGATGCAACTTACCTACCTGGAAGGTGAGACGGTCTCCATTTGGGGCTATGAAAAAGAAGTATCCAGGTTGAAGAGGGAGGCAGTAAAGCAAACAGAAGGGGGGGGGGCATCTGAGATCAAGAGAAAATCAAATAAAAATAGTGAGAGAGAGAAGAAAGTGAGGAGGAGGGGAGAGAACTCTTTCCGCATTAGAAGCCCATCTTTTGGCGCCCATCTCCCCAAACTCTCCATCTCAAAAAAATTAAATATGAATTATGTTGATGTGTTTGCTCTGTAGAATTTAAGAAGGGCTGCTTGTTTTAGCTGCAAAAGCAGGACTAGAAATCCAGGTGGCAAGAGAAGCCTGTGGAGCAGTGATCTGTACAGGCTGATAAAGGTGCATGTCAGAACTCTGCACATGCACCCCGCCAAAGACAACAGCTCAGCTACCCCAGAGGGATGGATTCTGCGAGGCTTTAGAGCCCAAACCCAGGGGCTGTGGCTCAGCAGTGAAACACACACCTCTGGATGGAGGCGCCCCCCCCCCCCCCCGGCCAAGGTCCCTGCCAGTTGGAGTACCAGCGTAGATGGGTTGGCAGGGGGAAGAGCAGCCTGTCGATATTAAATATCCCACATCACATTGGAGACAAGCACATTCCTATTAATAATTACTACGGCAATGTGTTTTACAGATTATTTACTCCTAGAACACTGTAGAGCGCTGGGGGGCATTAAGATTAAGAACAAAAAGCAGCCGGAGAATAAGACATCAGAGAATGGGTCGAGAACAGAAGGCAGGCTCTGGCAAAGGGGCTAGCAGGGTGGGATCGAGGAGCAGGCAGGCCCGTGATCCAGTGTCCCTGCCTCAGACTCTTCTCCACCCGCAGAACGCCATTCGACACAATCTTAGCTTGCACAAATGCTTCGTGCGTGTGGAGAATGTGAAGGGAGCCGTGTGGACGGTGGATGAGGTGGAATACCAGAAGCAAAGAAGCCCGCAGAGGTCCGGCTACCCACCCCAACTTCCGGGCCAAGAGGCAGCTGGAAGCTCTTCCGTACCATGGGAGGGGGGAAGAGGCCAGCTGGCCACGGACAGGAACAGTCAGCGGTGCCTGGAGTCTTCCCCGTTCCCTCAGGGCTCATGACTCACAGGGTGGGCGCTGCCTTCCCCATGGGGGGTGCTAAACTGAACCCCCCCCCCCCATTGGCTCTCCCATCGTGCACATACCATTGGAAACTGATCCCATTTTCTGACTAGGAGAGAGCTTTGTAAAAAGGATCAGATTTGGAGAAACCACATGCATCCTAAAGCGACCACGCACCATTCAGATCAGCACAAATACTCTGCAAAAAAAGGGGGGTGAGTTTATTCGGGGGGGGGGGGGTACGAAACAGATGTTTAACTTCAAATAATAAGCAGCGAAACCACTCCTTGCCTCCTCGTCTCTGGGCTCCTTCAAAATACAATCTATGGCAGAAGGACAATCTCAGGGGTCCGTTACTCTGCAAAACGTGCTGTGCTTTGGCTGGGTTCCTAGGCTGTTCACAAGCCCACACCCTGTCAGGCTAGAGGCACCGCAGAGTCTGAATGGGAAAAGCCCCCAGGCAATGGGGCTGGCTGCAGGGTGGAGCTCTTCATGTCTCCCGGGCACGGCCCAGCAGCGCCGTGTTCTCCTGCTTCAGAGCCCGGTAGTCGTTGAGGATCTTCTCCAGGTTGTTCAGGGTTTTCTTGCTGGTTTCACTCTCAATCTAGAAAGGAGAAAGGGCAGGGGGTGGGAAGGCAGGCTTTTAAAGTTTCTGCTCTGCGAGAAAGCAGATGGGCTGACTTTCCACTCAGGCTCAAAGCAGGCCTGCACAGCTGTGATCTGCCAAGGCCAATGTAGCCCCCAGCAGCCCTACACAACATAGCCCAGCGAGGGATGGTGCAGTCTCCCGTTTTCCCTGCCTGCCGGACTCTGAAAGAAAGAGGCTGACAGGCCCCCGGCAAACCACAACAGAGACCGCATGAAATATGTTCCGGACACGACAAAAGGCCAAGTGATTCAGATGCTTATAACGCCCATTTGATTATTGGCCTCACGTGATTCATATCCACCTTAAGAGGGTCAGAGCAGCAGCATCACAGAACTCCCCCCTTTTGGGCTTGTTTTTAAGCGATTAAAAGGGAAGGAAGGAAGAGAAATTACTACACACAAATTAAGTGGGGGCCTCCCCATTGCAGCTACGGGGTTAAATGGTCGATTTCAGGTCTGAAAAAAGACCCCAGCATTTGATGAAAATGGTGAAAGAAAAAGAATGCCAACCAAAAAAGGTCGAGGGTTTCAGACAGAAGTAGGATCTCCTGCAGAGGTTTGTAGCAGCTACTGGGAAGGGTGTCTCTACGGCATTTTGGATGTATGTCTCCAGAGACCCCCAAACCCGCCCCAGTGCTCCAGCAAATCCCTGCCAAGATTGTGCCAGTCCAGTTCCTCCTCTGCCACTGGGCACATGTGCTGGTCACGTCTTCATTTTTACAAGGCCAGGCTTGTGCCACTTCCACTCTTGAACCGAGTTTGACTGCTAAAGCAGATGGTATTAAAACACCCACCCACCTTGGTGCTTATCTTTTGTATTAACTCTGAACAATTACTTCGGGAGGAACCACAGCTCAGCATAGCAGAGATTGCACCACGCAGAAAGTTCACTTTCCCGCAACTCCAGTAGCAACAGGGCTGTGACTGACATTCTGCTGCTAAACTGGGTTACCCACAGATCTCAGACGTTAAGCAGGGTCAGCTGTGCTTTGTCAGTGGATGGGAGGCTGCCAAAGAGGACCCAGGGATGCTCAACTTAACCGCACTTTCCACCACCACCACGGCCTGTATACTTCACCAAGTCATCATTTATGAAAGATTTGGGTTTCCTTGGCCGGACTTTTGTAATGAACCTAAGACTGGCTGTAAAGATGAGAGCTGGTCTGTGCCGGCTGTTCCCAAAGCCCCAGTTCAACACCAAACCCAGAAGACAGAGAAGTCTTTCCCCCCAATCTAGAGCAGGACACACGCAACCACAACTGGGATTCTACCTCTGCTATGAGGAGGCCAATACAGGCCAAAGACAAACGGTGGGTGGAGAACTTAAAGGCATACTACAGCCAGGGTTGTAGCCCCCAAACTAGGGCCCATCACATGAACTCTGCCCCAGAAGCAAAGCAGATGGAGCTTGAAGCCCAAAGCGCGAACAGGGCTGTGTATACCTTACGCTTAAACACTTTATTTTTCCCATTTATCATGGGGAATAGTTAGGGCAGGTCAGTGACGATTTCTCAGCTGCATGCAACCATAAACAGCAGTGACTCGCTTTAAAAAGTAAAAAAACCCAAGATCCTTTGGATATTGAATGTGGGTTCTAATATCAGTTGGAGGGCACAAAAAGGGTTCTAGGCAGCACGGCCCTCCCTCATTATAACAAAGTGTTTGTGCAGAGCTCACATTCTTCTGACACCCACGTATGAGGGGCCAGTGCAGCAGCAGAGGTACATTTTCATTTCAGAGAGATGTCCCGGCACTGGCGTCTGGCACAGAATTCCTTCTGCCCGAGGCAGCCCTGCCCGTAAAAATCTGGCAGTCACAGGGCCGTGCTCCCGTACCTCACTCCGCTCAGCCTCACCTGTTCCTCCAGGTCCCGGATCTCCCGCAGGATGGTGCCCGTGTCCTCGATTGTCTGGATCAGCTGACTGCAGCTCTAGGGAGAAAAGCAAACGTCACAGTCAGCCAGGAAGGCCCGGGGCACACAACACACAACACACCTGCACACCCCACCGAGCGACACATCCCTGCCTCCGGAAGCTGCTCACCTCATGCAAGGCTGCCAAGTACTTGTATGCTTTTCTCACGGCCTCATCTCGTTTGGCATCCTGCAGAAGGAAACACGGAAGGAACGGGTGGGGAAGTGTGGCCACCCACATGCAGCACTGCTCTCCCCCCACCCCTGCTGCCAATTCCAGCCCCGCAGGCGCCCACCTTAAAAATCAGCTCATCCGTGACAGCAAAGGTCCGGTCCAGCTTGCCAGTCAGGCCGTTGATCTCCTTCTGGAGCTCCTTGGTGTCGGACAGGATCTGGAGAGGGCAGAGGAAATAAAGGGAACTTAAAAGCTACATGAACAGAAGAAACAATTTAGTCACACTGCTGCAAAAAGTTGCCACAAGCTCTGAGATCAGTAAAAAGCTTCTGAAAGACTCCTGCTTACAAAGACACAAATAACACAACCCTCAAGTTAATACAGCTTGTTCCACCTTCAAGACGTGGGGGTCCACATATGGTGGTAAAGATCAACAGTAGTGACTAGAGACGGGCACAAACCGAAACATGAACCAAAGTTCATCACGAACTGGGTCATTTTTTTGGGGTTCATGAACCAGTTTCGTGCCAGTCCGTGGTTTGTGAAACGCAACAAACCGCAACGAAATGCCATTTTCCCGGTTCTTGCCCCTCTCTAGTAGCGACTTCACAAGGGCTGACACCCAAGCCAATGTGCTTGCCCTTGACACCCCATCTTTTGCCCAGGAGCCCCTAACTTTGTAACCACTAACACCTGAAACTGCCCCACACTGAATCAGATCCTGGGCCCAAGGTTGCATGGCTTCATAACAGCGAGGGAGTGCACACTAATGTTCCATTGCCCTGGTAACCATGGCAGCAGCCAGCAGCGAGTAGCCTCTTTCTAGTAGTACTAGTTCCTCTTCATCAGACCCATATATCTGGGCCACCAGGCAGATGATGCTCAAGGAATTTCCCCTAATCTGTATGGTAAAGACCATAGAAACTAGGGAACATTGCTAGACCATTGCTATGGCGGCTACTTTTTCTCCAGCTCCGCAAGAGCACAGGACTGGGCCTCAGGGCAGGGAATTCCCCACCAGACAGGGCTGCCGGGAGTACCAAAGGCCAAACCAGGAATGCAGGGGGCTGGGGTGCAGGGCACAGTGGAGTACTCACCTCCCACACTCCCCGTCACGCCAGAAAATGATGTCATTTTCCAGTGCGATGAAGGAATCCTGGTGCACGCTGAAGAGGAGCCGAGTGAAAACTGCCTCTTAGGAGGCTCAGCTTCAGCACATACCAGGATTCCTCGTCGCCGGTGCAATGGGAGAGCATGTGAGCGCGTGCATGCGGTTCTCCCCACCCCTGTGCCTTCCCTCTCACCGGCCAGACAAGCAGGACTGGGGTGCAGCAGGTGAGGGCAGATGCTCTCCCACCCCAGGTGGGGGAGAGGCAAGCCCACCACCAGGCCTGGCAACTGGAAAGCCTATCCATACACCCCTTGAGCTGGCTGTCCTGAGGACTAGTCAAGCCTATCAGGGGAGAATCCAAGAAGTAGGGCAATTGAGACAGGCGGCGCATAAGGGAGCGAGCGCCATTAAAGACTGCAGTGGCTGTCTCTCTAGCCTTTTCTCCATCTCTATGGCAAGATGTGGTCCAGAGGGCATTTCTCTTGCTTCCTGTGGCTTGGGTGGGGCTGCAAAGTAGGAAACCGCACTCTGCCATCTAGTGGGAAACGGAAGAAATGCTCCTTCTTGTCAAATTCTGTTTTTTAAAACATTTTTTTTGTCAATAGCAAAGGGCTGATTAACACAGGTGTGCACTTCAGTACTTGATGTTGATCAAAAGCCACTAACTGCCATGAGTGAAAAGTATTATGTCTGAAGCCAGAGTGAAAGCTTGGTGTGGTACTGATCCACGATGCTACTGCCAGTCATCCCGAGAGGCGGTCGTCACCTGCCCCAAATCACTTGAGGAGGAATTTTCCTCAGGTGCAGGTTACACACTCAGCAGCCTCGGCCAACGAATCTACCTGTGTACCACAGCACACGTAGGCCACAGGGATCAAACGCTTGTCCTGCTCCTTCACGTCAAGAGATTTCCAAAGTCACAGCCGTGAGAAAACCTCTGCCTTCACACGCTTACAAGGTATAGGCACGGGGTTGCCGATTTCCCAGCAGGGAGAGAAATTGGGGGAAGCTCCCCCCCATGCCGCCCAGCCACCCCGCCCCCAGCCTGCCACAGGCCCACTTACCGGCCTCCGAGGGCTCAGCCCAGGGACAGGCGAGTGAGCCGAGACTTCAGGAGGCTGGGGGCTCCCCACGTCCTCCAGAGGCATGGCAGCTGCAGCTGCTGCGGAGAGGCAGAGAGGCCTTGCCGCCGACCCCACCCCACGCAGCTGCCTTGCAGGTGGCCAAGGAGTACCCACGGGCCCCTTGAGCGCAGCGGCCATCATCCCCCGAGCCCCAAGAGGGAGGGAAGCCGGGGGAGGCAAGCCAGGAGGCCCCGACAACCGCCCACCCTGACAGAGAGCCCACAAAGCCTCCTGGGGCCTTGCACACCCAGACAACAGCAGGTGGTGAGGAGAACCGGGCCAAGTCGCCACAGATGCCACCTGGCCGGGCGCAACCAGGTTGGACGGTGGGGTCGAGGGGGGGGGTGGAACCAAGAGAGGAGCACAGGGCACACAAGGGAGCCACTGGCCGTGGGATGGAGGGCCGGCTGGCAGAAAGGGCCCGACAGGCCAGCAGCCTATCACACAGGCCCTTGCCAACAAGGTGGGAAGAGGGGAAGGCAGACCGGCTGCCCCAGCAGGGGGAGGGACAGAGCGGGGGCTACAAAGGGAGTCCTTCCAGGGAGGTTGCGAGACAGCTGAGCTGAGCTGAGAGCGAGAGAGAGCGAGAACAAACGAATGCACAGTGTCACTATGCAGCGGTTAAGAGGAGGATATTGGATATCGGTTACATAGCCCCCTCCCCTCTCCAAATCTGAGCCTTAGGAAGGACTCCCGATGGCCCCGGCAAGATGGCGGAGGGCTACGTGGGCCTGGCAGGCGGCACAGGGGCCCACAAAGGGGTTGGGGGGGGCTGCATCCACACATTGCTGGATATTGTGCCACTGTGGGACTTCATCTCCAGTCAAAAATAGTTGGCAGGTGATGAGGAAGACCTTCTACTGGAGGCCCTGCAGGGCCTCTGCCCGTCTGAGTAGGCAGAGCGAACCCTGATGGGCCAAGGGGGGCTCATTCAGCACAAGGCAGCTTCACGTGCCCAAGTGGGCTCATTTGTGACTGGAGATTAACTTATGCAGGTTAACCCAGGAGGCGAGCAAAAGCTGGATATGGAGCTAATGTGGCATTACTATAAAGTGCAGGTGCAGCCTCTGTTTTTCATGGGGAGGAAGCAGCCAAACATTTTATTTCCCCCACACACACTCTGAAGTGGTATAGTCCAGCAACAGACGTGTTCCATGTGAATGTTTACTGTGCACAAAAGACCTTTGCCATCAGTATCAGGAGAAACCGAGGCTTGAAAGAGAGCCTCCCCAGGAGGGATTTTTTTACCTTGGTGATCTCCTCTTTCTGCTTACAGATGTTGCTGACGATCTCCAGGATGCGCTGAGTGTAGGCAGAGCGAGAGACGTCTTTGGGGAGGGATTCCAGCTCCAAGAGCTGCAGGAGGAGTGCAAACATGCATGAGAAGGGAAAAGACAGATGTGCAAAGGCCCCAGGATGCCACGTAGCCCTGAAGTATTCTCTGTGCTGCAGCCTGCTGTGCTGAAGAACTTGAAGGCCTCGTTTCCACCAGGGTGGAATCCCTGAGCTAGGGCTATACCACTTCAGGCTGCAGGAGGAACTCACAGGGCTGAATGCTCCTCCGTTTCCCTGCGCGCAGAAAATGGGGAAGGGGGATTATATTCTGTTGGAAGGAGAAGCCAGACAGATGACCCCTCCACAGCCTGAATAGGTACAGCCAAGACACAGGCAGGGTAGTCTTGGAGACTCTGGGGCCCTGGGCTAACCACCAGGATGGGGCCCAGAACCTCTGCCCCCTAGGGCCAAGCAAGGAGTGGTCCTCACCCCATGAGAGACAGGTGGGTGCTACACCCACGATAAGCCTATTGCCCAAGCCCTAGACAAGGCGGGCACGAGTGGCAGCAGGAGCCTGCTCTTCTTACACCTCCCCCTTAGATGGGGGTGGGGCCGTGGATGGTCAAGGCCTCTCCCGGCACAGTCCTGGGGCACCTGGCCCTGATGCCTATTGGCTAAGCCCTACCCTGGATACAGGTTTATATTTATTTATCATTTCAGTTTATAGACTGCCCTACCCCTGAATATGCACGGCTCAGGGCGGCGAACAACATAATGATTAAAAACATTCATAAACAAAAACCAATTTACATGATCCATGATTAAAACAGTCTCAGAATGGCGACCATACTTTCGATTCCAAAGTTTATCATTACCCCACAACAAACAGGAGGGGCAAGAGAGAGAGGGAGGGCCAGTGGGATGGTATCCATCGCAGTCCTCAACCAAAGGCTCAGCAGAGCATCTCTGCCTTGCAAGCTCTATGGAACCACACTGGGTCTCTCACAGGGCACAGATGTGATTTGGCAGAGAGTTCCACCATGTCGGAGCCAGGGCAGAAAAGGCCCTGGCTCCGGTCAAGGACAGCCGAACTTCTTTTGAGCTGGTCCTGAGCCTGGTTCACCACCTCATTGAGAAACAGAGCCACGACACTGGCTGAATGAGAACTTATAAGCAAACCACAAACACCTGTGTTTCTGGAGTCCTCAAAATTAAACGTTTTCCAACTTTGGAGCAAGCAGGTGCAATCGGATTATATTATTCAACCAAGTTAATCGTCTGGTTTTTGAAACTCAAATTCCTGCAGCTTTCTCACACACTGAGTAATGCACTTCCAATCCACTTCAGTGACCGTTTGCAAGCGGATTTTGCCATTTCACATCGTAAAATCCAGTTGCAAAGTGCACTGAAAGTGGATTGAAAGTGCATTGCTCAGCATACGTGAAAGTGTCTGTAACTCAGTAAGCGTATATCTTAGGTAGTGTGACTACAAACACTGGGGAACTAGTAAAAAGGAAAGGAGAAACTGGGCTCTTGGAACAGAGATCCCAAACAACAACAGAGACACAAAAAGGGCTTTTGATATCCCTCAGTCCACATCTTCCTCTATTCTCAGAGCAGCATTAGGGATTAAACTGCATCGTCTGAGGATTTAAAAAAAAAAGGCTACGCGAGTAACATGCTCAGCCTTTAATGAAAGATTGCCGTTCCACATGAGCCTCCCACTTCGAGCCACTAACCAACTGTTTATAGAGATCGTCTTTGCGCTTGGCCTCGTCAGCAGCTGATCGGATCCGCTCGTGCAGTTCCCTGATCTCCAACAGGCGCTGCGACGATTCCAGCTGCAAGAAGGAACAAAGGAAGCGTCACCGCTTTTCGGCCCACAACCTCAAGGACTTCCTCCCAGTGTCCTGCCCGTGGGCATCACCTCCTTGGAGTCATGCAGGGCTTTGAGCTCCCGAAATTCCTGGATTAGTGGCACTCGGTGCTTCTCCCACTGGGCAGCCAGCTGGATGATCCGTTGTGCGCTGCTCTCAACCACAACCTAAGGAAGGCAAAGGATATCAAGATTCCAGCCTGTGCTGCGCCCCTTTGAATTCCAGGTATTTGCTACATTCTGTTCTCCTGTCTTCTTGGGGGGTGGCAAAGGAAAGAGCACAAGGCGTGTCACGCGCATCCACATGGGCTGAACCTGTTTCTTATCATCTCTGGAGGACTATGCGCCCAGGATATGGCGGGAAGGAACAAGGCAGCAAGCTTGTGGAAGCTGGGCAGATCTGGGGAGACCGCTTGGGAACTCTTGGGTATAGTTTCAGCATCAACCTCTACTCCCAAAAGTTAGCATCGCCAGTTCCTTGGCTCCAGGGTCACAGATCTGCTAAGTGATGTCACTGGAGGACATTCAAGGTTGAGAAGGAAGTTTCTTTAACAAAAGCTCATCTCGAATGTGACTTGGGGCGTTGCTCTGTCAGCTCAGGCCCTTCTCCATATCCCCTGCCTCGCCCATCTGTCCCCATCTCTGTTTGCCCCAAACTGTTTGCCCCAAACGCAGTTTTCAAAGTGGCTTCCACCTAGCCATCATGTATGAGACCCTCGCTCCACCCCCCTCACCCCTTCATACCAAGATTCCCAACACAGTTGCCCCCTTCTGAGGCCAGCTTCCGAGCCACTCCCCCAGGCACCTGCAGCTTCGCCATATTGTTCTCGGCATCAGGCAGCAGCTCCACGGTACGGCCCTTCACACGCAAGGTCTGCTCCAGCTCGGTCACACCCAGCTGCCGCTGCCGCACCTCTCCCTCCACCTGGGGGTGACCAGAGAAGCCCTCAGGGTGCATCCAAACGGCACCCTCATTACCCAACATCCATAAGGGAAGTCCACTGTGCAGGCGGCTGCAGTAAAATGGAGGTCCCGCTCCAGGAGGCTTCTGGGAGACCGTTTCCCCGTGGCTTGGGGACCTGGGCTCCCAGATCTCCCCCACTATTTCCATTCATGATGATCACACGCCCTCCTCAGAGGTGCCCAGAATAAGTCATCCCTCCCTCCATTCTTCTGGGAGGAAAACAAAGTCTGAGGGCTTGCAAGCGCGTGTGTGTATTCACAAATTTAGCCATCAGGATGGCTTTATCAAGCAGGAGAACGACATGAGGACAGAGGGGAACTGAAGCTCTTTGTTCCCCTGCTGTCTTCTTCCCAGAAAAAGCCATCCCTGAGCTGCTACTGGGGGGGGCAATACTGATCCTGGTAAGCTGACCCCCAACAGGGAGAGCAGCAGTTTCCCCTCCAGCAGCAGGGAAGGGAAGGGTTAAAGCCTCTCTCCCCCCTCTCGGAGCAAGCAATCCAGGTAGCTATACTTGCAAAAGTTTTTTAAAAAAAGGTTTAAATAAACATATTAGGGCATGCAGTATCTAGC
This sequence comes from Eublepharis macularius, assembly GCF_028583425.1. Classification (NCBI taxonomy): domain Eukaryota; kingdom Metazoa; phylum Chordata; class Lepidosauria; order Squamata; family Eublepharidae; genus Eublepharis; species Eublepharis macularius. The sequence goes on along the minus strand of NC_072808.1, from coordinate 24,795,756 downwards.
CGAGACTGAAGAAAATGCTCCTCCTGAGCTTCCACGTGACAACCTGTAGAGGGCACCAGAGGCGCTTTTTCCTTCGGGAGGGTGAAGTTCCCTGCGATGCCGGATTCGGTTTCGTTTTCTCAGCCATGCCGGACGCTCCTCTCGGCTGGTCCGGGAGGAAACGACCGGGCACCCTGACCGGGCGGCTGATCTGCAAGGATTAGCCCCCAGGACTCCCAGGGAGGGAGCCAGGGTCCGGGACGCGGCGGGAAGAACTCCCCGAAATCAATGCGGGGAGGGAATTGCCCGTTTGTCCCTATGGAGGCCGGCAGATGTGCGCGGCGCCTCGAGTGCCGCCGGGCAACGAGAAACGGCAAGTAAAAGAAACAGGCGGAAGCCTGTAAACAAGCGAATCCCTTCTGTTCTACAAGCGTTTGTGAAGGAGAGGTTGATCTGAAGAAGACTCGCTCTTCCCCTTCGTGGAGTTCCAGAATTTTGTTGGCGCCCCCCCCCCCCCAAAATGGCAGCAAAGAAGCAAAGTCCCGCTCTCGGTAAGTCAATCTCGGCCACCTTGCAGAAAGGGGAGTCGCTCGAAGAATTGGTGCGCAGGGCGGTGGTGGAAGCCATAAAACCCTTTGTTGACAAGCTGAACGAAACTGATCAAAGGGTGGGCTTAATTGAAAGCGAGGTGAAAACCATTAAGGCAGCAGCGGGGGGGGCAGAAAAGTCTGCTCTGGAAAGTGCGTCACTTGTGAAGGCTACAAAAAAGGAGCTGAAGTTGGTGGAGAACCAACTGATCGGGCTACAAGTGGAACGAACGCAGACAATTTTGCGTCTCCAAAACGTGAAAGAGGAGGAAAATGAGGATCTGTGGGATTTGGTCTCGGAATTACTGGCGACACCCGCGAGGACGACTAAAGAAGAGGTTAAAAGCGCCATTTTGGAGGTCCGTCGGGCTTCTTCAAAATATGCAACAAAGCGACAGTTGCCTCGTGAGATCATTATTGACTTTTCAACTAAAAAGATTCGGGACACCATCCTATATAACTCATACAATGCGGATTTGGACTTTATGGGTTTGAAAGTCAAGATTTTGAAGGACGTTCCATTTCTAGTCCGGAAACGGCGTTTTAAATATAAAAAGTTTGCAGCTCTTCTGAGGGACCATGGAATAAAGTACAAATGGTTATTCCCGGAAGGAATATGGTTCAGATATAAAGATCAGGCCTATAAGATATTATCAGAAGATCAACTAAAGGATTTTGAGAATAAAAACCCAGAACTCTGCTGCACCAAGAACGAAGAAAAGGAGGAGCCGGAGGGGGGGGGAGGAGGAGAGCATTGCAACAGCAGTTGCACAGAGAGAATTGCGTCCGGGACCCAGAAGGGGGAGGAAAGTTTAATCAGAATTTGAAATGTTTATTCTCTGTATGATTAACCACTCCATCATTATTCTATGGAGCTATTTTTGTATTATGACAGTATGAAGGGAAACATTGAAGTGTAGTGTTTAGTGTTTGTAGTTCATTCCCCCCCCTTTTTCTTTTTCCACTCCCCTTTGTCCCTTCCCTCTTCCCTTTCCTTGTGATAGTCTGGTGTAGTGTTTTGTAGTTATGAAAAATAAAAAAATTAAAAAATAAAAAAAAAAAAAAAGTTCCCTGCGATGCCCAGTGGGCTGCCCCCCCCACCTTCTCACCTGTGTGAGAGTCAGCCCCAGTGTGGCCAGCTGGCCCTCAATCTCCTCAATTTGCCCCACTAGGCGGCCCAGTTCACTTTCCAAGATCTCCACTTCAGCTGCTTGTCTTTCCTGTAATTCCTGGAGGGGTTTTGGGGAGCGGGGGGGGGGGGGGAGGGAGAGATAGGTGAAAAACATAAAATCAGAGGATCAGGTGAGGTTCTCAGAAACTGCCATCAAAGGACCTTGAAACCTCTCCTTCAAAAAATCCTCAGCCAAGCCTGTATTATGCCACTGAAAGCACAGGCGTGTAGGTGAAGGCAGCTTACCGTACAGAGGCCAGTGTTGAGCATTCTTGGGTTCTGTGGATCGCTTGGCCTTTTTATCACAAGTTTTAAGAAGAAGCTGAGATTCATGCACAGTGTGAAGAAGAGAAGGGCAGAGACTAATGTTTTCAGTGAGTGAATTATTACTCTTCTAACCGGCAGGGGGATGGGGTGAGGAGGGTAAGCTGAAGAGAGCAGGCTCCAGCTCAGAAATGGCTGGTTCCTCGCGGGCACAATTCAAGGTGCTGGTTGTAGCCCACAAAACCCTAAAAGAGCTAGAGCTGGCATGCCTTAGCTTAGAGTTTGCTCTGCCCTTATGCCCTGTTACAACCTCAAAAATCCTTTGAGAGAGAATAGCAGGGTAGAAATATCTACATAAATATAAGGGAAGCCTCTCAAACTTACTATGAGACAGGTTCAGGCAGCAAAGGGCAGCCTATACCCTATACCTCAAATTGCAAAACTGTTGCTGCTCCCCCCCACCCCCAACTCAACAACACACTTTCAGAAGTAAGGCAAGGCCATTCAGGTCAGTTTTCAGTGCTCTGCACTAAGCCAGAAGGTAGCAGGGAACTTGGGACAAAGTCACAATACAACAGGCTACTGCTCTCTTTCACTGAAGGTTTTGTGCCTTGCAGGGTGTCTTTTTCCAGCCCAAAGGGCTGCTGGCTTGGAAAAAGGCACCACTTCAAGCTCCCCCTGCTCACTTCCATGGCGTGGTGAAGCTCCCGTTGGCTCCCCTTCCAGTTCCCTGGCACAGGCTGACCAAAGAAGGAAGTCTGTCCCGGTAGGGCTCTCCGGAGCAGATGTATTGTCGAAGGCTTTCACGGCCGGAGAACGATGGTTGTTGTGGGTTTTTCGGGCTGTATTGCCGTGGTCTGTGGACTGTGACACTCAGAGATCTCTGTCTTTTGGTGCTACACCTCTGAAGATGCCAGCCACAGCTGCTGGCGAAACGTCAGGAACTACAATGCCAAGACCACGGCAATACAGGCCGGAAAACCCACAACAACCATCTCCGGAGCAGGTTTGTGTCCCATGACCAGGTCAGAACTGGGAAAGACAGGGGGCCTTTCTAGGCTCATGCAAAGCTGCACCAGGAAGGGAAGGATGGGGCCGTGCTGCAAAAAGGCCCCTCCAGGGCATTCCTCCTTCCTTGGGGATCTGCCAAGCAGCTGCAGCCAACAAGGGCAATGGCCCCAGGGGCTCACGGAGGCGAGGTGCGGGTGGTGGCAGAACGGCATCGTTTCCCAAAGCTGCAATAGCAGCAGCAGCTCAGGCTGGAAAAGTTATCCATGCAAGGCAACACAACACAATTTTCAGAGAGCCTGGAAGGACTGCAGATCTCGACCTCAAAAAGGGGTCTAACAAGATGTAGATACCGTAAGGATTCACACTGAAAGTCTTGAGTCTTGCGAGGCCTGAAGAACTGAGCAAAAGCTGCTTATATTATCAGCCTCCTCTCCAGAGAGCCATAAACTTGCTTAAAACACAAAACACTGTCTGATTTTTGTGAATTTAAAAGCATTAGAGGCGCACTCTGAGTAGAAATCACAACTGTGTGCAAGTTACAGACCCTCAAATTTTGTAAGCTAAATGTGGAAATCGAGAATTTTGAGAGAACTAAATGTTCATCGTTGTGTCTTCTGTCCAGTCCTACACTGAAATGTGCATGCGCAGGCTGGCATGCGCAGTTCCCATGTCTGCCTGCACAGAAGACCACTCGATGAACATAAGTGCAAACCTGTTGTATTCAGAGATGAATCTGTAGCATTTTGAGTATGGTGGGCATACGCAGTTGTAAACACATTGGGGGAGGGTCAGGCACTGTTTGAGGACTTTGAGGGAATCGCTTACCTCTTCTGATGTCCGGGAGACTGGCAGCGTGTGTATCTGGGCTGTGGGTTCAGCCTCCTATTGAGAAAACAGAGAGTTAACGTAGATCCATGTTTTTGTTTACACCTCTCCCCACGCACCCCCAAGAAATATCCACAAACCAGGTATTCAACAGCAGAACATCCCAAACTCTGCCCCCCAATGAGTTCTCTTCCCTTTCTCCCCACTGCAAGGGATACATGCGAACCCAGCAACTTCTGAACAACTTTTGGCTCTGTTCATTTTTGCCTTCTGAAGAACAGAGTGACTTTGGAGATTTTATTTCCAATCCCATGTAGCTAAAAGATGCCATTTCGTTTTGACTATGAACTCTGTCAAGATCCAAGGTTAGAAATGTCTAGTTACAGGATGCCATAGGAAAAAAAGGAGCTACTATACGTTTTTAAAGTGAAGAATGTCTATGAAATGGCAGAAAAACAGAAAAGGCATTGTGTGTTTGTGTGCGTGTTATGTGCTGTCAAATTGCTTCTGACTTACAGCGAGTGAATGTTCACCAAAACATTCCAAAACACTGACGGCCTTGCTAAGGTCTTGCAAACTGCAGGCTGTGGCTTCCTTTACTGAGTAAACCCATTTAATTTTTTGTGTTCTTTTCTTACTGCCTTCAATTATTCCTAGAATTGCTGTCTTTTCCAGTGAGCCTTATCTTCTCATGATGTGACCGATAACCTCAGTTTTGCCTTTTTACCTTCTAGGGAGAATTCAGGCTTGACTTGATCTAGAACCCACTTATTTGTCTTTTTGGCGGTCCATGAAATCTGTAATACTCTCCTTCAGCACGACATTTCAATTGAACCAAGTTTCTTCCTGGTGGCTTTTCTCCCCTGTCCAACATTTACATCTATACATAATAACAGGGAATACCACAGTATGAATTATCTTGATCTTGGTTCCCAATTACACATTCTTATCCTTGAGGATCTTTTCTAGTTCCTTTGCGGCAGCCCTTCCAACTTTCACAATCTCCTTCTAATTTCTTGGTTGCAGTCTCCCTTTTGGTTGATGACTGAGCCAAGGAATAGCACGTCTTTAACATTTTCAGTTTCTTCATTGTCAGCCTTTAAATTGTGTAATTCCTCGGTAGTCATTACTTTTGTCTTCTTGATGTTCAGCTGTAGTCCTGCTTTGGCGCTTTCTCCCTTAACCAGTTGTCATTTCAAGTCTTGACTATTTTCTGCCAGTAATGTGGCGTCATCTATATATCTCAAATTTTTAATATTCCTTCCTCCTATTTTCATTCCACCATCTAAATCTAATCCAGCTTTCCTTATGATATGTTCGGCATATAGGTTGAATAGATCGAGAGATAATATACATGCTCGTCTGACACTTTTGTCAATCTGAAACCATTCTGTTTCCCCCATATTCTGTCCTAACAGTACCCTCTTGTCTGGTGTACAGAGGTTGCATATTAACACAATCAGATGTGGTGACGCACCCATTTCTTTCAACACCATGCAGTGCTTTTCATGATCCACACAGCTGAAAGCTTAGCTGTAATCTATAAAACACAGGCTGATTTCATTCTGAAATTCTCTGGTGCGCTCCATTAACCATTTTAAATTTGCAATATGCTCTCTAGCGCCTCTTCCTTTTCTGAACTCTACTTGAGCTTCTGGCATTTCTCATTCCATGTACAGTAAGAGTCTTTGCTGTAGAATTTTGAGCATCACTTTGCTTGCATAGGTAATTAATGCAATGATCCGATAATTGCTGCAATATTTGGCATGTCTTTTTTTGTAACTGGAATGTAGACAGAGCATTTGCAGCCCGTGGGCCACTGTTTTGTCTTCCATATCTGTTGACATATTCTTGTCAAATTTGTTGGACAGTTTTTGTAGCTTGAAAGAGCTTTACTAATATCGGATCTAATCCTGGTGATTTGTTTCTCCCAACAGCGTTGAGTGCAGCTTTCATTCTACTTTTTAAAATTTCAGATTCATCATCAAAATATCCTCCTTTGAAGGAATCTGTCATCCTTTCATCTCTTCCGTATAGTCCTTCGAGGTATCGTTTCCCATCTTTTCTTTATTTTGTCCAGAACAGATCCCATGCGGATCTTTCAACATCCTTGTCCGGAGTTCGGATTTGCCTTTGATTTCCTGAATCTTATAGAAGAGAGCTCTCATTCTTCCTTTTGTTATTTTCTTCTTTTTCTTTGCACTGGTTATTATAATTGTTCTCTTCGTCTCTGTGTGCAAGAAAAGGGTCAGGAGGAGAAAAAAATGGAATGGGCAAGGAGTGGAGAGAATTTTGATGAGCGTTGTGCAAATACATGTGTACATTTTTGTAGACAAGTATTTTAAAAACAGGTCTTTTGAACTCCTTTTTTATGTTGGAACAAGTGTTCAGTCAGGAACTGCTCTGTTTGGCAGTGGAGTTTGAGCAGAGACAGCCTAGATAAATTAGCTTTTTCCAAAGATCTTTTCTGGCAACTCCACCTCTGCAGAAGGGCTGTATGCAATTTCACCTTAGCCCCAAATTCTATGCCCACCCCTCCTTCCTCATACCTGCTTAAAGGCCAAGTGCTGAGTGTGGGTAAAGCGGGACCCTTTGTCCAGAGCCCCCATGCGTTCTTGCCCAGCGCCAAAAGTGCCCAGGAACTGAGTCAGATCACGGGCTGTTCCTCCCTGTGGGGCAGGCCCAGCCTGAGGGGCTGCTTGGCGCAGCTGGTCGAGAAGGCGATGCTGCAGCCGCTGGTGCTTCCACTGGCGGTACTCCTGGAAAGGCAGGCAAAGGTAAATGGGGAAAAGACAGGAGAAACTCTCCGCTTACCCTGGGGAGAGAGGGGAAGGGGGTGGAGAATGCCTAAGCACAGGAACCTGACAGACCAAGATTCTACGCCACTCGACCGAGGCCAAAAGTCAGTCTCTCTCTCTCTCTCTCTCTCTCTCTGTACTCAGAGTGGGGGACTGAAAATGGCTTACTGGGGAAAGAGGTGGTGGAACTCAGTGGGTTGCCAGCATAGGGGGCAACTTCTGGAGGGAGGTGGGGCCCCTGGTACCACAAGCACATCCACAAAGTGTGCGTACATTCCCAGGACCGCACAATGATGTCACTTTGGGTCAGCTGGAACAAGGGGGGAGTTTTTAAAAGTTTAAATCGCCCTCGGCGAAAATGGTCACATGGGCTGGTGGCCCCGCCCCCTGATCTCCAGACAGAGGGGAGACTGCCATGCATGGAGGGCCATCTCAACTCCCCTCTGTCTGGAGATCAGGGGGCGGGGCCACCAGCCCATGTGACCATTTTCAAGAGGTTCCAGAACTCCGTTCCTCTGCGTTCCAGCTGAAAAAAAGCCCTGGGCTTACCCAAGCCTAGCCAGGGGAATCCAGGTATCTAGGAGAGCACAGCAGCAAGTTGAAGCAGGACCCACTTCTAAACTCACTAACTTTCAGGACCCTCTGGGCAAAGAAATTCCATGCTACTTTCCTCCTCCCATGTATTTCCCATCAGCTGGCCTGGGGCTCAGGTCCAGCATTTATCAACATACAGCATTACCGAGCAGCAGGCTGTGCTTCCTGGGCTCTGTGGCCAAGACAAACCCAAATCTGACGTTCAGCCTCCCAGAGTCTCTCCTTCCAGCTCTCCCCAACGCTCCTTCTCAATGACCCTGCACCAACCATGACCCACCAACAGCTCTTCAACGAAGGCACTCTGAACCCTCCAGACCTAGTTTCTCCTCTCACAGCCAAACTCAGAAAGGAATGGGGAGGCAGGAGGGAAGATAAAGCACAGCTAGGCAGAGCGATCATTTACACGGTCCTGGGAGCAACCAGACTGAGCCATCAAGCCCGCCAGCTCATGCATTCAGCTGAGTCTGGCAAGCCACTGTTGTCACAGCGCCTTAATGTGGCCCACCCCCAAATCAGCAACAAGGGAAAGAACAGTAATAGCTGTAAAAAGCAGCAACATAAAGGTCAACGCGACATGAATCTGTCACCGCCATCTCACCACCATCTACTGCGCCAGACTAATTAGACTTTCGTCCTTGTGTGCGCACCTCAGGAGTCATGCGTGATCCGAGGCCTTGATTCTTCCATTCGTTCTCCCAGTCTTGATCCGTGCATAGGTCAGCCATGTTCTGCTCCAGCAGGGATGGTGCAAAACATGCCGGTCGGGACAGCTGGGCTGACACGGGGGGCAGGAACTGGACAAAGAACTCTTTCCTCTCTGGGGAGACAAGAAGAGGGCAAGGCTAGCAAGACCCACACGGACTCCCTCCCAGTTCCAGCAACCGTGGTGGTTTTCAGACAGACGATCTGGACACCGGGGTCATAATCCCCCCACCCCAGCCTTTTCAAATCGCACAGAAGAATTTTCATTCCGCAATCAGAAACTGCAACCTGCAATAAATTACGCAAATTTACAAGGACGTATTTTGAGCACTGTGACGTTTTCAACTATACAAATGACAAACGTCCCCAAAGAAATTTATCTGTCTCCATCCATCACAGTCTTTTGCCATCAGAAGACTCTTTTTGTTCTGTTTGATGTTCCCTCTCTAACTCTGATTTGTATGTTTAATTATTTTAAATATTTAATCTTTATTTTAAACAGAGTTTGGGTTGTTTGCTGCTTTGGGGAACCAAAACTGGTGAAAAGACGGATTGCAAACTTTTTACCAACTCTTTCCCTTTTTTAAGGTTTCCTCCAAAGTGGTAAACCAAAGAAGACATTTTCAGTGAGGAAAAAGAGGAATTTTGAATATTTCTTCAGATTTCTGCCTACTGCGTATATCAAGCACAACAACCTGTCTCACACCAGGAACATCACTTTTTGTGAGTTTAATCATTTTTCTTTCTTTCTTACATTTCTTGGCAATATTGCCAGCAAGTTCACAACCAATCTCTACACTCTCTTTCATTGCTCTGTGTGGCTTTCAATAGTACTGTTGCTCTTTATTAACCACACTTGCTGTTTTAAGCCAAGATCTCATTTAGCATCTCTGTTCTAAGTCTATCATTACGGGGTATTTTCTCCATCAATATATCTAATTCTCAATGTGGCCAAATATGCAGATACTTAAAACTGCAGATTGGGACCATGATGACAGAAGAGAGATTTCTTTTTCTCCAAAACTGAGGGACTCCTTCAGGTTTGCAGAAAAATTTGAAATCTTAGAAAGGGCAGGGGGGCAAAAAAACCCTTAAAAACAGAGAGCAGTTGTCTGTGTTTGTGCAGACAGCTATAAGCGGGCACCACAGCTGCACCGCTCCCCTCCTTGCCAAAACTGCCACTGAGGGAGCAGAGCTGGATACGGACACATCAGCAAGGAGAAGGGTGGGTCTCAAGTACCCCCCACCATCCTCTCCCCTGCTGGCAGAAACCACTGGTGAGGTGGCAGAGCTGGAGGTGGGTGGGTGCGCAAGCGAGGGGGAGCCTATGCCCCTACCATTCACCCGTCAGCAACGGATCCAGTGAGGGGCGCTAGGAAAGCAAACATGAGCGATTCTCTTGATAAACAGATAGACTGTCTGGCAGGTGGTTGGGGAGGCTGGATGGGATTCCCCTCCCTGTGAGTCGCACAGGTCCTCTTGTTTAGCAGATTTCCTGGTATTTCAAGAGATTTTTTCTTTTTCTTTAATCAATGAGTACTTCAAACATTGTTACTTAGAATGTTAATAGTATGGATTCTCCCAACAAATGCACTCGGGCATCTCAGGAAGTTGGAAGCTGCTACTGCCTTGCTTCCTACGAGAGAGACGCATTCTCACAGGAGATTCCAAACATAGACAGAAAAATCAGGTAGGCAGAAGGCTGTTGGAACTACCATACTCACCCCAAATTTAACCCAAGAGTTCACAGGCCACCTTTAGTGCTAACTAGGATGGGACCAAGGACACAGGTCAGAAGAGCTGACCTATAGCGTACATGGGCAGCAAGTAGCTTCTCCACATCTGTGACCTCCCGTTTCCCCAGAAGTTTGCTTTCTCCAACTTGGGATTCATTTATCTATTTTTTTGCAATATCAGAAATCATGGTTTTATTTGTTATTTAAAAATCAATGACTGGCAATCACTGGGGGGAAATGGCCAAAGCTCATGGCAAAACATGAGCAGGGTGTGTATTTGGGAAATGCAGTATGCACGGGGTGGGGACACACACACACTAGGCACGGCCAGGAAGACTGCTGAGGAAAGAAATCCCGTCTGCTGAGTGCAGCCAGTCGCATCCAGATCTTCTGGGGCCACTAAGCAGGAAGTTAAAACGTAGCCCGTTTATTTTTATAGGCATATGGACCTAAAACTACTCTTTTTTAAAAAAAAAAAGCAAAAATGTAATAATAAAAAGTCCAGGGATTAGAAGATCTAAGTACACTCTGTGCTACCATCACAGTTGTGCTTTTCCTCCTAGCTGCAATGCTAGAAATCTACAAGACACACAGAATCCCAACAGCAATTCAGTGGTTTCTCAGCATCTGAGTTTTCTGCAGGGTAGAACTCACCTGGGGGCATCTTCCCAATGGACGGGTCTGACTCCCGAGGCAGGACCAAGGGCCGAGCCTGGAATTGCTTCAGGAGGCACGAACCCTAGCAAAGGTGAAGGGGAAAAAGTCTGAGAAGGCCTTTGCTCGTTTGAAAAAAACCACGAGCAGCACAAACAGTTTCTGAAAGGACAGAAGAGCGGGATTCGTGAAGAGACTGGGACCAGCATACCTGAGGGACCATCTCTTCCCATATACTCTCCGGAGGGTGCTGAGATCAACCAGTAAGCACCTACTGGTGGTCCCTGGCCCCAGGGAGGCTCGACTGGCCTCAACCAGGGCCAGGGCCTTTTCGGTCCCTGGTGTAACTCTCTGTCTGAGGACACCCGGGCCCGCCAAGATCTTGTCTCCTTCAAGCAGGCCTGTAAGACGGAGATGTTCCGCCAGGTGTATGGTTGAGGCCATCAGGGTTTCCACCAAAAGAGCCTCTCTCCCGGTCTCCTCTATGTCTGTAGGGGGTATTGACCATCTACCCCCCATATATGAGCGACCACGCACGGCTAAGCCGCACCTCCACTTCTGTCAGACGTTAAATGGTTTTTATATGGTGAGCAGGTGTTTTATTAGAAAGCTGTGTTAACTGATCATGATTTTATCTGGTATATTTTATCTTCTGTTGTGACTCACCCTCAGCCCGCTTGCGGGGAGGGCAGGATATAAATATAATAAATAATAAATTAATAAAATAAATAATAATAAATTTTCTTAAAATATTTATACTCTGCCTTGCTTTGTTGCTCACAGATGATAAGTTAGCATGGAGCAGGGAGAGCTAATTCCTCAACCTATGATATATTCGGCAACGTGGTAAAGGAAGGAAGTTCTTTTCTTAAAATAAACAAGCCAACGTGGACCTGTTTCTGAGTAGTGTGGATCTGCTGAGTAAGTGTAGCAGCAAGTGATAGTCAAGAGAAGAAAAAGTGGCTTGGGGACACGAGTAGACCTCGGATGCTCCTAAAGACCCAAATTCATCCGTTCCTTTGACAGCCAATTCCTGCATTTCTTGTGTGTGTGTGGTGGGGGTGGGGATTTCTCAATAGTTATGAGGGGTAGAAACTTTTTTTTAAAAAAAGAAAGCCGATGCTAAGAAATCAAAACACAGCAGCACTTTGCTTTCAACGTCCAGGGCAAAGGTAGGTGGTGTCATTAACCTGGTCAGAGAACTGGGGAGGAAACACACCTGTAACAGCTGCAGGCGGGGGGTACGGCAGGTAGGGGGCACCCAGGGGACGGCCAGCTGTTCCTTGATGGTGGTAGCAATGGCTCTGTGAAGCGCTGTTGATTTGCCTGCAGAGGCACAGCATTTTTGAGGTTACCACCACTTGAAACGCAGCCCCCAAACCCTGACCCCAAGCGGCTTGTTCCCGGCTTCCTCCATACCCACAGGCTGGGCAGCATCCTCTGATGCATCACGCGGGAGCTTCTCCACAAGGAAGAGGAGAAGGCGTCGGATTTCAGGCTCGCTGCTGTACAAGAAGGTCTGGTAGCCGACCTCCCCTTGGTACCCCAAGTCCTGGATGAGGGGAAAGACACAGGTGAGCTGAGACGTGTGCACGCACGTTGCGGGGGGGGGGGGGGGTCAGGTGGACAAAGCCCAGGAATGAGGGCCCGGCACATCTGGAATGCCCTCCCCATTCCCACGCATGTAGAAAGCCTGCAGATTTGGCACTAGGTGAGGTTGAACTCTTCTCCCGAAATGCTATTTATATCCTGCCTTTTCACTGAAATCCCAAGTGCTTTACAATAAATGTGCCAATGGTATCAGAAAATGCATTTTTTTAAAAAAAAAAGTCAGCCTTAAAAACTCAGTAAAAAACTGCTAGCAAAAGACGTGTCACAAAGTGCACGCCTTCATCTTCAACCAAAGGTCTATACAAATCTGCAGAAAATTTTCTAGAATCAAACTGTTTCAGGTTTTTTTTATCCCTGAAAGCTTCCAGATTAAGAACCAGGCAATTCCTGCTGGTTCTTCAGCCAACTATCCCAACAGCAGCACTTGCACTGCAGAAAATAAACAATTTAGACAAAACGTATGAAATTTCTCCTTAATTATTGTAACATGCTCAATGTCAAAGTGTACTTAACACCTTATTTACAAAACCCAAGTTCAAGAATAGGTAGCAAAATCGTTATCGATCACGTCCCTTTAAGGAAGTCTCGCAATACTTTTTTGAGTCCTCTTAATCAGCGTATATTCTTCTTTAAAGAGCACAGAAACCTTCCTGAAGGTGGAACTGCCATTATCCACACACAGTTTGAGGTGAATATAGATCCCCAATCACCATCTAAGAGATTCTTCAACAGCAAACTGCAGGTAAGAACGATGTCGTAGTCAAATGGAACCAATACTGTATTCCTCTTCTTATCTCTTTATGCAGGTGGATTACCAGGACGGTAGGAGAGCCCCAGAGACCACCAATGCCTTGCAAAGGCTCAGCCCTAGAGACCACCAGCAGCCCAGGAGGCGACTGAAATCCCCCCTGGGCTCACACCACAGCCATTGGGATTAAGCGAGCTGCTGCAGCAAGCTGTAGGGGCTTTGCTTGGGCCCAGTTGGTACAACGCAAGCCCAGGAGGCATCTTGGAGATTACTTCATCACAGCATGGATGTCTACAGGCAAGAGCCTAATTCCATCCGTGGCATTCAGGACTAGCAGTACTTACCTGGCAGGCCTGCGCCAGGCTTATGCCTATCCGGAAGCGAGCAGACATCCCGGGAGGAAGGATGTGGCTAAGGCCTGCACCCACGGAAGGGTTAATGACCTGGAGGCATCGCACCACGGCCTCGACGATCAGCTCAGTGGTGAATTCCCGGACGCTCTGCACTTCGTCGGGGATGTCCCTGGGGGAGAGGGAGAGGGCATTAGACACCAGACGCTCCCCGCCGGCCGTCTGCTCAGCTCACTCCCCAGCACTGCCATTTCTGCCGACATGCAGGGAAGAAGTATTTGTATGCTGGACTAGGATCTAGGAGACCCAGGTTTGAATCCCCTCTCTGCTATGCAAGTTTGCTGCGTAACCTTGGGCTAGTCCCTCTCTCTCAGCCTAACCTTCCTCACAGGGTTGTCGCTGCAAGGATAAAAAGGAAGAGAGGAGAATGACATCAGCTGCTTTGGGTCCCCACTGGGTGGGGTATAAATGAAGTAAATCAGTCAGTAAATAGGTGTCCCATCTGGCTTTTCAGGAATTCTTTTTGTATCGAAGAATGCTCGGTCACGTGAGCGCAAGTGTCCACTGTGAAGGGGGAAAGCACAGATTCAGGGTCACTACCTCAGTGCGAGCCAGACACACAGGCCAGAGCTCCTCCACATGAGGATGTGGCCGTTAGGGTGTCATTTCCCTCACAGCTGAAAAGAGAGATATTGATAGCTTGTTCTGTAATTAGGCGGGAGTGGGATCCTACCTCGAGGAAGAAAGTCGGCCCCCACAGATGATCGGAGGCCAGCACTATCAGTCAGCCACAATAAAGACCAGCACAAAACGACCAAAATAGGGACAGAATCAATAACTCTCTAGTCTATTTAATGGAATTTGGCGATATATAACCTCGCGATACAAATAGAAAATGAACGGACATTTCATTTTCAAACTATTTGCCATTTTCTGCCAGCCTAACACTAGAAAAAGGTTTAAATGAGACTTTAATTATAAACGACAACCAGGTAGATTTCAGGCCCGCCTGAAATCCTATCTTTGTAAATAGGAAAGAGCTAGCTGGTTCTGAGCTGTGGAGAACTTTTAATAAGTTCAGTCCAGTGTGGGAAGTGAGCTCACACCAAAGAGGCCCCCATAAGTAACCCTGCTGTAGCCCACCCACAGAGTCCCTGGACATGAAGAAGGTTCTTGCTCCTTCGTATCCTTGGGAAAGAGAGAAATGGCAGACTGGAGCTAAAGCTTGGTCTCAGCCAGCAAGCTGGATACCTCTGAACAAAAGTGGAGTTCTGGCATAACACGGCAACAACCACAGGCGTGTTGCTCCCATTCGGTCATTGTCTGGCACAGGAGGCAAAAAGCTTGGCTTAAGGGTGTGGGCAAACGCAGCCCCTTCCCTGCATCGTGGCATTTGCTTTTTAAAAGCTGGGGGCAGTTCAAATATTCTGCACTTCTAGCTATCAGCACCGAATTTTTGTGCTCCAGGTCCAGGTCAGCGCCTAACCTCCAGCGGTCAACCCTGTCCCGCCAGTCAAGTTTGCAGGGCGCTGTTCTGGACCGCCTCCTATCTGCACTACAGCACAATGCCCTCACCTTCCACTCCCCACTCGTGAAGAAGCAATCAATCACACACACACACACACACACACACAACAAAGAGGGCCTTACGTCCCAGAGAGGCGAAGAGAACGTATGAGGATCTTGTCCACCTCCTCCATGATGTTGGGACATCGAGGGAGATAAGGATCCCTACAAAAGAGAGGCAGGAAAGTTGTAACAAAGCCGGGAATTCAAGTCACACAAAGGCCCAGGAAGGCTTCCTTCAGAAGCTCTCAAAGTTGAGGATCCCCAAAATATTTCCTCCAGATCCCCCCTCATTTGATTAGAACGGACATATTGCAATCCCACCCCCCCACCCCCAACTCCAGACACACTAGTTCTCTGGGCCCCAGGGTAGCACCAAACCACCGCCACCCCTTGACCCTGCCTGCAGTCGTCAAATCAAGACTTGTCTCTTCTTTCTATTTATTTTGCAAGATTGGCTATTGGGTTCCATCTTTTATAAAAGCACTTCACCTTAGGGCCTCCCGTTTTCTCTCTCAGCAACTTATATTCGGAAGTGCACTGCTTCTTCACATAAGGCCATTATGGCTAATGGCCACAAACAGACTCGTCCTTCCCAAATCCTTCCCATTTTCTTTGCAAGCCATGTCCACCACTGCATCTTGTGGCAGGGAATCCGTAAGCTAATTAAGAGAGGAAGCACCAGCAGCACAGGAGGAGGCTGCATCCCCTGCTGCTGCCAGCTGGGTCCAAGCCAAGCCCTGGAGGCAAGACCACAAAGGCTTGGCCGGGCCCCAACCAGCAGCAGCAGCAGCAGCCGGGGATGCAGAAGTGAATGGATGTATTTTACATGCAGCAGCAAAATTCCTTGAATCAGAGCAGGCCTCCACCCCTTAATGATTAGCATTAAGCTCCAGTTTGAGAAATCAAAACAGAGTTCCCCCAAGCATGTTTAGAGTGCAACACTGCAGCTCACAATCACACATCAAGCCACACCAAAGATGTAAACCAACCAGTGCCTATGCTGTGGACAAGGCAGCCAGCTTGGCAGCTTCCATCCTTCCAGCTTTTGGTGCTACTTGCCCACCTCTGCCCCAACTGCGGGCGGTTCTGCTGGCCAGGGAGCATCAAGACCCAGGAAGAACCAGGACAGGCAATGCAGACCCAGTGCCTGTTCGAGGTGGTTTTCCAGTCTTTGGTTTGAAAGCCATAGATTTCAAAGGAAGCTCATTTCTCTGTTCATTTAGGCCAATCTGTGATTTGTCTGTTTTAAATCCATTTTAATTTTTGTAAGCCACTTGGGGTCTGAATGACAGAATAAAAACAATTTAAATAAATTAAAATACATAAATAAGCAGACGGATCAGTCCCACACAAAAGAATAAGTGGGCCAGCGGGAAGACATTCTGATCTTCCAGGACATTCCATTGCTGATCTAAGAGTGGCAGTCCTAAAGTAAAGAAACTTCACGGGAAGAAGATTACGAAGCCTGATTGTGGAAATTGAGTTTGTTTACAAGTTCAGAACAACGGATGCCCCAAAACTGATACAGGATTCTTCTGTCACTAGCCACAGATCCTAATTTTCTGCATTTTCTCCCCCTGCTCAAATCAAGCCGATTACATTTTGCATTGCAACTTTGCATCCTGACTCCCTTCTCTGCAACCCCCTCCCTTCCGAATGGGATATAAAGAGTCAGAGATCTCCATGTCTACTCGTATCTGATGAAGGCAGATCATGAGAGGGAAGGGTTACATCAGAGCTCGTGGCCCCTTCTTACATGCCCAGGGTAATGCCGATCGCCACTTTGGGGTCAGGAAGCAATTTTCCCCAGGCCAGTTTGGCTGGGGATCCTGATGGCGTTTTGCCGTCTTTTGGGCATGGAGCAAGGGTCACTGGGAGTGTGTATGTGTGTGGGGGGGAGTAGTTGTGCATTTCCTGCATTGTGCTGGGGGTTGGACTCGATGACTCTGGGTGTCCCTTTCAGCCCTATGAATCTATGGGAGCTTTGACTCTCGCAAGCTCATACCCTGCAAATCTGGCTGGTCTTTAAGGAGCTGCTGAACTCAACCCTTGCTCTTTCACTGCAGCCCTACACAGCTACCCGTCTGAAACCTACCCCATCTCAACGCACTGCAAATCCACCCAGATTTGAACAGCTTCCCAATTGCAAGCTGCACCAGCCACCCCCAACCCCCTTGCAATACAGCGACGACAGATCCAAGAGTCTCTACTCTTCAAGGGGTTCCTCAGCTGTGCCAAACACTTCCAATTCCAACATGCTCGACCCTACAGGGTGCTTACAGAGGCAGGCAATGGCAAAACACCTCTGTTAGTCTCTTGCCATGAAAACCCCACCAGGGGTCGCCATAAGTCTCTTGTGACTTGAGGGCAGGATTTCATTTAGAGTCCAGGAGAGCATGACCTCATCAGATCTCAGAAGCTAAGCAGGGTCGGCCTTGGTTAATACTTGGATGGGAGTCCTCCAAGGAAGACGAGGGCTGCAGAGGCAAGCAATGGCAAACCACCTATGTTAGCCTCTGCCATCAAAACACCACTAGGGGTCGCCATAAGTCAGCTGTGACTTGAGGGCACTGCCCACCACCGGGTGCTTAAGACCTTATGGAAGGCAGAGGAAGGAGAAGCCCCTGCATAGCACTGGCGCCTATAAGGACAGGGGCGGGGGGCGCCAGCTCTGGAAGGCCAGTTTGGGGGAAAGAATTTTTAAAGTTAAAAAGGAAGCGGAAGGCCGCCCAAGGCAAGCAGCGGGCGAGGAGAGAGGGAGGCACCAGTACTCACCTCTCCCTCTGAGCGGAGCACGGCCAGGCTCTCAGTCACGAGACCTTCCGCAGAGCGCGATGGGAAATGTAGTTCCAATACTTCCGCGCCTTGTACGACGGGACTGGTAGTCCGGGAGCCTTCAAAGAAGAGCAGTACAGCCACGCCCCTGCTCTCTCACCAGGACGCGCCACAAAGCATGCTGGGAGTTGCAGTCCTCACCTCACGCTCCGGAAAGGGCAGAGGACGGGGTGAGGAGGAGGCGGTGCGAAATGAGGAGCGCGGTCTCCTAGCAACGGCAACACCCGGGATAGGAGGCCTCAAGGGCCCAAATCCCAACCTTGCCTTTGCCCTTGCCATGCTGCCTCACATCCATTCTCGGCCTTGAGGGAGGGAAAAATAAAACAGGAGCGCTACCTGCCTCTGAAAACGGCTCTCTGTCATTTGCATGGCTTGTGTATGCATATTTAATTAAACAACAACAATAACAACATTTAGTTTCTATACAGCCCTTTAGGACAACTTAACACCCCCTCAGAGCGGTTTACAGAGTGTGTTGTTGTTATCCTCACGACAGACACCCTGTGAGGTGGGCGGGGCTGAGAGAGCTCTGAAAGAGCTGTGACTGATGTCCCAAGGTCACCTAGCAGGCAGAGGAAGGAGGAATTTTCAGCTGGCCCCACTTTTCCTGGCAGTGGCAAGTTGCATCTTCCAGAATTCCTTTAGGAGCCGCAAGTCCTTTTGAACTGCTCTGGCCAGCCAGCCCTAGAGATCAAAACAGTACATTGTCTGCTGCCAGGAGGCGGCAAAAAGACCACTGACAGTCAGTGCTGCTGATTTAAACTAGCAAACTAGTTGTGATTTATGACTCCTTTAATAGTTTTATACCTTTGATAAGGCAACAGGCAGGTTAGAATTGATTCCAGGTCATTTTTTTTTTAAAAAAACCTCAGTCTTAATTGTTACATGATAAGTAGCGTAGAGTCATAATTTTTATCAATTTGCAAAACTGACATTGGTGATTTCCTTCCATCCAGAAACAAGTAAGAAGCAACTGAATTGTACTTTGGAATGAGGGAAAAGATAGGACCCGGCTGGGTGGGGTCTGTCTTCTAAGCCTGAAGACAACGTGGTAAGGTTGCATCCACACATCCTTGGATATTGCGTGATAGCTATCATTCACAACTGAATTTCCATGCAGGAAAATCTAGTTGTGAATGATTTTGCTATAGCAAAAGCTTTAGTGCAATATCCAACTGTATGGAAGCAGCAAGAGTCTGATTTGGGACTATTATGCACGCCAAGGAAGGAAATTTGTCCTGGACTAGGCAGTAATCTGTGTTTAGAAGATTTGGATGGGGAGAATGGAGATATCAAATAGGACTCCCAAGAGAAAGGAAGGAACCTGATTCTGTCCTGTCAGAGGAAATGGTGTTTTCCCTCTGTCCTGCTCATTCTGTTTTTTCAAAGTATGGCATGTATTAGAGGAGGGTAGGTAGAGTGGCCGGATGTCATCTTTTTTTCATGGACAGTCCTCTTTTTTGAGGCTCGACTTCTGAAAGTTTGGGTTATGCTTCAGCCAAAATGGATGTGGAGGTTCAACTGCCGAACCGAGTCCTCAGAGCTCCCTGCTCTTGGAGCTACTCAATCTAATCAGGCTGTTAGAGATAATCCAGGAGGAGGAGCCCAAAGAAGAGAGAGCAGGACAGGCCGGGGAAAATTCTCCGTTAATAGTCCCCTGGAGAACCGATGGAGCTAGCACTTTGTGGAGCTGTATTTCTATTTGAATTATTATTTGCTTGGGCCCTTCTGCTTGTAGTATTTAGGGCCTTTTGTTAAATGTACTTTGTGAGGAAATTGTATTTAAACAAAATGTTTAAACGTGTTTCAAGCAAGCTTAAATTATAATAATTATATGTAAATCTGCATCTATGAAGGCAAATTAGAATATGCAAGTTAAATTCTTTCCCCTCTTTTGTCCCCCACCCACCCTTTTGAGGGTTCTTGTCCTCTTTGTTGGTCATCCCTAGATGGTCACTGAAGTCTATTTGTTCCCTGGTTCGCTGAAACCATTGAGCATACTGCCTTTTCCTGGGCCTAGCCTCCCTGGCTAGCTAGGATGTCCCCAGCTTTCCACATTCAGTGACCTAACCAGCTGTGAGCTCCCTCCTCCCTGCCTCCCTGCGCTGCCCTTTAAAGTAGGCAATCTGCCTTAATCCTCAACTAGAGAGGGAACGAAGCAGGGAAAGCGACACACAGAGAGAGGGCGCGTGAAACAGACACAGATTCCTTGCAGAGAGACCCCCAGGGTGAAAGCAACGGTACACTGAAGCGCCGGCACAGGGTGGTGGCAGCAAAACTCCGGCCTCTGCTGTTCCATGAGAGCACCTGGGGTTAATTTTGCCCTCCTGCCAGCTCAAGGGAAAGAGGCCAGAAGAATGAGGGGTCCTCCCTTACAATGTGGAAAGAGTGGGCTGAAGGGCTAGTGCCTTCTGAAGATTTACGCAGCTGCCCACTCACTCCTGCAACCATCCGGCGAGATGTCGGAGTGCAACGGAAGACGTGAGTGACCCCATATTCATAAACAAGGGTAAAGGGATTGGAGCAAACTGTTTGGAGATAAAAGGTTGAGTAAGTCTTAGGGGCTTATTCAGGAGATATGGGGGGTAAGATAATGGTAAGCTGAGGACAATACTGAGGCAAGTTGGGTTGTGGAGGGGGGGTCAGTTGGAGATGGGTGATCCAGAGTGCAGCTATTCAGATCACTGGGCAAAATTTGGCTTTACAGTTGCTCTCAGAGATGGGCACAGGGTGCCTTTGGGCCTGTCAGAAAAGAGCTTAGTATACATGACAGAAGGCATTGAGATTCTTTAGAATTTGAATAGTAAACACACACACAAAAAAGACAGAAGTGTATGGAGTCACTGTTAAATCAGACTTGGGATATTTTGGGTCTTACTGGAAACAGTACAGGGTAAATTGTAAAGTGCTGAGGTCACACCAGAAGTGCATGGAGCATTTTATTTTGGCCCATGCTCATGGAAGCCTCTGCCTGGCCTTTGTCTTGTGACTATCTCCCGCACCAGAATGTGCTCTCCATATTTTATGTACATCAACTTCTGTCTTTTTAATAGTTTAGCAATTTCTGAGAGGATAAATTTTCACTTGGCTCCTCCATCTGGACTGAGAAACGGAGTAGTAAGCACCAGATAACCACTTCAACCCCTATTTTTCCTTTCCAATCCTGTAGCGGTTGGCACTCCTGAGGCACTGCCACGTTCGGCAGCCGAGGCTTTTGTGGAGGCAACAGGCCAGGCCCTGGCATGGACACTCACCAACGGGGGCTCAGATACTCTGGGCTCGACGGGCAGCGGGGGGCAGAGGAAGCGCCTTCAGCACAACAAGCACAAGACCCAGGGCACCAATGTGGTGCACCGTTCTCCACGAGCCCTCTTCTGCCTCAGGTTGAACAACCCCATCCGCCAGGCTGCCATCAACATTGTTGAATGGAAGCATCCTGCATTTTTCATACCATGAGAGCGTTGACTGGAGGGAGGGTTGTTTTATATGTTCACTGTCTGGGTGGTGGTGGTGGTGGTGGTGGGGAGAACAAATTCCAGTCAGGTTCCTTAACTGGGTGCTTCCCAGACCATTTGATATCCTCATTCTCATGACCATCTTTGCTAACTGCGTGGCCTTAGGGGTCTATATCCCTTTCCCAGAGGACGACTCCAATGTCGCCAACCACAACTTGGTAAGTATCTTTCTGAAAGCCATGGATGGAAGTATGAGGAAGGGGGCATAGCTTCACAGTAGAGTATATTTAGAGCATGTTCTTTGCAAGCACAAAGTACCAAGCTCCATTTCTGGCATCTCCAGTTCAGGGGAGCTTGGATGGCAGGAGCTGGGAAAGACTTTGCCCTGAGGCCCTGGAGACCTGTTCCGGTCAAAATAGACCAGTGATGCTCAGTGGCTCAGGAGCCACATATGGTACTTTAACATGCCACCAGTGGCTCTTTTGACCACCATTCCCCAAAGTGGCACCTAACTGGTTTCAGGAAAGTGGACAGGGCCTTGTTCAGTGGCAGTTGGTTCCCTGAGAAGCAGACCATGTGCCAAGGATGGAAGTAAATGGAACCTTCTCGGGATACAGTGAAGCCTCCCGCCATTAGCATTCCACACCCTGGGAAACTCTTACAGGATGACTCAGCTCAAACCCACCCCTCCTGAGTAGATATAAATGACCTGCCAACATCTTTTCCACACTGTGACACTGAGAGATCTCTGTCTTTTGGTGCTACACCTCTGAAGATGCCAGCCACAGCTGCTGGCGAAACGTCAGGAACTACAATGCCAAGACCACGGCAACACAGCCCGGAAAACCCACAACAACCATCAAATGTGCCTCTTTTGGTTGATGGTCATTGCAAATTTGGCTCTCCCTAAGCCATAGAGGGAGTGCAGCAGAACTGAACAGTGCTGGGGGCTACATGAACCAATGATGTGACTCACTAAAAGACAGAGGTATATTAATATGATCCCAGAAATCGTGGCTCCCTTTGCTATAATGTACTACATCCCATTTTCTTTGCAAAGAACCCAGGAGTCCTGCCTCACAGCTTCTCCTGCCCCTTCTTCTTGGCCAGAAAGTTCTTTGCTGTGTCCTCCTTCTTCCTAAGTGACTCCATCTTTACCTCTTGATTTCTGCCAAAGGCAACACGTTAATGCTAATTGAATCTATTATCTCTTAATAACCATTAATCCACCACCTGACTGAGGACAGATGAGGCAACAGTTCCCCCACCAACAAACCAGTTTGGGCCCAATGACGAATGGAAGAGGCTTGCAATGATGCGGGAGATGCTCCCCTACAAATCTGGAGTTATCTGTTGGTTGTAGCAGGGGTCAGAGCGAGACTTTGATCTCAGCTTCCCAGGAGTAAATCCAGAATAATCTGTTGACTAAACCTGGACCCTGGCCAGTTTCTGATCCCTGTTCTCCCTTCCAGGGTAAAACCAGAAACACTTGACACCAGGGAGGTCAGGGACAGAAGTTGATCTCATTTCTCTTTTTCTTGCTCTTAGCATTGGAATTAAAGTTTGAAAGTTGCACTGTTCGTACACTACACAATCCCACTCATGGGAAGAGTAGTGCTTTATGGCTTACAAAAGCAGGGTGTGATGCAGGATTTCTGGAGTTTTGTTCTCAGAATAGGAAGGGAGAGAATATATTGGCTTGAATGGAAGAAAAAAGGCTAGCAGTGCAATTCTACATCAATTCATTGACTTCAACAGGCTTAAATGGGTGCTGATCCAGCTCTTCAGAGAATAGGGGGAAAGATCTATGTACTGTGTGTGTAGACTCTATAAGTCTTTTCTTATCTGTGTGTGTGTACCCAATGCTACATGCCATGATACATGTTTACTGGTGTGTCTGCGTACGCATTGCTTTGCTAGTTGCTGGGGTGTGTGCATGTTGTACTCCCAGATGTTTGCCCTGTTGGGCATTTGTGGTTGCATGTCACTCCTGTTTCTATGCTGGCTCTGTAAGCTGCTCATGCTGGTTTTGAACAGAGATGGTGCTAATCCAGAGAAATCCTTGCCTGTTCCCTTTGACGGGTGTTTCCAGCCGCTATATCTAGCGTTAGCTTTCCAGAACTGGAACCGTTGACCTTTCACGTGAAGTGCTCGGAAACGGCATTGCTTTTGCAGCATTGCCTCTAAGTCCTGGATTCCAATCCAAGTCAAGTAGGAGAGTTTCCCAGGGTAGAAACAGCAAAGGGCCTGGGAATCTGGCTTTCTTCCTCCCAACTCTGTAGGAGCAAGTGGAATACATCTTTCTCATCATATTCACGGTGGAGACTTTCCTCAAGATCCTGGCCTACGGTTTGGTCATGCATCCCAGCGCCTATATCCGGAATGGCTGGAACCTTCTTGACTTTGTCATCGTTGTGGTGGGGTGAGTTTTAATGTGGCAAAGGGGTTGGTGCAAATCACTCCAGGAGGTCACTTGTTTCTTAGTTTCAAAGGGTTGCCAACCTCCAGGTGGTAGCCGGAGAGCTCCTGGAATTACAACTAATCGCCAGGCTACAGAGATCAGTTCTCTGGGAGAAAAAGGCAGCTTTGGAGCATAGCCTCTATGGCATTATACCCTACGGAGGTTCCTCCCCTCCCCAAACCCCGCTTTTTCCAGCTCCCCCCTATATCTCCAGGAATTTCCTAACGTGGAGCTGGCAACTTTAAGTAGACCATTTGCCTGGGGAGGGGTGAGGGGGACAAATGGCAGTAATTC
Source organism: Eublepharis macularius (assembly GCF_028583425.1). Taxonomy (NCBI): domain Eukaryota; kingdom Metazoa; phylum Chordata; class Lepidosauria; order Squamata; family Eublepharidae; genus Eublepharis; species Eublepharis macularius. The sequence continues at coordinate 24,772,112 of NC_072808.1, read as the reverse complement.
AGTCTTCTGCAGCTCCAGGCTGAAAATAAATGGTTGGAACATCACATCACATAAAGGAGAAAGTAAGACCCTTTCTGGAAAGGGCTGTTGTACCTTGCAATAAAGTTGCAGAACTGGGAGAACTGCAATAGCTGAGCTGTGCCCTTCGACATTTGAGAGTGAGGTAAAGAGAGCGTATAGTAGGCTTGTATGAGTAAAACTCTGATCGCGTGCCTGCCATTCAGATGTGGCATCAAATGCATAAAGGACCAGGCAAGCATGCTTACGTTGTCCCATTGACGGAATGTAACATTACCCATTGGGCTGCCTACCCGTCTTGTCAGGCTAGTCCTCCTACTCCCCCCACAGAGCAGCCTGTGCAGTCCAGAGCACTCCAGATGCCAAATGGCAGTCTGCAGGTGAATGCCCCCTCCTTGGCGTTGGTCTGTAGTGATCTCATGTGAAACTCTCAGACTATCCAAGAAGTTTCACTGTAAGCATGTGCACCTCGTGATGTGCAGGATTCACCTCCAGATCTCTATGAATGTCACAGAGGATACTGGCTGCCATATTTAGTAGCCTGTTTACGTGAAACGGCACCTCTGCTCCTCCATGAAGTTCATCCTGGGCCACTTTCTCTCAGCCCAATGGCAAAAGGATTTTTTGCGGGGGGGGGGGGGGGACAGGATAAAATGGGATAGCATCATGTATTGCCACCCAGTTCTGTAGAGGAAGAAAGGAATATAAATATAATAAATAAAGATTAACTCTTAGAGGTTCGGAAGCTGGTTATTGTTGCCCTTGAGAAAGCAAAAGGTGCTCTGTACGTGCTCAGAGACTCTGATTTTAATATGCCACATATTTCAGGGGTGAGCCCTGGTGGTGCTGTCAGGGGCACAGGTAATTGTCCCAAGATCTCTCTCTTCCCATATCCCCTTCTTACTCCATAACTTAAGAAAAAGTTGGCAGCAGAGCTAATAAACTACATGCTTCCTGACACAATATGAGTTCTCAGGGTGTGATTTGCCTTCTTAAATTGAGAAAACAACTTCTAGGCCTCACCATTTGTGGGGCCAGAAAGAGGGGAAAATCTATGGAACGGGAAGGAGCTGATAGGATAACATGTGCAATGTGCTTTAAGGTGCCGGCCAATAAACGGCAGGTGGGAATGGCCCCTGTACGGATTTCCATGCACTGACAACTGTTCTGAGGGGCAGTATTCTGATTCCTGGACCAAACAAAAACACCCTCGAGGAGGGGATCAGGGAGAGCTGTGATTGCTAGGTGACTTGCAATACCTCTCATAGATGGGTTGGAAAAGGATTAGGCAAAGTCTTTTAACATATGTTCTATGGGTATTGGCCATGATACCTAATTGGGACCTCTGTATTCAGTGGGAATATCACGCTGAACCAACGATGGAGGGTTGCTGTGATATTCACACACCCAACTGTTGCTTTTCATCATTTTTCCCCATCACGTTTTTATCCTTCCTTCCTTCTATGGAGCTCAGGGTGGCATTTATGGTTCTTTCCTCCTCCATTTTGCACTTACAACAACTCTTATGAGGTAGGTTAGATTGAGAGAGAGTAACTGACCCAAGGTCACCCACTGAGTTTTGAGGCTGAGTGGGAATGTGAGCCCTGGCCTTTCTGGTCCTAGACTGACCCTCGAACTTCCCATAAGCTGTTCATTTTTGGAGGAAGCTCTCTGGACTTGGATAGGAATAGAATCCCCATATTTAGAGACAGAACATCCTTGGATACCAGCGGCTGAGAAGAAAACAGTGAAAAGGACATTGATTTGATGTTCCAGACAGATGCTTGAGAACGGCTAGAGTCATCTGGTGAACTGGGCCGTTTCCACATGGCTCCCCGCTGCTCGTAACAACCCGGAAGGTCGCGTCATGTGATGTTGCGCAAATCTCTTGCGAGAAAACGTGATCTTCCGCATTTTTTGTGCGATCTTCCGGGTTGTTACGAGCAGCGGGGAGCCGTGTGGAAACGGCCCTGTTCTTGGAAACAGAAATACTGAACTAGAAGAATCTTTTGGGTCTGATCCCGCAAGACAGTCCTTACGTCCCATTTTTCCAAGGGAGACCTGACCAACGCTTTGAGAGTTGGGGTAATGGCCGCAGGTTCAGCAGCCCGTTAGTTCTCTTCTCCTTGGACTGGGGTAGATATCAGACTTCTTGGGAGGAATGCTAGCCTACGCTCATCCTCTGATTTCCCCACAGGCTCTTCAGTGTGATCTTGGAACAATTTTCCCACAAGCCTGGGGATGCGCATCATATGAGTGGGAAGCCTGGTGGATTTGATGTCAAGGCTCTGAGAGCCTTCCGTGTTCTGCGACCTCTGCGCCTCGTATCTGGTGTCCCTAGTAAGCTTCTCTGTCTTTAAAAAAAATACATGCATGGTCATGCATGCATGGCTTTCTTTGAAGGGAAGGCTACATATCACCGCTGTTATTTTTGAACTATATTTTGCCAAACCAAGAACGCTAGGATGAATATTCTGTAGTTTGGGTTCGGACGCCATGAGATGTCATTCCTTTGTTTTGCAAAGGGCAAACTTGAGTCATTGTATTCTGAAAACTGGGCCTCTTTTTTTTCTCCCTGTGTGTGTAAAGGGGCTTCAGGTTGCAGCCGATTTACGGCAACCCTGTCGAGTTTTCAAGACAAGAAATGATCAGAGCTGGTTTGCCATTTCCTGTCTCCATGTAGCAACCCTAGACCTCCTTGGTAGTCTCCTATCCAAGTATTAACCAGGGCTAGCCCCTGTTTAGCTTCCAAGATATGATGAGATTGGGCTAGGCTGGGCCATCCAGGTCAGATTTTTTTTTCTATACAGGGTCATGGTGAAGTAATGTACACTAATAGGAACTGAGCAGGCTGGGACTAACCAGGGAAGAAATTGTGGGATCACGGTGGATAGCTCAGTGGAAAATGTCGACTTGGTGGTAGTCATGCAAAAGACAAATCCTGTGCTAGAGAGCTAGCAACTGAAAATCAGCCAGTCTCATAATGCCGTCATATAAATCTATGGTGCAGTTGTATTTTGGATACTGTGTCCTGTCTGGCCATCTCATCTCAAAGAGAATAGTGTAGAACTAAAAAACTGCTGGAAAAGGCAATAAAAATGTTTAACGTATTAGAGCGCCTTCCATATAAAAAAAGATTAATGTTTTGGCCTTCATAATGTAGAAATAAAACACCTAAGGGGACACAGTCTTTCTAAATTCTCCATAGGCGATGGAAGGATGGGTTAATTCTCCCACTTGCTCTGAGCAAAGCTGATCAGACTGAATTGTGGGCTATCACCTGCCATGGAAGAAGCCCATTCTACTAGTGAGTGGATAGGGTCACTCCCCCCCTCCCCTTCTCATAACAGTGAAGGTCATCCAGTGCGGTTGATTGCAGTAGACTGAGAATGGACAAAAGGATGGACTTCTTCACGCATAATTTAATTTGCTGATGGCATTCACTGCCAGAAGATGGTGATGATAAAGGTCACTGGCTTAGATGCCTACAAACTGGATGAGACAAATTATGGAGGATATGTCCATCAATGACTATTGATCCAGAGGAGTAAGCGATGTTAGTCTGTAGTAGCAAAATAGAAAAGAGTCCAGTAGCACCTTTAAGACTAACCAACTTTACTGTAGCATAAGCTTATGCTTAAGCTTATGCTACAATAAAGTTGGTTAGTCTTAAAGGTGCTACTGGACTCTTTTCTATCAATGACTATTAGTTATCATGGCTAACTGGAACCAGGTTCAGGGGTAGCATGCCTGTGCATGCTAGTTGCTGGGATGCAAACAACAGAGGAGAAAACTGATGTTTCTCTGCCCTGCGAGGGCACTGGACAGGAAGTACGCTTTGATTCAGCAGGGATGTGGTAAGAATGCTTCATCCCAAGCACTGGCCATGATTTTGCCTGACACCACACAACCCCACTTTAAGAGGGCTTTTAGGGGTCTGCAGAACTGCGGTCTATGCTCATGGTATTTATTTATCTGTGTGCATTTTATGCCACCCTTTCTCCCATGAGCATTGGGAAGTGTATATCATTTCCCCCTCCTCCATGTTATCCTGACAACGGGCAAGGCAGGCAGAGAGAGACTGTCCAAGGTCATCCCGCTTCGTGGCATATTGGGAGTTTGAACATGGGTCTTCCAGATCTTATTTGGACACTACACCACACTAGTTTTAGACATGGTCAGTTCATCACCACATGGCTGGCATCTGCTGTGTGTGTTCTGTGGTTCTGCAGTCATGTGGGGGAAAGTGCAGAATGCGGTATTTTCAGCCTGTTACTCTGATATAATTCCAGCAGAGTAGCTGTGTTAGTCTGTTGCAGCAAAAATAAACAGAAAAGTCTTGTGGCTCCTTCAAGATTCACAAAATGTCTGTTCCAGCCTAAGTTTTCACGGACTATTTTGACAAAGGCAGGTTTCTAGGCAGATATAAATTGCAGCACAGACACCGCTGTGTGTCACGGCAGGTTGTGTCACAGGTCTACAGGTTGATCTTTGAGCAGGCGCATTCCAGGATGCATAACGTCACACTGTTGGCCACATTGCTTTGCTGCATGGCACATCATTCCATATTGTACCTTGCTTGCCTGTTACTGCACGTGCGCTGTGCCGGCCGCATCCTGGTACTGTTTTGCATCATGCACCATGTGCACTGCACAGCACACAGCCACATCCACTGTACTCTGCACCATTTTACTGTTGCGCCTCACTTTGTGCCAGTTTCGAATAGGTTGTGGCCTGGGACTGGTTCCTGCTGCATTTGACCCAGCGTCGGATTGTCTTCGGCACCAGGCTCCCCCAAAAGAGGTGCGAGAGAGAGAGACGGTTTCTGGCTGCGCTCTGCCCTGGAGGCACCTGGCTCTCCCCCCGAGGCCATTCACAAGGAGGCCGTGCCCCTGGGGCCAGTCGAGGTCACGCCGCGTGTTGAACGATCGCTCCCCTTCTTTCCCACCAGGCCTGCACATTGTCTTGAACTCCATCATGAAAGCCATGGTGCCCCTCTTGCACATTGCCCTGTTGGTTCTTTTTGTCATCATCATCTACGCCATCATCGGCTTGGAGCTGTTCATCGGGCGCATGCACAAGACCTGCTTCATCATTGGCTCAGGTACCACGGCCAGAGGGCGGGAAGGAGATGCTGGCTTTCTGCTTCCCAAAATAAAAACTGGGCAGTGGGACCAATGCCACCATATAGGCACGTGTGGGTGGGTGTGTTGCTGGGAACAACTCTGCGCCTTCCTTGCAGAAAAGGGAATAGACCTAGACCTACGGGGGCCGCCTCCCTCCCTGTGCCCCCCCCACGGCAGCTTCGGTCATCTGAACAGGGTCTCCTGCAGGGGCCGGGCTGCACACAGGTGAAGTCAGCAGCAGCCTGTACACGGGCTTTCTCTGTGGTGGCCCCTGCCCTGTGGAACGGCCTGCCTGAGGAAGTCAGAAGAGCCCCCCCTCTCCTGGCTTTTCGTAAACGATGCAAAACTGAACTATTCAAAAAGGCCTTTTACTCAAATGGGAGGGCTGTATTGTAGAGAAGGGGTCTCAGGCGCTTCGCTAATGAGTTAGGGACCATAGACTTGATCACTATATTGCCTTACGTATTATCTGCTGCTTTAAATATGTATTCCTATGTACCACCAGTGCTCCATGTTGTCTAATGTTAGTCCTAGAATTGATTATGTTCTGCTTCAGTATTTTTTCTACTCTGCATTGGATTCTTGCTAATACTATGTCTTTTAAACTTGTATCTATTTACCCTATGGTATTGTTTATGAAATTGTCCTTGATACTGTATTGAAATGTACTTGAGACTGATTGTACTAATCTCACACTGTGTAATCCGCCTTGAGTCTCAGTGAGAAAGGCGGACTATAAATGACATACATACATACATACATACATACATACATACATACATATGGGTGGGGTGGGGCTGTGGCTTGGTGGCAGAGCATCTGCTTGCCACGTAGAAAGTCTCAGGTTCAATCCTCAGCATCTACAGCTAAAAGGACGGGTAGCAGGTGATGTCTGCAAGGACAGAACATTGCCCATACATTTTTTTTAGCCCTCTTGCTGTGTGTAGTATTATACAAAATGCCTGGGTTTTTTTTACAGATCTGAAAAGTGTCATTTTTTGTGTGCTTTTTGGAATGCCCCACCCCCGTTGCCACAAACAGAGAGCACTTTCTGAAAGCCAGTGTTCATGGAAGCTGGCTGCATAGCTGGGCACGACAGATTTCTTTCTTTCCCTCGTTCTCTTTCTCCCCCCCCCTCTTTTATATCTCTTTTATATTAAAGCCATTTACAAAATCTTGCCCCCCTTCCTCAGGTTTGCCACCAATATCCAAGTCTTTTACTCTTGCAGAACTGGAAGCTGAGGAGGACCCCTCCCCTTGTGCCTTTTCTGGTCATGGTCGGGAATGCACAGTGAACAACAGCGAGTGCCGTGGCAAGTGGGAAGGGCCAAATGGTGGCATCACCAACTTTGATAACTTCTTCTTTGCCATGCTGACTGTCTTCCAGTGCATCACCATGGAAGGTTGGACTGATGTGCTCTATTGGGTGAGCTGGCATACCCTCATGGTTGTGGGGGCAAGAGAACAGACTTGCTGGCATCTTCCCAAAGCAATAGCCAAATGGCACTCCCTGACTCTTCCCCCTCTCTCTGCCCCAGATGCAGGACGCAATGGGTCATGAGCTGCCGTGGCTTTACTTTGTCAGCCTTGTCATCTTTGGCTCCTTCTTCGTGCTCAACCTGGTTTTGGGTGTGCTGAGTGGGTAAGTTCAATATGGGCCGTGCATGATTTATGAAACAGCACCCTAGTGTATTTAAAGGGCACAAGAGCTAGCATCCAGTTGCAACCAGCATGCACCCTCTGCTAGCATCTTCACCTTAGGAAAATGTGAGAAATACACATTACACGGGTACTGTGTGATGTCAGCCATTGTGATAACGTAACTCAAATTCCATATTAAAGAGATGAAAGATTCTACAACATGAATAAAGTATGCAATTCAAAGTTTTCACATTTGTGCTTGTCCAACTTTTGCTTATCCTGTGTGGGAAGAGCAAAAAACTTGGCTGAGCACTGAAACTACCTCTGTCTTCTGAGACTGCAGCAGGCACGGTACATACAATTTCATTTACCATTGAAGAGGCTAGAAAGTTGCTTTTTCTTTTGAAAGCAAAGTTTGTCAGGAAGCTGAACTACCGTCCCCGTATCTCAATATGTATTTTCCCTGCACTTGGATAGAGTCAGGGAATCCATCTTAATCTTGGTCTACAATAATCCCAAGACTGCAAATAACAGTAAAAATGTGTATGTGTGATGAGCGTCATCACCGGCACAAGTGTTCTGTGCAGTACATTTTGTGTCTTCACTGTGCTTCACGTACATTATCTCAGGAATTTTTAGAATGTAGCTCTCTGGTGCGGCTCTTCTTGAGGAAAGTTCAGAAACTTCAACCAGGTCAGAATACAGCAGTAAGATTATTAGCTGATGTGAACTATAGACAGTAGGTAACACCAGGGCTTAAAAATCTGCACTAACTGCCTATTTATTTTCTGTCTCCACTCAAGACGCTGGTTTTCACTTACAAAGCCTTGCATGGATTAGGGCCAGAGAGCTTAAAGGATTGCTTACTGCCATGTAGTTCTGCCTGGGCGCAATATTCATCATCAGTGCTAGAGTACATTTGTTTACTTCATTTATAACGAAAGAAGCTTACATTGTTTTCTCCTCCTACATTTTATTCTCACAACAACCCTGTGAGGTAGGTTAAGCTGAGAGTATGTGACTGGCCCAAGGTCACCCAGTGAGCTTGCATGGCAGAGTGGGGATTCAAACCTGGGTCTTCCAGATCCTAGTCCAATATCCTAACCACTATACCATGCTGCCTCTCTATTTGCCCATGAGATAACATGTAACCCACACACACACACACACACACACACACACACACACACACACACACACACACACACACACACACACACACACACACACACACACACACACACACACACACAAGGTTTGCAAGAAAAGCCAGTCATGGAAACATGAGAGACACCCAGAATTTGCCCAGGATTGCATGCTGAATAACATTCCTTTGGGATGTCTTGATGGGTGGGTTTCGCTTAAGTATGGAGCCCCATTGCCATATTAAGGGATGGGAAGGAATTACAGGTCAGAGATGGGAAGCCTTTTGAGGGGATATTTCGTTTTCCTTGAAGCATGTGATTTGGCAGGTGTGATTGTGTCATCTGAAACCGTTATGACAGATATTAAACAAAGCACATCCCAGAACATTAAAAAAGACAAATCCATGCCCAAGAGCTGATAATCTATGTAAAAGTGAGCTACAAGAGGGAAGTAGATAGAGAGAAGACCCATAGGATGCAGTACAAGGAAGCTTAACTACGGTTTGGTGTGACATATGAATCAACAAACCATGGTTTGTGGTTGGCTCTCAAATCAGAATCAGAAATTTGTGCTGTTGTTTGGTGACTGCCCTGTGCCCTCCTTACCCCCTTTTTGCTTCCTTCCCATCTGTTCTCCTTAACCATTGGGTGAGTGGGAGGTTTGGTGAACTGCTGCCAGCAGCCTCGCATTTTAGGGTCTTCCTTTGTTCAAGAGGGGCCCAGGTTATCCCGCGTCACCTGTGACTTCCCCCGGCAGCATCCTTTTGGTTGCAAGGGGGAGCTGCCTGGATCTAAGACGGACAAAGATTTTCTTTAAAAGATTGCAGTAAACATAGAAAAAGCCAAAAGGTATCAGGATCTGCTTCTCATGAAAAGAAAGGAATCCCAAATATGAAGGTTGGGCCAAAAAGCAAATAAAGAGATCAGCACTTGGCAGGTCTGAGGGAGCTAGCCAACGGTTCATTAATATACCAAACTGAACTTATCCCTTAATCCCTAACGAAAAGGTTCCCTAATGCACCTGAACTGAACTTATCCCTTAATATACTTACATGCCCTTCCTTAGTCCTGTGGAACAGGCTGGCATGGCCTATGCTTTCTCAGCATGAGGGCACACAGCCTACCAGTGGCAGCCTCCGTCCTGCTAACCAGTCCTGGGGAAATGCACTCAGAGTTCCCCCAGATCACTGCCCCTTTTCTCATGATTGGAATGGTCACCATTTTCCAGGGCCAGTTGTGAGTCCTGAATGTCTGCAAAGCTTGAGGTTAGGAAGAGAGGACTAGTCCCTCCCCTTCAATGGAAAAAATCCTCCGTTAAGGGAATACAAAAAAGAACACTCTGATCACCCTAGAAAGGCCACAGGACCAGAAAACCCAACAAAACGGGATATTATGAGGAAAGCATGGGGCCTCTAGGCCCACTGTCCATTAGAATAGGGTATTTTGATATGGTGTATCAATGGCCAGTAGGGTTGCCAGAAGTGGATAGGGAAGGCTCTAGTGTCCTTCAGGGGAGATACCAGCGAATCCCCTTTTCAGAAAGACACTGCTTGTGTGGCGCCAACCGCCCAGATACTATCCAGCATATAACGTTGGAATGCCATTTTTATGATAAGTTACGAAGAATGTTGTTTGAGAGGTTGCCAATATATATTGAATGCCAGAACAATTTATCCTTTTGTCATTTTCTGTTGAAGGATAATGATACAGTGATTTCTAGAGTGGTTGTGGAGTTTTTAGTGGGTGTGCTTAAGATTCATATAAGCTTTGTATAAATATATTGTCTTCTAATATTTTATGTAATTTTATACTGACTTGTTTGCTGTCTTAAATTCTTGTATGCCATTAAGGGTGATTGATTGATTGATTGATCGATCGATCGGATGAGGAAGGCTGTTGATGGGGATGTGGTGGGGGGTTGCTGCTACATCAGCTACAGCATCATGTCACTTCTGGTAAAAAAAGTGGAAGTGATACAGGTAGCTCTAGGAATTGCTGGAAACTCTATGGTTTTACCATAGAGTTTCTGGTGATTCCTAGAGCTATCCTGTGTCAGTTCTGCTGTTTTACTGGAAGTAATGTGATATCACATGCAACAGTGTGGGACTTTAAAACCTTTTCCTCTTGCTACCACTTTGAGCAGGAGTGGGCAATGGGAGTAGGGGGTTCAGGATCCTCTGCCCCCACCACAGGGGCAGTCTTTTTTGGAAGCCATGTCCAACATATTAGATGTTGCCTCTCTGGAGAACTTATGCAACCCTTTGTGATATGGCCCCAGGCCAAGGCTGGAAACTGCCAGGAAATGGGAAGAAGGAGCAGGACTACCAATTCTGGCATCTTTGATGTTGCAAAATCACTTCCAGCGCAATCTTTGCTATCATAAGTTCATAAAACCATAGAGTTTTGGATGAATGTTAGACTATTTTCCCAAGGCATTTCCATTGGTTTATGCTGGAAGTGATATTGTGATGCCAAGGGGGATGCCACACGCAGCCCACTGGCCTGATGAACAGCAGCAGAGAACAGGGGGACCATCTGGGGAGTCTTCCACTATAGCGGGAGACCTGACCACCTCTCCTGCTTTGTGTCTTGTGCAGCAGGACAAGCCCGAGACTCGGAGGGATGCCATTCACGTCCGGTGCCACCCATGGCCTGGAGCAAGCCAAGCCCAGGTGGTGCATTGAGCCCGTCCTCTTTGCACCACCCAAGTAGTCGCTCAGTGGCTTGGCTAGAGAATTGTCCCTAGCCTGGGAGAAGTCTTTGCCTGTAGGTTGCGAAACCTGGGAGGAGGCAGTGTGGAGAGGAAAGCAGGTGTGCAGCCCTGCCTAAGACAGAGCCTGTACCTGACAAAACCACCCGCAAATGAATAAATATACACACTTCTAATAATATTATCACAATATCTTAAGATCTTTAAAGTGCTTCATGCTACAAATGTACAAAGAATCAATACTCAAATAAACAACGTTCCTGCAAGGAAGGCCCTAGGGTATCATGAGTCCTTCACTGCTGTGTTTTCTTGCCTGAAGAGCTCAAGCCCAAGGTCGGGATCCCAGGAGGACGTGGTACAACAGCCAAATGGAAAAGACCTGTTGAATCTTTTTCACTTTTTCTTCTTTTATATTCTTTTATATATTCTTCTTATATATTCATGACCATTCGGTTTGTGCATTGAATTTCTGCACATGAATGCTTGTGGTTCAGTCATAGAGTTTCAAGACTGCTGTGGTGATACAAGAGCGGCTCCTGATGAAGATTGTGCATCCTGAAACAGGCTGAGTGATAAAGCCGGCAGCTTGTAGAGCCGAGCCAGGGGAGCCCCGGCTGGGCCTTTCCCTTTTGTCTTCTTGACTCAACCTGTAAAGAAAAAAGAGAGCAGATTTAAGAATGTTAATTTCAAGTCAGCCGCTGTGCCACGTTTACTTGTGAGTCGAGTGAGGGGAGCCCTGCTCTGGGGCCTTTTTCCTCCTATTTTCTTGATTTTCACCTGGAATATAAAAGAAGAAAAAGTGAAAAAGATTCAACAGGTCTTTTCCATTTGGCTGTTGTACCACGTCCTCCTGGGATCCCGACCTTGGGCTTGAGCTCTTCAAGCAAGAAAACACGGCAGTGAAGGACTCATGATACCCTAGGGGCTTCCTTGCAGGAACGTTGTTTATTTGAGTATTGATTCTTTGTACATTTGTAGCATGAAGCACTTTAAAGATCTTAAGATATTGTGATAATATTATTAGAAGTGTGTATATTTATTCATTTGCGGGTGGTTTTGTCAGGTACATGGTCTTTTGCACCTTGCGTTTGCCTTTGGTTGTTTGCGGTAAGACAGAGCCTGGGCTGTCTTAGGCATGGCTGTCTGTTTGCTGTGGCCTGATTTATATGAATAAATGTATTAATTTAATTTTAATTTAATTTATTACATTTATATTCCGCCCTCCCTGCTTTCATGGGCTGAGTTGCTGGTATGTGCCTGATCCTGACTTAGGAATTTTATGCGTGGTTGAGTGTAGCCAGTATATAATAACCTTACGGTCTATTCAAACCTCTTTTGATTCCACTCTGTGTGTGCCTTCAACCCTCTAGCTGTGCTAGACACATACTACCAGCCGCATCAAAGGCTGTGTTGCCAGCAGGTGTGCTTTGGATCTGAGGAAGTTTTTCAACGATCTGCTGACTAGTGGTGTGCGTGGCTAATCTGACCCATCCCTTCCCACAGAGAATTCTCCAAGGAGCGAGAGAAGGCAAAAGCCCGGGGCGACTTCCAAAAGCTACGGGAGAAGCAGCAAATGGAGGAAGATCTGAAAGGCTACCTGGATTGGATCACGCAGGCCGAAGACATTGAGCCTGATGAGGAAGGGGATGAGATAGACGACAAACACACCCGTAAGGGCTCCCATTGTAGCCCTTCCCTGCTCACACACACAGCCCGCCCTGCTCTACCAAAGAATGATGCTCTGCTGCTGCGCCTGGGCATGGTGCAGTCGCTGCCCTGGATGCTGCCATCTGGGCCTTGTGGCAGCTCCGGGTGAGGAGATTAGAGAGGAATCCATCCAAGCTGTGGCAATGCAAGATTAGCAGGAATGGCTAGCAAATTGCCAGCTTGTGATGGGTTCTTGCTGGGGGTGAAAAAGAGAGGGGAGTGTCAGAGATTGTATTCAAGCTGAGGCAAGCAGAGGAACCCCAACAGTTGGGAATGTGTGGGGTGTGCCAAGTGGGAGGTAGGAACAGAGCAGCTGGGCAGAACAGGCAAGGCAGATTGATCCTCTGCTGTGTCTTTTCCTCAGCATTTCTGTCATTTCTCTTTCTCTCCTTCCCCTCTTCTCGCCTTCTGGTGGTTCAGAGAGATGGAGGTTGTGTTCTTCCCCCTGGCCATGCCCAGAACCGGCCAATTAGTGGCAGCGTTTCGCTTGCCTGTGCCCTTCCCCATAGCTCTGATCTGTGGCGGGAGAAAAGGGCACGACGCTCCAAGGGGACCACCTTGGGAACCGAGATAATTAGATGGTTTGGTTCTTGTCTTCCACTTGGGGGTCTCTCAGCTGGTGGTGATATCAGCTAAGGCAGGAATGACAAATAGATGTTTATAAGTGAATATTGTCTTTCCTGTTCAAGCCGCTGGTCTGTTTTCCCTCCTTGATCTGCTTATTCATCTGCTTATTTACTTTGTTTATACCCCTCCTTTCTTTGCAATCGGGCCTTAAAGTGGCTCTTTTCTCCATCGTACCCTCACAACAACCCTGTGAGGCAGGTTAGGTTGAGAGAGTGGCTGACTGGCCCACATTCTTCCGTGGCAGCATAGGGATTTGAACCCGGGTCTCCCAGATCCTAGTCCAACACTCAAACCACTATACCACATAACCCATCTCTGTCTCAGGAACGGAGACTGATTTGGGAGAATCAACATGAAAGCTAACAAACAAATAGGAACTTTGATGCTGAGAATTTAATCCTTCCCCTTTTCTCAGGCATCTTTGTTATGTAACTCATACTGTTTTTTCTCTCCATCCATTTACACTTACCCATCCCCCACCCCCTGTTATCCCTCCTCCCCTCCATTTATCCTCCCATCCATCGTACCTCCCTTATGGAAGGCATGACTGTCGCAGATTTGACGGGGAAGAAGAAAGGCAAGAAATGGTTCAAACACAACAACCACTCCATCGACAGTCACAGTAATTTCCTCATATTCCTCTTTTCTCTTTTCCTTGTTTGAGGTCTAAGCAGCAGAAGACATTCTAAAGATACCACATGTTTCCATTCTATACCCCACCTATGCTTCACCCAGAGTTTATGACGACGTAGTTGATCTCAAAACTTTTTTATTTTAGGCTATTGTTCTTTATTCTTTGTGAACCACCAGATTTTCTTCTTCTTTATGACCATCATGTAGGTAATCCCTTGACTAACTCCATTTCACTCTGAAATGCTATTCTCTCCACTTGACCCCATTCCCTACGATATACCCTCCCTCTAAATATCATTAGAACATCCCTGCTGGCCTAGACCAGCCTCTTGTTTCACACGGAGGCCAACCAGTTGTCCTGGAGGCCTAACGCACAGAGCATAGAGAGGCCAACGCCTTCCTCTCATCTTGCCTCTTGGTACCAGGATCCAGAGCTTTGCTGCCTCTGAACGTAGAGGTTCCCTTTATTCCCCATGGTCATAGATGCAGAGAAGTTAGCCGTGTTAGTCTGTGGTAGCAAAATCAAAAAGAGTCCAGTAGCACCTTTAAGACTAACCAATTTTATTTTAGCATAAGCTTTCGAGAATCACGTTCTCTTCGTCAGATGCCTGGTACAGAGACTGGTCAAATACAGAAGAGGAGGAGAGAGAAGAGGCAATTAGGGGGGGAGGGGGAGGGAGCAATCAAAACATTCCTTTGCTAGTATATGTAAACATCTCCTTTTGGTGTGTGTATCAGTTGGCTTCAAAGGAGTTTGCCCTGTTAGTTTGTAGAAGCCAAACAGCTAGACCATCCAATTTCAATGCAGTATGGGCCTTCGGTAACCACAGCTCTCCCTGCCAGATGCATCTGACAAAGAGATCTGTGGTTCCCGAAAGCCCACGCCAGGTACCACTGAGCTCCCCCAGACCCCACCTCTGTAAAGGAAATCTGTTACCTGTGGTAATGTGATAACCATTCATAGTCCCTATTCAGTCCCAGCTTGACAGAGTCAAATTTGCATATGAATTCCAGTTCAGCAGCCTCCCGTTGGATTTTGTTTTTGAAAGGTTTCTGTTGAACTACAGTGACCTTTAAGTCTTTGATGGAATGTCCTGGTAGATCGAACTGTTCTCCCACTGGTTTCTGGATGTTGCCATTTTTAATGTCAGATTTGTGTCCATGGCTAGCAGCCACAATAGACCTCTCCTTCGTGAATCAGTGGCCATTACTGTGGGTCACTCTAGACGTGACTTCCTTCACGAATTCTTCATGGCCAACCCAGCTTTGAGGAATGGCTTGCATAAGCAATAAGAGAGCTCAAGGGGGCTCGGAAAGCTGCGGCTGGGCAAAGGAGAGCTCCTGCTTTTCTCCCAAGCCTTTCCTCCCCTACAAAAACAGTGTGCCGGGGGTGGTGGCATTTCCCCCCCCCCCGTTCTGCTGCCTCATGTGTACGAAATGCCTCCACGTGGAGCAGACGATTTCCTGTCTCTTGAATGAAATGGGCACTTGCAACAGGCTTGGCTGTAGAATTTAACCCTATAAAGCAATTTGAGCTCATGTAAATGGGGCCCCATGTCTCTGAGCGGGAAGCTCGGTGGAAGGAAGCCTCACTTGTTTTTCTTTCCCCAGCCAGTCTGCCTGCCAGCGAAACCACATCTGTGAATACAGAGAATGTCGGGGATGAAGACCATCATCAGAACCGCTGCTGTGAAATGTGCTTGTGAGTCTGTCTGGCCACAGGGATGAGGGTGGGGAGAGACAATGGGCCGGTGCAAAATGTTGTGTGCTCTGGGGGTGTATCAGGCCGACTCTCGTAAGGAGGCAATTCCAGTCCTCTCCCTTTGCGGCCGCAGCACATTGTGCGCATGCAGAAGGTCCACGTTCAGCCTCTGGCCCTTCCAGTGTAGTGAATCGTGAGCTGTTGGGCTGGGAAATACCTTTGTGTGAGATATGGGGAGTGGCTAACAATCGGGCTAGATAGACCAGTGGTCTGGTTTGGTAACTTCTTCTGCTCCAGAGAGGATTTTTCTGCTGCTGAAAATGTGATAAAGGATCAGAAGGTTTCTCTACATTATAAGTATTGAAGATTTCTAAATTTTATTATGTCAGGGCCCTTCTAGCTTGGCGAGGAAGAATTAGTTGCCGGGATTGGTCTAAGATATGTTCATTCTTCAGGCCAAAAATCCAAATGGTTCCCACTCCTTAGTATGATCGATCCACAAGCCCTTCTTAGCTGCTTCCATTCATCATAACTGGCATTTGTGCAGAAAAACGTTCTAGCAAATGGTGCTCAGCGGCTCAGATCTGTCCATATCTCATTTTGCCACCCTTGGTGGAACTCAGCTGTGCTTCCAGATGCCACTGCCTCACCTGTTGGAAAGGTCACTTCTGGCTCTTTTGCACCTGAGGGTGGGGCTGGCAGAGGAAGGCAGAGCCTGGCACGGGGAGGGGTCAACTCCACCATTTCTCTCTCTGCATTCTAGAAGGGATTGGCAGAACAAAGCCTGCGGGCGGGGCAGTGGGAGCAAGAGCCAAGACTGCTCAAGCCCCATCTGATCTGGATCATTCCCTTGTCTGTCACCCTCTGGATACTGGCCCCCCATGGGACATTCTGCCATCCACAGCTGAATTATATTGTTATGTAAGAGTCTCTGGACTCCAGCCTAACCCATAAAACTGAGCAGCAGCAACATAAATTTAGAAGGGAATTCTTGAACATATGTAATTCTTGCTCTTTTTTTTTTTGCCCTAAATCTTCAAGGAAAGTATTCTTTTTTTTCCTAAAGGCCATACCAGGCACAATACTATGAAGACATGTTACCACACATATGGACTCTCTAATTGGGTTTGGAACACCCACCCAGAACCATAACCTTTCCTTTCCCTGCACCTTAGTCAGGGGCGGTGCAAGGGTTTGCGGCACTTGCAGCCGGCCGGCCGGCCGGGCACCCCCCCTGCGTGCACGCAAGCGCGCGCGCACCGGGTTGTGTGATGACATCACGTGTGACGTCATCATGGGAGTGCTCGCTGCTGCTGGCCCGATCGCTGCAGCGGGTGGCCTCCAAGCTCTCCTGCTCGGTAGCCTGCGCCGCCACAGATGCCTGCCCGCAGCGCCTGCGCCCGGCCGGGGGCTTGTGCTGGTGGCGGCGGCGGCGCGGGGCGGGAGGGATAGGAGGCTGCTGCTTTGTGACGCGCGCTTCCGCCCCCCGCGCCTCCTCCGGCACTCCCTCCAGCACCCCGCGCCTGAGGCCACCACCTACCTGGCCTCAATGGGCGTGCCGGCCCTGACCTTAGTAGCCTACAAGCCATATGTCATATGGTTGTACTGTCAAGTATTTTATAAGTAATTTATAACTCCATAGATAAATATGGCTGAATTATATGTACATTTTTTTTATCTTGCCTGATAGCAAAATCTTTAGTTTCTGCTGTTCAGAAATACGCTGTAGACATTCAGTCCAGGAAGTAATATATTGATTACGAAGTAAACTGTATCATGGGCAACTAAAAAGAATGAATCACCTTACAATGAATACAGCAGTGCTTCTCAGGGGGAGTTCTACTAAAAAGGCCCTTCACCTTGGTGGAAGGTAAAGTGTTGCATCCTGGGCTTTTTTTCAGCGGGAACGGAGAGTTCCGGAACCTCTTGAAAATGGTCACATGGCTAGTGGCCCCGCCCCCTGATCTCCTGACAGAGGGGAGTTGAGATTGCCCTCTGCGTGCGGAGGGCCATCTCAACTCCCCTCTGTCTGGAGATCAGGGGGCGGGGCCACCAGCCATGTGACCATTTTCTCCGAGGGCAACCCAATGAGTTCCACCACCTCTTTCCCCAGAAAAAAAGCCCTGGTTGCATCTGAGTAGCATAAAAGAATGTTGATATTTTGTAACAGTTAAATATTTATTTATTTAATTCAATTTATATTCCACCCTCCCCACAACAGCAGGCTTAGGGCGGATTACATACAATATAATACATTAAAATATATATACTTTGAAATACAGATAAAACCACATAAATATTTAAAACAGTATAGCAGCCCTTCTCGAGAAAATCCACCACCCAATCATCTCCACAGATGTTTAACAGAAGGCTGGCTGGTAGATACATCTGGTAGGGAGGGCACATTTTCCTCTATTAGGCCAGTGGGAAGGCCTTAGCCAGCATCAACCGTATGCCTGGTGGAACAGCTCCATCTTGCAGGCCCGGTGGAAAGATAACAAATCTGGCCAGGCCCTGGTCTCTTTAGACACTGTTCCACCAGGTTGGAGCCAGGACTGAAAAGGCCCTGGTTATGGTTGACGCTAGGTGGGCCTTCCTGGGGCCAGGGATCATTAAAAGCTGTTTATTGCTAGACTGAAGCATCCTCTGGGGCTCATATAGGGAGAGGCAGTCCCGCAGATACATTGGTCTCAGTCCGCATAGGGCTTTATAGGTTAATACCAAAACCTTAAAGAGTCCAGTAGCACCTTTAAGACTAACCAATTTTATTGCAGCAAAAGCTTTCGAGAATCAAGTTCTCTTCGTTGGTACTCCACCGGTAACCAATGCAGCTGGCGCAGTACCGGTGTTATGTGTGCATTAGAAGGCACTCTGATGATGACACGCGCCGCTGCATTTTGGACCAATTGCAACCGCCGGATCAGGTTCAAGGGAAGCCCTGTGTAGAGCGTGTTACAGTAGTCTAGCCGAGAGGTGACCATTGCCTGAACCACTGTAGTTAAGTCGCGGGCTGAGAGATAGGGAGCGAGCTGTCTGGTCTGTCGGAAATGGAAGAAAGAGGACCTGGCCACCATTGCGACCATCTTTAAGGAGGCATCCAGGATCACCCCCAGGCTCCCACCTCTCGGAGCCAGTGTAAGTATGGTCCCATCGAGTGTAGGAATCCAGGGTCCCAAATCCACGCTCCCGCGACCGACGTACAGAATCTCTGTCTTCAAGGGGTCTAATTTCAGCCAACTCTGCCTCAGCCATCCAGCCACGGCTTCAAAAGCATGCTCCAGGACAACTGGGGCCGATCCAGGCCAGCCGTCCATCAACAGATATAGCTGGGTGTCCTCAGCATATTGATGACACCCAAGCCCAAAACTTCACACCGGCTGGGTGAGGGAGCCCATATAGATATTAAACAAGTGAGAAGCTGCCCGCGCCACTCGCCTGCCCGGCTGAGGGGGCATCCAGCTTGCCGGGCGCTCCCTGTCCTGTGGGACAGGCGAATGGCACAGGCGGCTTCTCAGCCCTGCATGCCACTCACTTGCCTAGCAGGACAGGGAGCGCGTGGCAAGTCAGCCACCCCCTCAGCCGGGCAGGTGAATGGCACGGAGACCTGGGAGGCCGCCTGCGCCATTCGCCTGCCCAGGAGGACAGGGAGCGCGCGACAAGCCGGCCACCCCCTCAGCGGGACAGGTGAGTGGCGCAGGTGGCCTCCCAGCTCTCTGTGCCATTCACCTGCCCGGCTGAGGGGGCAGCTGGCTTGCCGTGTGCTCCCTGTCCTCCTGGGCAGGCGAATGGTGCGGGTGGCCGCTCAGCCGCCCGCACTGCCTCCGGTGCGCTCCCGGCAGCTGGCAGCTGTGCCTGGCGCCCCCTCTTTGGCGGCGCTGGGAGCAGACTACCCCCCCTGCCCCCCCTCGATTCGGCCCTGTGATGAATGATTCACAAATCAGAATGCAGCTACAAAAGCATCTCTTGATGTTAATGACAATTTACTGATGGTTAGCAAGATGTGAGTCCACTGGCACCGTAGGGACCAACAAGATTTTCAGAGTGTCAGCTTTCAAGAGTCAGAGCTTCTTTCTCCATGCACATAATGAAGGGACTCTGACTCTTGAAAGCTGACACTCTGAAAATCTTGTTGGTCCCTAAGGTGCCACTGGACTCAAATCCTGCTATTCTACTGCAGACCAACAAGGCTGCCCTCCTAACTATACTGAAGGTTAGGTGATTCTGAAGTGGTATTCACCATAACTTCCTGCATGCTCTTGGGGATCTAAGTTTCACCTGTGAGCCTTCTTGATAATCCCCGGGGCATGCACCCAGGTACAACGTACGGTGTAGTTAGGTCAAAGGGCTGGCCATAATGGATTTCACTTTGCCCTGTCGTACTGTTTCCTCTCACCCCGCTCCTGTACTTAACAGCTTAACATGTAGCTAGGGGAGCTTTCCCTGGCATGGAGATACAGTGATAGGAGAAGCGTCATGTATGCAGCATACCTGTCACGTTTGTATTCTGCATTTTGTACTGGTCAATGCTGTTTGCCAGAATTGTATGCTGTGTACATCTGTGTAGATCATCTGAGAGTGTCTTAACTTCTGATATTAATTGCAGGAGAGCCAGTGGGCCCCTCCATTATCTGTTGAAAATAATGTACTTTCACTTTTTCCAGCAAGCTTCCTTGAGGAAAGCTGCTAGCAGCCAACATTGTAACTTTCCCAGAGACTGGGATATTTTGCTTTGTGCTTCATGTAGTTTAAACTAATCTGTTCCCATGTAACCTTTTTGAGAGTTTCGCGCCAGAATGCCAACAGACCCTGGAGGGCGGGAAGTTTCCTTATAATTAGTAATGCCTTTGTTTGAATTGTCACTTCTGCCAATTGCTACGAACACCTGTACTGTATGGATCTCAGTAAAGCTACTTCAACTGGAACACCTGCATGTTAACTGTGGAGGGCTTGAGGGACCTAACTGCCAGGGATTGACAAGAAGTTTTCCATCTGCTGGATTTCTTCATAAATGTACAGGAGGAAGACTAGTCAAAAACTGGGAATCCTCTTTTAAGTTTGGCGGCATATCTGTGAATTATGAAACAGTGTACATTTGGATAGCATTTCTCTGTGAATAGCTGTCCTCGTACCCCCGATAAGAGCACACAACTTTCCTAGTGGGTAAGAGATCTCTGCAATTGATAGCTTTGTTTGACTTCTTCTTTTTTTGTCTCCTATTTCACAGAGGCAAGCTCTCAAAGACTAAATCTGGGTGAGTAGTACTTCTTCAATCCTGACCTGGATAGACCAGGCAAGCCTGATCTTGGAAGCTAAGCAGGGTTGGCCTTGGTTAATAATTGGATAGGAGCCCTCCAAGGAAGACCAGGGTCACTATGCAGAGGCAGGCAATGGCAAACTGCCTCTGTTTGCCTTGAAAATCTCAGCAGGGGTTGCCGTAAGCCAGCTATGACTTGATGGCGCTTTCCACCATCACTGCCACCACCAGTGCTTCCCATTTGCTGCAAACCTGGCCTGGGAAGCCAGTACTCTGTGGTGTTTTATCAGCAGGCTCTGTTTTCCCCTTTCCACTGCAGCCGCCGACTGCGCCGCATGAACCGCCTCTTCCGGAAAAGATGCCGCCTGGCTGTCAAATCTGTCACTTTCTATTGGATGGTCCTGCTCCTCGTCTTTCTTAACACCCTCACCATTGCCTCTGAGCATTACAACCAGCCCGACTGGCTCACAGAGATTCAAGGTGAGAGTGGGGACTTCGGGAGGCCCAGCAAAGGAGCATCAGCCAGGGGCAGGGGAGGGGCTGGCTGTGACCAGTCATTGCCAGACCACGCACGCATCCGCAGTTTTGAACCCAGTTACAGGTGTCTTCAAATGTCCAGGGTGGGGGAGGGGGGACCAAATGGCTTTTCTCAACTTTCGGAGGTCTCAATCACTACTTACTTGCCTGAGCAGAGATGAACAAGCATCCCTGGCTATATAGCCATTTTGAGAAAATTTGATCTATAGGAATCTTTTTCTTATATCTTTTAAAAATATGTAATAATAATAATAATAGTCATAAATAGCCTATAAGTAATAATCAGTTATACAGCTGCATCGTAACTGATATGACGTGTGGCGCTGCTTGTATATTGACTGGCAGTGGCTTGCCTGAGACTGATTCCAGGTGTACTCACCCCACTGACTCTCCTTTACACCTTCTGCCCCACACAGCTTATGCCAACAAAGTTCTTCTCTCACTGTTCACCCTGGAGATGCTTCTAAAGATGTACAGCCTGGGCCTACAGGCCTACTTTGTCAGCTTTTTCAACCGCTTTGACTGCTTTGTGGTGTGCGGCGGTATCCTGGAGACCGTCTTGGTAGAGTTTGAAATCATGCAGCCTCTTGGCATCTCCGTGCTTCGCTGTGTCCGCCTCTTGCGGATCTTCAAGGTTACCAGGTCTGGTGATGTTATGGGCTGATATTGGTTGGGGATGAGATGCTCAAGATTGTCATATATGGCAAGGTGAAACGGAAGTTTTGCGGAAGCATCTGATACATGTTTTATGTAGCATGAAGGATTGTGAGAAAGTGATAGAAGTTATTCTTTGTTTATTTGCTGTATTTATACCCAGCTCTTTCTCCAAATTGTTCAAAGTGGCTCCCCTCTGATATTGCTAGTTCTGTTGAGGCTCAGATTCCCTGGGGCACGCATGCCTCCTGAGGGGTGCTGCTGGAATCTGGAGGTGCCTAGTGACTTCCTAGAAGGAGGTCTCCGGTCTCCCCTGCTATCCGATTTTCAATGCAAAATGTTCACCTCACAGTTGCTATAGAGAATGAAAGAAAGAGACTAAATCAGGAATCCCATGCTGGAAAAGAGAAGAGCTGAAACTGGAGAAGGAAGCCCCTGAATTGCTACTTGTCCCTTTGTTTCTGGCTCCTTAACTTCAGATTTAAGTTATTAGATAGAATCTGAGAAGGAAGCCCGATCTCTGAAGCTTCCAGTGGAACCCTGGACCCAGCAAATCTGTTCCCGTCCAGTCTCCCATCCAAGCAGCTTATAGGCCCAGATCTATTTAACTTCATTAGCATATCTTGCTGAGAGGGCTTGAAGCAATCACCCCGACATTCAGAGAAAATGTCCTCCGTGGAAGGAGCCCAAGCTTCCCTTCTCCGCAGAGCTCTCAGCCATAGTGCCCTTTAGCAGAAGCTCTCCCTCCTCAGCCAGCCCCATGAGAAGCGCTTATAGGTCATACCAGAGCTTCCTTCACCCTCTGAAAAAAGGGAGGGGGGTGCAGGCTCCCTGTTCTGGCCATCTCCTGTCAAAGGTTCCTGGTCTAGGAGCTGCTCAGCTGCTGCCTTACAACCGTATTATGGACCATTCTCTAACAACCAGTTGTACTTTTGAGATAGCTGGCACCCCCACCCCTCCCCAAGACAATCTGCTGCATGTTCCTGAAGTAGGGTTGCCCCAGTGGGGCATAATGCCATAGAGTCCCCCCTCTGAAACAGCCACGTTCTCCAGGGGAGATCAGTTGTAATTCTGGGAGGTCTCCAGGCCCTGCCTGGAGGCTGGCAACCCTATCACATGCCCATTCACCTGTCCCCCGTTTACCTTCCAGGCACTGGGCCTCGCTAAGCAACCTTGTGGCCTCCTTGCTGAACTCCATGAAGTCCATCGCTTCTCTGCTTCTTCTGCTCTTCCTCTTCATCATTATCTTCTCCTTGCTGGGCATGCAGCTCTTTGGGGGCAAGTTCAACTTTGACGAGACCCAGACCAAGCGCAGCACCTTTGATACTTTCCCCCAGGCCTTGCTGACTGTCTTCCAGGTACGAGCGCGCATGGAATGGGAGAAGGGCTGGCATCAGTGGGGCGGGGAGCTTTTCTGGAGACCCACCAAAATAGGAGGCTTCTGGCAGGCAGAGGTATGAAAGACTGAAAGTCCCGTGGAGTAACGTGTTACAGTTTGAGTAGGTATCTCTTACAGACTTGTGATGTGTAATTCCTCAGGGCCAAAGTCAATGTTTTATGAAAGAGGAGGGGTCATTTAAAATGCAGAATGGATTGGTAGGGGGAGGGAGTAGCTGCTGCTTCTTCCTCCTGCACTTTTTTGCCTATCATCTGCTTTTTCCCTGGTGCAACTCCACAACTGGAAGCAAGGCCAGATGGGAGAAAGACAGCTTTCCAGCTTCCCCCCCCCCCAAATCTTCCCCCATCCATGCTGCGTTTCAGTCTCCCCCCACCCCACGTCACTTTGTATAGATTTGGCAGACTAAGCCAGGGGAGGGAAGGCAGTAGGGTATAGCCTGATTTTATTAGATCTTGGAAGCTAAGCAGGGTTGATGTTTGGATGGGAAACCTCCATGGAAACTCCACAGAGGAAGGCAATGGCAAACCACCTCTACTTCTCACTTGAAAACCACTTGGTGGTGTCGCCGTAAGTCAATTGTGATATGACAGCATGTATGTACATAGGACTAAGCCTATCACCAGTACAGCTAGTTTAAAAATATGATTGTAACTTCTGAAGAATGTATAGGTCTTATTTCCTCCCACTCAACAACAACAGTAATAGGAGGAGCAATTGGTCCTGGTGCATTAAAATCTTGGGGAAGGTACATACTTCAAAAATTAGTTTTTCACAAGTATACAGTGTACGACTATATTGTGTACCTGTTAAAATTCTAATATATGGACCAGCCCACAGTTACCTGACAAGTAGAATGGCGGCAATGTTTGTCTTTGACTGATAAGATCCAAATTCAAATTTCTTCTCAGTTATGAAGCTCATTGAATGGCCTTGGACTAGCCACTATCTTTCAGACTAACCTACCACGTACAGTGGTTTTGAGGATAAAATTGGGGTCCTTGGACTGAGCTCCTTGGTGGAAGGGTGTTAGCTAACTACAAAGTTATGTGAATAACCAAAGACAGACAAGAGGCTGCGTAGCTGAAACATGTTACTACAAAGCCCGTTGTGTGAAAAAATACACCGAACTCTAGAAAACTGATTTGGCAGGTCCCCTCCCAACGGCAAGCAGGCACTTTGCAGCAGCCTAGAGGCCAGGGCGCTGAGGGGAGGCAGGGGGAAGAGTGCTTAGGCCTCCCAAAGCAAAGCAAAGCACTTCGCAGTGGCCCCGAGGCTAGAGTCGTCAGCAATGCACCTGTGAAAGGCTAAAAAGTTAGTCGTCGCCAATACGGCTTGCCTTTTATATAGTAGGATTCTTTGTTCGATGAAGTGGGGATGGCTGTCTTGATACAGTGTAATAAAACCCTTCTGGGCAACCCCAGGTTCTCGCCACTGTAATACTGCAAGTAGCCCTGCTCTAGAGTGCTTGTAGAACAACAGCTTTATCGTCCCCTCTGCCCATGCAACAGATCCTGACGGGAGAGGATTGGAATGCGGTGATGTATGATGGCATCATGGCCTACGGTGGCCCCTATTTTCCAGGCATGCTGGTCTGCGTGTATTTCATCATCCTCTTCATTTGTGGAAACTGTATCCTTTGATAGTTGGCTTGACAGAAGGGCCTGTGCTGTCAGGCAAGAACGCCAGAACAAAATGGACAATGTTGGCCATGAAAATATGTTCACATTGGTGAAATGAGTGCAAATATAGGTCAGATGGTACCTGTTATTTCTATTCTGCCCATATTTTGTATATCTTAAACAAGTACTGTGAACATCGAAGCAGGGCCAGATTGACGGGGGGCAGGCGGGGTAGTCTGCCCCCAGCGCCTCCAAAGAGGGGGTGCTGGGCGCAGCTGCCAGCCCCAGGAGCGTGTGGGCAGCAGGACAGGGGGCAGCTTGCCACGCGCCCCCTGTCCTGCGGGGCAGATGAAAGGCAGTGCAAGTGGCTGGGAGGCCGCCCATGCCATTCACCTGCCTCGCAGGACAGGGGCCACGTGGCAAGCCGGCTGCCCCCTGTCCTGCAGGGCAGGCGAATGGTGCGGGCAGCCTCCCAGCCACTTGTGCTGCCGCCGCCAGCTCTGCGGTGCACCGGGACAGCCGGCTTGCCACAGGGTGGCATGCACCGCCCTGCGTGATGACATCATGGAAGTGGCATCATCATGCAGTGCAGGGAGTGTGCATGCGCTGTGCGCACACGAGTGGCCAGTCTTCATTTGCCCTGGGCACCAGCAACCATAGATCCAGCCCTGCATCTAAGTTATCCCACTCTACTAGTAGCTCTGGTTTTCTATGCATTTGTCAGCATTAGCATGAAGTTTTGAGTGGTTTTTATACTGGGCAATAACAACACACATGCATCTGTTGCAGTCTGTATTTTGTTTCACACATGCATACACATCTGGCCACTATTTCCGTTACAGACAGGTGTTAATGCAGTTTTTGTGTTGGTGTCACATAACTAAGGTTGGTGCTTCTTTCGGACAACTTCATCTGGGTCGTATTTCAGAAATAAATAGTATAAACTTAGCCCCCTATTCTGTGACTTGCCCCCCCCCTGAGTAAGCATCCAAGCCTTTTATAATTAGAGCTTTCATGGATGTGTCCTTGGCACATCGAGGTTCCCCAGCCCTTTATATCTCCTCCTCAGTTTGCATCATCCCTTCCAGATGCTCTGAGCAGCCGCCTTCCAGAAGCAGGGACAGCATGGGTTCCAGTTCAGTCATGAGCCTTTTTGGCTGATAAACATAGACCCAAGCAGACCTTTCCACATTTGAACGAGAGCTGCTTGGTAGGCGCATGCTGCTTCCGTGGCAGTGTTTGAGCAGGCCTCAGGTGTTGTGGTTCTGTATTGGGGGTGGGTGGTTTCTTTCCACGTGAATGACCTTTTCTTGAGCTTTCACTCCCAGATATCCTCCTCAATGTCTTCTTGGCCATTGCTGTGGACAATCTTGCAGATGCAGACAGTATAAATGCCTCAAAAAAGAAGAAGTAAGAGCGGGCCCTAATCTGAGAAGTGACATGGGGCATCATGGATTGTGGGTTGGGAAGGGAACCAAGAGCTCCAGGCTCTACTCCAATGGAGGAAGATATTGAGATCTTGCAGAAGAAGATAATTTGGGCTCAAATACTGTCTGTAGCTTTTTAGAGGCGCATGGGAGGGTGGAATCAACTGGCTAGATTTAATACTAGAGCATTATAGCACTGAAGAGAGAGTTCAAGGGATTCTTGTGGACTGCTGTTATGCCACTGGGTGCCAAACCAATGAAGGACACAGCACCACAGTTAAGGTCACAAATTAATTGGTTTGGCCTGTTACAAGTGTGGCAATAACCTCCAAGAACACTTTTCTGTTCAATCATGTTCACTGTTAACAGCTTATTGAGGCCTAACTAGGAACTTAGCTACACGTTACATTTTCCTCCTATCCTCCACAGGTCCCTGTGATCCCATGTGCATGGTGAATTCTGTGCTAGCAATTTCATTCCCAGGCAACCTCATGACGGGCTCAGCTTGGATCAGGACGGCAGCGCACAGAGCGAGGGGGACTTAAGCCTTCATCTTGTGTAGTTTTCTTGATCTGAAAAACAACCCCCATGGGGTGCTGTTTGTCTAACCAGGAAAACTATCTGTATCGATGGGTCCCAAAGGGGCAATTTCAGGTCCGGAAAATATCATTGGGTAGGGGAGGATTAAACTCCCTTTCTGAGTACACCGTGGTCCCAAATCTGAATCTGTCCACGTGTTCCTGGGAATTAAGATTCCACTACAGAACTTGCAAAGCACCCCAGATCATGTGGACCCAGGGAGTACATAAGGAAAATGAAACATGTAGTCAGGCCTACCGTCTGTATGCTAATAGAGCAGGGGGAGGTCATTATTGTGTTACTCTCTGGTGTTTTCTTAGATGGTGGTACAGTAGACCCTCACCATTTGCAGTTTCATTATTCGCAGTTTCACATTCACAGTCTGGTTGTGTGATGTGATCTGCAGCCTGGTTTTACTCCTACTTCACCATCATCTTAAACCGCTCTGAGTGGACATTAAGTTGTCCTGAAGGGCAGTATATAAATCGAATGTTATTATTATGTTATTATCTTAATCACTGCATCATTAAATTTTGTGGGGATTTTGGTCGTTTGCTACTGGGAGGCAGCAGACCCCCTGCCACTCAGTATTCATGGATGGTGCCATTTGCGGTGATCCCAGGAATGGATCCCTCATGAATGGAAAGGGTCAACTGTACCTCTGTCACTCCTACGGTCCTCCATCTCCGTAGGTTTCACATCCCCATTATTCCTGTTTTTATACTGGACTCAGATACCCGAGAAGCTCCAGCATTCCAACTAAGTACTGTTTTTTCTCTGAAATGCTTGAGGTCCAGCCAAACTGCCCATGGCATTCTTTCATACTTTGTCAATGTCAAGGCTGTGGTGTGTTTAATGTCATGGTGCATCTCCGGCCAGGTACAGTTTTATTGTGACCTTCTGGAATTCCCCTGTTCCTCCCCGTATCATAAACATCTCAGTGGTACCCGTGCAGACCATGCTATTCATCAGGAAACTCCCAGCTTGCTCAGGGATTTACTCAAAGTTCGTCCCTGGTTGCTTTCTGCATAGCATTCTGCAAATCTTTTGGCTTTGCTTTTCGGTGACAAAATGGTTCCACTCTGGTCGTGGTCTGAGGTGCATATGTTTGACCTCTCAACCTGCATGGTCACAGAAAAAATGTCTAACAACAGTTGTTGGCCTAATGCAACAGAGGCAGTCTCTCTCTGAAAATCAGGTGCTAGAGACAAAGAGGGGGTGGGTGCCTGTACGCCCTGCTTGCGGGCTTCCTAGATAGGGTGAGGCTTTCTCAGTTGCGGCACTAAAATCATGGAACTGGCTCCCCAGGGACGTTCATTTGTCCTCTTCTATCAACTGTCTTCCCCCAGCGGGTGAAGGTGTTTCTGTGCGGTCTGGTATCCCCTCAATAACCCCTTCTTCCCACGTTTTGTTTTTCCCTGTGCATACTTGAGATGATCTTTGGGGGATTGCCTTAATGATGAAGAGAAGGGGTGGGGGAGAAAGACTTTGGCCCTTTCCATCCCTTCTGGTTTCTCCTTGGAAAAAAACCACCCCCTTTAGCTGCTTCTGCTCCTCCTGGGGAAAACATAAGGGTTCCAGATCTCAAGTGTAAGTCTGAGTCTTGTGTTTTCTTCTTCATCTTCTAACACCATCTTCTGTCTTCTCCCTGGTGGCAATACAGAGGGACCCCAACAGAAGGGGAGGAAAGCAGTGAAAAAGACGAGAAAAGTGTGAAGGTGAGAACCAGATCCCCGCATTAGAGCAAAAAACAAGTTGCAGTTTGATTTGATTGAAATTCCAAGGGATGGGAGTTCCATGTTTGTGGGGACATCCATTTAGAACACCCTTTGTGTGCTGTGGCTGAACAAACAGCACAGCCAGCACGTGCTCATGGCTGGGTACAGCAGTTGCGGGCCAGGCGCGGCAGGCAGCCAGGGTGACGCGCATGCGTCCTCCCAGCCCTCCCACTCAGTTGCTCCGCGCGCTGCCCCGGCTGCCTGCCATGCCTGGCCCGCAGCTGCTATGCCCGGCCGGGAGCATGTGCTGCTGGTGGAGGCAGCACGGGACAGCTGGGAGGCTGCAGCAGCTCAGCTGCGGGCCAGGCATGGCAGGTGGCTGGGGCGGCACGTAGGCGGCTTCCCAGCCCTCCCGCTCAGCCGCCAGTGCTGCCGCTGCCAGCTCCACTGCATGTGCCCCCACTCCCGGTCAGCACTTGAGGTGGCTGCTGGCACCACCTCCATGGATGCGCCGGCCCTGTCTGGACTCTACCATAGTTTTCTGTGCATAGGGAATTTTTAAAGAAAAGATATCTTAGGGCTCAGCTGCACTGTATAGTTTCTTCCATGATTATTTTTAACAATTTTCTCTCTCTCTTTCCCTTGTCCTCCTCCTCGTTGAAGCAATCCTGGTAGTTAAAGTTGCCAAAACAAAACCCTTTAAAATGAACTCTGTAGTTGAGCCCTAAGCCTCATAGCCCAGACATAAGTTTACTTGCGTTACATATAACATTTTCTTTGCACCCTCTTTGGATCTGCCTCAGGTCCTACCTATCAGATATATACTGGGAGTTATGAGTGGAACTTTGTTTCCAGGTGCTTGGGGGTCAAATTTGGATTGAGACTGCAGCACATGAGGAGAGGGGACTTGTGTCTCCCGTCCTCCTGTGCTATTTTCTTGACCTAAGCGGCCACAGGAGGGTGCAATTTACCTTCTTGGGGAAACTTATCTGTAGCTGATCAGCATACGTAAGCATCTCCAAGTGGACAAATAGAAGATCAGGTAAGCTAGACATGGAGCGTAGAAAGGAAATTAAACAGGAATCATATTTCTCGTTTACTTTGGCGATTTCTAAAGGTACCCCAAATAATAATAATGGAACTACCTTGGCTTTAAATGCCTGGATGGCAGCTGGCAGGTATTTGCCTCCTGATGTCTGGAAAAATCTCAGGAGGGCTGCTGAGTGTATGGATGCCAACTTCATGACATCAGTCATATGGCTTGTCCATGACATGCTATAAGAAAAAAGAACACCCAGGTACCGAAATGCATTGACCTGCTCAGTTAAGTGGCCATCCATGTTCCGTGGGAAGTGACGAGGTTGGACACCTTTACAAAATATCATAACTTTAGTCTTTTGATAGTTAAGATCTAAAGACTTCTGAGAGCAATAAAGCACAAATGCATCTAGTAAATGTTTTAACCCCACATAGAAGCTCCGGTCAGGAAAAGTCACATGGGTTCCAAGCATGGAATTTTCAGGACTTTAAGTTCCGTGCTTGGAACTCAGTTCCCAGACATGTGGGGAGCAGGACTGCAGCATATGAGGAGAAGGGGCTTAGGAGGAAACCTGGGATGGACCAAGGAGGATGTCAGGAAAGTGTAGCGAGGCTCTGGCAGCATCCTCTTCTGCCAGTTAGTCTCTGTACTAACTAGCCTGTAACTTCAAGGCAAAAAACAGTAGAAGACAAACAACCTGTACGCACACACATGAGCATATGTGCATACACACACAGCGCATTTCACCATGTTCATTCTCTACAGGGCATGTCTAAAGCCATGAATGCGTCAAGTGTGCCCGAAAGGTGGAAATGCAGTGGTCTGGCTATCCTGAAAACTCTTAGGGCTCCAAACAGGCCTGCATCCAGATCTTCAAAGCATGATGCATTGCTCTTAAGGCTTACAAGTCAGAGTTTCTTATCTGGTCTTATAGTTTGTTTGCTGTAAGGTGCCACAACATGACAGAAACACTGCATGTATCTATTTATCTTGCATGAAAGTAGATGTGAACTTGTCCAAATGAGCAGAGAAATTTTTTTTGCTTCATCCGTCTATGGTTACTGTATTTAGTATACTAGAGGCATTCTAGCACCCCCCCCCCCACCCGGGTCAAATCGAATTTTTCCTTGAATCTGAGCAGGCAACAGTGGCATAGGGTACGTTTTCTGCTCCTGCTTTCTTCTCTAATCGAGTTTAATCTGTCTCCTTGAATGGTATGGATGTGGTGGATAAGCTGCCTTAGGCAGGGAGCAGAGCTAAGGGTCGTGCAGTGTTTCAGACATGTGGACAGGGCTGGCCCAAGCCACTGAGGCACAATATTCAAATGGCAGGTACGTGCATGTGTGCAGACAGCCCCAACTGGAACGGCAGCAGAGGGGAGGACCCGAAACAACGGGCTTTAATTACATGCAGAAAGGTACCGGCTGGATATTAGGAAAAACGTTTTCATGGTCAGAGTAGTTCAAAGGTGGAATCAGCTGCCTAGGGAGGTGGTGAGCTCCCCCTCACTGGCAGTTTTCAAGAAGAGGCTGAATGAACACTTGTCAGGGATGCTTTAAGGCTCATCCTGCATTGGGCAGGGGGCTGGACTAGAAGGTCTGGGTGGCCCCTTCCAACTGTTCTGTGATTCTTATCTCAGTGGGGAGGGGATGCCGTAGTGCTCACTCTCCAAAGCAGCCATTATTTCCAGGGGATCTGATCTTTGTAGTCTGGAGATCAGTTGTACTTCTGGGAGAATTCCAGGCCCCACCTGCGAGTTGGCAAGCCTAGGAGACTACCTCATAGGGAACACCCCCTCAGGCTCCACCCCCCAAATCTCCAGGAATTTCCCAGCCCAGAGTTGGCAAGGCGCCTCCTCAATAGCCCCTGCATGTGGGACAACCTTGCAGGTCCACGTAGCGGTGCTGTTCTCTGCTGGGTTCCTGAGCTGAGCACCCCTACGTAGCAGGTGGAAGCACAATGGTCAGAAAGCTCTGGAGACGAGTGGGCTCTCTCTCTCGGAGTCTATCCATTGGCGGTACCCCAAATCTTCTTTCTCCTCAGGTGGATTGCGGCGAGGAAGAAGAGGAGGAAGGCAGTGCAGAAGAAGGTGAGGAAGGGATCTTTTTAAAAAGAAGATGGTTCTAATTTATTTCAGTGTAATAGTTTTTTTGGGTGTTGTCTTCAAAAGCTTTCCAAATGGAAAATGCATGAGTATGCCCCCCTTATGCAACAGAAATGTTTTAATGATACGCACCCAATACCCATTCTCCCACCCTCTATCACTCGCTAAAACTCTTCAACAAAGGTTCAAAGCAATCCGTTGGGAAGCAATTTTATGGGATGCTAGACCTTTCCTCTCACTGTAAGAATGCTTCCTTTAGAAACCAGAGATACTTGGATTTCATTTATATACAGGATTAGCGGATTTTATTTGGGATGGGGGACTGTGAGAGTGATGAAGATCATAGGGAATAGGGCACAAGGCCTAGTGTGGCAGTGGAGTCTCAAGGCTTAAAGTAACTCCTACCTTCTGTCCAGTTTGTAATGGGAATGTAAAACTTGCGTTGGCCAAAATGCTCATTTGCATTACAAATGCCTCTCTTCTCCAAAAGCAAAATGTATGTAGTAGCTTTCATCAGGACCAACCAAAATAATACAAAATAGTGGGCAAGCTTTCAAATACCTTTATCAAGCTAGATGTTAAAAGGGGTGGGGGTGGGGGAGTTCCTTCAGGCCCTTACCACGAGGCCTCTTCTCTGCATTCTCTGTAGACGTCTATTGAGACCTGCCTGGCATTCTACACAGGATGCAGAGAAATCTTCAGCTTAGAATCGGAGGCATCTTTTTTTTTCTCCCCCCACCCTTTTTCAAACATCCAAACTGTTGGCCAAGCTAGATGTGATGGCATCCTTGGGTCCGCCACGATAACGTGGCTGCCATTCGAAAGTTATTTTAAAAAGCCGCGAGGGACCGATTCTGATTGGGCCTGCAGCATGGTGGCCTGCGGTGCTGTTGTTTCCCCTTCCTGCCTTACCAGGTGCCAAAATGGCTGCCCCCTGCAGCTGTTCTGTCACTTGAAAAGGCATGGGAGGGGGGACCGCTGCATTGTGGGTCCGATAGGCTTCCCAGCCTGTAGCTGGCAACCTCTGGGAGAGGCCTGGCACACACTGGCCCATTTCACATCCAGTCTTTGCCCCGTTTTCACTACCTGTTTCGCTTCCCATGTTTGTCTGTGTTTTACACTCATGAGGTAGTCATGTGTCGCTGCACTGGACTTTGCTCGGGGCATCCCCGATTCTTCTCGCTGTGGACATGCCCCGATTTTTATTTGAATCAGCTGTAGAGTCGAGGTTAGTCCAATTCATGTCAGTGTGTACACTTTTGTTCCCCCCACCTTTCCCTTCTTCTTGGTAATTGATTGGTCGCAGCTGATTTAACAGCACCCACCCGGATCACTCTCTTCTTTGGGGGGGGGGGATTTTAAAGGGGCAGTAACGTTTCAGCGTTATTTTGTTCCCTGTGCACCACAATTTTTAAAATATCTACTATCCCCTCACTATTTCAGCTTTGTTGGCATCCCTCCTCAGAATCTCTGCAGAGTAAACGTTCTCTCTTTTTTTCACATGGACAGATCCATTTAAGCGATGGATCTATCACCCCGTCTCCATTTTCTCTTGCAATGAATTTGTTATGTCATGTCTGTCTACTTACATCGTCCCTCCTCTGTGTCACTACCGCTTTACCTCCTCCTTTATATTTTTATTCATAATGAGCAGTAACATTTCAGCGCTGCTTCCAATGAAGCAGCGATGTGCAGAGGAAGGGATGTGTGCCCCCCCCTTTAAATGTCCTCCTAACTTTTGAAACATTTTGCTTTTCTGATCTGACCTACCCCTTTCCCTTTAGGTGATTTCTAAGAGTGGATCTAATGGATCCAAACCTTTCAGAGCACCCCGAGTGCTTTCCCATTTATTTTTAATAACCAAGGTCGTAACTGTGTATCATGAGCTTAACCCCCCCCCTTTCCCCTTGTTTCATAGGGCTACTTTTCTAACTGTAATGGCTGCAAAAAATGTGTCAATAATGTGCACCAGGAGGCACAGGGTTTCTTATTCAAAATAAGTCTTGACATAACAAAGAAAAAAAATCAAACCGTGATGTGGATTTCAGAGTCCATAAAACCCGCTACTAAACTGGTGCCTAATTCCAAGTATAAAATCAAATGCAGGACAGCAAATTGAACTTGTTGTTAAAAGTGTAAAACATGCTAGCGCAAAGCCGATGCCACTGCGATCGCCGCGACTGCTCAGTAATGGCGATTTAAAACATGAGTGGGAAATCAGCCACTGGCATGCTGACGTCACTCCTGATAAAAACCGGAAGTGATACCTTTGGATACTTTAGTTTTTTAGAAGAACTGGATAGTTTTACCGTAGAGTTTTTGTAAATGTGGGTGTCCACTATGCCACTTTCAGTTTTTACTGGGAGTGATGTCGGTACACCAACACAACACCGGCATGTGCTCCATTTACCCCCACACCATTTACTCCTGCGGACACCTGAGGCAAAGAGCTAGGATGCCAAGAGGTCTCTTGCTATAGCAGGAGGCCTAGCATCCCTAGGGCCTGATCAGGATTGGGCCCTCATGGCATTTCAAAATAAGTTTATCATGGCAGTGGCATACTCATAGCATCCACAAGAATATTGTCAAGTCTACTTTGGCCCTCGTTCCAGCTATTTCAGAAGCCGAATAGCCCTATCTAAAGTCATAGCAATCTTCAGGTGCCACTTGAAAGCTCTGCTTTGGGGGGTTGTTCCTGCACTTTCATTCCTCTGTGTCCAGACAGGCATGATACTTCAGTTTGTCTGTCCTCACAGCTTAGAAATCTTGTTTATACCTGCCAGCCATTTTACAGATGAAAACAGGAGCGTTCTCGTGTTTCATGGCTGCTTCCACACAGGGCTGGGAAAAGGCACCCCCTGCTGTGGAAGGAGAAGCAAGCGGAATGGAGGTGGATGAGGAAGGCTCAAGAAAGAAAGCTCCAGGAGATCCACAAGTCACGCTGGGAAAGAGCATATGGCATCCTGTGGGAACTCCCAAAAACGCAGGGGGGTCCAGCTGCCTATATGGAGGGGGGGGGGGAACACCCACGAGCCCTATTCTCACATCTAGGGTTGCTGCCTGATTGGGATTGTGGTCTGTTTAACGTGTGAGTGTGTGTCTCCCCCAATACTCAGACTTTTCACAAAAGGAAGCTTAACCCTAAAGAATGGCAACTTGATAGTGAGTACACAGTAACATCATTTTAAAAAGGGCTCCCTAGACTGGGATAGAGCCAACCGTGCAGTTCCTCCAGCAGAACGGCACATCCCCCTGTGGAAGAGAAGGCAGCCATTTCCATCGATTCTCCTCTCCCTCTGCAGACCACCCTTTTGCCATCTGTGCCATTCCTGAGGGTCTGCAGACCCCTCCGCCTCCCAGAACAAAATTTCAGTGGGGCTCAGTGAGTCACAGTAAGGAAGTTCTGCTCTGCTAAGCCTGCAGGTGGTTGTGTGTACCCTGTTGGTAATTTACTGCAGGCTCTAATCCTTTATTAGGCAAGGGTATGAGAAAACAGAGGGGCTGTCCCTGGTGAATAGAGTCCATGGGATCCTTTGCTCTTGTGGATTACAGGCCATGCTCTTCATACGAGCTTCCCTCAATGAGCCCCAGGGGTTACTGTACACTTCTGGCTTTGTGGTTCAGCACTAGGCCAGAAGCACAGAAAGGCTGTTCTGCACGGCTTTCCTGGCCCTGGCCTTCAAAGCCCCCCAGGCGATATTCCCTGTTATCTTTCCGCTCTCAGATCCTGATACAATCCTCTTCTTCCCTCCTCCACCTCCATCATCCTTATCCACTCAATCGTCCGTCAAACCACTCCCATCTCATGTCTCCCTGTTCGATGCCTTAAAATCCTGGCTCAAAACCTGCCTTTCCCAAACCCCTTACTTTTCATCCCATACCGAAACTCTGTGTAACTGAAATGAATGTTTATTCTTCCTATTTATCCTCCTTGCTGCCTTCCTCCTTTCCTTCTGTAGCCTCCCTCTGTGCTGAATTTTAGACTGAAAGCTCCTTGGGACAGGAGTCAGTCTTCTTGTCGCTCCTCACTCAAGCACAATGCAAAGGGACAGCGCTGCCATAGTAAAGACAGGCATCCCTTCACTTTGGGTATCTGGTATCAGAGGAATAATCCCCTGGAATCCTGGCTTTTTTACTGATAGCCAAGCTACAAGTGACGCCTTATGCAGGTTGGACACTTGTCAGCTTCCCTCAAGTTTGGATGGGAAATGTAGGCATCCTTGTTTTACAGCTTGGCTCTCCATTACAGCTGCAAGACCAGGATGCCTACATTTCCCATCAAAACTTGAGGGAAGCTGACAAGTGTCCAACTTGTGTCAGGCGTCAAAGAGGGCTGTACTGGTAGGAAGTGGTCTCAGAGGAATGCATCGGTAGAGGGATAAGGACCTCAGACTCTACATAATGTGCTACTGTGCACTGTGTGTTGCTTTGGGTTCGATCCTACCGAGTAGTTCTGTGTTGTTTAATATTGCTGAATGTCTTAGAATTATTTATGCTCTGTTTCAGCTTTGCTTCAACTCTGTATTAAATTTCTGCTGGCTTTAAATATTTGCAAATTTGCATTTATAGACCCTGTTACATTGTTTGTTGAAATGCCCTTGAAATTGACTGTACCACCTCACAGTGTGTAACTAATCTGCCTTGAGTTTCAGTAAGAAAGGCAAACTATAAATAACTTAAATAAATAAAAAATAAACCATCTGTATCCTTATAGGTGAAGACGAGGAGGACGATGAAGGAGATCAGGAGAGCTTGGCAGAATCTCGCCTGGACAAACTGGAGGATATTCCCAAGGAGAAAGTACTGCCAATTCCTGAAGGAAGCTCTTTTTTCTGTCTCAGCAAGACGAACCCGTTAGTATGGAAGGGAATAAACAAGGGGAAAGGGGTTTTTCTTCCCCCTGCTCTGGGCAGGGGTGACTCAGAGCCTGGGCATAAATATGGAGGGGTTATATAGAGTGAGACCCAGAACAGGGTTGTGTAGATTTGTTTTATGTGTTGCAAGCTTTATTCCCTGACTACTGTGGCTCAGAATAAGATGACAAACTGACTTTACCAGTTTCCTAACTTTGCCCAATTGAAATCAGCTAGTTCCATTCACTTGGATGGTGCGGGTGTTGTTAAATAATCCATTTAGGGCATTACTATTTGATATACCTGACATGTGAGCCAGAGAAAAGGGGCAAAAAGCCCCCGCCCCACTTTCCAATGGCAAAAGCAGGGTGGGAGGGAGATTGGAAACTCCTTCCCCCTCTCCCTCACAGTGCCATGGGAACAAACACATTTAAAGTTGAGTTCCCCAATGTATATCTGCCTGAGACTCCGGTTGGGCACCCATGATCTGACTTACATTGGGCACATTGTGTAGTTTGGTCCTTAGTTCCCATTTGTATAGGGAGAGAGGACATTAATTACCACCAAAATTATGTCTCATTCATGAAGCTTAACAGACTGAGTTCTGATAGTGATTGACCTAGATTTAAAAATTGATGAGTTCCAAATTTTGGACCATTGAGAATCCAAAAAATTAGTATTACAGTTTGTTTCCCAAGCTGTCTGATAGGGAAAGGGTTTAGTTTTTAAATTTACAAGTAAAATTTTATAGATTTTTGACAGAAAACCCTTACAATTATGTGCCTTTGATTTTGTGGGATGTGTCTTCATGTCCCCGTGTGAAAGCAGCCTTAGAGTCTCTGTAAAATTTGAGTGAGTAAATGAATGATGTGCAGCCCAGACTCAGAGCTAAACTACACGAGATGAATTACACGAGGACGCTCAAGTGAAGGGAGACACAATGTTAGCTGGGAAGCATAGTTTAGATGTCACCTCTCTCTACAGAGCTGGCAAAGATCGCTCCTCAGAGGGTTTGTTAATTTCACCTCTTTACAGAGCTGGCAAAGATAGTTCCTCAGAGGGGTTGTTAATAATTGACAGAGCCTTTGTGGAGGCAAAGAGGAAATTAACAAACCCTCTGAGGAGGGTGCCGCTTCCTGGCTAACATTGCGTCTCCCTTCACATGAGTGTCCTTATGTAATTTGCCTTGTGTAGTTTAGCTCTAAGTAGTTAGCATGGAAGTAAAATCTCAGAGTCTCTCTACATGATACTTCTTGCATGAGGACGCTCAAGTGATGGGAGATGCAATGTTAGCTGGGAGGCATAGTTTAAAAGCCAAAGGCTCTGTCAATTTCCTCTCTCCACAGGAGGGTAGTTTGAAAAGCCAGAGCTGATTGCTCCTCAAAGGGTTTGTTAATTTCATTTAATTAACAAACCCTCTGAGGAGCATCTCTGCCAGGTTGTCTTTTTATACTACCCTCCTGTATAGAGGAGACATTGACAGAGCCTTCTGTTCTGTCTTTTTAAACTACGCGTCCCGGCTAACATTGCGACTCACTTGAGCATCCTCATGTAAGAAGTTCATGTATAGTTCACTCTGTCTATTTTCTGTTTGATTTTTGCTGTCAGTTCTGTCCCCAAGACCACGGGTATGGTGAGCAAACCGGCAGAGCCCGGCTTTTCCTCTGACCCACCAGGTGCTTGCCTGTGCTCAGCAGTGGACTCTCCCCTGACCTTCACCGGGATGATCCGCTAGACACCACTCGGTAGTTGCCCAGCTCTTCTCCTAGTCTCAGAAGACTTGGCAGCCTAGAACTTAACCAAGCAGTTGCCTGCTCTTTCCCCGCCAGGCTTCGGGTTTGGTGCCACAGGCTGATTCATCACCACATCTTCACCAACCTCATCCTCGTCTTCATCATTCTCAGTAGCATCTCCCTGGCAGCTGAGGACCCTATCCGGGCACACTCTTTCCGCAATAATGTAAGCCATGTTATGTGGGAA
Source organism: Eublepharis macularius (assembly GCF_028583425.1). Lineage (NCBI taxonomy): Eukaryota > Metazoa > Chordata > Lepidosauria > Squamata > Eublepharidae > Eublepharis > Eublepharis macularius. The sequence goes on along the minus strand of NC_072808.1, from coordinate 24,733,640 downwards.
TGTAATGGGAGTGAAATAGAAAGGGAATGGAAGCGAGAGAAGCATCAGCACTCGCTCCTCTGTTCTCCTCTCTTCCACTTTCTTTCCTTCACTTTTCTTTTGCTCTCTTCTTCCTTTTCTCACCTTACTTAGATTCTGGGCTACTTCGACTATGCCTTCACTGCTATCTTCACTGTTGAGATCCTGCTCAAGGTACCAGATTTAAAGTGGAGAGAAGATGAGGATCAAGGGAAGGGGGGGCATCATTTAGAAAAATGGAGTATATATCCCAGAGGCCAAGCCTGCAAGTTGGCCACAGGCAGGGCTTTTTTTCTGGGAAAAGAGGTGGTGGAACTCAGTGGGTTGCCCTTGGAGAGGGCACCAGCCATGTGACCATTTTCAAGAGGTTCCGGAACTCCGTTCCCCCGCGTTCCAGCTGAAAAAAAGCCCTGGCCACAGGAGCTCACACCCTCACAACCCTGTGATTGCCAAACCAGGCGGAAGGGGATTAGCAACTGCAGACTGATCTCCAAGTAATAATCTCTATGTGGGTTGATGGAGGGTGGGGGGAGAAGGGGGCAGGGCTTCCACATTTCTAAATGTATGTTTCTATTAGGTGTAGTTTTAGTGCTAGTGTTAGGTAGTGATAACCTAGCACAGAACCTAATTTAGAAAGGTCACAAGATAGATTGGCAAATCGGTCTGATCAGTTTTTGCTAGACCGCTTAGCACCTGATGGTTTTTGTGATTCCTGCAAAGAATGCTGGACTAGGTAGAGCTGGAACTGATCTGGCAAGACACTTTTTGATGTTTCTACATTCTTGAAAATTTGCTCTTGTCGCTTAAGGTCACTTAATACCCACCCTTAACTGTTAAGAGATCCACATTCTTACTTACTTTTCTTACTACATCAGCAGACCATGGAGAGGCACGTGTGCACGTACACACACACAGACACACAAAGTAGATTATACAAGACTGAAGTCACCTCACCCCTGGGTGTAGGCATGGCAAGGCTAAGTGTATTTTGTGTTTTTAAAAAATAATTAAAATTTTGCACTGAGAAAAGTTTGATTTCACAACTTGTGTAAATCTCACCAATAAGACCAACCTGCATAACCCATTCTACAATTTGCCCACTTTCCAAGCGGAGCTCCGTGTATAGACTGGGGTGCTTAGCGTGTCTTTGTCCTCAGATGACAGCTTACGGCGCCTTCCTGCACAAGGGCTCGTTTTGCCGGAACTGGTTCAATCTTCTGGATCTGCTTGTGGTCAGTGTGTCGCTCATCTCTTTCGGCATCCAGTAAGTCAGAGTGGGGAGTGGGCAAAAGTCCCTAGGATAGTCTCAGGAGAAAAAGGAGGAGGAATGGACCACCTTAGCCCGTTCCAGAGGGGAAAGGGTGCTGGTGGGATATGCGAGACATGCATCAAAACTGAAATTAACAACCTTTTACAGAAAGCTCCACAGCTCTGTCCTTTCCTTTTTCCATCCTCAGCTCCAGTGCCATCTCTGTGGTGAAGATCTTGCGAGTGCTACGCGTGCTCCGTCCACTCCGAGCCATCAACCGGGCGAAGGGGCTCAAGGTGAGGGACTTAGTCCCAGGGCAGGTGGACCCTAGAAAACGGACCTGACAGCAGGTCTCCCTCTTTCTCTATTCCGTTCCTGTCGACAACATGTAGGCCGGTGATCCCCATTTCTTGGTGCCCAGTTGCTTCTGGAGTCTTAGGGATAAAATCCAAAGGTCTTGATTAGTACAGAAAAACAGGGAGCTTTGGGCCAGTCCCTACTTGCTGATTAACAAGATGCTGAGCTCATCCCAAGCAGGCACATCTCAACTGTGCATCCTCTGCTTGGCCGTAGGCCAGTAGCCTCTTCCAGTGGTGGCTCAAGAAGCAAACCTTGGAAACAGAAATCAAGCAACTTTTCTTCCCCGGAGCAAAGAGCCGATGCCAGCTTTCCTCCATCTCCTTGGCGCAGGAAATGCTTTATGCCTGGGAGGCGTCTCCTTTAGGTCTGCAAGGAGAGCCCACTTGGAAGCAGGAGGACACTTAAGCTGGTGCCTCCCAACATTTTGTGATGGTGCCCTGTAGTAGTTCCTTCCCTGTTTCTCTCCCACCTAGTACAGCTGAGGGCTGGAAATGTCCCGGCTGCTAGCTATCTCACACCCCATTTCCCCTCTTCTTTCCCAACAGCATGTGGTGCAGTGTGTGTTTGTAGCCATCCGCACCATTGGCAACATCATGATAGTCACCACCCTCTTGCAGTTCATGTTTGCTTGCATCGGAGTTCAGCTGTTCAAGGTAAAGAATGAAAATGTCTGCATCTGGGTGGGTCACAGAAAGTATGTACAATGTTGGCACCGGTTAGTGTGGATCAGTCTCTGCTAGTGTGGGGCAGTGGCTGGAGTGATGGACTAGGATCAGGGCAACCTAGGCTCGATGCCCTGCTCAGCCATGGAAGTTTGCTGGGTGACCTTGGGCCAGTCATACTCTCTCAGCCTAATCTGCCTCACAGGGTTGTTGTGAGGAAACAAATGGAGGAGAGGAGAAGGATGTAAGCTACTTCGGGCCCCCATTGGGGAGAAGGATGGGGTGTAAAGGAAGTAAAAATAAGAAGTCTATCCTAATGTGTCATAGGACAAAAGTCGGTGGTAATGTGCCTTAGAGCCAAGCTACAAGTGACGCCTGACACAGGTTGGACACTTGTCAGCGTCCCTCAAGTTTTGATGGGAAATGTCGGCATCCTGGTCTTGCAGCTGTAATGGAGAGCCAAGCTGTAAAACCAGAACGCCTACATTTCCCATCAAAACTTGTTGGACAAGTGTCCAACCTGTGTAAGGTGTCACTTGTAGCTTGGCTCTTAGTGACTGTACATATCTCCCCAGTGGGTATTAAGTGTTAAGAGATGGCTCTGTCCAAATACACATCAAGATTTGGAAGAGACAGGGCCAGATCGATGTGGGGGGGCAAGGGGGGTAGTCTGCCCCCAGGGCCGCCAAAGAGGGGACCCGGGTGCAGCTGCTAGCTGCCGGGAGCGCACTGGCGGCAGCACGGGCAGCTGAGCGGAGGGGGGGGGGAGGCTGCCCATGCCATTCGCCTGCCCCTCAGGACAGGGAGCACGTGGCAAGCTGGCCACCCCCTCAGCTGGGGCAGGTGAATGGCACGGGCGGCCTCCCCCCCCTGCTCAGCTGCCCATGCTGCCGCCACCAGCTCTGCTGCGCACCGTGCTCCGGGGCAGCCGGCTCGTCACAGAAATGACATCATCATGCAGTGCCAGGAGCACGCGCGTGCAGGGAGCTGGACTTGGGTTGCCCTGGGTGCCGGCAACCCTAGATCCAGCCCTGGGAAGAGATGACCTTCCCTCTCGGCTGAAGAGATAGGGGTGTGTGTGTGTGTTGTGATGCTAGGAGAGATGAGAGAGCAGTGACACTATGCAGACACAGGATTTCTCTGTGTCTGGGATTGGAGACATGGGCCGATTCCAGACGGCCCTCCGCATCCCGAAATGTTGCGCGTCGTCGCGTGGAAAACGCGAAATATCGCGTTTTCTCACGAGAGTTTTGCGCGACCTCGCAAAACTCGCGCGAGAAACTTTTGCGACCTCGCGCAAAACTCGCATGAGAAAACGCGATATTTCGCGTTTCCGCGCGATGATGCGCGACGATGTGCGACGTTTCGGGATGCAGAGGGCCGTCTGGAATTGGCCATGATGTGCTGTAGGAGTGCACGATTCATGTCCAGCAATACCTTAAAAACCAACTATTTATTTATTTATTTATTTATTTAATTCGATTTGTATTCCGCCCTCCCTGCATCAGCAGGCTCAGGGCAGATTCCAATTAATACAATAATATAAAATACAATACCTTTAAAACTAGATTTTCAGGACAGGAGCTTTCAAGAGTCAAAGCTCCCTTTGCCCATTTGCCTCTACATGTGCTTTACCTGTATATTTGTAAATAAAGCAAATGTTACGATGCCACAGATTTCTGGTGCTCTCTCTCCAAGGGGACCCAACACAGATAAAGCATGACCCCTGGAACTTCTCATCACTCAGGGAAGAGGGGTGCACTTAACACTATGTCCATACGCTTAGGTCAAAGCTGGATTGGTAATGAACTTGAGGTCTGCTTCTTACTGGCAGGGGTGAGGCAGTTAAGTGGAAGGAGTTGCGCCTTCACAACAGACTGTCGCTGTATTAGGCACACTTTTTTGATATATGGTATTGTTCCCTTGGATTTTTATTTTATTTTATAGGTTGACACTGCTGAGGGAAAGTGACGTGTGTGTGTGTGTGTGTGTGTGTGTGTGTGTGTGTGCACGCACCCATATGTGTGTGTGTGTGTGTGTGTGAGGATAGATAGATAGATAAGTATGATTTTAAGGGTTTATATTATCCTGAGTTTGTATTTTAAAGCTCCTTGGGGACCAGTCTTGGCTGAAAGCAACACATTTACCAAATAAATAAAATACGTGATAGGGCAGTAAGGTGGTGGGTTTTTTTTAAAAAAAAAAGCCTAGGACAGGCACTGGAAAGTATATGATGAGGCTACAATATGGGTCAGCATGCGCAGCCTTTTTGAGGGAGAAGCTGGGCAAATGAGGGAGGTGGCTGTTTTCAGTGTCAGCTGTTACCTGAATTGGTCTCCTTGTGAGTAAATAGAGTGGGGGAATTAGCAAGCAAGGAAGACAGCTATGCGAGAGGCCGGTAACCACGGGATCTTGTTCACCAATAATTTATGGAGTCCTTTGCCAAGGATGCACACACGAAGCCGGTGCTCTTAATTGGGGGATAATTTTTATTCGAGGGGCAAATGCATATACACAAGACTGCAAACACACAAGAGGCCTAGGAAAAGCAGTGGTGAAGGTGGAATAGATTTGGAGAATTGCAAGGCAATAACTACCTATCCGGAGAGCAGGGAAGTCTGCGGAGGGAGAGCTTCGAACACCAGGAGAGCAAGAGGCTTAGGGTAAACCTCAGGGGGGCAGCACTTCGGATCCAATAAGTGTGCATGGAGAGAGAGAGACTTAGGGAAGCGGCCCTAAGGGAGCAGCCAGGAAGCATGCACAATTTAAATGGGCCTACTCTTATAGAGTAAGACGTGCCCTGAGGTGGGATGGCCCACCAAGCTGTTAGAACAGAGACTCCAATGGCTAGTTCCTGGGACCAACAAAAGGTTTGATTACCTTGATTGACAGCTGCCGGGGCATGTGAAAGAGAATGCAAAATTTGTTCTAGCGTTGTGCAAGGGGGTAGTTTGTTAATGAAGTCCACCGGAGCTAAGTTGATGAATTTAGTTGGGGAATGTACCTTCCCAGGAATGAACTGTAAATACTTATGAATGTCATTTGATTAGCTCCTCAATTGAGGACAGGAGATCTCATCACAGGAGGAGGGAAAGGAATGTGCTAAACGGGGATGACTCTGCAAGACCTTTGTTGCACTGGATTCCTTCGGGGCTGGGGAGACTGCAAAACTAATCACTGTGAATCTCTCTGCATTCCTATGCGGCATTCCGTTCACGCCTGAGTCTCCCGGGCGGGACTCAGCAACTGTTAGCTGGATGACCTCTGGCTGCAATACAAGCTGCCATTTTAAATCCAGAAGCCTGGTGCCATTTAATATCACAAGCAGCCATGTTGAAATGGCTATTAAAGATGGCGGAGGCCAGGCCGAGTGCTTACATGGCCTCACATGAAGAATAACATCTCATTTCACTTTCAGATCAAATCATAAATGCAGGTGGCATTTTTCTGGTTGAGATAAAGACAGCTCCTGGGCCTGGGAGGGCTGAAGGGCCCTGCTTGGGGAGGGCTTGTTTATGATGTGCCTTTCCCAAACATCAGAGGGGGGAGGAGCTTCCCAGCCATGGAATGCCAGCTTGCCTCATGGTCGCCACTCCTGATCCCGGATCTCCTCTTCCTTATTCTCCCCCAGGGCAAATTCTACAGCTGCACAGATGAGGCCAAGCATACTCCGGAGGATTGCAAGTAGGTACCAGCTGGGCCTCTGCGCACCATAACGGCAGTGGCCCAAGATGCCCAAATGCCTTGACGGCCTAAGCCAGGTCTACTCCTTGCAGGCTGCTGTGCTCTGCTTGGCTCATTCCATGGCCCACTGCAGATGTTGTTGCCGTCATCTCTCCACCTCATCTTGCTATCCTTACCTTCAGCCCAGACGCCATCACAGACTGTTGTTTTAATATCTGTTAGGTTAATTGATCTCTGCATGGGCCTAAAACTGAGATTAGATCAAATTTGGGATGGAGGTGCAACATCTTCTTATTCAGGTGCAACATCTTCTTATTCAGGTGTTAGTGCACTGGGAAACAAAAGGGCTGGAGGAGAAGGGGAGAGAAATGAGGGCTGTGTATGGACAGGCGTAGTGGGAACAAGCTCAGCCCTGGTGGTGGCTGCCAGTCCTTTGCAGTAGCAGGTGGCTGTGTGGGCCTAGGAGTTAGTGCTGGGTCTAAGTCATGCCTGCCGCTTTCCCCCACACTGCTGGCCCCAGGGGCACTGCCTGCTCCTCAAGGGTTCACCTGGGTTGTTTCGACGCCTAACTGGTCCTGCATGTCAGGCAAAATGGTTCAGAACTTGTGCTGGGGGCTGCCCCCAGGGTCAGAAAAGGATTGAGATTAGGGTTTGGCTAGTGGAAACAGAGCCAGAAAGGGGTCAGGAAGGCTTGGGAGTTTTAAGAGGTTATGCAGTTTAGAACTGTATCCAGCTTGGGTTTGCCTGCCTGAATTCAACCACTCCTAGCTGCATCCGATGCTTAGATATTTCTTCTGTCTCTCCTCCTTTCTGCCCTGCACCCTCCCCCACAATTCTAGGGGCACATTCATTGTGTACAAGGATGGAGATGTGACTCACCCAATGGTGCGAGAGCGCATCTGGCTCAACAGTGACTTCAACTTCGACAATGTGCCCTCGGGCATGATGGCGCTCTTCACTGTCTCCACTTTTGAGGGCTGGCCATCGTGAGTCACTATAGAGGGGACTGTGCACTCTCTCTGTGTGTGTATATGTGTGTGTTTTCTCTATCTGACATGCTTTCAAAAATCCTTCCTGGATTTCTATTGCCCCCTCTCCTTCATCTTGTACTTTGCGCATCATCTTATTTATAAAGGCAATAGCTCTTATTTTGCTACCCACAGCCAGCCTTTTCTGACATGGAAGAGTGTTCTGTGATAGTCAAAGATCTGCCCCCATCAGTGCACCCCTCTGCTTCCTCTTTCTACCTTTTGAGTTCTTAGCCACACTTTTGCAGGCTACAGAAACTTTATGCTGGGTTAGACCAGTGATCCCCATCAGGGCTGGTTTCAGCTTCCAGGGGTGTTTGGGCAAATTTGTCTCAACTTTTTCATGTGGAAACATGGCTGCTGAAGGATGGAGGGGGACCAGCGCATGAACAGCACTCAAAGCTTCCCTAGAACCTCCTGCTTTGTGACTAGGATCTCTGAGGTGCACTTGCATGAGTGCATGCCTGGCCAGGGTGAAGACGGCAAGCTCTGTCTTTAGGCTGGCTGGATCTCCGGTCCAGTGAGAGCCAAGATGCTGTAGATGGGTCCCTGAATGGGTCTTGGCCCTGTCAACTTCTGGTGCCAGCTGTGACCCACCTGCCTGGGCTGGTCAAATGCATCAGAGAGGTTCTCCAGTATATGTGTGTGTGTGTGTGTGTGTGTGTGTGTGTGTGTGTGTGTATTGCCAGCATATATGCCTTTTCCATAAGTCTCCAGCATGCGGCAGTTAGACATATGCAGCCTGTGAAGACTCCCTTTGGCTCAGCATCTCTCCTTACCTCCAAACTCTTGGTTCCTCTTACTGCCCCACCCTGTGCCAGGCTGCTGTACAAGGCCATTGATGCCAATGAGGAAAACAAGGGCCCCATCTACAACTACCGGGTCGAGATCTCCATCTTCTTCATCGTCTACATCATCGTGATTGCCTTCTTCATGATGAATATCTTTGTGGGCTTCGTTATCATCACATTCCGAGCACAGGGAGAACAGGAATACAAGAACTGTGAGCTCGATAAGAACCAGGTACCCACTTCCCAGACTTGGATTGAGTGGTTATCTCAGTACAAAAAGTAACTGCCTTCGGGCATTCTATTCAGATTCTGCCGGGGAGGGGAGGGGTCACACCCAGCCTGGATTGTGCACCTCTTTCATAACTTCTTATAACTTATTTACATTTATATGACCCTCACTCCCTGCACCATCTCCCCCCTCCCCTCATCACCTATATATCTCTGGCCAGTTTCTTCATACCCTCTGTGCATCTGACGAAGAGAGCTGTGATTCTCAAAAGCTTATGCGACTATAAAGTTGGTTAGCCTTAAAGGTGCTACTGGACTCTTTACTATTTTGCTACTACAGACGAGCACAGCTAACTCCTCTGGATCTATGACCATTTCCCTCTGACAACCAGGAACCATCCCCACCGAGAAATCCTTCACGTCCCCTTCCTAGCCCAGAGCAAGCAAAAATGCAGAAAGGGAAGGCAAGAGCACACTGGGACGTTAAAACCACCCTGGAGCCAGCTGAGCCAGGGGCCCCATCAGTGCTGCGAGGCGTGCTCGGCTTGGCTCCACACCAGGGCACCCACGGCCATTACCCCCACAGCTCAGGTCTTGGCTGAGTGGAACTTGTGCCGTTGACAGCATTGTGGGGCTACCTTGGCTCAGCTTGCTCCTGGCTGCCAGTGACCTGCCAAGAACTTCCCCAGGAAGGGCCGGTTTGCCCCTGCATGAAAGGTCCAAGAGCCTGGTACCCATATGTACATCCCCATTGCATGCTCACAAAGCATATCTATACTGCAATTTTTAACTGGTTCAATATCATTTTTCTCCACCAGAGAATCCTGGGAGCTATATTTTTAGATGGGTAACCATATTGGTCTGCCGTAGAACAGCACTGGGCTCAGATCCTGCTGGGAGCTGTAGTTTGGCAGGGTGAGGTCATAGAATCATAGAATCATGGAGTTGGAAGGGGCCATACAGACCATCTAGTCCAACCCCCTGCCCAGTGCAGGATAAGGTGGAGAACTCTAAGAAAATTCCCTGCACCCTCACTAAATTAAAACTCCCAGGATTCTTTTTGAGACAAGCAATGGCAGTTAAAATGGTATAAGGCTATCTAAATAAATAAATTGATACATTTTGGCCCTGTGGCCACGTAGGTAGGAAAACCACTCCTATCTTTGGAGACTGAAGCCCAACCATGCCTTCCCCGCAAAGCAAAGGGATAATGCTGGCCGTCTCCCCCTTCCTCCTGGCCAGGGGTGCTTCAGAAAAGGGCAGGATGTGCGTTGCCCATTCAGAAGCCGTCGCCTTTGTTGTAGGACAACTGCTTAGTATGAAACCTCCTATAATTTGTCCCTGCCCCCACGGCAGCCAATTTGTAGTAACACCGAACCACTCCTTCTTAAAATTTCCAAGCAGCAAACTGGGGATCCCTGGCATATAGGATGAAGGGCTGCTGTGAGTGTTGTCGAAGGGGCTCCTTCTTGAAGATCTGGAAGACTTCACCTTGAGGGGTTTGCTCACTCCCTGCTAGCTCAATGACTTTCCTCTCCCTTTCCGCAGCGGCAGTGTGTGGAATATTCCTTGAAGGCCCAGCCGTTACGGCGCTACATCCCCAAGAACAAATACCAGTACAGAGTCTGGTACATGGTCAACTCCACTGGCTTTGAGTACATCATGTTTGTGCTCATCCTGCTCAACACCATTGCTCTGTCTGTACAGGTGAGAGCAGGTGACCGATGGCAAGAGGGGTGGCGTCCTGGTTCCCAAAGGGGAGGCTGGTGATGGAGGGTAGTTAGGGCTGTACTGAGTGTGATAGGGATATTCACATTTGTTCTTTATGAGCCTGACGTCAGGCGGGCGGGGTGGGGGGAGAGTCTAAATGTTGCAACGGAAGGAGCATGCAGGTGAGGGGAGCTGAATTTTCTCCATTCCCTCACTTAACTTCTCTGCACAGGCACCTTTCTCCAAGCCAGTCTCTGGGGCGGGAAGGGAACTAGGCAGAAAAGAAAGGTGCTTCATGGGAAAGCCCTGCAAAATGAAGAGGCAAAGGAAGAGGATTCAGCTCCCCTCACCTGCGCTCTCCTTTTCTTTACAATAATTAGACGCCCCTTTGCTTTTAGGCATGAAAAGGGCAGACATTTAAATAAACAATCTTGGCTGCTCCACTGCATCCCGTCGGGCTGTCAGAAGGAAGAGCGTGAGCCAGTCCGATGACATCAGAATTTCAGTCTGTTAAGAGAGTTAGCAGGAGCTGGATGCGGGTTAGCAGGGTGGGGGAGTCTGCTTTCAGAATAAAGGCTGTGCGAGGCCTGTTACTTTAAGAAAGAAGTGAGTGTTCTTTGCTGTAAAAGAAAATCTTGGTGTGCTTTCTCTGTGGTGGCCTCCTCTTTATGGAAGGCCCTGCCTGCAGAGGTAAAAAAGAACCCACTTTCCTAGCTTTAGGGTTGCCAGCCCCGCTCTGGGGGCTGGGGATTCCCCAGCCCCACCTTCTACCCCCACCCCCCTGGTTGGCGGGGGGAGGGGATCACCGGAACACACAGCAAAATGGCTCACATGCTCCGGAGGCCCTAATGACGCACTTCCAGTTTAACTATGGGGTCTCAACAGGGCCAAATTGGACCCAAACATAGCCAGCACCTGCTACAGACCCCTGTCCCCCACTTTTCAAGGTGAGGAGTGGCAACCCTACCTTACTTTCCACAAACTATGCAAAAATGAATTATTTAAGAGGGTTGGTTGTATTGTCGAAGGCTTTAAGAGGGCTTTTTTACATGGACGATAAGGCTGTACTGTAACAATATGCCTCAGAAAGATACTTGGGTAAAGAGTAAAGGACTGTGGTCTATACTACGATGTATACTTTGTACTGTCCGATGTAGTTGTAAGTAGGATCCTCTCATAATTTTTTGGATCATTTAACATTTCATATTAATACTCACGTTTTGCTTTAGTTCTGTTTATATTTTTGGTTGGTTCCAAATTTCTACAGTCCAAATCCTACAGCACTGTTTATCAGACGATCTATCCTGTTGGTTGTATTGACTTACTCTGGATAACCTGCCTTGAGTCCCAGTGAGAAAGGCAGACTGCAAATAATGTAATTTTTAAAAAAATTAAGACTGGCATCTTAGTTATCTATCTAAGTTGTAGTGAAAAGTGATTCTGCTCTCATGGAGATCAGATTTTGCTCTCATGGAGAGTTGACAGGTCTCCCAATATGGCAGGAGATCTTCTACTAGCAACCTGTATATTATAAAAATTAGCATTGCATAGACCATGATGTCATTTCCGGAGAAAACCTGAAGGTGACATCAGGTAGCTTCAGGAATCTCTGGAAACTCTATGCTTACCATAGAATTTCCAGCAATTCCTAGAGCTACCCTATATCACTCCTGGGTTTTCCCGATAGTGACATCATGGCACGTGTTACGCAGTTCTACCCTATGCCCCTGCTCCCCAAGCTTTCCTAGAACAGGGAGAGAGAGAGAGAGAGAGAGAGAGACAGACAGACAGACAGACAGACAGACAGACAGACAGACAGGGACAACACAAAGTCAGGAAGAGGAGGAGACAGCCAGAAGGAAGGAAGGGCGCTCCAGGAAAATAGCATTCTGGGTAAAAGAGACAGTAATCGGAAAGACAAGAGGAAAGAAGAATCTGACCTGTCCGTCTTACTCCCTCTGAAGTACTGATGTGTTTGATGCAAAGAGATGCTGCAGTGTCCTTCACTTCCAACAAAGAGGAAGGAGGGATATAGTGGAGGGGTCAGTAGCTGCCCCTCTTTGTTGTAGAGAAGGACTAAAGGAGAAGTTGAGCCTGATGGGTTAGAGTAGCAAGGCCTGTCATGATGGAAGGAGCTGAGGCTTGGCCATAAAAACAACGGGAAAGTACCACATGGCAGCCACCATGGCAGTGGATGTGAGACACGATACCTTTGCAACATTGTATGTGGGAGAGTATTTCTTATGTGTGAAAGAGTTCATCTTGAATGGTATGTATGAGACAATATGTATGTGTGTGCCGTCAAGTTGCAAACAACTTATGTTGCTGCAGTAAGGGACTTTCGAGGCAAGTGAGAGGCAGAGTGCCTTCCTCTGCAGAGTCTTCCTTGGTGGTCCCCCATCCAAGTACCAACTATGCTGAGCTTCTGAGATCTGATGAGATCGGGCTATACCATACCATTCCCCATCCCATAAGAGACAATCGTGTGAGTTTAAAATCACAGTATGGGAGTGGTGGTGGAAGGGGAAATCTGGAGAAGGATTTCGCCTTGACCTTACCTTGCCAGCGCTTGGACCAGTCAACTGGATGGTAAGCTTCTTTATGACCCAGGCCTAAACAGCAAGCATGCACAGGGGACAGGCAGATTTACACATTACAGTCTGAAGTCCCAAGAGACAGTACTTGGGAAGAGAGAGAAAGCAACAGAAAGTATATATGCGTTTGCAGGAGACGGTGAAACAACAGGTGGGACAGCAGAGCAGGAAAGCAGGTGATGATGATGACAAGATCCACGTGCGCTCTCTGTGGCAGAGCCCTCACCTTGTTCAACAGGAGGGCCCTCCTGCCTCTCCTATTTTGCAAAATGTGTAAAACAGAGGTGTTCAGGGGGAGTATTTTTATCAGGAGATTAGAAGAGCAGTAGAATGCAAGGTTGATTTTCTAAGGGAACGGGATTGTAATCTATTGCAGTGTTGTTGTGTGTATCACCTTCCTTTACTGCATTCTACTTTTGTAATCCACTTTCTGCATTGAGGCATGTTATATCTGAAACACTTGGGGAGGGCATCATTTTCCAGTGTGAAATCCTAATCTTCCCGCATCGTTTATTGGATGGCCTTGCTGTCTGATTGAATTCTGTTTTATATTTATATATTATAATCCATCTTGAGCCTCAATGAGAAAGGTGGGCTATAAATGAAGGGAATAAAAAATAATTGAGCCCTTGTAGATTGGCTGCATTTATACCATTGTACACTATCCTCTCACCTTCTCTACAGTCCGGGGGCAGCACTATCTGGGTGGGTCTCCTTAGGAAGAAAGAGCACTAAAGTCTTATGGTGCTACTGTAATATTTGCTTTATTTATAAATACACAGATAGAAGCAGAGTAGCACTCCTACAGGGCAGCAGATCCTCCAGCAGATCCCCAGAGAAAGATCCTGCATCATCAGTATGCCCCCTCCCACTCACAACATTGTATGCCTCCTCCCACCTGAGTTGGGAAAGCAAAATAGCCCTTTAGAGGGCTGGAAAGAGGGGAAGGAAACACAAGGCTTAGCTCCACCCCCTCCCCAGGCAGAGCATCCGCATGGACGCACTAACCACAGGCCTCTTGTGGTTTCTCCTTTGAGCTGCATTAAAGGCGGTTTCCCTTTGTTCCCCCTCAAAAGAGAAAGCCCTTTGAGGTACACATTTCATACTCAGAGTAATTGCGCTTATATAGTAACTGTGCTTCTACACCGTTCTTCTGGAGTGACCCACTTAGAGTCTCTGTACATGAGACAAATTACACGAGACGCTCAAGTGTTGGGAGATGCAATGTTATCCGGGAAGCCAAGTTTTAAAAGACAGACTGGAAGGCTCTGTCAGTTTCACATCCCTACAGCTGGCAAAGATCACTCCTCAGAGGGTTCATTTCCTCTTTGACTCCTGGAAGGGGAGGTGAAATTGACAGATGTTTAAATGTGGGGTGGGGTGTGCCGCTGTCCATCTGGATGAAAACCCTTGCTGGAGCTGCCTTTAGGCCAAAGTACACATTACTTTTGTAATGAGCCCATGCTGTTTTCCCAAGCCAAAATGGTCCCCCAAACTCCCAAATACCAAATAATCGCAAGGCCATTTCAGTTCAAGAAAATGGCACAGGAGGGTAAGGCAGGCACTCCTCCCCCGTGAGCCAAGTCGGGCCCCTGCAGACCTTTAATAGGTTGGCTATCAGAACTAAAAACTGCAGTTTCTCCACACACACATCTGCCCCTCTGTTCAACTAGGAGCTACCTCGTAGCTATTCACCTCCACTGAAGAAACATTCACAGCATTAAGGAATATTAATGTTCTTTTGTTGGAGACCATATCTCCGTTCCCAGTAGGCCAGCCCCATTCACATAAATCATGCACAAAACTAAAGATAAGGACCAGTGGGAGGGTTGCCCCATGTTTGCATCACTACAGAATGGGGGAGAGGAGATTGGAAGGACCTGGGGAATCTGAGGTTAGCTCTCTTGTTAAGGTGGCAAGCAAAATCACAGCAGAAGCTAGGTTGAGAGATGAAGATCTCTGAGATGCTCCTCCATATTCTTACATGTCCCGTTTCCTCCTCTCCTTTTTCCAGCACTACGAACAGTCCACACCCTTTAACTACGTCATGGACCTGCTCAACATGGTCTTCACAGGCCTCTTCACTGTTGAGATGGTGCTGAAGATCATTGCCTTCAAGCCTAAGGTCTGGGAGTGGGGAGTTTTGTTTAAGGGGTTGTGTGTGTGTGTGTGTGGGGGGGGTGTTAGCTTAAGAGATTCCCTTCCCAGCTTCCCCCAAACGACCATGAGATTCCAGGTGAACTGCCAGGAATCCCAGCCTTGTGCCAGTTTGCCTGTGGCATAGCCCCCTCAGACACTGGGCATTTGATGCTTATTGTAGCTGTGTGCCATCAAGTTGCCTCCGACCTATGGCGGCCCTAGGAAGGAAAGACCTCCAAGACACCCTATCATTAACGGACTTGCTCAGATCCTACAAACTGGAGGACGTGGCTTCTTTTATTGAGTCCAGCCATCTCATTTTAGGTCTTCCTCTTTTCCTAGCATTATTGACTTTTCCAAAGAATCTTGTCTTCTCATGATGTAACCAAAGCACGATAGCCTCAGTTTTGTCATTTTATCTTCTAGGGAGAATCCATGCTTGATTTGATCTAGTACCCACTTATTGGTCATTTTGGCTGTCCACGGTATCCGCAAAACTCTCCTCCAGCACCACATTTCAAATGAATCAAATTTCTTCCTGTCAGCTTTCTTCACTATCCAACTTTAAAATTCATATACACTAATGGGGAATGCCATAGTTTGGATTATCTTGATCTTGGTTCCCAGAGAGACATCTTTATCTTTAAGGATCTTATCTAGCTCCCTCACAGCTGCTCTTCGAAGTCTCAATCTTCTTCTGATTTCTTCATTGCAGTCTCCCTGTTGGTTGATGATGGAGCCAAGGAATAGAAAATCTTGAACAATTTCAATTTCCTCATTGTCAACTTGAAAATTGTGTAATTAATTGCAGCTGTTGCTTAAATTTTCAGTCACACGTTCCTGTAACTAGTGTCAGGGAGAATTTTGTGGGCACTCAGGCCAGGGTCCCTCAGCCTCCCCCTTTAATCATGACCCTAACTCCAAGAATTCCCTTTTGCTGCCTCTGGATTACTTGGGAGCTCAATGTGAGTGAGAGTGGAAGCAGGAGGCTGTTCACTGCTGGGGGGGACCCTGAAAAATGACTGATGCTGCCACCCTCTGAGCTGAGCCCTGTTGGGAGCCCTCACATTTCTCAGCCCAAATCTGGTTCAGGAACATTTGGCGTTTGCAGGGGCAGACCTGCCTCTTTGCACCAGCTGCTTTCTTTCTCCTGCCATATTTTCAACTAATATGGTCCAAGGAGGACTCATAGGTGGATAGAAGGAGTATTTACAATCCTACCCCTCACAAAGATGCACCATGGAAAACAAAACAACATTTTGTTTAAAATATCCTGACCCTTTCCCTCTTTGACCCTGGATTCCAAAGGCCAGAAAACAGGTTGGCTTTCCAGCAATTCTTACAAGTCCTTGGGCTTAGGCAATAACAGGTCTACTGTAGTGGTGGGAGCTCCTCAGCAGGTGTGGGGCAGCCACCCACAGCACCTCTCTTTGTGCCCTTGTGGGCTGATTCTGATTCTCAGGAGGCGAGGCATCTTTAGTGGATCTAACAGATTGTCATGGGATACAAGAGAACAGCAGGCATGATGGACCTAAACAATTTTAGGGCATTATGGATTAGAAAAAGGTGCCCAGTGTGACGCACTATCGTATGGGCACTATTCACATTAGGGGAATCCCGTACCATGAATCCCAGGCAGAACTGATTGCAGCGGGACAGTTTCTTTTGGTCTTTTACAGCACTACTTCTGTGATGCATGGAACACTTTTGATGCTCTGATTGTGGTGGGGAGTGTCGTGGACATCGCTGTCACTGAAGTCAACGTGAGTGATCTTCCAGGGTCTCCCAGCCTTGGGAAATGTACATATAGCCTTAAAACTATGTCAGTGTTCTTTTCTACCTGTAGTTACCTGTATGGCGTTGGGACATTTCCGCAGCAAAGCTTTCAAAATGGTTCAAAATGCAATGAATGTCCTGAATGCTTAGAGACATGTACGGTGTACACTTGATTTTTCTTCATATGTGCATTGAGTAATTCTCATGTTACATTTAGAGATGTGAAACTTGAGGGAAGCAGAAAAATTCAGAAACAGTTTTTTTTCTGAGGACTCCTTCCCCCAGTTTTTCTGATGGGAAAAAATGGAAAGTTTGTGTGAATACTGAAAAGAAAATACTCCTGTGCAGGGCTTTTTTTCTGGGAAAGAGGTGGTGGAACTCAGTGGGTTGCCCTTGGAGAAAATGGTCACATGGCTGGTGGCCCCGCCCCCTGATCTCCAGACAGAGGGGAGTTCAGATTGCGGCGCAGAAGGCAATCTAATCTCTCCTCTGTCTGGAGATCAGGGGGCAGGGCCACCGGCCATGTGACCATTTTCAAGAGGTGCCGGAACTCCGTTCCACCACTTTCCCGCTGAAAAAAAGCCCTGCTCCTATGAAATATTTTCTCTTTTAGAATAGTAAAATGCTTCTTAAGGCAAGGTTTTTAACACTCAGAATGTTCAACAGGAAAGAATTTGAGGACTTTTTCAGTTTTTCTATTGGAAAAATTGGAAAATTTAGAGGAGTATTGAAAAGGCCGCCTATATTTTATCTTTTTTGAGTAAAAAAAATACCTTGCCTTACAAAGTATTTCACTAATTCCAAATGTACAGCATGAAAAAGTCTGAGCACTTTCTCCATTTTTCCAGTGAAAACGTTGGAAAATTTTAGAGGGCACTTACACTGTAGACGTATGTAACCAGAACTTTTTTTGGTTTAAATGTAAATAATTTTGTCAACGATTAATATGCTATAATTATAGAATTTAATGCTAATACAATATCAAAGTGTTCAGTGTTTTCGATGTTATTAAGTTTAGGTTAATAATCCAGGCAGTCTTACCTATTGTAACTGCATAAGAGATTTTCTGTCCACATAGTATACTTCTTTTTGTTAACTTTAGAATTTGTTTTCTGCCTTCAACTTTTATTTTTTCCTACCTCTCAGATGCCAAAAATTAAACATGTATGTGTTATGATAGCATAGGGTCCAGCAATTTGCAAGTCTTTCTCAAGCATTCAGTATCTTTGTAATTTTTCTTATAGAAAATGATACTTATATTTTAAATTCAATAAATGTGCCAAATAGTATAATTTTATATGCTAAGTTACACATGAATCATGATGCATTTTATGTTGTTAAATCAGTCAAAGATGTAGAAGTTTAATAGGAAATGTAGTATTTCATAGATTTCAATTTCCCCCCAATTTTCCATTTTTTCGTCAGAAATAAATGGGGGCAGGGGGAATTCTCCAAGCTTCAAAATGGCTGGAAATTTTGCATCTCTACTTATATTCCATGCGTGCACCTCTGAATGTGTGATTTCAATTCCACATTTTTTTCTGAACTCGTACGGACTCTTGCTTACAGACAGATGTGTAAATATACGTGCAGGATATAAATGTGTTCACTGTGTTATGTGAACAGGGTATCGTAACGCAAATATGCCTCCACTGTCATGAAGACTAGAAACACACTTTGAAAGAAAGAAATGTAAATGTGCCAACTTCCATTGTCTGCTCCAAATTTTGCACGCGCATGAGATAAAACTGACGTGCTTTGTGTAAAAGGTCTTTTGTTTTCCCGTCCACCTTCACAGCTGCCTTGTCTCTTTGTCTCTGTTTATCTGTCGGTGCCTCTCCATTCTGTTATCTCCCTGTCTCTCACCCCTGCTCTCTGCCATTCCGCCACTTCCCACTGGATGTTACGGCGTGTGGCTTCATCTTGCCCATCTTCACTCATGGATGCTGCTCCCTTCGTCCTGTTGCATTAGAATGGAGGACATGTTGGAGAGGTATTGCCCATCTGTCTAATCCCAGAGATGTTTGGGTGTGGGCAGTGGGAGGCTGGCCAAGAGGATGCTGAGTGGATGCCATGGATGGGCCGACTCCTATGTGTGGGCGGTGATGCCTCTAGAAATGGGGCTGGGGTTAGCTGAACAGTCTTGTGCTATGGGGTGGAGGTAGGTAGTAAGTGTGGAATGAGAGAGGAGCCAGTGTGGGAGGGAAAATCCCATGCCCCCCACTGTCTCCCACTGCATTCCTCTTTCCTCTTCTTTTTTCTCCCACTCATTCATCCTCCCTGCCGCCCTTCTGCCCCTACTTCCTCCAGGGAGCAGCAAGCCAGTTACTGAGGCCGGGGCTGGAGTCAGGGGCCAGCATTGCTGGGCAGCTGCGAGGCCCCAGGGCTTTGGGAGGATCTGCTGCTATGCAGCAGAAGCAAGAATTACGGCCTAGCTTCTCTTTCTCTGGGGTCCCTTGACAAATTGCCTCTCTGAAAGGATTGGGCTAACCCAGCCCTACTTCCTCCATTGATATACCTGACGTCTTCCTCGCCTCCTCTGCCAGGTTGTCAAAAGGCAAGCAGCAGTGACTGCTGCAGGCCACTTGCCTGAGTCGGCAGCAATGCCTGCCAGTAGCCGCAGCAACTATCAGCGGGAAAGGGCCAGGCCAGCGGCAGCAGCAGATGCTCACCTGCCTAGGCAAGTGAGCAAGAAGCAGTGGGGACCAGGTGGGCCTTGCTGTTCACTTGCCTGCCCTCCCCATCTGTACAGCGAAGCCTCGGGAGCATTTTGCCAAGGACCACCCAGATCTTGAAGGAGAAACTTTAACAGCTGTTTAAGTGTCAGCTGTTCCTCTCAGGTCTCCTTGGCTGAAGGGGCTGGTCACCTTGGTGTTCCTTCTTTGGCCAAAATAGGGTGTTTCACATAGTCCAGTCCCATGTGGCATCCCTCGGCAACTGTGAGCAGGAGTCTTAACTCTCTACCAATGTGTCTGAGCATACATGTTTGTGTCGGGCATGAAAATGTGGCATGATTACATGGGTTTTGTGTGCTTGAATTGTGAATTGTGTGCGTGTAATCAATTGAATTGATTACATGGGTTTTGTGTGCTTGAATTGTGGAGGGTGCAGACATGGAACGTGTCTCGCTGTCTTAAAGGTTGGGCCTGAATATTGTGCCACCTTGGTTTGACAAGCATCATTGCCATGGGTCAGAATCTGGGCTTCCCTTTCCTCTTCCTTGCTGCTGAGTCCACCTTGCTGCCATTTCTGCCGCAATCCCCTGCCATGTGCTTCACTCCCTCAGCCCCAGCTTGTGTTTGGCTGCATATGGATGCAGAAGAAAGGAGAGCAGCATGGTTGCCTAGCAACTGCTTAGCACTTTTCCTCCTAGTTCAGGACCAATAAAATGCCTGTATCGGGCAAAACAGGCAGCCATGCACCTGGAAGAATTAGTCATGCCCGTGGACTGGTTGTTCCTCTCTACAGAGCGTTGCACTGGGGGCAAAATGTGTCACTTGCCTTACGAGAAGGCCCAGTTCCTCTGTGCACAGAGGCCCTGTGCCTCCACCCCAGTGCCTGTCACTTGGGGCAAAGACCAGCGGGCTGGCAAGATGGGCCTTGGTCTGATCCAGCAGGGTGGTTCTGCTGCGCATGCGTGGATCTAATGCGTGCGCATATGCCTGTTTGTAGAGGTTTCGGGCACAAACGTGCTGATCTGAGTTCCTTGTCCGCAGAGCTCAGAAGACAGCTCTCGCATCTCCATTACCTTCTTCCGCCTCTTCCGCGTCATGCGCCTGGTCAAGTTGCTCAGCAAAGGGGAGGGCATCCGCACTCTGCTCTGGACCTTCATCAAATCCTTCCAGGTCAGAAGCTTTCCCAAGAGGGGAGTGACCTTTGCCGTCCCTGTGGATGTGAGACTACCGCTCCCTGCATTCATTGCTCCCTCCTCCTATAAGAAGGAGAACCGCATTCCGTAGCGTGGTTGCCTGGGTGCAACTTTTGGTGGGGCATGCTGGGAAATGTGGGCTGAGCCCAGCCTATAGGGTGAACAGGCCCAGTTCTTCACACTCACTCTGTGTCTCATCCGCCTCCAGGCATTGCCATATGTTGCGCTTCTCATTGCCATGATCTTCTTCATCTACGCAGTCATCGGCATGCAGGTGAGCAGAGGCACTGTCCCACCCCAAACCCTTTCACGAAGCAAACCAAAGCATGCACGTTTCTGAGTACGTTATACATTTTTCACTGTTGGTGTAGCTGGGTTTGTGCGCTGTGATTGGGTAAACAGGGTACTTTAAAAATCAGGGCATTCAACAGACTGGCTTGTGCAGGTCAGAAGGTCTGTGCTGCTGAAGAGTTTTCCACCCCGTACATGAAATTCTAGTCTGTGTACCACATTTGTTTCTCTGCTATGCAAATTAAACAGAGAGAAACATCAGTTCTCTTTACTGTGGCTGATCCTTCTGCCTGACGGAAGCAGCATCCTGCCATAGACCTCGCAGCAGCATTGGGTGCTTTTTCCCTCCAGGAGACAGGCTGAAGAAGGCGGAGTCATTTGTACTCCAGTTTGCTTCAGAAACATTTCCCGTGTAGAATCCATTTGTTGCTTTGTGGCCTCAGCTGCAGAATAGTTTCTTTGCCTTTTCAGACCTTTGGGAAAGTGGCAATGCAGGATAACACACCGATCAACCGCAACAATAACTTCCAGACCTTTCCGCAAGCTGTGCTGTTGTTGTTCAGGTACCTTTCCTCCTCTTTATGCTCCTCTTTCTACTTTAATTCTCACGGGCAGAGAATTGCATCAGTTGTGTCAACCATCTTACAGACAGTCCCCAGGAAAATATAATGGATCATGGGGGGGAAAAAGATACACGTTCCCAGAATCTGCCGACCTGAAATTCACGGACTTTGTCCTATACTGAATGCCCTGAGGTCACTGCCTGTGGATCCGAATCACTTCAGTGTTCCCGAACACCCCATTCCCTCCTTCCTTCTCACTGCCTCCATATATTTAAAATTAAAGTGGAAGCCCCTCATTATTCAGGAGCTATTTTCCTGGCTTCTCATGCAGTTCAGCTTCAGAGTGAATGAGAAATGAAAGCGAGCGAATCATCTGTGATGTCTGGGAAAGAGAGAGAACTGACAAAAAGGCGAAGAGGGAGAAGCTAAAGAATCTTTGTTTTGGCTTATTTGTTTTCTGCTTGTCTCAAAATTATTATCACCGCATTTATAAGCATTGCTCAAGCAGTCATCCTTTCTTAAGTAAAGGATTCATTTATCATTTTGTTATTTATTTAGGAGATTCACTCAAGTCACAGGACGCCCACTTGGGCAAGGGCGTGTCTGCCCAGTCTCCTTAGAATGCCTCTACCTCATTCTCCCAACTCTCCAGGTGTGCCACAGGGGAAGCCTGGCAGGAGATCATGCTGGCCAGCTTGCCTGGCAAACGTTGTGATCCAGAGTCCGACTACGAGCCAGGAGAGGAGCTCACCTGCGGCAGCAACTTTGCCATTGTTTATTTCATCAGCTTTTTCATGCTCTGTGCCTTCCTGGTGAGAGCCTGCGATGCATATTGTTGTTGTTGTTGTTGTTGTTGTTGTTGTTGTTGTTGTTACTACTACTACTACTACTACTACTACTACACCTTTCTCACTGAGACCCAAGTGAAATACAATATAATCATCAGCTAGGACATCCGCTGAGCAAAATATGATAATGAACCACATTTAGGAGCTTCAGTTAGCAGATACAATGGGGAATGGAATGAAACCAGAACAAAGCCGAGGACAAACGTGAAATCTTTCTGATGCAAAGTGTAACTAGTTAATATGGCATGTTTAGCAACATGGAAACTCCCTAGTAGGAGCGTATCTAAATCAGCGGAAAGTACCCAATAGTGTAGTGTGTTGTCCCCCATCTCTACCATGTCATCTCGCTGAGCTATTTCTTATGACACAGCCCTGTAACCTGGGTAGAAAGCCCTCCAGAGTAATTCAGTCTTCTGTAGTTTTCAGAAAGCCCAGAGAGTGGGAGCTTTCCTGACCACCTCAGGTCTGCCATTCCACAAGTTGGCGGCTACCACAGAGAAAACACGTGTGTGGGCATATATTGACTTTGCCCAACTACAGGGAGGTATCTGCAGAAGGCTCAGTTCAGATGAGCTAATCTGCCATGGTGGGACATAGGGAGAGAGATGGTTGCTCAGATATAAGGGCCCAAGGCTGTGAAGGACTTTGAATGTGATAGTCATGACCTAGAATTGAGCCTGGTAACTGATGGGCAGCCAATGGAGTGACTCTGGGCTCCAGTCTGCTCTGCTCTGCAAAGCCAGCGTTCCTGTCCAATGCAGGAGCATCAGTGTTTATTTGGATGTAAAAGTGCCTGTTTTCATGCTGTGGCTAGTTCTAGTCATTGTACCCGAGAGACATGCAGACAATTAAGATATATGACGCGCATCTGCCAAAATGGGCCCTAAGTCTTTGAAGATGGCATTAGATTCCAGTTTATTTTTAGTTAGTCTGTTTCTTTTCTTTGGTGATTGGATCTTCAGGCTCTACTCTACCACTAGGAAGTTTTCTTTATAGCCTGGAATGTAAATAGAAAAAAAAATCTAGATTTTTTAGTAAGCCTTGCCCTGTCCCATCTTTGACTCTGCCCCTTGGTTTTTTTTTTAAATGATTTTATTCATGTTATATTAATAATACCACGCCAGAGAGAATTTTTCCCGTGTCTTATTGAAGCCGTTTGGGAAATTGTTCTTTTTTTTACAGCACAACAGCTGGGCTTAAGGAAGCCAGTAAGGACAGCTAGATGGGGAGGAGAGTAGGGAGCCACCGCAGGGACAGAAGGGAAATCCTGTGGCAGGGCCTGTAAAAAAGATTGATCCTTGCTCAGGATAAATGTTAAAATTTCACCGCTGGCTCCCTGCTCTTTGGTAGGACAGCTGCCCTATGCAAGCTTACCTGAGAGTCAGCCCCATAGAACTTGGTGAGTCTTACTAGGTAAACATAAGGAGAGGCTGTAAGTAGAGGGTTGCTGCAACAGCAGAAGCAGGCAATATTTAAAAATCCTTTCAACATTTGAAAGGTTATAGCTCTGACTGGTACCAGTGCTAGACCCTATCCTGGTGGCCGGCTGTGACTGACACTGGGCATTCCCAAGCTGAGTAGCACAGGGGCTTACAGCCACTTTCTGAAGTGCAAATCTTAGACATGTGAAAACTGATGGTGGTTACTTGCTGTTCAGACATGAACATGTTTTACAAATGCTCAGAGGCTGTCTCAGTTGTTGTTCCAGGACTGAGGCAAGATGCTGTGAATTGTGTTAAGACATCTGTTACTTTCCTATCTTTTCTTCCTTGCTTCTTCGCCTCACTCTTTTTCTTGCCCTCTTGAAAAGTCATTAAGTAAACAATTGTAAAAAGAAAACAGCACTTCTGGTCCATGCTTAGCTGTAGAGCACCCCCAGCTTTTCAGCCTTGCACCAGTGCTTTGCTCTCCCCACTTGCCCACCTGCCTGGCGTGGATTGTTTGGGAGCAGCCACAGGCCACTAACCTGCTCTCTCTCGCTCTCTCATACACACAAACCTCTTCTAGATCATTAACCTCTTTGTGGCTGTCATCATGGACAATTTTGACTATCTGACTCGAGACTGGTCCATTCTGGGTCCCCACCATCTCGATGAGTTCAAGCGGATCTGGTCAGAATATGACCCAGCTGCCAAGTAAGAGACCATGCTCTTTCCCTGTGATCCTGCTCCCTGCTAATAAGTGCCAGAGCAAGAAAGAATGAAAGGAAGAAGAAAATCAAAACACCTTTGTTAATTTGTGGAACTCACTGCCAGAGGATCTAGTAATGATGCTGGACTATTTGGACTGTTGGTCTACTCCAGAAGGGCTTTTCTTCTATTCTTAAATCATTGTCACATTTATAATTTTGAAAGTGCTTCAAGGGCTAGCTGTTGTACAAGGATTATATTTAACAGAACAAACACAAAGGCTTATTGGGGCCAGCAGTTATATCTGGGACCTTATGCAGTCTTGGTACTTTCCACCAAGGGTAGTAGAGAGAAAGCTTTGACTTCTCTTGTGGTTAATCTATTGAACTCTGTTGTTATCAACAGAGTCATTTACTGTTATCCCCCCCATCATAAAATGCAGGGATTTCCTCATTTGTTAACAGATGTTTCAGATACAGTATTTAAAAATATATAGCATTATATATTAAATATATGAGCAACAGGCTATATTTCATGGCCATTTTGCACCTTATGCAGAAGCAAACCAAAGTTTGCCATTGAGTCTCCCTGAACTGCTTTCCTAGTTCACCCTGGTCCTCCTACACCCTCTTAGCCTCCCAACCCACCTGCAAGAGAGTTCTGGTCCACTTTTGAATCCAAACCCACAGACTTTAACCTTTTATAGTCGTAACGCCTACCACAGCAGAGCCTGTTTGTCCTTTGGCTTGACAAAGCTGCTTCTACTGGGTTTGGATATCCTAATGAAAAAAATGCCCATTCTAGATTGGTCATTACAGTCCCAGTAGTCTGCCTCCCACAACCCTAGCAGTGAACTGGCTCTGCTTCCTGCTGAACTTCAGCAGGACTTCAAGAAAGAAAGGGGAGGGGTTAATACTGGCCATACACAATGGCTATTAAACAGAGCCAAAATGTGTGACTATTATATGCTCCAGAACCAAGTCTGCTTGCAGTCCCAGCAGGGGAAGCAGCTTACCACCTGTGCCACAGCCCCCATCCCTCCACTTGAAATGTCCTCATTTTGTTCGTTCAGGGGTCGCATCAAGCACCTTGATGTGGTGGCCCTACTACGCCGGATACAACCACCCTTGGGCTTTGGAAAACTCTGTCCCCACCGTGTAGCCTGCAAGGTAATCCTTAATCTATATGATTGTGAGTCCTAGATTCTCTCTTGCTAGGAGAATAGGGTTTGGTGGCAAGGAGGCAGGGTGAGTAATAGTGGGGCGGGGTTCGGCTGGGAGTGGGCCGGGGCTCTTGGATTCAGTTCTTTGTCTCTGCAGAGACTGGTGGCGATGAACATGCCCCTGAACTCAGATGGAACCGTCACCTTCAACGCTACCCTCTTTGCTCTGGTGCGGACGTCCCTCAAAATCAAGACAGAAGGTGAGCTGCAAGACAGGGCTGAAGGCACCACTCCCTCGGTTTTCACAAACCCAACTACAACCACCCCTCCCACTTCTAGTGAGCATCCCTGCCCTTCCTTGCATGCCCAGGAGAAAGACCCCTTCTCCAAAGGACTTAAAGAGAGAGCATGAACAGAGGGAGGCTGCTGAAGTCCGTAGTTAACCAGCAAACTTTGTCACCCAAGAGAAAACAAAAATATGGGACATGTAATTCCTCAGGAGGAAGTGCTGACATCCACACCTACTGACCTCTTGGGTACCCACAATGAGCGAAAGCTTTGAGGTCCAGCCAGGGGTCAGATGCAGAGTGGAAACACTCATAGGAACAGAAATATCAGAGTAACAGAGAACCAGTTTGGTGTAATGGTTTAAGAGTGCAGGACTCTAATCTTGAGAACCAGGTTTGATTCCTCACTCCTCCACTTGAAACCAGCTGGGTGACCTTGGGTCAGTCACAGCTCTCTCAGAGCTCTCTCAGCCCCACCCACTTCTCAGGGTGTTTTGTTGTGGGGATAACAATAACATACTTTGTAAACTGCTCTGAGTGAGTTAAGTCATCCTGAAGAGCGGTGTATAAATTGAATGTTATTATTATTAACACACACACACACACACACACAAATAATCTGATTCACATTCCATTAATGATCTGCACCAGGGCTGTTTCCACACGGCTTACCTGCAGCTGGGCCATGCCGCAACGTTGCGGATCGTGCCGGGGAAAACACGACGTTGCACAAAACCCGTGTGAGAAAACGCGATATTTCGCGTTTTCCCCGGCACGATCCGCGACGTTGCGGCATGGCCCAGCTGCAGGTAAGCCGTGTGGAAACAGCCCAGATTCTCTGAATTCCCAGCTTTCATTTTAAAAAAGTAAGCCCCCTTCCCATGAGGCAATATAAGGGAAAGGGTGTATCTCCATAATGGAAGGGCTAGAGACTTACTTTTTTAAAAAAAACGAATGCTGGGAATTCAGAGAATCTGGGCTGTTTCCCTTTGTGAAAACCTCCTTCATCTTACTCCACTTTGACTCGCCCCGCCCCCCCTTCCCATTCCACTACTCTTTGTTTTGAGGACCCCTCTCAGCTGGGTCCTGCAGCAGCGCCCCAACGCAGGTAACTGGAAGGTGATCTTCATGAGGTCTCAATCTGTCGTCTTTCTTTGCCTTTCTACTCTTTTCTCGTAGGAGAACTTGAGGTGGCAAATAAGGAGCTCCGCTCTGTCATCAAAAAGATCTGGAAGCGGACCAAACCCAAGCTACTGAATGAGGTGATACCCCCACCGGAAGGTCAGTGCATCTATATTCTAGCAGCTGAGCTCCATTCCATTCCCAGACTGAACTGGTTCAGTCCAGACGCCTCTTCTCAACCCCATTTTGTCAATATTTTATGTAATTACATTTCACTCTCTACTTCCAGCAATTCACGGTCTCTTGACTTTGATGTTTGTTTGTTTCCCCAAACCTCCCATAGGCAGTGCCTGCCTAGTGAGGGTCCACTCAGTCCATCTGAAGAAGTGGGGTCACAAAAGCCTAGGCTGGGATTCAGTTTTGTTAGTCTTTAAGATGCCACCAGACAGAAGGTGTGGCAGGCTGTGTTGGTAAGAAATCCTAAAACGAAGCAAGGGCAATGAACTTGGTGTGAGGCGGAAGGTAAACTTTGCAAGGACTGAGAAGTTCTTAACCACGACGAGAACAGCCACATCAGGCTGTTGCCACAAAAGGGCCAAGATGACTAAGAGCAGAACCACAAGTGACAAAAGGCACAGATTGGACACTTGTCGGCTTCCCTCAAGGTTTGGTGGGAAATGTAGGCAGCTTGGCGGAATGTTGGACAAGTGACCGTTGAAAAGTCCGTTGGGCAGCAGTCAGAGAGCGAAGCTGCGAGACCAGGATGTGTCTACATTCCCCATCAAAACTTGAGGGAAGCTGACAAGTGTCCAATCTGTGCCTTTTGTCACTTGTGGTCCTGCTCTAAGTCACCTTCAAGGTGACCACAGTGACCAACCTGGTCTTTCTGGTGCCACCTCACTCTTAGCATTTTAAAAACGAGCATGCTTGTTCCACAAGGCTGTATGGTACTACTGACGAAATAAGCACGATTCCTCTGAATTCCCCATTTTGATCTCCCTTGGCAGAGGAGGAGGTCACCGTGGGGAAGTTCTATGCCACATTCCTGATCCAGGACTATTTCCGGAAATTCCGTAAGCGGAAGGAGAGGGGGCTGCTGGGGCCAGACGGGCCTCCAAGCAACTCTTCTGCTCTGCAGGTGCGTCCCCGTACCTCAGCACGGGCCTCCTAGCTGATCTGATGATCGGGGAAAGCAGTGGGAATACCACCAGGTTGGCTGATGATGTTGCTCTGGCCTCTTTCTGCCAAGCAGGCTGGATTGAAAAGTTTGCAAGACTTGGGGCCCGAAATCCGCCGGGCGATGTCCTGTGACCTGGAAGAGGAAGAAGAGGAGGAAACAGATGAGGCAATGTGTGAGGATGAGACGGTGACCTACAAGGTGAGCTCTGTGGTCTTAGTTCTCAGGGCCAACGTTTGTGCTGAGTCAGGCACCCTGCAGGGATGAAAGCTGCTGCAGGGGAGGGGGGGTCACTTTTAGGGCAAAAATCAACCGTAGTGTAGTGGTTAGAGTATTGGACTTAAATCTGGGAGACCTGGGTTCAAATCCTGCCTGCTGAGGTTAGGGTGAACACACAAGACACAACACAGAATATGAAGCAATGTATTGGCATGCCTTTTCCAACCTGCAGCAGAAACGGGGCATTTTTATAGTGGGGGGGAAGCTTAGGATCAACTGCCTCAAGTGCGGAATTACAAGAAGCCCAAATCGAATACCTAGAAAAACCAGCGTAAAGTGAGTATGCAGAAAAGACCATTGTGAACCTGCCAGTGTGTTCAAGCAAAGGGTGGCAGTTGGTATAGGAGGTCAAAGGAAGGTGAACCAAACTTTCCCATCAATGCAGTTTTTCTCTTCAATTGGATTCAACTTGTTGCTGTCATGGGCTCAAACCGATGCCAAATATGTATGTAAAATGTCAGAACAATATTCTGTTTTAAGTTACAGTGGTGGAGCTGCAAAATGCATCTAACTAACCACATTTATTTTTTAAAAAATCACAGTTTTACATAGAAATTGGAAGGCAATGTATTATTTTCAAGCTAGGCAAACCCTGATTTTTGTTCCTTAAACTTGCCCCTCAGACAACACGGTGCTAAATGCAAATCAGAAATGCTTTGCTTGCCAGTTCCCTCTCTACTTCTCCATCCCTGCTGTTCCGTGCTCAGAATGGAGGATGCTGCTAGTGAGCTACTTGGGGAGCAGATGTGTGTCCAATATGTTGTTCTGTGCCACTGACAAGAAGAGATTGGACGGTTGTGAGATAATGGGGGGAGGGAATGAGAATGGCTTCATATACTTCTAGCCTCTCAAGGCTGTCTGTCTCCAGAAGTTGTAGAGGTCAGGCTGTGTGTGGCAAGACTAGTAAAAGCCCCACTGCCCAAAATTGGCTCCCTTATTTGCACAGCGGCAGTATGAGAGAATTCTCTCATCCTACAGAGAACTCCTTGCTCAAGGGTTCCCCCAACCCCTGTAAAATCTTAGTGCTGTACAAAATGTGTGGCCAGCCTCTAAAAGGGGAGTCTGGAATGCAATCTGAGCTCTTTGGTCTCGTTCCTGGGCCTTATTGCAGAGTAGCTTAGTGTGGCTACTTGGCGCTGAATGAATGGCACTTTGTGCATGTTCACATTCCTCCCAGTCAAACCTTGGCACTGCAGACCAAAGGTTTAAGCCCCATGTCAAGTTAAGCTCTGATAGCGAGGGGAAAGAAGGCCCTGCTTTAGGTCAAGTGTTGACTCCCATGAGGACATAAATCCCCCTGTAAGAAAGCATATCTTTACTGTAAGATCCAAAGTACACTGGCCCAATGCAGGAAGAATATGTGCACACCACGTTACAGAAGATACACAATTTCTTATACAGAGATCTCCTCTGCAAAAGAAAAATCTTCATTGTATATGGATGTGGAGGTGTTGAAGCCACTGGGAGGTATTAGCTTTAACTACCCTGTTGGCTGAGGAGCCATAACACAGAAAGATCTTTGAGTGTCATTGGCTGAGCTTCTGTGATCCTATACAGAATCAGGGCAGGCAGAAGGAGAGGTGGTTGCAGGGAACTGGTTTCCATGGGGCACTGGAAGAGGGACTAATCATAGAGACTGAAGACAGCTGGAGTCACACACAGCCTGAATTTCTCATAAACCTGTCACCATTGCCCGTGGTCCTTTATGGACCCTAAGTCATGGCACTCTGTCCCTTGGCTTCAGTATAAAAATTCCATATGTTTTGCAGTTTAAATTAGAGTAGAAAACCAGCTCAGTTTTATGCTGAAAGCGTTAATAAGGGCTATGTTAGGATTGGGCCGTACTGGGAGTGACCCCAAGAAATGAGGGAGAGAGGAGAAGCTGAGACCTGACGCCCAAGAAGGGAAGTAAAACTGGAGGGGAAAATGTGAAATTTGTTTGAAAAAAGAGTGTGTGTGATCAAGAATGCTTGAGGCAAGGAAGACTAAAGTCCACCCTCTGATTTAGAGCAATGCATGAAGTGGCCCTGAGGCAGCAACGGGTTTCAGGGCCAAACTAGATGTGCAGGTTTTCAAAGAGCTGCCTCCTGGCTCCCCACCACACAGCAGCTGCAGGGAATGGCTTTTTAAAAATAAAGGAGAGGCCGAACGGGCTTGGAATGCCCCCACGGGGGAAGTAAGAGCTCCTGCCTCCCTCCCAGCTGTTTTACCATGCCAAAAACAGCATTAGGAGGCGGAGAGATTTCCCTCTTTTTGCTGCTCCATGTGGAGTATTCTGTGCAGAGCAGCAAAAAGAGGGAAATCGCTCTGCCCCCTCAGTGCTGTTTCTACTGAGGGGGGGGGCAGAAACCCTTCCTCTGCAGCAGCATTCTGAGCCTGTTTGGGATCTCCTTTATTTTTTAAAAGCCATTCCCTGCAGCTGCTGTGTGGCTGTGGGGAGCCTGGGTTGAGTCCAGGGAACTCAAGTTCAGTCCGGGGAACCCAGAGCCAATTACTTAAAGACCTGCACATCTAGCTTGGCCCGCAGAGCAGGATTATCAGTTTGCAGCGGGGGCAGATGCCCGTGAAGAAGCTGAGCCATCAGTCCCTTTGGAACCCCTGGCTAGCGCTTTGATGACCGCGGGGGAAGACTCAGCTTCCTCCCGGCCATCAGTGGCTCTCCAGGCCAGCAGCCTGGAGAGTTCCTTTAGGAACTTCCCTGGAAAGCTAGTCCGCTTCTGGCATGAAAGACGTATCTGATTCCTCTCTTCCTACAGAGCTCTGAAGCGTTGTGTGGCAGCACTCCTCCTGACCACAGCACCAATGCCTCAGCTACTGCAACATCACCAGACCAGGAGAACAAGACGTTGGCAAACGGCCTCATGGGCTCTGGTGACCCCTCAAGTGACAGCCATTCACATATGACCAATGGGCCAACCCATCATGAAGAAAACATCAGGGACAACGAGGAACCTGCTGAACTGCCTAATCTCCCCGCCCGCCGCAGGATGAGCAGGTGCTGGATATGGGAAGGGAAGGACAGCTGATGTGGGGTTGAAAGGGGTGCAGTTAGACGGTGAGGGTGGAAGCCAGGATTCCAGGGTTCCTTACAGCCCCGCATCTCTGTCCAGACATAGTTCCAATGGTAGCTGCAACCCAACGGCGAAAGAAGAAGCCACACCTGTGGAGGATTATGGAGAAGACACTTCAGCTGAGCAAGGCTATTACAGTCGAGAGGAAGACTCTGAGAGCTTGGCCTCCCATGACAGGTAAGAATTCAGTGCTGAGACACAGCACCCGTCCAGCACTGAGCACAGGTTCAATACGCAAGTTGCCACATTAGAAAGAGCAGCTGCTCCCCTATGGCCTGGTTCTACACTGTTCCTAGTAGAGGAGTAACCTTTCATCCTCCCTGGGGAGCCAGGCAACATTTGCAGCGAGAAAGAATTTCATCCTTTTCTTTATCTGCATGAGTTGACTGGAGCGATTTGGGATTTGAGCAAAGAAAAGTAGCCCCTGTTCCACTGTTCCAAATAAGACTATGTGGGCTCTAGGCAGGGCTTTTTTTCTGGGGAAAGAGGTGGTGGAACTCAGTGGGTTGCCTTTGGAGAAAATGGTCACATGGCTGGTGGCCCCACCCCCTGATCTCCAGACGGGGGGGGGGAGTTGAGATTGCCCTTCGCACTGCAGCTGCAGTGCGGAGGGCAATCTCAACTCCCCTCTGTCTGGAGATCAGGGGGAGGGGCCACCAGCCATGTGACCATTTTCAAGAGGTTCCGGAACTCTGTTCCACCGTGTTCCAGCTGAAAAAAAGCCCTGGCTCTAGGTGACGGCATGGGAAAACAGCACATCCCTAAACCCTGGAGTACTTTCGAGGGCACCTGCTCCAGCATCAGCCTGCCCACAGAGTTGATCTTCCAATGGAGCAGGAGGTGGGCACGTGGATAAGGGCCTTTTCTGATGCTGTCCCTGAACTCTGGAATGCCTTGCTCTTGAACACTGGAATGGCACGCTCATTGATAGCTTTCTAGAAATCTGTTAAGACAGTATTTTTCTGGAGGCTTTGGAGGGGGGAGCAGCTAAACAGACTTATCGTTCCAAAGTTATTCCTGCTTTTGACAATCTGCGTTTTCAGGTTTTATCCATTTTTATTGTCTCAGCCCTTTCCAAGTGGCGTATCGTTCACTCTCTCCCATGCAGACAGCCCAGCCTGAAAAACTCTCAGCCCCGCTGCCATCGCTGGGACAATGGCTACGGCGGATCATTGCCCCTCCCCTCCCGGCACGTCAGCAACGAGCTCACCAATGGACTGCCAGACAGCAGGCAAACCAAGCGCAGGCGCCTCTTGCCTGCCACACCCACAGGTTGGAACAGCGGGGATTCAGACTGGCTAGGCAAAGTGGGAAGGACTGACAGGCTCTGTCACAGGGGTCCCCAACCTTTCTGAGCCTGCAGGCACATTTGGAATCCTACAGTATGGTGGGCGCAGCGACAAAACGGCTGCCACCAAATGGCTGCTGCAGGAGGGGCAGCCAGCCACAAAATGGCTGCTACAGCTTACACTCAGTCACACAGTGAAGGTCCTTGTGCTGCGGAAGCAGTTCCTGCCAGTGCAACATTTTTAAAAATCTGCACAGCCAATCAAATCTCCAGTGGCAAATCAGAAGCCATGCTTGGCAAAAGCCCCACCTGGCCCCACCCACTTTCTAAAAGCTCTTGACGGGCATCAGATAAGGTGTCAGCAGGCACAATGGTGCCCACGGACACCACTTTAGGGACCCTGCCCTGCCCCACCTATGTACAAGTAGCAGGTTCAAAGGGTACAGGTTTCCTGGAGTGTCCCACTTCATGCTGTAGGTGGCTGAGACGCTTGCAGCAGCACCTCCTCTCTCCAAACACTCCTTGCATGTAGACTATATAATAAGTTACTCTTATCCTACCCTTCCTCCAAGGTCAGGGTGGCCTATGTTCCCGCACCCCCACCCGACACGTTATCCTCGCAGTGACCCTGTGAAGTAGCGTACAATGCAGGTGACCTGAGTCAAGTGGGGGTTCCTCCGACCCGACTCACAGTCGCATGTTCCAGGAGGCGACTCGCCTGCTGAAGCACTGGCTGCTTGCAGAGGCGCACAAGCATGGCAGGAGGACAGAAAGGGCTTCAGGCTTCCCTTTCACAGCATTTTTGCCGGTGGAGGCAGCCACCCCATGTTATCTGAAGGGACCATCTTCTCCCATATGTTCCCGCCCTGGAGTTAAGGCCACAGGGAGAGGCCCTCCTGACTCCCCCCTCAACCAAAGAAGCTTGTCTGGTGGGTACAGGAGAGAAGGCCTTTGGGGAGGCAGCCCCACGAATATGGAATAACCTTCCAGGGAAGTATGCCTAGCCCCCCTTCACTTTCAGGCTTTGAGAGTTAGCTGAAGATAGTTTTATTCAAGACAGCAGTTGATTGGTTTGCTATTTATTGAGGGTGCTAATGTATTTTTATGGCTGTTGTAAGATGCTTTACGTGCCGTGAGGTAGAAAGGTGGCTGATGTGTGTTTTAAATACATAAATAGATGGAATCTAAGAGAGAGAGAACAGCAAAGGTATGTAACTTTCATGGTAGAGTGGGGGGGTCTGAACAGCCCCCTGCCACCACAATGAGCATTTCAAGGGGAAGACCAGCCCAGAGTTCTCCCAGGCATTTCTCCAAGGACAGGCATTCAAACAGTTGAAATTCTACCGCCACCCTAGAGGAACAAAGAGATTTATTAAGTAACTGAGGAGCTGTTTAGGTAAATGGTGGGATGGGGTCCATTGGAGGGTCACCAGCAATGCAAGCCTGAATCTCTCTCAGTCGGGTAGGAGGTGACAGTATAAAGCAAGGCTGGGCGGGGGTGGGGGGTCTCTGTAGGATCTTTTTCCTCCCCTCACACCCCTCCCCCACTCTCACACTTCTTTTCCTCCAAGCAGAAGCTGCGGTATGTACTAAGTCTACTTCAGACTGCGTTAATGCGCAATTGTGTACAGTTATTGCTATATCCTCACCTGTGGAACAGATGGTTGGTGGTGGGCTGGAGCGGAAAAAGAATAAATTTAGAGGCAGGATCCAGTTCAGAACATTTACAAAATACTGGATGAGAAGGCGGGTGGCTGGGATGATAAACTTAGATTGGTGGCTGGTGGGATCAGCCAAACAGGGTGTTGCTGCCCGCCCGTGTCCGTGGTCTCTTATGGCTTCTCTCTTGCTTCTTTTCCATCTCCCCTCTGGCGACAGGCCGCAAACCAACCTTCAACATCCAGTGCCTGCAGCGTCAAGGCAGCTGTGATGATATCCCTATCCCAGGCACCTATCACCAGAATGCACCCCCCTGCCGAGCACGAACACAGGTAAATTCTGAGCAGGTTGTGAGTGTGTGTGTGTGTGAGAGGGGGGGGGGGGTTGCGGGGAGAGAAAGAAACCCACAGGACTTTTTTAAATTCTAAAAAAGGAATTGTTGCTGCCTGACTGAAAAGCATGCTCCTGTGCCCCAGATATGCAGAGGCCTAGTTGTGGCTCCCCATTGTTGTGGGAAATGCACACTGCTCATGCTCAGAGGCACTCTGTTCTGTTACTGTTTCACATATCCTAGGGCTGAAGTCAGCCACCGAAAGCACAGTCAGAACCCCAAACTTTTGTGTGCCCTGACCCTGGAAACCTCTGCGAATCTTGGCAGGCCAGCCGAGGCCAGAGCACCCAAGTGGACGTTTTTGAGCTGCTCTTTCCCGCTGAGTCTGCAGAGTCCAGTGTCTGTTTCCTCACCGCTGCCTCATTGTGAAATGGACGTTCTGTGCTGTCTTTGTGCCATCGCTCGTCACAACCCTCGCCTGCTTCACTGGCTGAATCAGGCAGCCACCTGCCTTTGCAGCTCAAAGAACAAACAGAACTGCATGGCTGATGCCCAGCTGTGACGCCACTGCACTGTTGTGTGGCTACCCCAAACACCACAAGTGAACACGGGAAGCTGCCTTATACTATGCCAGGCCATCAAGCCTAAAAGCCTCTGCTTGGGCTTACCAGGTCCTACGTTGCATGGTTTTATGCTGTTGTCTTGTCACCTAGCCCTACTGGGTCAGGCTCTTCTATGTGGTAGAAAAGTCTACAATATTGCATGTCTCTCTGCTGTTGAGGACATCCCGTTGGGCTGCTCTTCACCTACTTCTCTCTCCTCCATGCCAGGGTTACAGCAGCCATGATTCCTGGCACACCAGCAGCCGCTCCTCGACAGCTTCCTCGCAGTCATGGGCAACGCCACCCAAACGGAGCCGCTTGCTGTATGCCCCCCTGATACTGGTGGAGGAGGACGGCCTGCCAGGCCATGACTGGGAGAAGAACAGCAGCAGCCTCCCACCCATGTCGCGAGCTCACTGGTACATGGAGGACCAGGAGCTGCCCTACCGCACATATGGCCATCTCCGTGTGCCCGGTCCACTCAAGCACGGCTACAGCGACAAGCGTGGGAGTGCAGATAGCCTGGTGGAGGCGGTGAGTGGAGCACAAGAGAGAGGATCTTGTTTCTTGGAAGCTGGTCAAGACCAACAAGGTTTCCAGGGCATATGCTTTTGAAATTCAAAGCTCCCTTTCTTAGATAGAGCTTTGACCCTCAAAAGCTTATACCCTGGACATCTTCTTGGTCTTTAAGATGCTACTGGTCTGGATTGAACCAACAAGGCTACCCACCTGAGACAAAATTCTGGAAGCAACTATGGGTTAGGGTGCTTTTCCTCCATGTCCCCCTCTCCCCATCCTAAGCTGCAGTGCTTTGGGAGGGGCTCCTACACAACGCAGCCATGCGCTTGTCCCCCTTCCTGGTTTTCCTGGACTCCACCGTTGGATCTCACCAAACCTGCTTTGGGTTAAGTGTGGACAGGAAGGCGCAGATGTCCACACCTCCTATCCACATCTGGGGTCACTTATAGCACCATATCTGCTCACGACCCCCTCCCTAACCTTTTGGCAGCTTTTGTTCTTGATACAGGATAGTGATATTCCTGCTACTTTTTTTAAATGGCAGAGGTAAGGCTGGGGGGGTGGCAGGTTCCAGGGGATAGCAAGGGGACACCTCCATGCAGAAGCTCTGTTGCCGCCGCAAATGCCTCTGGTTTCTGTTTCTGGTTTGCCATGGTTTGTGTGAATTCAGACACTGGGCCACTAAGCTTTCTTTATCTGATCTTTGTCATGATGTCTGAAACTAGCAGCTTTCTTGATGCGCCAACTCGGGAGTTCTGACTAGCTATCCCCTCTTTTCCTCCCAGGTGCTCATCTCTGAGGGCTTGGGCCTCTACGCCCGGGACCCAAAGTTTGTGGCCTTTGCCAAGCGGGAGATTGCCGATGCTTGCCACATGACCATTGACGAGATGGAGAGTGCTGCCACGGACCTTCTGAGTCGCAGGCGCCCAGGTGGCGAGAGTGGCAACCAAAGGGGTGGCCATGTTTTGTACAGCAGTGATGGAGAGCACAGTGGAGTCGGGAGCCTGGGCCTTGTTTACAGTGACGAGGAGCCCTTCCGTTCCCGTGAAGAAGAGGACTTAGCTGATGAGATGGCCTGTGTCACCTCTTATTGACCTTGAAGTGCCCTCTGGCAGGGCACAGAGGGACCGTTGTTGCAGAGACATTCCTAGAACTCTGGAGCCTTCGGGCTGGGGCAGAGACTCACCCGAAGATGTGCCACAGTGGCAGTGGCTGCAAAACAAACAAAAAGAGGAGATTAAAGGACGGGGGGCCTAATGCTACTCTCCCTCGGACTGATGCAAAAACAGCTGCTAGAAATAATCTGGTTTAGGCAGACGGCTCTTTGCTGACCTATCTCTAGATGTTGACTGTGCCACTGCGGACCGTTAAAGGGAAAGTAGCCCTAGATTGTGGGCTCGAAAGGCTAGATGTTGCCGAGGAGATGGGAGGATGTCTTTTTTATCGGAAACAATAAACACTGCTTAAAAATGGGGAGGCCCTTAACTGGTGTCTTTTTCAGGAGTGCCTGGGGAATGGGGATCCAAAAGAAAATCCCCAAAGCTCTCCTCAAAGTGATCTTTGGTCACATAAGGTTGGAAGGAACGCCTTCCAAAGGCCGTCTAGCCCAGTCTGTATGTAGAGCAGATCCGACAGACGCAGCTTCCAGTCTTTCTCAGCAAAGCAGTCCTCCTCGAAGTTTCAAGTATATCTGAACCGAAACGGCCTGTTTAGTTTGAGTTTAATAATACCTTCTGTTAAATATTATAGTAGGAGTGTTTTTGCATAGGATACGTTGCAAAGTTTGTAAATATAGGATTGCCAAGTATGAGGCAGAATATGCCAGGTAAGACTTATAGCAAGATTAGCAGGCAAAGAATGCTGAGATCATCATTCTCACCAGGGCTTTTTTTCAGCGGGAACGCGGTGGAACGGAGTTCCGGCACCTCTTAAAAATGGTCACATGGCTGGTGGCCCCGCCCCCTGATCTCCAGCCAAAGGGGAGTTGAGATTGCCGTCCGTGCACCGCAATCTCCCCTCTGTCTAGAGATCAGGAGGCGGGGCAACCGGCCATGTGACCATTTTCACTGAGAGCAATTTAAACTTGAAAAAACTCCCCCCTTGTTCCAGCTGACCCAAAGTGATGGCATTGTGTGGTCCTGGGAGTGTGTGTGCAATTTGTGTGCGCACATGTGGTACCAGGGGCACCACCTCCCACCAGGAGTTGCCCCCTGTGCTGGCAACCCACCGAGTTCCACCACCTCTTTTCCCAGAAAAAGAGCCCTGATTCTCACAAAGGACCAACTGGGCACATATGTTTGCATATAGTCAACCCTCACCGCTTCCTTGCTGGGTACCGTGTGGGATTTCTTAAACTTAATGCATCACATAAGTTCCTAGATATGTGTGATATATCAAACACCCCTGCTATGTCCTGAGGAGCCACGTAGCTAACACCTCAGAGGTTTCACGAATGACTCAGCTGGCTGAATGTGGTGGATGAAACTAGGGCATCAGTGAACAGGAGAGATCTCCAAGAGGAGCAGCTGTAGCCAGGGCTTTTTTTCTGGGAAAAGAGGTGGTGGAACTCAGTGGGTTGCCCTCGGTGAAAATGGTCACATGGCTGGTGGCCCCGCCTCCTGATCTCCAGGCAGAGGGGAGTTGAGATTGCCCTCCACGCCGCTGAGCGGTGTGGAGGGCAATCTCAACTCTCCTCTGGAGATCAGGGGGTGGGGCCACCGGCCATGTGACCATTTTTAGGAGGTTCTGGAACTCCGTCCCACCGTGTTCCCACTGAAAAAAAGCCCTGCCTGTAGCCCCATTGCCCTCAGGCATCTCTGTAAGCGAGGAGAGGAGGCATTTGGCTGGCTTAGTGGCCTAGCTAACCAAGGCCCCCAAATCTCAATATTATAAGACAACTCTCAGTACTAAATACAGAACTCACAGATTCATGCCACCAGGATTACGAGAGAGATCATTTGTCAATGTATCTAAGTGGGTGCAATGCATGTCAGATTGCCAGATCGTGATCATGCAAACTATTTTGGTGACAGGCATATTAATATGAGTTAACTCAAAATATAGGAAAATAAATAAATACATTTATTTATGTACTAGCAACAAAGCCCATTGTAGGAAAAATACAACAGGCTCTAGAAAGGGCAGGGCAGGCGGGACGGGCATTCCCCCCTCTGCGCTGTCCCGATCAGGCCAGGGGAGGGCTGGGCAGCCAGTCGTTTCCTCCTCCCCTGCACCCCATCTGGGTGGGGGGAGTGCAGGGTGGCTGGGCCGGGCATTGTCACCTCCCCCATACGCCATGTGGGTGGGAGGAGCACAGAACAGCTGGATCGGACATCACCCCCTGCCACGCACTCCAAATTTGGCAGGGGGAGGGAAGGGGGCCCAGACAATTTCCACCCCCCACCTACCCATACCTACAGATA
The DNA here is from genome assembly GCF_028583425.1 of Eublepharis macularius. Taxonomy (NCBI): domain Eukaryota; kingdom Metazoa; phylum Chordata; class Lepidosauria; order Squamata; family Eublepharidae; genus Eublepharis; species Eublepharis macularius. The sequence goes on along the minus strand of NC_072808.1, from coordinate 24,694,783 downwards.
TTGACCAATCTTGAGAGTTCAGCCTCAGTAGTTGGGGCTCTTAGCCCTACTTTCAGAGCACAAGGCAAGCTGTCCTTATTTCCCCTGGCTGACCTAGAGTCACCTCATCACCAGCCTGCCTCAGACAGCTGTAAGTCCCCTCTGTCAGTAGCTTACCCTGCCAGAGTCTGAAATCAGGACAGGGCCTTTGTGGGCTTTTCCCAGGGGGTGGGGAGAGGATCACAGCATGGCTACCCTCGGTACGCCTTGCTGGAGTACTAGGTTCCAAGTTGCCTGCCTCCAGGCTCCCAGGGCCTGTTCTTTTGAGACCTTAAGGGAGTGGGGAAATCACTCTTGCCAGTTTGGTGTAATGGTTAAGAGCACAGGACTCTAATCTGGAGAACCAGGTTTGATTCCCCACTCCTCCACTTGAAGCCAGCAGGGTGACCTTGGGTCAGCCACAGCTCTCTCAGAGCTCTCTCAGCCCCACCCACCTCACAGGGTGTTTTGTTGTGGGGATAATAATGACATGCTTTCTAAACCACTCTGAGTGGGTGTTAAGTCATCCTGAAGGGCAGTATATAAAGCAAATGTTTTTATTATTATTGCTATATTGCTGCCTACCTGATGTCACTTCTTGCCCTCCAGCATTTACATCTGGATGGGCCAGCTGTGCCATGGCAAGCTAAGCACTGTAGCAGCATCTATCCGTTTAAGAGAGTTTAAGCTTAATTCTGTAGCTCACTTCCCTACCTGCCAAAAAACAAACAAACCCCGAGCCAGGTAAAGATAACCAACGTGATCCTCCAAACATTCTGCCAGGTATGATCCTGGCTGTGAGAGATTTTAAAAGAGCACACGCTGCCCTCTAAATCGTACCACATCCACTAACAAACTCTACGAAGATGCTAGGCAGATGCAGACAAAGGAAAGGTCAGAATGTAAGCATAAATTGTCGAAGGCTTTCACGGCCGGAGAACGATGGTTGTTGTGGGTTTTCTGGGCTGTATTGCCGTGGTCTTGGCATTGTAGTTCCTGACGTTTCACCAGCAGCTAACCTGCCAACATCTTTTCCACATTGTGACACTGAGAGATCTCTGTCTTTTGGTGCTACACCTCTGAAGATGCCAGCCTCAGCTGCTGGCGAAACGTCAGGAACTACAATGCCAAGACCACTAACCAACTTAATTGTAGCATGAGCTTTCGAGAACCACAGCTCTCTTTGTCAGATTCATCTGACAATGCATCTGACGAAGAGAGCTGTGGTTCTCGAAAGCTTATGCTACAATAAAGTTGGTTAGTCTTAAAGGTGCTACTGGACTCTTCCTCATAAACAATGTGTGTCCATGAGTCACAGCTTCACGGGCCTGCCAGAAGATTCTGCTCTTCTATGCCAGGAAACCTGAATGTTATTTTACTATCCAAGACATTCCTGTAAATACTATATATGCTTGTTTCAGAGAATGTGGTAAGTTCTATCAAAATGATTCAAACCGGGTCTGTAACTGCTTTAGATTGTGCCCCAAGGATGGCCACTTTTTGGCTATAGGATAAATCAACAAACCTCTATATGCTAAGCTGCAAGCACATGATGACTGGAAGAGGAGAAGCCAAAGTTACGATCTCACTGATGTTAAGGTCAGAACCGGAGGCAACGGACTGTGCAAGCCGGGGACAGAAAGCGCAAGCTGATCATCAGTGTGTGAGCTGCAGTGAGGAACAAACATGCCAAGGGATGGAGCTTCACCGCTGCCTGGCTTCCCCCTGCTGTCCTGCCCTGAGCAGAGAGAGACCAGGGATGTGCGCCGCCCCCCCAGCACATGTCCACTAGCAGCAAATCCTTCCAAAAAGGGGAGGGGGGAATGGCAGTGCTATAAAGGCAGACGAGGATCTGCTACCCACCTGAGCAGCCCAAGCCATGGCTTGAGGACCACTGCTCTCCACGGGGGCAAAAGCCAATTTGCCTCTCATAGAATTGCTGCTGACCTTACAGAATTCTCAGTAATTCTCCTGAGTTACAAAGTGATACAGAATGCAATGAAGGCCATCAATGAGAGCCAGTTTGGTGTAGTGGTTAAGAGCGCGGGACTCTAATCTGGAGAGCCGGGTTTGATTCCCCACTCCTCCACAAAGCCAGCTGGGTGACCTTGGGCGAGTCACAGTTCTCTTGAGCTCTCTTAGCCCCACCCACCTCACAGGGTGATTGTTGTGGGGTAATAATAACACTTTGTAAACCGCTCTGAGTGGGCATTAAGTTGTCCTGAAGGGCGGTATATAAATCGAATGTTATTATTATTATTATTATTATCATTCGGAGCTCATTAATCAAAGGAGTTGCCAATTATTTTTAAAAAAACAGACTTGAGTCAGCGAGAAAAATCCTTATCATGGAAACAATCACAAATAAACAGGCTAGAATAAACTAGAGTAACAACTGCAATTTGAGGAAACAACTTGAAACTCTAGACCTCCTTGAGAGTCAAAAGGCTCGGCAAAGAAGAGTGGGCAATGCTGCCTCTCCACTCTTGATCCCAGTTGGGTAAAGAAGGGACGGGCATTGCATCCTGCTCTGCACCTGATCCCAGCAGAGTGAAGGGGGGGGCATTGCCGCCTGATCCGCACCTGATTCCAGCAGGTTGAACAAGGGGTGGACATTTCATCCTGCTCTGCACCTGATCCCAGCTGGGTGAAGGGGGTGGGCATCGTCAACTTCTCCTCGCCTGATCCCAGCTGGGTGAAGGAGGTGGGCATTTTCACCTGCTCCTTGCCTGATCCCGGCCGGGTGAAGGGGCGGGGATTGCCACCTGCTCCATGCCTGATCCTAGCTGGGTGAAGGCAGAGGTGGGCATTGCCACCTGCTCCGTGCCTGATCTTAGCTGGGTGAAGGAGGGAGTGGGCATTGCCACCTGGTTTGCTCCTGATCCAAGCTGGGTGAAGAGGGGATGGGCATTTCCACCTGCTCTGCTTCTGATCCCATCTGGGTAATGGCGTGGGGCGGGCATTGCCACTTACCCCCCTCCTGATACCAGCTGGGTGAAGGTGGGGGGCAGGCATTGCTGCCTGCCCTGCTCCTGATCCCAGCCTGGGCTTCCCGCCGCGGCACGCTATCTGAAGGTCTGGCTGCCTCATCTGGGCTTCCCTCCACAGCAGCACCCTCTGGTGGCACACCAGGGTAGGAAGTGAGTTGTCTTGAATACGCTTCACCTTTTATATAGTAGGATCTATTTAAAGTGCCCAATGCAAATAGTGAATTAATATCAACATTATAAGGTCTCGTACAATCTTCATAATACACTGTATAAATAACGATACATTATTTTCCAACATTTCAATAATCCTTCCAAAAATTTCAATCATTCACTATCCAATAGGAATAAAAAAATCGGTCTCCTTAATACTATGTCTTGCAGAGCTGTTGGGATAAGGTCTTAAAGTGACATGTGCAGATGAACTGTGGACAAGCCAGGTAAGTATATTTAATTCAAAACCGTTGTTAACGTCCTCTTCTTGTGTTTGTCTCCTGACAGGTACGATACTGCATCCCAGGGGGATGGACCCCCTAAGAGCCCAACAGGGAAGCCAGCTCATGCAACCTGTTTCATCAGTTCCACTTTTTCAAGGGCAATAACAATGTACATACATCTCCGACCCAAATGGTCTCACACTCACAACTCTCCAGGAAAAACTCGTATGACTACCATTTTAACTGGTAAATTAAAGCCTTCATTTTACTAACACCTCTTCAGAAGTGAACAAACTAAACACTTAACTAATCCCTATAGTGACTTTGACAAGGTAGGAGTATGTTAACAGGTAGCAGCTGACCATGTTCCATTGACAGAGCACTGGAGGGTTGCCAATGGTCTGGAGAAGAGAAAAAAAACCCTCTCTCTCTCACTTTAATAGAGGCTTAATGGGATGCTTAGGGCTGCCAACCTCCAGGTGGGGCCTTGAGATCTCCCTTAATTATAAGTAATCCCCAAACAACAAAGATCACTTCCCCTGACTGCTTTGGAGGGCGGACTCTTTGGAGGGGGGAACCCTCCTGCCCAAACTTCAGTATCTGTAGTCTCCACCTCAAAAATCTCCAGAAATTTCCAACCCAGAAATGGCAACTTAACTATTTACCTGGTGATGTTATTGACCTCCATGCCACGAAAATGTCCAGTGCTCATTTCTACACATTAAGCTTCTATTAAAGTCAAAGGACATTTTTCTCCAGGCCAGATGGGAACCCGAAGGAGCAGGAAATTACCTAGAATACAAACTTATTCACTGCAATCCAAGTAATAACATCTTTGATTGTTAAATACAACTAGGCAAATGATCCAATTCCATCATTAATGACAGCAACAAAGTCAAGACTCCAGTGTCAATGCAGAGAGTTGTCTTCTGTACATGCGTATGTCTGATCAAATTGCAATTGTCTTACGGCAATTCCAGCAAGGGGCTTTCAAGACCTGTGAGAAGCAGAGGTGGTTTGCCATTGCCTTCTTCTGCAGAATTTGCCTTGGTGGGCCCTCCATCCAAGTACCAACCCTACTTAGCTTCCAAGATCTGACAAGATTGGGAGAGGCCAGGCTTCCTTCTCTTGCCTTTACTAGACTGGACTTGACTAGACCTTTTTTTCTGCTTTCCTGTGGCGCAGAGTGGTAAGCGGCAGTACTGCAGCCCAAGATCTGCTCATGATCTGAGTTCAATCCTGGCAGAAGCCGGGTTCAGGTAACCTGCTCAAGGTTGACTCATCCTTCCATCCTTCCGAGGTCGTTAAAATGAGTACCCAGTTTCCTGGGGAAGATGACTGGGGAAAGCAATGGCAAACCACCCCATAAAAAGTCTGCCAAGAAAACGTCACAATGCACATCCCCCATAGATCAGTAATGACTTGGTGCTTTGCACCTTTACCCTTTTTTCCCCAACACAATTGAAACACAATGGGAATGAGAGGCACTATCAGTGCATAATAGCTCAATTATGCCAAACTTCTAAAACTGTGATCAGGACAAATGCTCTACATTTCTCTTTTGTTTTGCCCTTTCAAGGCACAAAACAAGGTTGACCTGTCGCCTCTCCATCGCTCACCCTGGCATTAGAATCTTTTGCACGGGCCAATTTGCCCCAACTCCAAAATTGAAAACAAATGATAATGTACAACTAACTTATTTGTGAACAATACGATCCTTTTTGTAATGAACCCTGAAGAAACAGTTCCAGAATTATATAAAGAAATATCAAGTACTGGGCCAGATGCAGGAGTTAAAATTAGCTACAAATATCTCAGGAGGGCAAAGACCATTGCAAGATGCTGCAAGTCAGCAGGTTAAAATTAGCTCCCTCTGCCTTAAAATACTTGGGGGTTAAAATTCCTAAATCTTGAGAGCTAGGAATCGGAAACATAACCATACTGGAGCAAGCAGAGTTGCCAACTTCAGTGAGAGAAATTCTTGGAGATGTATGTATGTATGTATTTATTTATTTATATTCTGCCTTCCTGCCATGTTTAGTGCTCAGGACATTTTACCGCATACATATAAAATACAATTTTGGGGGTGCTGCCTGTGAAAGGGAGATTTAGGGAGGGATTTCACCTAGAAAACTAGATAGCCAGTTTGGCGTAGTGGTTAAGAACAGCAGGACTCTAATCTGGAGAGCCAGGTTTGATTCCCCACTCCTCCGCTTGAAGCCAGCAGGGTGACCTTGGGTCAGTCACATCTCTCCAGAGTGCTCTCAGCCCCACCCACCTCACAACATGATTGTCCTGAAGATAAAAATAACACACTCTGAGTGGGCGTTAAGTTGTCCTGAAGGATGGTATATAAATCGAATGCTGCTGTTGTTGTTATTAGAATCAATAGCGTACCATAGATTTGCCCTCTGTCACTGCTGTTTTCTCCAGAGGAACTGATCTTGGTAGTCAGGAGAGCAGTTGTAATTCCATCTGGAGGTTGGCAACTGAAGCAAGTCAAAGCAGCTTTCAAATACTGGAAAACTTTAAAACTGTCCTGAGCTTGGCAGAATTGCTGCTGTGAAACGGAATGGTGCTCCTGGCATTCCGTTCTGTATTCCAGACTATCCCTGCATTTATTTCTGGGTCATGCATAAGAAAACTACAGTCCTCTCTAAACAACATCATAAACTGGCGATGGGGGGTGGGCGGGAATCTTGTTTCAATAAAAGTTCACTGTATAAACCTGGCAAGGATGGCACATTTTGTTGTACCCACACTTTGCATTTTTGCTATGACCTATTCCAGAAGTCCCTCGTCACCTTCATGGCCAACAACGTTTATTCCAGCATGAGCTTTCGTGAGTTAGAGCTCACTGCTTCTTTGATAATCCAACTGAGCCATTGGACTCTAAATAAAACAACAAAGTCCATCTCAAGGTACCCACAGGAGTTAATGAAAAGGTATTCTTATCTGTAAGAGCAGTTCCCTTTCTTCCAGAATCCTTTCCATAAACCATATGAAAAATTCACCAACACAAAACTTATCCAATGCTAATAAACATAGCACCGGACTCATGTGAAGTTGCTTTTACAATTCATTCAACGTCTCTCTATTTCACGCGGCCACCTGGGTGAAACGGATGCACTCAACAAACCTTATATAGTGCCACGCAACTCATTAACAACCAAGAATCTCTTGAAGGGGTACATATCAAATCAAATGCATCTACGAATTCAAGTATACAAGATCACACAGTGTACAAAAGTCACAACCTTACCTTACAGGCAACAAGACAAATCCATATACTGGTTCAGTCCCTGCGGGGCCAGAGATTTGAGGCTGAAAATCCAAAAATCCTGTGAAAGTTCCTGTTGAACATCCTCAGATGACCCCACTTTCACCACATTTCAAGTGGGTCTCTCTTGCAAGTTGGCCCAGTGGTCCTGGAGACTGTGCTTTGCATGTGTGGGTGGCGACGCGTCTTAGGCCAGGCTGGCGCATCCCCAGACTCATAAGTGAATGAGATTGATTCCGTTTAGATTGACTGTCTCACCCTCTGGGGGGGGGTGCTGTTCCAGGACCATTTACCCCTCCCAGTTCGCTTGTACTGGAAACAATACCTGAACTGCAGATGGACCAAAGCAATCTTGGCTGGCCTAGCAACTTGCTCTCAAACGGCTTCTTCTAAACTGAAATTCTTGCAGTAACCTTCCCAGAAAAATCATATTTCTTCCATACTTTGAAGTATGTTTTGCAAGAGTCCCACTGTTGCCATTCTGCATAACATGCCAAGCTGCAGAAGCCTCTCGGAACAGCCTTCTGGTTCTAAAGAATGGAATGAAAAACATTCCACTCTTGGAGCACCGAAGAGACGGACCTCAAAGTCCCAGCAAGTCAGATGGCAGGCCTGACACTCATACGCCATGAACTGGACAGCAGTTGTGGGATTTGTTGGGTGTGTTGCAAATGCACCAACCTGCAAGAGAGAATGCCCTTCGAAAACTCCTGCTCATTGACAGCGGCCCTCTGCCAGGTGGTGGGGACGAGAAATTAATTTCCCTGGAAAGCAGAAGTAATGAGGCTGGGTGTGTAGTAAAAAGTGTCACGAACCGCCCCAGTACATTACAACTGGAGGCCAGTTACGGCCTGCCATTAGAGCAGAGGTTGAGATTCAGATCCCCTTCATCATTAGGAAATGGTGTCTTTAAATTCATGAGTCCAGAGAGGTAGTCATATTAGTTACTACCTGGTGAACTGACTCATACAAGCTTACACTGGAATAAATTTTATTAGCATTTAAGGTACCATGACTCCTGTTCAATTTTATTATCTTTAAGATGTCTTCTCTTTTGACAGCATTAACCCCCAAAGAAATGTTTGATGCAGGACATCCACGTGTCGGGCCCATATGTGGTATAACTTGCCTCACGTACCAGCAGTTCAGGAAACACCAGAAACAGATATTCCAGATTGTGGCACAACATATTCTCGAAAATTGAGTTAATTTGTTGTGTGAAGTTCACAACAGTCATTACTTGCTTTTCTTCTGATACTGGCCGTCGTCACACGGGCATCTCTTCCGTTAAATTTACAGCATATAGCGTCCTACCTGTTATCGGCACAGTAACGTTTCTTTGGGTCACCTAACGGCTCTTCGCGCCACCAGGGCCGATTCCAGATGACTAACCTTAAGGCACTTCATGCCGCCCTCTTCCGGATCGTGACGGGGAAAATGCGAAATATCGCGTTTCCTCGCGTGAGTTTTGCGCGACGACGTACAAAACTCGTGTGAGGAAACGCGATATTTTGCATTTTCCCCGTCGCGATCCAGAAGAGGGCGGCATGAAGCGCCTTAAGGTTAGTCATCTGGAATCGGCCCAGCTGTCCACACCAAAGCACTCTGTTCTGTTCTCTCTAACCGCGCAGAAGCAGCTCCTCCCCCCTTTTTTAAAATTATTCTGGCGTTTAATTCCGCTATAACGGAATAACAGCATATAAACATTCTGTTAGAGCAAAACATTACGACCCTTTTGTTTTTCCAACATTGAAATTATATAAATAGCCCTTTGCCCACCGAAAACTCTGTGTCTGACGTAATCCCCATCGCTGAAGACTCTGCCATGGCAATTGAGTCATTTTTACTTCAGCAGAAAGTTTGCATTGTGTTATGGCGTTATGGCGTTATAAGGACATAATAAAATTTAAAAAGGGGGAGTCGCAGGAAGAAATGGATTCTGGGATTGAAGGGAGGGCATAGGACGTTGCGAGGCGAAATACATCGATGTGAGGCATTCACATCGAGGCACAAAATAGCGCGACTATCAAGCACAAAGCAGAAGAGAGAAAATCGCTACAGTGTTGGAATAAGGTGGGTGTTTGCCGGGAAATAGCGCCATTTTAGCGCTAAATAAAAGCCCGTGTGACAACGGCCACTGTCTCCCCCTCTCTGTTGCAAACCACAGTCTGCTTCCACACAGGGGTGGCAAAAGCTGTGGAAGCAGGAGAGAGGGGAATGGAAGTGTGTGGAAAGAGCGGTCAGCGGCCGCTCAGTGGGTGAGAGTGAGACTGGGACTCAACCATCGTCGCTGTGGAAAAAGAAAATGTCTGAAAGCATCAAGGAGCAAGCTGGAAAACTATAAAACAGCTCCCTTTGATAGCAGGTTCCCTAACCAAAACCAAACACGCAATTGCTGGCAGAACTACCTTTATTTTCATCGCTGTGAGAAAGCCATGGCAGCCAAGGGAGGAGATCTTTATGTTTGCCAGTGGTACAAAAGAGTATGTTTGTGTGTGCTATGTGCCGTCAAGTCATTTCCGACCTATGGCGACCCTATGAATGAAAGACCTCCAAAACGTTCTCTCTCTAACAGACCTACTCAGATCCTGCAAACTGGAGGGTGTGGCTTCTTTTATTGAGTCCAGCCACCTCGTTTTAGGTCTTCCTCTTTCCCCTCAATGGGGAATACCATAGTTTGGATTATCTTGATCTTGGTTCCCAGAGAGACTTCTTTATCTTTAAGGATCTTATCTAGCTCCCTCAGAGCTGCTCTTCCAAGTCTCAATCTTCTTCTGATTTCTTCATTGCAGCCCCCCTGTTGGTTGACGATTGAGCCAAGGAACAGAAGAACAACTGCAATGTCTTCATTGTCAACTTTAAAATTGTGTAATTTCTCAGTAGTCGTTACTTTTGTCTTCTTGATGTTCAGTTGTAATCCTGCTTTGGCGCTTTCCCGTTTAACCTTCATCAATAGTCATTTCAAGTCTTCACTATTTTCTGCTAGTAATGTGGTATCATCTGCATATCTCAAATTGTTAATGTTCCTTCCACCCAATTTTCACTCCACCTTCTTCTAGATCTAATCCAGCTTTCCTTATGATATACTCTGCATAGAGGTTGAACAGGTAGCGAGATAATATGCATCCTTGTCTGACACCTTTTCCAATTGGAAACCATTCTGTTTCCCCATATTCTCCCCTGGCAGAAGCCTTTTGTCCAGAGTACAGGTTGCGCATCAAAACAACCAGATGTTGTGGAGCTCCCATTTCTTTTAAGACTCTCCATAGCTTTTCATGATCTACACAGTCAAAAGCTTTGCTGTAATCTATAAAACACCAGGTAAACAATGCTCTATTTCTTGGGTCACTACCTGGGACGAACTCATAGAAGAGGGGACATTTTCTGGCAAGATGTGATCGTTTCATGTCTGACAAATTGCTTCCTCCCTCCCTCCTCAGGATGTTACAGCAGAGTCTTGGATTTTGCAAATTCTCATTAAAGGGATAAAAAAAATAAAGATGTTCAGAGTACGAGCTTTCGAGAGTCAGAACTCCCTTCTGTAGACCCCGTGGCTGCCACTCCCTGCTGTCCGTCCCACGCCCTGCCCGGCTGGCACTAAGGCGGACCCACAGCTCAGCTGTTAAATTTTAAAAAGCCTTTAAGCAGCTGACTAGGGGAGAGAACAGCATCGCTCAGTGCCACCATTTTGAAGGCAAAGTTTCTCTCTTCCCCCTCCCCGGATTGGTTGCGGGCAGTTTCTGCAAGGATGTTTATCCACAGCCCCAAGCCTCAACCATCTTAAAAAGCCCATGCTAGCCTAATCTTGTCAAGATCTCAGAAGCTAAGCAGGGTCATCCCCGGTTAGTACTTGGATGGGAGACCACCAAAGAAGACAAGCGTCCCCACACAGAAGCAAGCAATGACAAATAACCTCTGTTCATCTCTTGCCTTGAAAACTCTACAGGGTTGCTATGAGTTTGCTGCTGCTCAAGACCACTTTATACACAGAAGGAGAAAGCCTTGGAACATGACATCTTGGGAGGAGCAGGACATCTTGTCTTAGGGCCAAGCTCGAAGTGACGAATGGCAAGTGAACAGACTCACATGTATTCCTCCCTGTTCGCTTGTGCTCCACTTGATCACTACGTGATCAAGTGGAGTGCAAGTGGAGTGCAAGTGAACAGGGAGGAGTATGTGTGAGTCTGTTTACTTGCCATTCAAGTGTCATTTGTCACTTTGAGCTTGGCCCTCACTTAACACATGTTTCCTGTAGAAACAAAGGGCCAAGCTACACATGACGAATGACACTTGAACGGCAAGTGGACTGAGTGGAGGGCAAGTGAACAGGGAGAAATACACTTGCCATTCAAGTGTCATTCGTCATGTGTAGCTTGGCCCAAAGAATCAAAAATACCTGCTAAAGTTGGGGAGGGAAGGAAGAGGGGAAGCTCTGAGCTCTTACACATCAGTGAATAAGGGCTTCAAGAAGTAGATTCTCACTGTATACTTTTGGTAGAAGAATCTTTGTTTTGTTTCGGCAATCGTAGTCCAATCGCTTTGCTCATTAGATGTCTCCTCCTATCGATTGCATTGATTTACATTGTGTAACCTGCCTTGGGGCTTAATGAGAAAGTAAATCAACCAGTCCACGAATGTAGACTATGAATGCCGTACATTGAATGGTGCATATGACGTAGCAGAATCCTTACGAAGAGTGAATGTAAGCGCCATCACATTGTACACACACAGAGAGAGATAGAGGTATTGTTCAGAGGATTTAGAGATGGACCAGTGTTTTGGAAGAACCACAAGAATGGTTGTATAATACACTTGTCACACTGCTGTGTCTATTGGTTGCCACAGAAATGTTGCTACAGCTGTTCAAACTTTCAGTGCCTTCCACTTTAACTGTTCATAGGTTGTGGCTTGAATGTCACACGTCCAATTCCTGAGCAAGACTCCAGCCCCGTAGCCCCTTAAAGACCCACAAGGTTTCCACGGGATAAGCTTTTGAGGGTCAAGCTCTGACGAAGGGAGCCTTGACTCTGGAAAGGATAAACCCTTGTGGGCCTCGAAGGGGCTTCTGGGCTCGAATCTTGCCACCCACCTAAATCCAATTTGTATTCCTTGGATGGCTATTCAGCCCCAAAGACATGGAGCTGCTCCTGCCAACATGGAAGCTGTAAGCGCCTCGGGGCAGGACCCTCTGCTTTCGTCACTGTACAGATGCGAGCCGCTTGGATTCTCCCCCTCTCCCTCCTTCTCCCAAACGCCCTCGATTGTCTGTTTATTGGCATACAGTTCCCCTAGGGTTGCCAGCCTCCAGGTAGTGGCGGGAGATCTCCCGGAATTACACCTGGTCTCCAGGCCACAGAGATCAGTTCACCTGGAGAAAATGGCTACTTTTGGGGTGGACTCTACGGAATGATGCCATGCCAAGGTCCTTTCCCTCCCCAAACCCCACCTTCTCCAGGTTCCTCCAGGTTTCTCCCCCCAGATCTCCAGGAATTTCCCAACTTGAAGCTGGCAACCCTAAGCTCCCCCCAGGTCCCTTTGCCTCGGCCCAGGAGCGCCAGGGCCGCCCGGCCGCCCTCGGGGCGCCGCCCCCGGCTCTTCCGCGCCCCTCCGCCGCTCTTGGCCCCGCCTCCAGGCTGTTCCCGAGGCCGCGCCGCCCCCCGCCCGCCCGCCCGCCCTGCGCTCTGCTGCGTCGCCCTCGCCTTCCCCAGCAAAGATGGAAGTCGTCAATCAGGTAAGCGCTGCGGATTTCAACACCACGGACAGCGCAGCGCAGCGCGCCAGGAGTCGCGGCCGGAGGCGCTGGGGCTGGGCCGGGGGCATCGCCGGGCCCCCCCAGCCGGCCGCCCCCCCTGCCCGCTCCGCTCCGCTCCCCCGGCCGAGACGCGTCTGGGCGCCGCCAAAAGCGGCGTCCTTCCCCGCGGTGCCTTCTGTGCGGCAGCAAGCAGGGGCGCGCGGGGGGAGTCCCGGTGTTGCGGCGGCGGGGGGGGGGGGGTTGTGGGGGGTGCCAGCCCAGGGTAGCATTTCCCACTGCAGCAGTTTGCAGCAAATGCACTGGCCGGGGGAGGGGGGGGGAGGCTGCTCTGAAATTGCTGCAGTGAAGCAGATGGGAAATGGGAGCGATGGGGGGGGGGAATCCAGGGTTCTTCAAATGCCGACCATACGGAGAGAAAGACTGTGCTCTCGATCCTATCTCCCCTCCTCTCCCAATTTGCAACAAGCTTTGACAAAGGAAGAGTCTGGGCTGGGGGGGAGATATTGGGGCTAGAATACGAGGTCTCCAGCCATTGCTGCAGAACAGTATTGGGGGGGGGCGTTAAAGAGCCTAGATGGCAAGGGCAATGCAGGAAAGCTATGCAATTTGACTGGAAGTCGGGGAGCTGAAGGACTCCAGATAAATGGAGGGGGGGGGTACTCTTTAGGAATTAGAGAAGAAGAATCAGAGAGCTTTTCATTAGCCAAGCAAATAGCCATCAAGACCACTGCACTGGTGTTGGTCAATAAGCCCCTATAGGCAGAAATTGCGAGCAAGTAGGGGCATCCTATGTTGTATGGGATCGGGTGGGATTAGTCATGACAGCCACCAGGAACAGGGGGAGAAGATTTGCGCAGCAAAAACAATGTATTCAATAGGAGGGGGGGTTTCTTTAGACAACGTAGGGGGGCTGTGTTTATCAGATTACAAGGAGGGCAGCCCCCCCCCCCCCGGCACCAATGGCCGATTTGCACGTTGTTTTTCTTTTGCAGAAGAGAATGCTTTTGGTAGAAGGAGGGATTGTCGCTAGGATGACTGGTAATTCCTTCACTGTGGGCATGTAGATAAGACCTGGGGTGCGGGTGGCATGTGCGAATGGGGGGGGGGGGTGTTAGCAGAGCTTCCCTTTATTCATTGCAGCAGATGGTGATGAAGAACATCAATATGGCTGCAGCTGATACAGCAGAAGAACTTCAAGTCATGTAAATGAAGCAGCAAAAAGGAGCACGAGATACTGAGCAGTGAGCGATGAGCAGGGATTTTAATTTTTGCAGCAGCTATGGCAGGAGTGGGGGGGGGGAGGCTGCCAATAAATAAAGAGGACCCGATGGACGCAGTCACATGCAAAGGGAACTGGAAGGCGGCAGGAGTGAGGTGCAGCCGAGTGGCGTTTGCCAGGGTCTGCTCCCCAGAGCAACGACAGCCAGAAATACTGAAAGGTGAGAGAGGGGCAGAAGACAGGGAAGAAGTTCTCACTTTCCCCAAGGGGCGGCTCTTTCCAGTTCAGCACAGCAGCCGGTCCAGGGAGGAGATGCCGGTTATGTCATTTCAGCACGAATCAATGAAATAAGTGTTCTGGGGAAAGCTGGAGGACTGAGGGATGGAGCAATCCCCGCCGAGTAGATGAGCGGGTTTGGGGGAGAAAGAGAGAAGGGAACCGACAGAAACTTGGATGAGGGTTTGAAAGGGCCACGGTACATGTCAGGATAGGGTAAGGTCCTTTCCAGCTGGTTGTTAAAGGGTGTGTGAGTGAGTGAGAGAGAGAGAGGGGGAGAGAGAGAGAGAGAGAATCTCTCAGTCTCTGGATTCCAGCGGACGGAGGAGCAAAGAATAGGAGGGTGGGGGCGGATATTTCAATAAATGTCAAAGGCTACCCAGATGCACAGTGATGTTCTTTGTGAATTGCTGGAAGGAATAACGTGTTTGCATTTCTTGCCGTGGTTTTGATATTTTAAATTTCTTTTTAATGTTTGCACCTGGGGAAGGGGATGAAGTGATTTGGATCTGATATTGTTGTACGTCACTGCACACCTACAGAGAGACAGGCTGAATTTTAAAAAGTTTTAAATGAGTGAATGCATATGGGTGAGTTTTGAAAAGAGCCACTGGAGTGTTGAAAAGAGAAAAAAGGACCAGAGACATTGGGGGAAAGGAGAGGGGTCTTTATCGAAGAATGGTGGGAAGGTGTAGGCAGGTGCAAGCCTGAATGCTTAATTTATAAAAACAAACTTTGGTGTGCCAGAAGTCCAGGTTGGTTTAAGCATGTCCACAATCATGCCTATGGCTCAGAGCAAGATAGCTGCTGCCTGCTCTTCTGGATCGATCCCCCATGTATGCTTCTAGGTGAAGCGGGGATTTTAATCTATGACAGCAGCAGTGCCAAGGAATCTGGCGGTAATATTTTGCCCACCTTAACTCAGTGTGATGCAGCTGTGTGATCCTGAAGTTATTGACAGTGAAAATGAATGTCAGAAAATAGCACCCAAGAACTCTTCATCTTTCAATGGAAGGGGCCACAGATTTAGTGCACGTACCGTAGCCCAAAAAAAAAGCTGTGTTTTGGGGAAACTGATGTACGTGCCTGGGTCCCTTCATTGATTGAGAGCATTGCAAAACTGAAAATGTGATTATGAGTTTTGATTTGTGTGTGTGTTTGTGTGTGCATGCACGCAGGAGTGAGATTGTGCTGGGAAGTGAGCCTGATGTTAATGGCTTGTGGAAAAGAAAGAGGTTATGTTACTTTGTTATGTAGGGAGCAAGTGTATGACGGCTGGAGGCAGGTCTGGGATTAGGTGTTTGTGTGCATGTGTGTGAGGGGTGGATGTTGTTCTGCCTCTGAGAAGATGTGTAAATCAGGGACATGTTTTCTAACTGGAATGGGGTTTATGATTGTGCATGTGTGCAAAGAAGTTTATGTGTTGAGATTACTGATGTGAAGACTTGATAGGGATGAAATGTTTGTGCATGTCTGTGGGCAGAACTAGATGGTGAGTTTTGCTGCTGCTAAAATTTCATTTATCTCCCTGTATTCTCTGTGTGCGAGAGAGATAACAAGGGCCACTTTGTATGTATATGTCACTGATGTGGACAGATGCTACACCAGTCTGTCAGCGTATACCTGTGAGCACGGAAGTCTACAGTTGAGATCTTATCTTAACCACAAACTAGCAAGATCACTTTAGGTTAAGTCAGTGTCTCTCAATCCTTCATCAACCATATAGGGGTAAGATTGGCCTACCTTACAGGGTTATGAGTCACTGAACACAGTGTACTTATATCCTGATCATCCTTCAAGGACCTTGGCATGGCATACACAATTCTCTCCCCCCTTCAATTTTATCCTAACAATGCCCCTGTGAGGTAGGTTAGGCTGAGAGAGCGTGATGGCCGGAGGTCACCCAGCAAGTTGCAAAACAGGAGGAAATTTGAACCTCGGGGCCAGGCCAGCTGTCTGGCTACAGTACCACACCGCAGTTTGTGGGAGATTTCAGTCTTGAGAAGCACACAGTGTTGTGAAATAGATGAAGAGTTCAAAATTTGCCTAGTAGGGTCTCTCCTTTGTTAAACGTACAGGTTGGGCCGCAGGAGCGTATATCACGTATTGCCTTCTGTGGTCTTTGAGAGGAATTCTTTTACCATTATTTTACACTGATGATCTAAAAAGAATTTGGTTGGGACGGGGCAAGCAGGATGAACCATTTGAATTTTGCCTTGGCCTGACCTGGTGGCTGCTCTTGAAGGATCTTGGATGTGTGTTGATGCACAGAGGATATGTGATAGCCTTGATGATTTGTGAGAGCAAACTTGGCTTTCACAGAGCGGGCAAAGCGAGGGCAAAATCATGAGAACTGAGGAAGACTCTGGAAGATCCTGCTGCATCAGAAGGAAGTCTTGGTTTAGAGGTTGATCCGGGACAGAATTTGGAATTCTCCGGTTTTCCAAACGGAAGTATCATACTAGTGGTGACCCAAAAGAACTGATTTTAATTCATTTATCTTACTTCTTTTGTAACCCACCTTTCCCCCACTGGGGATCCAAAGTGGCTTACCTAGTTCTCCTCTTCTCCTTCTCTTCTCCTCTCACAACAACCCTGCAAGGTAAGTCAGGCTGAGTGGACATGACTGGCCCAAGGTCACCCAGCAGGCTTCCATGGCAGAGTGAGGATTTGAAACCGGGGCTCCCAGCTCCTAGTCCGACACTACAACATGCTGGCTTTACTGGTTAGGCCTAGTGGCTGCCTTGGAAAACAGATGTGGTGTGGTTACCATGGTACTAACAAGAACATCTTGCCCATAGGGGCTAAACTGTTCTTCCAAGGAACACTGACAGAGGCAGGATTTGGAGGGCCCTGGAGTTTTTCTCATGCCACAAGGGGCTCTGTTGGTGTGGTAGACCCTCTTCCAGTCTAGAAGCCGGCAAATATTCAACATTGCCACCCTCTAGTGCTGGGAAGAAAGATGCACGTATGCACACACACTCAAGCCCTAGAGTGAGCTTTCCCCCCAGTGGAAGTCCCTACGCCAAGCCAGCTTTGTCTTGGCCTTTGAAAACATTTACATCCCATAGGAACCTTTGAGAGGTGCAAGCTAGTCTGGCAAAATGCACCTTCTTTTCTAAGCCACATTTTGCTCTTATACCAGAAAAAGATTTCATATTCGAGGATCTAAGACATTAATACTCTCCCGTGCTTTTACATGAGTCACTGTCCTGGGCATGCTGCCTGATTGGAAGGTGGCAGGCCCAGAGCGGTGAATCACACAGTCACACAGCATGCAGCCCCCTCCGAGAGCAGGGAAATTTGCTGCATCTAATCACACGTTATGGGGTGGAACGCCCCCCCCTTTACAGGAAAGGCTGAGTGGAAGGAGCAGCTTCAGAGCAGTGAATCATACAGAGCTGCAGCAGGCAGCCTCCACTGTAGCACTGTGGATGGATGCTTTCGCTTCACAGAAGTCTTTCTTTACATTAGTTCTCCCTTATGGTGCTGTACCAATTGACTGTTGTTACAATTTTTCCTGCTGTTGTTAGGGAGCATAAATGACTCGAGGTCACTCAGTGAGTTTCAAGCAGGAATTTGGACTTGCTTTCCTGGTGCCCAACCCCCACAACACACTGGCTCTAAATCATAGGGAGGCAGAGGGAGATTTCTCTTCCTGCTGTATCATCTGTACAACTAGTAATTCAGGGGCTCTGCATTGACACATTTCAACCGCCTAGAGGGAAAAAGCTGCTCTAGAAACCAGTTCTCACCCCTCAAAATACTGTCACTTTGGTACACAGCCATCAGCGCGTCCATCACTTGTGCTCACCTGTTTTGCATGTTCACATCTTCTTGCAAGAGCCACCTAAAGTACATATTTTGCAGTCACTCCATTGGTTTCCCATCAGTTACAAAGCCCTATTCAAGGTATTGGCTGTCATAAAAAAACCCTTCATGGCTTTGGTCCCTCATATCTGCAGGACCGCCTGTCTCCCCGTGCCCCTCCACGGCATCTTCACTCATCTGAGCAGGGCCTTCTGCAAAAGGCTACGCTCAACAGCTGCCTGTACGTGCACGTTCTCCGTGGTGGCTGCCCCCCCCTTATGGAGTGGCCTGGCTGAAGAGGTCAGGAAAGCTCCCACTTGATTTTCCCCAGTCTATGTAAAACGGAGTTATTCAGGGGAGCCTTTCTACACAGGCAATAGAGCTGTGCTGTAAGAAAATAGTTTAGAGAGATGCACTGCCAAGGGTTAGGGACTGGAACCTATACTACTATGTACTGTCTGTTGTTGTAAGTATGCTCCTACTGGATAGTTCTGCATGTCAATTTGCTTATGTTTTGTCTCAGCCTTGTTTTTAGGTCTGTATCAGATTTCAGCTTCTTTTCAGATTTCTGCAGTCCTTGTTTACTGAATGTCCCGGCTGTTGATTTATTGACCTACACTGTGTAATCTGCCTTGTGTCTCGGCGAGAAAGGCTGACAATAAATAGCATGAACAAGATGAACACAATAAACCAATTACTGCCATACAAACCTTGGCTAACACAAGACATCTGTTTATGCTAGCAAATAAGTTGGGATCTTCTTATGTTAGAGGACTCAAGGGTACTTTGTAGGGCAGAAAGGTGACGCAGAAAATTATTTTCAGGTGGATAGCCATGTAAGACTCTAGTAGTAGAAAAAAACAGTTCAGTAGAACATGTAATACCAACAAAATTTCCCATGGTAGAAGCTTTCGTGAGTTCACTTAGGTCAGATCCAAATGAGAATGAAGATCCATCAGCCCTTATATCCAGGCCAGGGGGGTAGCCACATTGTTTGGCAACAGAACAGCATAATTTGAGTCCAGGTCAGAAGGTGCAAAGAGTGTTTCAAAGAATATATAAAAAAGTAAGGGCTAATGGGGTGGTGGAAGGGCAGGATACAGCCTGAATTCATCAGATCTCAGAGGCTAAGCGGGGTCTGGGGAGGGCACCACCGAGGAAGACTGTGCCGGGGAAGGCAATGGCCAACCCCCTCTGCTTCTCACTTGCCTTGAAAGCCCCTTGCTGGGGCGCCAGAAGTTGATCCCAAGAAGGCACAAGAATACATACATACATACATACATACATACATACATACATACATACATACATACATACATACATACATACATACATACATACATACATACATACAAAGGACTGAGGGATCTTCATTCTCATTTGTATTTGACCGAATGACCAAGTGAGCTTTGACTCATGAAAGCTCATACCCTGGAAAATTGTGTTGCCCTTTAAGATGCTGCTGGAGTCAGAGTTTATGGAAAATTAGTAAGCATGTACATCGTTTGTGCTGTGCAGAGACCTAGTCGGTGATGTGGGCCCAGGCAGTGAGACCTCAGTTCTGCTCTTGTTATTCTCTTCCTCCACCCCTTCCTGTGCCGTTTCAAAGGCCAAATTTTGTTCTTCAGTTTTCTAAAACAGAATCCACGCTGTTGTTTCCCCAACACGCTGCACTTGTTGCAATGTCATGGGGCCATGCTGCTGCGGCTGCGGCTGCTGTTTTAAAGTTTATTGGAAAAGAAAAAGACAATGCAGTCTTCGACATGTATAGTTCGGTTGAGAATCCTCTGACCTAACCAGCTGGTTAGAGAAAGGAGATGCCGCATTAGGAATACGTCTGCCGTGTTCAGAGCTCCAAGAAGAAATAGGTTGCAATGGAAAGGGCAAAAATGGAGGACGGCCAGTAGCTCAATGTGAAGTTCATGCGTTGATTAAATCAGATCCCCAGTTCAGGCCCTGGCGTTTTCAGTTAAAAGAGGCCTGGGAGACCACTGCCAACAGACAGCCCTGAGCTAGATAGACTGGTGACTTGACTCTAGATAACTGAAGGGCCGTTTCCACACGGCTCCCTGCTGCTCATAACAACCCGGAAGATCACGCAAAAAACGCAGAAGATCGCGTTTTCTCGCGCGAGATTTGCGCGAGATTTGCGACATCGCGCAAATCTTGCGCGAGAAAACGCGATCTTCCATGTTTTTTGCACCATCTTCCGGGTTGTTACGAGCAGCGAGGAGCCGTGGGGAAATGGCCAAAGACTCATTCTCTGCCTTTCTAGAGGGTAAGACTAGATCTGAAGGGTTACAGCAGGAGAGAGTTTGGTTGAACAGTAGGAGAAGCTTCTCAACAAGAGCAAGATTTGAATCCTGTGGCCTCATAAAGACCAACCAGATTCCCACGGTATAGGCTTTCGAAAGTCAAAACTCCCTTCTGATGGGGTTTTGTTTCTCTGAAATGTGTGTCCTGGAAATCTTGTTGGTCTTTAAGAGGCTACAGGACAACATGGCTACCCGCCTGATACCATCTTTCTAAGAAGCGTGGTTCAGTAGTGGAACTGATTATGAGGCTCTGTCAGGAAAGCTCCAGCTTTTCGTTTCCGACCTTGAGCGGGGGCTGGACGGCCTACACAGCCACCCTTCCAGTTCTGGGGCGCAGGGTCAGGCTGTCCTACAGTCTCTCAAGATCTTCTCAAGTCAACTTCTCTTTCTCTCTTCACAGCTTGTGGCCGTCGGGCAATTCCGGATCTTCAAAGAGCCTCTGGGCTTCGTCAAGTTGCTTGAATGGGTGAGTTCCAGGACCGGCCTTCTGTTGAAACATACAACCTCTCCCTCCCTTTCAACTCTGGAAAGCACTTCGCTTTCTCTGATAAAAGTGACATTTCTGTGAAGTGAACTAGACTTAGCTTTAACTGTAGGTAACACAGGTAAAGACCCCAGGGATTGTGTCGAACTGCGTCACAGGCCACGTGTGGTCCGGAGGCAGCTGCTCGGCCCATCCTTGCTTGAAATCATTTGAGGGCATGGCACACATGACAAAAATCGTGGGCAGAGATGTGGATTGTCAACAGACATGGTCATGGAGTTCCATGCTAAAACACCGTTCCCGAGCATGTGGTGGCCCAAGTTGGATTGGGACCATGGCATGTGGGGAGGGGGGCTTCAGCCTTCCCTTCTGCACCATTTCCCTGACCTGAAACATCTACTGATGGCTCCAGGGAAGTTTCCCCAAAGGGGCAAGTCGTGGCTCCTCTGAGCTATTTCTAGTCAAGAAATTGGTGCTGGGGGAAGGCTTAAGCCCTGTCCCCCCTCCACTGGGGTCACAATTGAATTAGGCCTCCATGTGTCTGGGAATTCTTCCCAGCACACATATGATGCAAAGTCCTTGCAACAGCCAGAGCCCATTGTGTGGACTTCATAATAGGTAAATCAGCCCTAGGATTTATTGCTAAAAATGACCTTTATACAGGGCTTTTTTTCTGGGGGGAAAAAGGTAGGTGAACTCTCATCTGGGGCAATTCCTGGGAGGAGGCGGTGAACCTCTCAATACGTGCGTACTCCTGGGACTGCATGATGACGTCATTTCCTGGAAGTGATGTCAGCATGCAGGTGTGGCCGTCCTGAGAGCACTCTTGTGTTCCATGGTGGGCGGGAGGTGGTCCAATTCGGCCCAGAACAGGCCGCTACGCTGTGGGGGAGCACTTCCCCACCCGGCAGTGGCCAGATCTGGGCCAAAACAGGCCCAAAAGGCCTGGATTAGCCTGGAACAGGCTGTTGCCACATGAGAGAGCACTCCCCTGCAGGGCAGCAGCCTGAACCCCACCGTTTAGGGCCTGATCCGGGCCGTTCTGGGCCCAAATTGGGCCAAAATGGGCCAGAAATGGGCTGCTGCCACATGGGAGAGTGCTCCTCTGCTGGATTAGGCCCAAAATGGCCAAAAGGGGCCCAAAATGGCCAGGATCGGGCCGCTGCCAGGTGGAGAAAGACTCCCCCGCCTGGCAGATACCTGATCCTGGCTGTTTGGGGCCTGATCCTGGCCAGTTTGGGCCCAAACTGGGCCCAAAACAGCTGAAAGGGGTCCAAAATGACCAGGATCAGGTGGCTGCCAGGTAGGAGAGTCTTCCTCCACCTGGCAGGGGCCCGATGCTGGCCATTTCGGGCCTGATCCTGGCCATTTTGGGCCTGAATTGGACCCAAAACGGCCAAAAGGGGCCCAAAATGGCCAGGATCGGGCCACTGCCAAGAGGGGGAGTGTTCCCCTGCCCAGCAGAGGCCCAATCTTGGCATTTTTGGGCCTGATCCTGGCCAGGATTGGGCCTCTTCCAGGTGGGGAAGGGTCCTAAATGGGTCACAAACGGCCAAAATGGTGCCAAAATGGCCCGGATCAGGGCTGAAACAGCCTGGATCGGGTTGCTGCCAGGAACTCTAAATGGGCCCAAAATGGCTCAGATCAGGGCTGAAACAGCCTGGATTGAGTTAATGATAGTCCAGGGAACCCTCCTCTGCGCGGCAGAGGCCCGATCCGGTAGAGAAGACAACAGGTGAACTTCCAAAGCAGATTTTGTTCATTGTTTAAGTTTCATTGTTAAAAGAAATAAGGGGACAGCTAAAGGATAAAGGCATGACATTTTGTGTTCTTCTTTTAAAAATACGAAAGGGGACAGCCTGCATTGTCGGGCAAGGGGGGGTTGATGGCTGAGCCAGTGTTTAGTTCCATGGCATGGCATATTTGTCATGTACATTGCAAAGCGGATAGGAGTAAAGGTTTATGCTGCTGCAACCTATTTGTCATTTATTTCCTGAAAGCTTTTATATGCCCTCTCCCTCAAAGATCTGCTCAGAGTGGCTTGGCAAATAAAACAAGATAAAAGCATTAAAATTTACAGCCATTAAAAAAACAGCCAATTAAACCCAGAAACATAAAAGCACATAAAAGCCCAGAGGATTAAAAGTATCTAAAACCCAGAAGCATAAAACTTGGAAAATCAGTTTGTGTTCCTATTATGGCAGAAACATTCTCGAGGGCCATCAAAGTCCCCCTTCTAGGCCTTCAAGATACAAAACATTCCTAGGTATTTCCCTAACTGATGACACATCCAGGTTCCCTTCTTACCTACATTGACCTGAACATCCAAATCTTAGATAAATGCTAAGCCCAGAACAGTCCACACGCATGTTTTGCAGCTGTTCTAGATGATTTTCCTTGAAGAGACAGGCGTTATTTTAAGCCACTTCACCGTCTGAAGATATAAGCTCCCTTATGCATGAATGTGAAGTAACACGAGCATATGCTATCAAGATCACTGAATACCTATTGTTTATTTATTTGCTGGCATTCTTCCATCATGTTGTTGGTCAAATCCCTGGGTAAGTACAGCGGAATAATAAAACAAAGACAGAACTCACAGGGCGCGTCTCTTGCGCCAAGGTCATGGCAAGGAATGGACTGTCTTTTGAATTTCCTGGTGGTTTGTGACCTGTGGACCAGATCTGCCTGTCATCCACTCCATCTCCCTTAAAGGTGCCCCAAACCTACTCCTTGAAGTAGCTACTACACAGCAAGGCCTCCTTTGTCCCTCAGTTTTGCTTCCTATGTGCTTCGTTGTACTGGAGAGACCTTGCGCTGGAATGGCAGAACTGGTACCCTATCAGCTTTTAAATCTTGCAACCAGGTGGCCATAGAACCAGGTGGCAAGCATGTTAGGGTTAACTAACCAGCCCTAAAATAGACTCTGGGAGGATTTCTTTGTGGTCATTCCAATCCAGGAGCCCTAACCGCAAGCCCAGAACTATTTATTTATTTGTTTGTTTGTTCATTTGTTTATTTATTTTTTCTGTGGATTTCTATTCCGCCCTCCCCACGAAGGGCTCAGGGAGGATTACTAAAACACATTAACATTAATTTATACAGTTAAAACCATAAATAGATTGTTAAAAAATATAATATTATATATTTGCATATAAAATATACATTCAGATGACGGCAATCAATAGCAGCAGAAACAACTTGACACAATGAAGTAGTGGACAACCTTAGTAGGGAGGGATTCAGATTTTATACTTCTCCATTTTTCAGCTGGTGGAGGCCAGGCCTGACCTCAGCCATATGCCTGGTGGAACATCTCTGTCTTACAGGCCCGGCGGAAGAATAACAAGCCCTGCCGGGCCCTGGGCCGATTCCAGACGGTCCCCCGACGTCGCGCAAAACTCGCGCGAGAAAACGCGATATTTCGTGTTTTCTGCGCGACGACGCGCGACGTTTCGCGAGGCAGGGGGCCGTCTGGAATCGGCCCTGGTCTCAGTGGACAGAGAGTTCCACCAGGCTGGGGCCAGGACTGAGAAAGCCCTGGCTCTGGTTGAGGTCAGTCGGGCCTCCTTGGGGCCAGGGACCACCAATAGATGTTTCTCTCCCGATCGGAGCATCCTCTGGGGCACATATGGAGTCAGGCGGTCTCGCAGATATGCTGGTCCCAGTCCGCATAGGGCTTTATAGGTTAATACCAAAACCTTGATGGTGGTGTGCATTCAGTGTTAAATTATGCAAAATAAAAACCAGGATTGGGAGCAGCAAAAGAGTTCAAACTTCATTCCTAATCAAAGAGAATAATTCGCGTGGAGAACCAGGATTCTTGGCCCCCTCCCCCCAAAAGAGGATCTTTAATGGCATCAGGTCTTTATGTCTAGAAGGACTTTCAAACTGAAGTACCCTTCCTGGCACAATGTTGGGCCCAATCCTGATCACATTTTATCCTCTCCCAGAACAGGAGCAATTCTTGACTTTCCTTCCTAACAGATTCTGGAGCAGTTCAAAATTCTCCCCATAGATCTGATCAAAGGAGCTTCGGCATTTGAAAGCTCATACCCTGGAAATCTTTTTGGTGTTATAACTAGACTCCTTCTTTGATACACACCTTAACATGGTGAGGGGGTTTGAGTGTGTCAGTGAAGCTAAGAGCAACACCGCCAGGAGCACAGGCTTGGTCAAGAGTCTAAACTTCTGGAAGAGTCACTCAAGGCGGAATGGTCAAAGCTGAAACACCAGACTAAGATGTATCCACCCCCTTCAAGAATCAATGGTCACATCAGCAGAAGAGAACTGAATGTTCCAATGGCGATGGGAGCGGAGGAACTCTTGACGGTCAGCTATTGGGCAGCAGCAGTAGTGGAAGGTGACACTGGCGGAGGATCTCTCACAGACAACGGCAGTGTCACTTCAACTAACCCTGGTTAGCACTGCGAAGCGGAAGAAGGCAATGGTAAACCACTTCTGCTAATCTCTTACCTTGAAAACCCTATGACGAGACAATCCAAAATGAAAAAAAGATATAGTGCTGGAAGACAGGACCCCCAGGTCATAGGGTACTCAACTGGCTACTGGGGAAGAGCCAAGGACAAGTACGAATAGCACTATTCTTAACGATGGGACTGGATTAAAGCCGAAAGGATGTCCAGTTGTGGATGTGAATAGATGCAAAAGGAACGTCCAAAGCTGTGCGACACACATAATAGGAACATGGAACGTGAGAAGTATGAAAACAGGTAAGCTAGAAATCGTAAAACAAAAAATGGAAAGTTTAAACATTGCAGTCCTGGGTGTGAGTGAACTAAGGTGGACTGACTCAGGACATTTTCAGTCAGAAAATCACACAGTGTTTTATTCCCGAAAGGAACGCAAAAGAAATGGTGTTGCTCTAATAGTGAGGCGAGACATAGCACGAGCAGTTGAGCTACAATGCAAAGTCTGACCGAGTAATATCAATCAGACTTCAGGGAAATCCTGTTAATATAACCATCATTCAAGTTTATGCTCCAACTACGGTTACTGAGGAGGAAGAAATAGAAAACTTTTACGCAAGTGTCCAAGAAGAAATTGACCACACACCTAAACAAGATATGCTGATAATCATAGGCGACTGGAATGCAAAAGTAGGCAATAAAGCAGAATCAAACATAGTTGGAAAATTTGGATTAGGATCACGAAATGAAGCAGGAGAGCGGCTTATCGAATTTTGTGAAGCCAACAACCTGTTCATTGCTAATACATGCTTCAGGCAACCAAAAAGACAATTGTATATGTGGAAATCACCAGGTGACCAATACAGGAACCAAATAGATTACATAATTGGAAGCAGTAGACGGAGAAGCTCT
Source organism: Eublepharis macularius (assembly GCF_028583425.1). Lineage (NCBI taxonomy): Eukaryota > Metazoa > Chordata > Lepidosauria > Squamata > Eublepharidae > Eublepharis > Eublepharis macularius. Next base: position 24,668,863 of record NC_072808.1, on the reverse strand, counting down.
ATTCTCTCAGCTAAAACAAGACCAGGAGCTGATTGCGTACAGATCATAGTGCCAAAATACAATCTAAATAATATTCCTGAAGAATTTAAAGACCAGGTAAGGAACAGATTTGCAATACTAAGTTTAATTGATCATGAGCCAGAAGAATTATGGGCTGAAACTAGAGATATTATCAAGGAAGAATGTGCAAAGACTATCCCTGTAGCCAAAAAAAGGAGAAGCCTAAATGGATGTCTGAGGAAACTTTAAAATTGCTAAAGATAGACGAGAAGCAAAAACAAAAGGCAACAGAAATAGGGTCAAAACTCTAAATGCAGCTTTTCAGAGGCTTGCACGTAGAGATAATCACCAGTGCAGAGAAATAGAAGAGAACAACAAAAAAGGAAGAACAAGAGTCTTGTTTGAGAAATCAAAGGGAAATTCAAGCCACGGCTTGGGATGCTGAAAGATCAACATGGAAATACAGTATCTGATCAGGACAAAATAAAGGAAAGATGGAAACAATACACTGAAGATCTATACAAAAGAGATGGAAGGATGACATCCTTTTGACGAAGAATCTTTTGATGAAGAACCAGAAATCCTAGAAAGTGAAGTAAAAGCTGCACTCAAAGCAATTGAGAGAAACAAAGCACCTGGAGTAGATGGAATACCAATAGAGCTTTTTCAAGCCGCAGAAATGGAGTCCATCAGAATGTTAACCAGAATCTGTCAACGAATATGGAAAACAAAACAATGGCCCACCGACTGGAAATGCTCAGTCTACATTCCAGTCCCCAAAAAAGGGGATGCCAAGGAGTGCAGCAACTATCGGGCAAACACGTTAATTTCCCGTGCAAGCAAAGTGATTCTCAAAATGATACAGCGAAGACTCTTACCATATATGGAACAAGAAATGCCAGATGTTCAAGCTGGATTCAGAAAAGGAAGAGGCACCAGAGATCACATTGTAAATTTATGATGGCTAATGGAACACACCAGGGAATTTCAGAAGAAAATCAGCCTGTTTTATAGATTACAGCAAAGCTTTTGACTGAGTAGATCATGAAATGCTACGGAGAGTCTTAAAAGAAATGGGGGTGCCACAACATCTGATTGTTTTGATGCACAACCTGTACTCTGGACAAGAGGCTACTGTCAGGACAGAATATGGGGAAACAGAATGGTTTCCAATTGGCAAAGGTGTCAGACAAGGATGCCTATTATCTCCCTACCTTTTCAACCTCTATGCAGAGTATATCATAAGGAAAGCTGGATTAGATCTAGAAGAAGGTGGAGTGAAAATTGGGTGGAAGGAACATTAACAATTTAAGATATGCAGATGACACCACATTACTAGCAGAAAATAGGGAAGAGAAGACTTGAAACGACTAAGAGAAAGCGGCCAAAGCAGGATTACAACTGAACATCAAGAAGACAAAAGTAATGACTACCGAGGAATTACACAATTTTAAAGTTGACAATGAGGAAATTGAAGTTGGTCAAGATTTTCTGTTCCTTGGCTCAATCATCAACCAACGGGGGACTGCAATGAAGAAATCAGAAGAAGATTGAGACTTGGAAGAGCAGCTATGAGGGAGCTAGATAAGATCCTTAAAGAGAAAGATGTTTCTCTAGGGACCAAGATCAAGATAATCCAAACTATGGTATTCCCCATTGCCATGTATGGATGTGAAAGTTGGACAGTAAAGAAAGCTGACAGGAAGAAAATGGATTCATTTGAAATGTGGTGCTGGAGGAGAGTTTTGCAGATACCATGGATGGTCAAAAAGACAAATAAGAGGGTTTGAGATCAAATCAAGCCTGAATTCTCCTTAGAAGCTAAAATGACATGACTAAAGCTATGGTACTTTGGTCACATCATGAGAAGACAAGGTTCTCCGGAAAAGTCAATAATGCTAGGAAAAATGGAAGGCAGTAGGAAAAGAGGAAGACCTAAAACGAGGTGGCTGGACTCAATAAAAGAAGTCACGTCCTCCAGTTTGCAAGTCTATTAAAGACAGAATGTTTTGGAGGTCTTTCATTCATAGGGTCACCGTAGGTTGGAGACAACTTGAGGGCACATAACACACACGCACACAACTAGACTCGAAACTTGCTGTTCTATTGCAGACCAACATGGCTCCCCATGTGAAACTATCCCTGTGGAACAGTTCACCCCCCAAAACTGGGCCTATCCTTAACCTTCCTTACCCATGCAATCTGGAACACACCTGACTCACAACCCCCCCACCTTCACTTTCATCTATCAATTCTTTAATAAATACATATCCTTGCACTAGGGGCTTTATATAAACCCTAAATCCATTTATCTGTCAGGTTTACCAGCAAGTCTTAATCCAGCTTTTCTTGCGTGTTTTGCAATAACATATACAGAATGATAGCCTTTGCAGCGACCCCCCCCTCCCGCCCCACGTCTCCAAAAGAAAAGGGGATTCATTTGCACAGAACCACTTTTAGCTCCATAAACTGGTGAAATGGGTCTCTGCAAACGCATCTGACAAAGTCAGCTCAGGTCTGTAAAAGTTTGTGTCGGAATAAAACCGTGTTAAAGGTTTCAGTAGACTCCTGCTAATTTCTTCCATGCAATAGACTAAAAAGATACACTTCCTGAACCTATGGACATTGCCGTCATGAGAAAGCCCTTGGGCTGCCTGTGTATGTGGGCCATCCTTGCCCCCAATAGGGTTTCCAGCCTCCAGGTGCGGCCTGGAGAGCTCCCAGAATTATAACTAATCTCCATACTACAGACATCATTTCCCCTGGAAGAAATGGCTTCTTTGGAGTGTGGTCTCTATGGCATAATACCCCCTTGCCTTCCTACTATTATCACTTATTATGTTTACAATATTTACAGGCCGCTCTAAGCAGCTCACAAGAAAATCCAATATGACCTACTTAAAAAAAAAAAGATGTCAACCATCAAAGTAAAAACACAGTATTTAAAAACTACCAATCACTTTTTGCTCCCTGGCATTTCCTCCTGTGCTTTGGAGTGAGCTGCAGAACTGAAGGGCGCTGACGCAGACGGGCCGGGTGGTAGACAGCAAAGTGGGTCAGGCTGCGTTAATATCTGGCCCATGCTCAGCTGCTGGAGGGGGGATTAAAGAAAGGAGAAGCGCTCCCCTCCCTCTTTCTCTGTCTTTGTACTGAGCTCATGCTCTGCTCTAAAAATACTCACAATCGCACAGTGAGTTTCTCAGCTGATCCGTGATGACCGTGAACCAAAATCTCCCTTCCTCCGTTCCCTCCGCAGGGATTACTGTTCACAACACCAGAAGCCTTCAGCCGCTGGAAAAGACCCTTCCGCTAGTTTCTTCTGGCAGTGCCCCCTTCTGGCTCCAGCACACCCATCGATTTTTGGGTGTTTGCTTCTCTTTCAGCCGTAACATGGTGTTCCCAAGAAAGTGCTGGTGAAGCCCTGGCCCCCTTCATTTGCACTCTCCACTCGCGCACCATGTTCAGCCATGTAGCATTTGAGCGGAGTCAAGGGCCTGTGATGAGAAAACAGTGCCTGGATGGAAGAAAGAAAGGCCTCCCGCCGTCACATCGGTTTTTAAATTATATGTATTGGGAGTCACATTTTTATACATAATTTTACACATAATTTCACAGGTTTTGCATGCTTTGACTCAACTGCAAGCTACTTTAGGGGGCCTAGACCTTAAGCCTCTTGGCTGGTGCAGTGTGTTCTAGATGGAGCTGCCTTCAAAGACTTCCCACAAATGCAAGATTTGGGTCCAGCAGCCCTTAAAAACCAACTAGATTTCCAGAGCGTGCACTTTCAAGAGTCAGAGCTGGAACTCTGATTCCCAAGAACTCACACCCTGGAAATCTAGTTGGTCTCTAAGAGCCAAGCTACCAGTGACGAATGACACTTCGTCACTTGTAGCTTGGCCCTCAGGCACTACTAGGCCTGAATCCTGCTCTTCTACTGAAGACCAGCACGGCTGCCCACCTGAAACTGTCTTCACAGAAATGGTATGTGTCCAAAATGCTGCTCCGTGCATTTGGCACAGTGACCAAAACGGTTCTGTACTGTAGGATTCACATTAACTTTCCCAGTATGCTTCTGGGCACAACTTATAGCACTCGTTTTGATCTATGAACCCCAAATGATGATTTGGACCCAAGGTTTCCAAAGGACTGTCCCTCCTATACCAGCCTACTTACTCACTTAAATCATCACCCGAGGGTCTTCTCGAGATAGCCCTGCCAACAGAGGCAGCGGCAGTCCTGGGGACCTCTCTCTGGGCAGCCTTCTCCAGCAAGGTTACACGGTAGCTCCAGCGCTGCTGTTTAAGTTTTCACCCGACTCCTTTCTGTTTCATGATCTCCCCCTCCCCAGCCCTCAGCAGCTAAGTGGGATCTGTTGTTGATACTGGTTAGAATTTAATTCCATGTCCTGCTGTTTTTCTGACGCTCTGTGAGTTAGTTGCAAGTCTTTTGAATTTGTTGCTGCTCTGTTGCTTAGTAGAGTTGCCGCCTCTGACTTGGGAAATTCCTGGAGATTTGGGGGTGGAGTGGGGGATTGGGGAGGAGAGGGACCTCAGCGGGCCACAGTCATCTTCTGCAGGGGAACTGATCTCTATGGCCTGGAGACCAGTTGTAATTCTGGGAGATCTCCAGACTCCACCGAGAGGGGGGCCTGGAGATCTCTTTGTCTTCTTTGTCTAAACATCGTTTTATTTTCTTGCGAGCTGCTTTGGAGCTTTAGCTGGAAAAGAACAATGTAAATGTTATTGATTAATAATAGCAGCAACAAAACCAGTGCCTCAGAGTTGCTTTCTAAGGCCTAGTTCTCACTAAGGCCTCAGTTTTCGCTGAGGGGGTAAACCTGTGTCCAGATGGCAGGTGAGGGGGTCGTATGCTTACTTCTCCAGAAGAATTTCTTCCACACTGAAAATAACAATGCCAGGAAGAAGATTTCTGGCCTTGACTTCTGCAGTTTTTCTATGTGCAGGGAACTGGTTACCTATGCAGGGCCATTCCAAGGGGTTGCGAACCTCCAGGTGGCGCCGGGAGATCTCTCAGAATTAGAACTGATCTCCAGATTACTTGGATCAGTTCCCTGGGAGTAAATGGCTGCTTTGAAGGGTGGGATCTATGACATTATGCCCCACTGAGGTCTCTCCCCTTTCTAACTCTAAGGTGGTAAAAACCGACCATTCCATCGTGTGAACCACCACCCCCTCTTGCCCAGGCACCACTAAGATTCCTAACACTGTCAAGGCATGTGCTGTGAGATTTGGGGGAGCGCAGAGTTTGGGGAGGATGGAGGGTTTCCAGCCTCCAGGTGGTAGCTGGAGCTCTCCCAGAATTACAACCAATCTCCAGGCAATAGAGATCAGTTCCCCTGGAGAAAATGGCTGCTATGAAGGGTGAACTTTATAGCATTATACCCCACTGAGGCACCTCCCCTCCTCAAACCCCACCTCTCCTGGCTCCGCCCCCAAAATCTCCAGGACTTTCCCAACCTGGACCTGGCAACCTAGGAATATGTGATGTCAGATCTAGGTAACACTTTAGACTCCCTCCCTCCTCTCTGTGGTTATTTCCTACATTACTAGGATCTCTCTCTGTCTTGTTCTTTTTCTCCCCAGTTCTTTTCCATCTTTGCATTTGCAACATGTGGCAGCTACACTGGAGAATTCCGCCTGAGCGTCGAATGCGCCAACAAGAGCGAGAGTGACCTCTCTATAGACGTAGAGTTCTCCTATCCCTTCCGGTGAGTTGTGCTCTCGGCTGGGAAGGGCTTGTGGTGGGCAGAAGGCGGCAGCCTGCAGGACTGATCAGAGCAGGCAAAGATCTGCCGGAATGTGTCCCACTGAGAATTTCCAGAGACATGGGGCTGAGTCTCAAGAAAACTAGGCAGTGCTGTGTGATGTTGTTGCCTGCCTCTGACCTTACAAGACATTATGGGAAGAAAGGAGGGGGCTCATCACGATTGGTGCCCTCTCTCCCTGTTGGTTTTCAAAGGCAGCCGTGCATCTCCCTTGATGACTAGTTCCAGCCCCATTTCTTCATCACTGAGGGCCAAGCTACAAGTGATGAATGACACTTGAACGGCAAGTGAACAGACTCACATGTATTCCTCCCTGTTCACTTGCGCTCCACTTGCACTTAATGATCGAGTGGAGTGCAAGTGGAGTGCAAGTGAACAGGGAGGAATACACGTGAGTCTGTTCACTTGCCATTCAAGTGTCATTCATCACTTGTAGCTTGGCTCTGACTTGTTCCCAGCTCTGATGATTTTCCCATGTGGAAATCCTGTCTGTGCACTGTGAAGCAGGGTGTGAAGTTTCAGGTAGTTTATGGAAGGCACTGAGAGTAAAATACACTCTCAAGTCATGCTTTATATAAGATAGCACACATCCTCTGGATATGGAACAATGGCCCCTGTACCCAGCCAGTCCCAGGTTTTGGACGCAGGCCCCACACTTGTCTCTCTGCTCTCCTCAACTCAGCACCAGCCATCATTCCCAGAGGAGAGCAGACGCAGATTCTTGCATGCAGCGGCCTGTGTGTGGCATTCTGCAGATTGCAAGGGGACTGTAGCTTTTCCGCCAAAGCCGAGGGATTGCTGCATATCCCAGAGGAGATGTTGCCTCAGCTACAGAGAAGTGCGTGAGAGGAGACACTGCAGGATCTTTTCGCTCCTTGGAAAGTTCCCGCCCAGCCTGTTCCTCACACAGGAGCCTCCTTGGAAGCAACACCCTCCTGTGCACCCTAGAAGGAGGATCCATCGGCCTCAGGAAGAACCTCTCCTTCTCCTTCTCCTTCTGGTCTGCCATACAGTGTCATGCAGTTAACTGCTAACCTCCACTGATATTTGCAGGAATAAACTGACAACATTGATCTGTAAGAAATTGTTTTTGGCCTTCCTATAAAGAAGCAGGGAAGGTCCCCTCCAAATGTCCTCTGCAAGGCCAGCCCATAATAATTATTCCCGTGACTAAGAGCAAGAGGAGGAATAGTCTTTCAGGGCAGTTCCATGCAGACGCGTTTCTATAGCCCAGTCTTTAACCCAGTTGGTTTTTAAGGTGCTGCTGGACCTGAACCTTGCTCTCCAGTCTTTAAGTGCGTTAGCATGGGTCAGCATGGTTGAGTTGGAAGAGTCCAGGCAGGGAGACAGTTGCCCAGTGAAATGTAATTGGAGGGAGGTGCTCTTAGCAGCAACATCAACCTGCTTTCCCAAAAGCAAGGCACTCCCCAGAGCTCTGTCCAGATCTTTACATGACCTGCCAAAGACAGGGCCACCCATCTAGGACCACCAGATGGACATTCGCCTTCCCAACCAGCAACACCTCTGCTTCATCTGGATTCCATTCCAGCTTGTTAAACACATGAAACTGTCTTACACTGAATCAAACCATGGACCCATCAAGGTCAGTATTGTCTGCTCAGACAAGCTGTGGCCCTCCAGTGCCTCAAGCAGAGGTCTTTCACATCACTTGTAGCCTGGTCCTTTTAACTGGAGATGCCAGGGACTGAACTGGGACATTCTCCATGCAAAGCAAAGGCTCTTCTACTGAGCCGTGGCCTCTTTTCCTGCCCAGCCATTCAAGAAACTGGTTTAAGACTAGAGATGGGCACAAACCGGAAAAAACCCGAACCATGCAGTTCACGGTTTGTCAAATTTCACGAACCATGAATTTTCACGAACCGGCCCCTGGTTCATGAACCAGTTCATTTGGTTCGTGAAAATGTCACATCCAGGTCAGAAAATCATCACTTCTGGGCCAGCAGAAGTTCACTTCCGGGTCAGAAGAAGGTCTGCAGAAAGTCTACCCCCTGTTGCCTAGGAAACTGATTGATTGGCACCAGGCTGTCTGCAGTGACGAACCAAAAAAATGAGCCAAATGAACCAGCCTAAAGTTCCTGGCAGTTCGTCAGAAATGGGATCTGACGAACCATGGTTCGCGAACCACGAACTGGCCTGCATCATGCTTAATTTTGGTTCGTATTTCAGTTCGTGCCCATCTCTATTTAAGACATCCCATTTAGAAATATAGATGATGACAGCCAATCCCAAATATATAAATCATCTTATTCAACAATACCTAAACATAAACAGAGCACAGGCAGGAGAAGCTGTCCTTGAGGGACTCCCCAAGGTAAGTCCTGTACTGATAACTCTGTTTCTCCAGTGGAAATGTTCTGTGTCCCAGAAAAGAATAAGATCTGAAGAAGTGAGCTGTGGCTCATGAAAGCGCATAGCCTACTGGACTCTTGCTCTTTTCTACTGCTCCAGAAAAGCATCAAACCACTGCAGAAAGCATCACCATTTCAGAAAAATATCATGAATTGCTTATCAAAGACTGCTGGAATACTTAAAAAGATCATCAGCGGAGCTTCTAATATATCCATCTGAAAACAAAGATTGTCTACTTGAGCTACTAAAGCAGCTTCATTCTCACATCCAAGGTCCAAACTAGATGTTATGTTATGTCAGGCGTGAGTCAGGTCAGGGTTGCTTCAGCCCACTTCTGACCTCTGAACAGCCAAACGTGATGCCGAGGAACCAAAGTTCCCAAGCATGCTAGGGCTTGGTTCAGCTAGGGCCCACAGTGCAGAGGGATGACGGGCAGGGTCCAGTTTGCATGAAGGGGCCTTCACAACCGCCAAGCACCCTGTCTACCTCAGTGAGGAGGAGCCCCAAACAAGTGGATGATTCTGATGCCCCAAGTAATTAAATAATTGCAGCTAATTTCCAGCCTTTACATTTTTCACGTGTGGCTGGCGCACAAGCAGGGCTTTTTTTCAACTGGAACGTGGTGGAATGGAGTTCCAACACCTCTTGAAAATGGTCACATGGCCGGTGGCCCCGCCCCCTGATCTCCAGACAGAAGGGAGTTGAGATTGCCCTCCATGCCAGCGTGGAGGGCGATCTAAATTCCCCTCTGTCTGGAGATCGGGGCGGGGCCATCGGCCATGTGACCATTTCCACCGAGGGTGATTTAAACTTTTAAAAATCCCCCCCTTGTTCCAGCTGACCCAAAGACATGTCGTTGTGTGGTCCTGGGAGAGGGTGTGCACTTTGTGCACACGCATGTGGTACCAGGGGCACCACCTCCCGCCAGGAGTTGCCCCCTGTGCTGGCAACCCACTGAGTTCCACCACCTCTTTTCCCAGAAAAAAAGCCCTGTGCACAACTATGATTGCCATGAGGAAAAAAACCTCCACAGCTCTGATTTTTCATCTGCCTTGATCTTGAGGGCTGTTGTAGCAGAGAGACAGAAGGAGAACGGCCTAGAGAAATAGCTACCCTTTAGGTGCAAGCCACTGATCTACCTTCTTCCTTTCTCTTCGTCCCCTTCAGGCTTCACCAGGTGTATTTTGATGCTCCGGCTTGTAAAGGACATGAGACAGAGAAGGTCTTCTTGGTCGGAGACTACTCCTCTTCCGCCGAGTTCTTTGTCACCATTGCAGTCTTCGCCTTCCTCTACTCCCTGGCTGCAATCGTCATCTATGTCTTCATGCAGGACAAGTACAGAGAGAACAACAAGGGCCCCATGATCGTGAGTTCTTGGCCTTGTCCAGGCATGACGGTCACAGGAGACAGGGATTGCTCAGGGGGATCTGGGCTACGGCCAAGCCTTGACATTTCCAAGAATCTGCAAGCTTTCTAGGCAGCCTTTTAAAGACGTGGAAATGGAAAGGGACTGGGTTGTGTGTGAACTCTGTTGCCAGGATCAGCAACACCAGTAGGCAGAGTCAGGGGATATTTCTGGGGAAGCAGATTGATTATTATAGTTTTAGTGGGTGGGGAAGAGTGCCATTCGGATTTCCTAATGTGGCTCGGGACTGCAAAACCATGAAAGTATGCAGACATTCGCTCTTCACTGAATATATGAAGCTACCCATTGCTGAGTCAGACTGTTGGTCTGTCATGGACAGTATTTTCTACTCTGAGTAGCGGCAGCTCTCCAGGGTCTACAGTGTGTGTTATGTGCCATCAAGTCACCTTCATAGGTGCTACTGGACTCTTAAGCTATGAGGTGAATGCAGAGACCACTTAACAACAGTGTACTTAAAGCCTAGCAGATAACCATTTCTAAAACAAGTAACTCACAACCTCCATCCCAAACCCTATGAATGAGCGACCCTATGAATGAAAGACCTCCAAAACATCCTATCATTAACAGACTCACTCAGATCTTGCTTGCTTTATTAATAATAACATTAATAACATTCAATTTATATACCGCCCTTCAGGACAACTTAATGCCCACTCAGAGCGGTTTACAAAGTATGCCATTATTATCCCCACAACAAAACACCCTGTGAGGTGGGTGGGGCTGAGAGAGCTCCTAGAAGCTGTGACAAGCCCAAGGTCCCCCAGCTGGCTTCAAGTGGAGGAGTGGGGAATCAAACCCGGCTCTCCAGATTAGAGTCCCGCGCTCTTAACCACTACACCAAACTGGCTATTGAGTCCAGCCATCTCGTTTTAGGTCCTCCTCTTTTCCTCCTGCCTTCCACTTTTCCTAGCATTATTGACGACTTCTCATGATGCGACCAAAGTACCATAGCCTCAGTTTTGTCATTTTAGCTTCTAGGGAGAATTCAGGCTTGATGTGATCTAGACCCCACTTTATTTGTCTTTGGGGCCATCAGTGGTATCTGCAGTCTACAGAAAGGGGTCTTTTACTCCACCTGCTTCCCAATCCTTTTAACTAGAGGTGCTGAGGACTGAACCTGGGACCTTGGACATACAAACTAGATGCTCTACCCTGAACCAGAGCCTCTCCTCGAGGAGTGATGTTTGAGTGCCCCAAGCAGGATTTCTAGATCCCGGGAAGAAGGTTTGGGGTGGAGGTTGTGAATTACTTGTTTTAGAAATGGTTATCTGCTAGGCTTTAAGTACACTGTTGTTAAGTGGTTTCTGCATTCTCGTAATAGCTTAAGGCTGAGGTAAAATTTGAACCAGGGACTTCCCAGCTCACTGTCACAGCCATCTTGTTGCTGTACCAGAGGACTGTCTCGCGCTAACTTTGTTTTTCTGCCACAGGATTTCGTTGTCACGGCTGTATTTACCTTTATGTGGCTGGTGAGCTCCTGCGCTTGGGCCAAGGGGCTATCGGATGTCAAGATGGCCACCGATCCCGACGAGGTGATTGAAGGAATGAAGGTGTGTGAAGATAAAGCCAACACATGCAAGGAGATCCGGGAGCCAGTCACCTCTGGACTCAACACGTCTGTGGTTAGTCCTCCTATATACGACAGGGATTGAGGGGAGGGTACAGCTGCTCACCCAGGTTCAGAGCATGTGTTTGGTACTGCGCTTTTAAGCGCCAAGCTTGTCTTACTGTATGTGTCTCTGTGGGGTGCCTCAGAGCCAAGCTACAAGTGACGCCTGACACAGGTTGGACACTTGTCAGCTTCCCTCAAGTTTTGATGGGAAATGTAGGCATCCTGGTCTTGCAGTTGTAACGGAGAGCCACGCTGTGAAACCAGGACGCCTACATTTCCCATCAAAACTTGAGGGAAGCTGACAAGTGTCCAATCTGTGTCAGGCCTCACTTGTAGCTTGGCTCTCAGATGTTCTGTCGGGCACAGTTTAAGACTACATGAAGCAGCTAGTCACTTGCACACACACACACACACACACCTGCATCTTCCTCCCCTTCCTTGCCTCCTTGCACAGACAGATTTCCTATTTCAAGCAAATCCTAGTTTGCAGTTATATCCAAGCAGGCTAGCTTTATGTATCAATTATGTATTGTGTGTGTTTTCTCTACAAGCAGTTAGAGGTTAGAGCCCTATCTTAGCTTTAAACATACTTCCAGGGATCACAGAAATGTACATAGTATGCAAGTCCACCCTTAAACTAGCTAACCAACAGAAGGCTGGTATCTTTTTGTGTTACTACAGCTACCAGGCAATTGGTAGGCAGGGTACTACTATCTTGAAAATGTGTCAAGGGAGAGGGAGTTAATTTCCCTACTCGAGTGTTGCAGCCCCAATTCAGCTCCTTTAGGTTTTCAAACACAAAGAAAATGTAAAGGAAAAAGTGCCCTGGTTCGTATCACTTGGCGATCTTTTGTGTCACTTAATAAATGGTGGAGTCCTGGCTTCTGGGCTTACCTCCACAAGAAGTGATGTGGTTACAGGCAGGAACAGTGTCCATATGCATCCATTCCCTTGCCATTTGCGGCGGCTGCTATCCCCCCCACTCCCCCTCCTTTCCCCCATCATGATTATTCAAAGGCTCAAGAATGATGGCAATCGTACGAGGAACCCCCCCCCCCCCGCCAGCAGCAGACCCTTGCCTTGCATGGGGGGGGTCCCTTCCTGGGATCACCACAAATGGCAGAATCCATGCCTGCTGCCTCACAGGGCCAAGCTAGAAGTGACGAATGACACTTGAATGGCAAGTGAACAGACTCGCGTGTATTCCTCCCTGTTCGCTTGCGTTCCACTTGCGCTCCACTTGCGCTCCACTCAATCACTACGAGCCAAGCTACAAGCAAGTGGAGCGCAAGTGGAGCACAAGTGAACAGGGAGGAATACACATGAGTCTGTTCACTTGCCATTCAAGTGTCATTTGTCACTTCTAGCTTGGCCCTCAGTAGCAAAACTACCAAATTTCCACAAAACTTAACAATGTAACGGTTGCAGAGATGTCATACAAGGAGTAAAAAAGCTGAACGCTGCACCACGTGGTGAGACCACCGACAGTGAATAAACGAAGGGTGATATCCTACTGCAGTGTGCAGCACAGTTTGTTGAGGACAGAGAAAAAATCCCTTTCGAGGTTAAAGGGGGGAGTGGAATGGCACACAGCAGGGGACTGCCGTCACCCCCTTGAAAACAGAGTCTAGCCCACCCGCTCCTTGCAGTCACAACAGAGAGAGGGTCCACACCATCATTCCCTTGCAGCCCTTCGGAAGATCCTCTTTTAACCCAGAAAGAAAGAGGTTCATTTTCCCCCTCCAGATTAAAGCGAAAGCCCTGGGAGCACCACAATTTTTGCTCAGCTTTAATCTGGGGGAGCCTCCGGGTTTCCATACAGAGAAATATTCTCATCTGCAGCAGAGTCGTTCAAAAGTGGAATCCGCTGCCTAGGGAGGTGGTGAGCTCCCCCTCACTGGCAGTTTTCAAGAAGAGGCTGGGTGAATATTTGTCAGGGATGCTTTAGGCTGATCCTGCACTGGGCAGGGGGTTGGACTAGATGGTCTCTGTATGGCCCCTTCCAACTCTATGATTCTATGGTTCTATAAGATTCCCATGTGGAAGCAGCCTAAGTTACCTGCCAAATAAGAGCAGGATAAACACAGGATCACGTTCTCTGGTACTGGTGGAGGCAAACAGTGGACTGAGGGACTTGGGGAAGGATGGTTAGGAACAAGCTGCCTCCTATCCTGCTTTATTGGTGCATTTCAAAGAAAAATGCTAATTTTCTGGATTGCCATCAACAAAGGTCCAGCCAGGGCAATACCTCCTTCTGGCCAGCTGCACTGGGGGCATCCAAGAGCAGCTGATAATAAGCGTGAGGCACCCACAGATGGTGAATTGCTGGCAAATCGCTACCATGGCACAGGGAGTGCGGGACTGGGGCTCCTGACCTGGCAACAGGCCGTGGCACCATATAACCTCCCCCCCTGCCCGTTCCCTGCAAATGCACTCAGACATAAAACAGTGTTCTCTTTTTAATTTTTTAAACATTTAACTTGTAAAATATAGATATCATAAATTTGGTTAAACAAGGATAACACAGTCATTAATCCATATGATTAATAAAGCTAAAAATTACCTCTCAGATCATAAATATCTAAACATTAATTAAACTATTGTGAACTACCTACCAATGAAGATAACATATAAAACAATCATTTAACACAAATATAACCATCCATTCGCCAAATCAAAACAATAACCGTTTTTGATAAAAGGGATTTCTTGGCAAAACAGCGTTCTCTTGATAGCATTGCTAGCCAGAAAGTTACGTGGGGAACATTTGGGGATGGAGAGGGAGGGAAATTACATCACGACTCTCTAGGAATTCCTCTAAAGTCTAGGGTAAAAACCATAGATTTGAGGAAATCCTAAAGGGTTGTGTGCTCCCCACCCCCCCTCATTTTGCTCCTGCTGCCCTACTGAGTGAAGGCAGCAGGCAACCTAGCATGCTTGTCGCATCCTATCATGAATCATTCTTGCCTGTCACTCGGCCCTTCTGTCCCCAGGTTTTTGGCTTCCTGAACCTGGTGCTTTGGCTGGGGAACATGTGGTTCGTCTTTAAAGAGACTGGCTGGACCACTCCCTTCATGAAGTACCCACCTGCCCAGGAGAAGCAGCCAGCACCGGACACCTACGGCGATGCTTACAACCAAGCCCCGGGCTATGGACAGCAGGACACCTATGGGCAACAGGGTGGCTACCAGCCCGATTACAACCAACAAGGCTATGGTCAGCAGGGAGACTATGGCCAGCAGGGTGGTTATGGCCAAGGCGGTCCCACTTCCTTCTCAAATCAGATGTAGGCGGGTGAGTTCTGGACAGGCAGCTGATACTGGGGAGGGTGGTCCTCATCTCTCACTCATGCGTCACGGGGCTTTTTCAGCGGTGGCCTCTCGTCTTTGGAATGCCCTTCCCACTGAAGCTCACCGGGCACCCACTTTATACTCTTTTAGGCACTGGCACATTTTTTTTAATTCCAGCTTTTAACTAAGGAGTCTGATCTTTTAAAATTACGAAAGAGCAATAATTTGTTTTAGTGATGGCATTAGTAAATGGTCTGTTGACCATGTAATAAAGCTACCCATCCACTCTGGTTATCTTCAGAGGCACTGTTTTGAATGCCCCTACCGTTTGAGGCTAAGTGGGTGGCAACCCAAAAAAGGGCCTTTTCTGTCATGGTACTGAAACTTTGGAACTCCCTCCCCAAGGAGATCTGTTTATCTCTCTCTCAGTCATTGTAAATAAATAATAAAGACAGCGTGTGTTGCATGCTGTCAAGTCACTTCCAAATTACAATGTCCAGGGCTTTTTTTCTGGGAAAAAGGTGGCGGAACTCAGTGGGTTGCCCTTGGAGAAAATGGTCACATGGCTGGTGGTCCTGCCCCCTGATCTCCAGACAGAGCGGAGTTTAGATTGCCCTCTGTGCTGCCGAGCGGCACGGAGGGCAATCTAAACTCCCCTCTGACTGGAGATCAGGGGGCAGGACCACCAGCCATGTGACCATTTTCAAGAGGTGCCAGAACTCCGTTCCATTGCATTCCTGCTGGAAAAAAGCCTTGACAATGACCCTATGAATTAATGCTGTCCAAAATATCCTATCATTGGCTTGCTTAGATCTTGCAAACTGAAGGCCGTGGCTTCCTTTGCTGAGTCAAGCCATCTCACGTTGGGGCTTCCTCTTTTTCTACTGCCTTCAACTTTTCCTCACATTAGTGTCTTTTCCTGGGAGTCTTGTCTTCTCATGGGGTGATCAAAATATGATAATAAAGACAATACAATACTTCTTTTAAAATTATATTTACAGTTTTCCTAAAAACCGTTTTACAAGAGTCATTTTAAGCCACTAAGTGTTTTGTACTGTTTTTATGGTCTGGCTTTAAAATATATATATATTAATTTTAATGCTTTTTACGCCACTTTGATGATTTTTATCATGAGAACCTCGAAGAGGTTCTCAACAGGCAGTGGCATAGAGGTTTTCTAAATAAGTAAGCAAGTAAGTAAATATCCCCTTCAGGTATGCACAATCTGCATAACCTGTGTAGTTTGTGACACATACACACACTTGCTGGCGGTCCTTATAGGATCACAGGATAGGAAAATTTGGAAATACTTCCCACATTCTCTCCCTCCAAGATTCTCTCATTTCTCAGGGGCGTGATGAGCAGGCTGGTTTCCTCTCACTTCCCTTCAGCATCCCAGTCCTCTTGCAGTCTCTTCAGTCCTCCAAAAGCTATTTTGGGGCTTTCCCCTTATTTTTTCATATGGTTAATTTACAAAGTCATATTTGTACCCCTGAATATTTCAAAAGCTCGATCGTGTCTATGGTAGCCTGGTTTTCTGTTTTCATTATTATAACGCAGGGCAGTCAAACCAGAACTTTGAATCAGTCAAATGTTTCTTGAAAGAGTAACGTTCCACATTCTTTCCCAGAATCTTCAAAGGAATTTAACTTTTTGAGAATACTCTGGAAGGAAGTTCCAAAGTCTTGCAGCCATCACTGGAAAAGCCCCATTTTTACCCATGGCTGCTCTCACTTGATACAGCGATAGCCAAATAACAGGGATCTGAGGGCCAAGCTACACATGACGAATGACACTTGAACGGCAGGTGAATTGAGTGGAGGGCAAGTGAACAGGGAGAAATACACTTGCTGTTCAAGTGTCATTCGTCATGTGTAACTTGGCCCTTATTAGTATACCTCTGTGGGATATAATTCCGTAGAGTCCACCCTCTTGCAAGGGTGCTGGGACATCTGTGGGCACGGCTCATTTCCTAAGGGGGGGGGTCTGTTGGGTTGAAAGTGGCCATGGGCTGCTCTGGGGCCATCAGCGTGTGACCACGAGCAACATTCTCAGGGTCTGGTGCTGACCTGGCCCAAAACAGCACAGTTTATGAGAGCCACCGAGGGCTTCGGCGCAGAGGCCCCTGAACAAGCATCTGCTCTCAGGGTTTCTGTCTGCTTCTGGAGTGCGAGAGACCGTCCTCCTCTTCCTTCAGGCGGCTTGAGAGAAGTCCAGCTGTTCAGGCTGCTGGCCTGCTGTGGGCCACCCTAGGTACTCTCCAGAGTTGTGTTAAGTGTCCCTGGGGATTTGTGCATGCCCGCAGTGCTTGTGAGAGGACAGCCTGCCATGCTTTGCTCATCTGTTTCTCTCTCTCTCTCTCTCTCTCTCTCTCTCTCTCTCTCTGCAGGTCCCTACCCCCAGTAGGAGGCATTACGAGGAGAAAGTCGCCATCCTCTCCCTGCCCCCCATGTCCCCTTGTGCAGGGGAGAGGGGGGGCTGGTGGGTGCTTGCACTGGGAGGGGGCTGGCGGGGTCCCCTCCCGGGATGAATGTAGATGTTCGTGCTGTTTATATATATATTATATATATATATGAGAAATTACAACTAGAGATAGACCGCCCCCCTCCCACTGCCTCATGCGCGCAGACACACACACACACACACACACTGCCCTACAACATGACCTACCCTGGGACAGCTCCTTGGCTGTGTGCTGTTCCACCCCCACCCCCGTGCCCCCCGCTCCCCAGCTAAATAAACTCATCCTGCTCATTTCCCACCCCACCCCATCCCATCCCACCCAATATTATGGAAGGCACAGCATGGCTCTCGTAGCATTTGGATATTCTTCCCATCTCATTGCCTTGGCCCTCCGCCATCCCCCCTCTGGATGCCCCAGCTGGAAGTAAGTTGTGTGTGGGTGCGGTGGGAGGAGGGGAATCTGCCATGGGGTCCTATTGGGATGCCTTCTGGAGCTGGGGCGGTTTTGAGTATCTGAGCGTCAGGCAAGTTTTGGGGCTCAGGGGGGTTTGGAGTCCAGCACTTTAATAGAGATTCAAGGCCACCCATGATCGAGGTGTCAGCATGGAAGGAAACTTAAATATCAGGGCAATTCTGTCTGGCTTTTCATTCCTGGTGGTCCATCTTGGGGGTGGGGGTGTTGGGGAGATGGGTTGAACCTAGGGGGGACCCACAGCATTGGAACGTCTGTCTTAGATTTGCGGGGGTGTATGTGTTTGTGATCTTTGCAGAAGGATTTGTCCTATTGGGGAGGCAAAAGGCAAAGGGGGGATATACCACCCAGTATTTCTGGGGGGGTCAGAGCCCCATTATTTCCCCTAATACCAGCATGTATACTGTGATGACCAATGCAGGTAAAGCTCACAATTCGGGGAGGGGGAAGTTAAAGGGAAGGCACCCAACTCTGTCCTTTTTTCCCCCATGCTGTCTTTCATTTCTTTCTTCTGTTCTCATTAAATCTTTTCTTTATCTGAAAGTGCATATGCACGGTACTTAAGTGTGGCTTCACCTTAATACCTTTGATCATATTCACAGTTAGGTTGGTTCACATGCTTGTTTTTTGACGCATGTCTCATTCCAATGCTATGCATGATCTGATGGGGGAGCATGGAGTGACCCTCTCTGGCTCCCAAGCCAACAGGAACTGCACAGAGACGAAAAGGGTATGAATCGCACTTCCGAGAGGGGCCTGTACATTGCTCGCTGTGGTTTAAGCCATAGTGCTATTGGCTGCTGCAGTTATGCAAATCATGGTGGTTATATTTGGACAAACACAGAAGTGGGGGGTCAGCATAAGCCAAGCCTCTGTACCGTCTGTGCCTGGGGTATTGGCCTGTCATCAACAACTCTAGAAACTCCCACACAGACATTTGCATGGAGCCCAACAGCCACCCTCTGAACTGGACTCGCAGCTAATGTATGGGTTATAACCCACTGTAACTTTTTGAGAGTATGGCATAGAGTATGGAAATTGTTCTGGATCAATGAATGTAGACTAGTAGTAGGGTCAGCTCTGTCTGGGTTTATTTCCAAGTAAATATATTTAGGTGCTGAGATGACCCAACTCTCTCTCTTCCTCCCCATATCTGTCTCTGATTTATCTTTCTCTCATATCCCCCTCTCACTCCTCCCTGTACCTTACTAGCTATGGTTCCTCTCTATTTATCTCACTGATCCCTTTCTCTGGTCCCTCCAAAAGTTCTTGCTCTAGCCTTTCTACAACTTGGGGCCTCCAACCCAACCTATTTTCCAAAGCAGCCAGAGCTTCCCCTCCCCCCAGCTCTTCCCTCCTGCCCCCCCAGTCCGCCCGACCCCCATCCCCAGTGGCACTCTGACTATATATTAATCAGTGTCTGTGTATCTGATTGTGCCGTAATTGTGCGTTTCGGTTTGTCCGGCTCTTTGCCCCGGTCGATATCGTGTGATTTTTTCTTCCATCTTTAAATGACAAAAATACCAACAACAGCAGCAAAATAACAGGAAAAAAATGCATCAATCCCCCAAATCTGCCCCTACCCCAAAAGGTATAGAGAAAAAAATGGATAAAAACCAAATAAAAAAGAGAAAGAAAATGTATTTAAAAACAAGTGTTTGGGATGTCTTGTTTTCTGCCGTTCTATCTCATCTTTTCTGAATTCAGAAGACGACTTTGGCCCAGCTTTGGAATGGACACAACCCTTTTCAGGTTTGGGTAGCTGCTTACATGCAAACAGGTCTTTCTGGTGTTGAGATGTGACTAAGAAATAGCATGCTGGGTGTTGTAGACTTTTTTAGATCTGACACAACTGGATCAACGCATTATAAACGTGGCCAGAGAACAAGCCAGAGAACAGAAATCCCTAACAGTAGAGTGCTTTGCATGGCAGAAGAGCCACCATCACGGTAGTAGGAACCAATGTGTTCTGAGAACAGGTGCCTAAGGGAAGCTGTTCTGGGGGACACCAGCAGAGAATGTCTGTATAGAGAATTAATGACGCCCATGGAAAAAGCCATTTTGAGATCGTTGGATGCTTTCGGAATTGCACAATGTAGTTTGTTCCCACTTACATCTCCCATGGCTCCAAATATAACAGAGCTCTTCTGTTACCTCAGATGCATTATTTAATGGTGTCATTTCTCATGTTCACATGGTCAGCTGTGACACACGATCTTCGTGAGCTTCCATTTGCAGACTATTGCCTAATGTGCTTCTTGGGGGGGGGGGGGAACAACACTCCCCTTCATTTCATATCATCCTCCCCCAGTACTCTGAACTGTCTAATTATGTGCTAAGACGGAGACCCAGAAGTAACAGCTCCCAGCTGGGTTTTGCAGAGACAGCCCAGAAATTCCAGTTCCTTCAGTGCTTGGTGTGGGAGGTGACAACTTCTATAATATTAGTCACTTTTGTGATTCATTCACCCATTGTCTGCATAGATTGGTGTGAGACTCCGCAAGTTTCAAGGGGGCAGACATGTTCTGGTGACAGCTAGCCTCAGAGCTTTGTGTAGAATCATTCTATCAACGTTCCTTTGCGTTGGCATGTTGAACATTGCCTTTCTTTCATTTCTTCCCCTGTATATGCCCAGCTGCCCTAACCTGGATGGCCCAGTCTAGCTCAATCTCATCAAATCTCAGAAGCTAAGCTGGGTTGGTCCCAGGGCTTTTTTTCAGCTGGAACGTGGTGGAGCGGAGTTCCGGAACCTCTTGAAAATGGTCACATGGCTGGTGGCCCCGCCCCCTGATCGCCAGACAGAGGGGAGTTGAGATTGCCCTCCGTGCTGCTGGCACGGAGGGCAATCTCAACTCCCCTCTGTCTGGCAATCAGGGGGCGGGGCCACCAGCCATGTGACCATTTTCTCCGAGGGCAACCCACTGAGTTCCACCACCTCTTTTCCCAGAAAAAAAGCCCTGGTTGGTCCTAATTAGTATTTGGATGGGAGACTGCCAAAGAAGTCCAGGGTAGCTACACAAAGGCAGGCAATGGCAAACCACCTCTGTGAATCTCTGGCTTTGAAAACCCTCTGGGATCAGCTGCAACCTGATGGTACCTCACACCCACCATGCTCAGCTTGAGTCACCTTAATGTTCTTACTTTTGCTGAGTTATGCTTTCCTTGCTACTGCTCTGCCCTTGTGGTTTATTGGCAAGGGAAAGGAACGAGGGGTGGGAACCCAGCTTGCTCTTGTGTTTTAACGAAATCTCAGATCTGTAGAAATCCAAAGATGAAGCTTTTCACAGCCTGAGGATAAACATTATCCTTACCTAATGGGTCGGATCCTAACAATTTCCGCACTGGTGAAAGAGGGAAGAGGAGATCCAGGTTACCACTGAGTATTCTATACTGGGGAGAGTGGGGTCTGTGTTGACAAAAGGCACGTTGTATGAGAGCTCAAGGAGTCCTGTGGCGCAGAGTGGTAAGCGGCAGTACTGCAGCCCAAGCTCTGCTCACGACCTGAGTTCGATCCTGGTGGAAGCCGGGTTCAGGTAGCCAGCTCAAGGCTGACTCAGCCTTCCATCCTTCTGAGGTCGGGAAAATGAATATCCAGTTTCCTGGAGGTAAAGCGTAGATGACTGGGGAAGGCAATGGCAAATCACCCTGTAACAAAAAGTCTGACCCATGGGTGAGTAATGACTCGGTGCTTGCACAGAGGACTCCCTTTATATTCATGCAATGAAGATGTGGGACACACAGAAGAATCCGGACTCGAAGGTCCGCTCCATTCCCATTAACTGAAACTGCTTTTCCTTAGGCCTAAATAATCTAATTAGTATGCTCACCGTAATTTGGTTTCTTGTTGCATCCATAATCATCTTCACATAATTTGGGTTTAACTTTGATTACTTTTCTTTGCTTACCGCTAGCATCAGTGAACAGGCAAGGCCACCCACCAAAAATATATCAGGGAATCCAAGCCCTCTGGACTTTTCTCTATTCTGGCAACTCTTATCACAAAACCTACAATATCTGCTAAGTTATGAAGATTCACTTTAAAACTCCTGTGAATTATAGGCAGGGTTGCCCTTGACAGAGTAGGTATATATTTGTATACCTGCAAATACTTGAAAGTTAAAAATGGAGGCCTTCCACAATGACAGCAGGGTCTCCTCTGCCTAATTTGTGCTCAATTTATTTCCCCTTAACTTTGCAAGAGATTGTCCTGCATTGTGTGCAGGATCTTTTAGCAAACTGATCATGTTTTCTTTACGTAATAACAGTGGTGACGCTGGCGACAACGACAATAACAACAACAATAGTAGATTTAAAACCACAATGGAGATGGTTATAAGAAATCAAATCCAATACTTCCAGCAACGTTTCCTTTGGAAGGAAAGCAGTAAACTCATATAATTCAAAAGCAAAAAAGAAAAATGGAATTGTCCTATGGTGCATTATCATAATTCTGGAGTTCAAAATGGGGCAGGGATGTGGCTCAGTGGAAGAGCCTCTGCTTTACATGCAGAAGGTCCCAAAGCATCTCAAGTAGGTGAAGAGAAAGACCTCTGCCGGAGACCTGGGAAAGCCACTGCCAGTCAAGAGTAGATGATACTTCGATGGACCAATACATTCAGCATAAGACAACTTCGTGTGTGTGACTGTAGCATATGAAATTGCAAGCTCTCACAATACGTTGCAGTACTGTTCATGCGTACGTACAGGCACGTAAATGCATGAACAGATACAACAATCCCCCCCAACACACACACACACTTAGAGCTTTAAGTTCTAGAGACTCGGGGCCAAGCTGGAAGTGAAGAATTACACTTGAATGGCAAGTGAACAGACTCACATGTATTCCTCCCTGTTCACTTGCGCTCCACTTGCACTCCACTCGATCACGGTAGTGGAGTGCAAGTGCACTCCATCGAGTGGAGTGCAAGTGGAGTGCAAGTGAACAGGGAGGAATACATGTGAGTCTGTTCACTTGCCATTCAAGTGTAACTTGTCGCTTCTAGCTTGGCCCTCGAGAAGAGGCTGAAACCTGGGAAATGGCCACTCTGGCAATTCATAGTAATCAAGAGTTTGAAAACTCACCCCAAATGCCCCCAGCAGACATAAGACAAAATAGAGACAATAATTTACCAGGGGCAGAAACCAGATATTGTCATATCTTCTCCAAAGAATCCTGGGGACTAGTTTTGTAAGAGTGCTGCAAATTCTGTTAAAGATTCCCTTCTGCCCACTCACACAATCTCTGGGGTCTTGGTTTTTAAATCCAGGTCCATCCCTCTAGTCAGGTTGGAGATGTGTGCGACAGCAAATCAGTGTGACAGCAAATACTTCATGAGGTCTTTGATCTGTTCGTAGAAATGAACACAAAATATTTTACTATCTTTTTAAAAAGGCCTAACTGAAGCCTGGCAAATACACCTGTCGTACAAATTCCAACGCTAGGACAAAAAGAACAGTGGGAGACTGATAGGCTCACACCACAAGGGGGGAACCCTCTGTCTTTGTTTGCATTGTATCCTGTCTCCCCCTCAATTTGACTGCGTTGTTGCACAGATCAACAATTTATCTCAGTGTCTGAGATTAGTTACGTTGATCTAAAACGGCACACGTCCATAAGACGTGGTACAAGAAGCAGAAGAAACTGCCAGCAGTCTTGCCTTACAGAACTTTGGAGGAAGCGATCCTTTGGTTTTCTTAGTATCCTTCCCCCATAGTAATGCATCCGGACAACTCCCACGCCATCTTGTGTAGGAAAATGCCCAGTGTGGTGTATCCAGGTGAGGCCAAAACTCCCTTCTTGACTGACTGGTTTGGCATCAAGATGAATCACTCTTTCCGGAAAACGAGGAGAGCTTCGCTCGAATGAGCCAGCACGAATCACCACCATTGGCCCTGCTAGACAGTGACTGATTGCTCTGGAATAAACTCAGCTTTGTGAGCTTATGTGGAAACTGAAGGGTCCATTTGCTAATTTGATCGTTTTCAAACTCTGATCCGGGGTAAGCTAATGAGGGATTCCTTAACGGGAAGACACTTTTCCCCATCACTACTAACCTGTCATCCCCACCAATAATTTTTTTTTAAAACCCTTGGTTTTCTTTTGGTAATACAACTGATCTTCCCCTCCCACAAAGTCCATATTTACAATTTCAGAATTTTGCAGTCCTGAGAATATGAAGTGGCCGTGATCAGCTTCTTCCCTTTTTATCTGGAAATAGAGAATGGAGTGATAGCACTTATGCAGCAACTTGGAGGAATCTATGCAACTTTGCAGAATTCTTCGCTAGGATTATGTCAGTCAGTATCTTCCACTCCTGTGGAAAGGGAGTTTGGGGTATCCCAGAGACCAATTGCAAGCAAGAACCATGGCCAATGTATCTAGGAGCTTTACTTACAGAGGTTGACAATGGCTCCCTTCATGAAAGTAAAATGTTCGGCTGCCAAGGAACTATGCAAGAATTGTTCTTGAGGCTGACTTTTGGACACGCACACTATTTGCAAGGAAAGCACGTGTCCAGAAGGACACCGAGACACATGCCAGAGAGCCATGGCCAACCACAGATCTCCAATTCAAATCCAGACTTGCCTTCAAAAACTAGTCTCCCGATGCAAAGGGGGAAAAGAACTGGCAGAAAATATCTATCACGTCAAATATTCAGAGGCCCTAAATTTTATTAACGTGGTTTTAAAAAGGCACAACCACTATTTACCTCCCCTTCTCCCCTACCCCAAGGGAAAGCATGGAAAGAACAAAAGGCAGGTCCATTTGAACTCCCCAGTTTAATAATAAATACATTACAAGATCACAGAAATACAATTTTCAGTGGCGAGGAAGAAGTACTTGCAAGCACCAGACAGGCATAGAAATCTTCGTAAATTGGGAAACTGTCCCCTCTCCTTTCCGTAGCGTCCAAATATAAGTGGGGTAGTACAAACATGTCAGTAAGTAGTATCTCTGGATTTATTTTCATGGCTGGAGTAAAGTGAGGTCAAACGCTGTGTATTAATTCACTCCATGCGGCTTCATTGGATTAAAACATGCCAGATGTGCTTTGATCCCCAGCAGCCCTGCTAGCAGCTGCTCCAAGTCTAACATGTCCACAATGCGAAATGTTCTGAGCGAGGCAGCTGGGGGGTTCTTCTGTAAGGCTTTCCGGGCAAAGGAGGAGGCAGGCTCGCACCCTTCCCTTGCACTTAGATTTAAATGTTGCTGAGACCCTTTAAAATAATATTTTTATTAAGGTCATGGATGTTGCTTGCTGACAGAGGGTGGGGGGCAGATGAATATCGATTTTTTTTTTACCAAGGCCCACTTCAATTGCTAATTCATCATTATCATCATAAACTTTATTGCATTAACTCGCAGCCTTAGCAAACAACACCAGGAGAAAACTACAATACAATCTCAGTACCAATTAAAACCCTTAAAATGTCCGTTTAAAATTAAAATACAAAGTAATTAAAATCATAGCATTAAAATAGCAAATTAGAGGCAACGTACTGTTCCTATATTAACACATCGAACGCACCAAGATATCGTTCATGTTCTCTTACAAATCTTGGACACCAGAAAAACGGTATGATTTCTGGTCACAGGGGCATATACATTCATTATATGGAGTCCCATTATAACAACCGCTTTACATTGCCAGTTGTAAAATATCCAAATGTGCTTTGGTGAATGCTTTCCTATGCTCGAAATCTAATAGATCAATAAAATAAAATGGAGGGATTAAAGGGGAGAATGCAAGCTGCCGACAGAGAGAAGCTGTTCTCAGAGTACTCAATAATGTAGCGCCTATTCTGAACTCTTATATCCAACAGTCTTTGTTTTATTAATTGTTTTGCTGCAAAAAAGTCAAGCCTTCTTAAATAATCTTCTGAAAATCCAAGTGTGGCTCCTTTAGTATACGCCTTCGGCCCTTCGCCATAAATTAGCTTTCACTTCCTCATAAGCCAAAGTTAAGACACTTGGAGCAAAGAGAATTTTTAACCAAAAGTTAATAGCAGCTTTATGGACTGAGGACAATATTGGAAGGAAAGCCAGCTTAGATCTAACTGTAGCAGCTGGTGTTGAGTTAGGAACTGCTAATAACATGCGAGCAAAATTTATTTTGAATAACTTCTAATGGTCATAAGTTTCCAACCCTCCAAATTGGGTTTCCATATCACTTGCTAATTCACCTTTCTGATCCCAAAAGTCAGCGCCCTGTCTTTTTTCAATCACAGAGCTTCAGTATCAGTTAGAACAGGCAGCACTATGTTATTTGGATCAGCATCTCTGTTGGTTTTAAACTGATACAAATTGCTTTGGGAGACAATGTTTGGCAGTGTAATTTATTTTATTTTAATTTTACTAATTTATTTTATGTTTATTATTTTATTTAATTTATACCCTGCTTTTCTCCCCAGTGGGTAACCACATACATCATTCTCCTCTCATCATTTTTTCTTCACAACCACCCTGTGAGGTAGGTTAGGCCGAGAGTGCGTGCCTGGCCCAAGCTCACCCAGCAAGCAGGGAATCCAACTTGGGTCACCCAGATCCTAGTTTGACACTCTAGCCACTATACTACGATGGTGTAAAATTCAACAAATAAAGTGTCTTGTCAGTTTTAATCAAACACAAAGGCAAAAATCTGTATTTCATAAAAACAAAAGGCTTCAAATTGCTTTTAGATTATACACGATCCTATTATATAAAGGAGCACCCAGGCAGAGACTTCCCCTCATACTAAGAGGAAGAGGAAGGTCTCTTCTCAAATGGCACCCATCTTCCTTTATTAGTACCTATGCTAAAAGTAGATTCTTCCAGGAGCACCTTTTAAATCAAACAGAGCATTCAATTAATCCCAGCCTTCACTATGTGATTCTATGCAAACTGAAAACTATTCAGGGCTATCTTAAAAATAATTTCTGTACAGTCCTATAGTGGGAAAACAAAGCCCTGCCATTAGCAAACACACACAAAATTGAGGTCATCCAGTGAAACCTTAAGGGAAGCAAGATAAACAATAGGAAATTCTTACATAACACATAATTTACTTACGGAACTGCCTGTCATAAGATGTTGCAACAGTCTGTGGCACAGGTGTCTTCTTTAAAAGAAATATGTAAGTATCTGATGCAGGAAATCTATCCAACCCTGTCTGCCAAAACAGCCAAAGACAGAACTTCCATGTTCAGAGGCAGCGTTCCCCAACGGCTAAACATTGACAGCTAAAGGCAAGACATAAATGTTCTCCAGTGGTACTTAGAAAACAATAGTTAGACAGACTGAGGCTAACAGTGCTATCCTAGGCAGATTTATACCTTTCTAAATCAATGTATTTTAAAGGGTGTAACTCTACTCAGGATAGCACTGCAAACACTGCAGTGGCCGAACCAAGAAGTTCCCGGTTCAAATCTCACCACAGCCACGAACTCAGCCCCATCTTTTCCTCAGCTTCAGCCCTCTCCAAATGCATGCAATGCAGAAATAATTGTACCAATCTACCTTTGTAGAGCTGTTTGGGTATTAACAAACACAAGCGTTATATAAATCTTTCAGTATTACTGTCAACAGAGAGAATCCATTATGGCAATTCCTATGCAATTGGACGTGTCGAATGTTGAATTAATCATTATATGCAGGGCTTTTTTTCAGGGGGAACGCGGGGGAATGGAGTTCCGGAACCTCTTGAAAATGGTCACATGGCCGGTGGCCCCGCCCCCTGATCTCCAGACAGAGGGGAGTTGAGATCGCCCTCCGCGCCGCTGAGCGCTGCGGAGGGCAATCTCAGCTCCCCTCTGTCTGGAGATCAGGGGGCGGGGCCACCGGCCATGTGACCATTTTCTCCGAGGGCAACCCACTGAGTTCCACCACCTCTTTTCCCAGAAAAAAAGCCCTGATTATATGGCAAACAAGATTGAAGTCCAGTAGCACCTTAAAGACCAACAAGATTTCCAGACTGCTTTTGAGAGTCAAAGGGCCCTTCGTCAGATATGAGTAGAAATGGAGATCTGTGAGCCTATATCTCCCAGTCAGGTCGTGGGAGGGGTCTAGCGAAGAAGGATGCCAAGATGCAGTGGTCCAATGCAGCTCGATTAGAGCTTGGCCTTCTTTACTAAACCCTTTCCACCTTCTGAGTGGGAAATAAGGGCTCAGAGATCTCCATTCCTACTTGTACCTGATGATGGAGATTTGACTGTCCAAAGTTCATGCCCCGAAAATGTTGTCGGTCTCTATGGATTCAAAACATGCTCTTCAAATGCAGACCATCATGGCTACCCACCTGCAACCATCACCATACATAAACTGTCACTTTTTAATAAGATGTGACATACAATGAATTATTCACAATGAGAAACTTGATGCTCTCCTTCCAGACAAGCCAAGAAGACTGGCAATGATAGTTCTGTTTTCGGTAATGGGGATAACCCAGCACTTCAGAAGTGGTTTTTTTTTAAATAATCCAGAAAAACAAGATCTCTCTCCACTCTCACACAAAAAAATAGTATATTCTTCACTGATTTTCACTAAATTTAACTACAAGAGGTTTTTAACTCCAGCAAATACCAACCTGGTGCCTTCCTACAGACAAATTTGGATTTATGGATGAAGTTTATTTTTGAAATGGATATTTTCCTCTCAAGAGCAAGGCAGTTTAATTGTCCTATCAGAAGGACTGTCATTAAACAGATCCTTTATCACATTTTATCCTGACAAATGGGGTTCACGCTGAGAGAATTTGTATCCAGAAAGTATTTTTTAAAATAAATATAGATCCAGAGGAGTTGCCCGTGTTAGTCTGTAGTCGCAAAATAGTAAAGAGTCCAGGAGCACCTTTAAGACTAACTGGACTCTTTACTGGACTCTTTACTGTTTTAAAATAAATACTCGCAGCAACATTTCTCTCAACTTAGTGCAGATTTATCATGCTGTACTCCACCCCCAAATCCCATCCCATCTGTACAGTCTCAGAATTACAGAAAGAAAAACTCTCCACTTTGTTTCTGGAATGGCAAAAACAGAACGTAACGTGGTCACGGCCTCAGAGCCCGTCAGTCCCTGACATAAGGCACCTGTGGACTGGCCTTTTGACTAATGGAGACATCCCCTGGTGAGCCGCTGATCTAGAGAGCCACTGGTGGTCCAAGCAGAGCCAAGCCCCAGCAACGTGCCTCGTGAGCTACTTGGCTTAGACTGTTCAGCAGCCATGATAATCAGGAACAGATCACCAGTCACAATGGGCACCACTTCGCTGAGCAGCCCCGTGGCCCCCCCTCGTAGCCTGGCAGGGGCTGCTCCAGGGACACTTATACTTCATGGTCTGCTCCGTCCTGATCCCCCAGCCAGCACACAGACTTGGGTCTGCTCACAAGGAGACTGAAGCTGCGTCCACGCATCATGGGGCTTTGCGATGTATAATTTACAGTTCGAATGTCTTACGCACATACAAGAAAATCCAGCGGCAAATTATTGCAAGAACTGTGTGATAGCTGTTGATTCATGGGTGCTGCTTTGCCAGGAAGAAGGTTAAGCAGAAAGGGAGCCATGTGGCTACGTAATCCTATGTAGCATTA
Organism: Eublepharis macularius; assembly: GCF_028583425.1. Classification (NCBI taxonomy): domain Eukaryota; kingdom Metazoa; phylum Chordata; class Lepidosauria; order Squamata; family Eublepharidae; genus Eublepharis; species Eublepharis macularius. The sequence continues at coordinate 24,639,880 of NC_072808.1, read as the reverse complement.
CTCCAGTCTGAGGGCCAAGCTACAAGTGACGGATGACACTTGAACGGCAAGTGAACAGACTCACGTGTATTCCTCCCTGTTCACTTGCGCTCCACTTGATCACGTAGTGACAGGGAGGAATACACGTGAGTCTGTTCACTTGCCGTTCAAGTGTCATCCGTCACTTGTAGCTTGGCTCTAAAGACCACTGATTTTGATGGGCTTCGGTCGGAATAGCTTGACACAAGACTGGGCTGTCAGAGAAGGAGAGCTGAGTCTCATTCTTCCAGCACCAACTTCTGAGGCCACTGCAAGTCGCCAGCCTGGCGAACAGCCCTATATAGTGGGCGACTGCCCTGACCTGGATGGCCCAGGCTAGCCCAATCTCGTCAGATCACAGAAACTAAGCAGGGTTAGCCCTTGTTTGCACTTGGATGGGAGATCACCAAGGAAGTCCAGGGTTGTTACACACAGAGGCAGGCAAAGGCAAACCATCTCTGAACATCTTGACATGAAAACCCTACGGGGTCACTATAAGTCAGCTAGAACTTGATGGCACTTTACACACCCACAGGCTACATGATACAAAGCATTATTGGTTCATTCTGGCTGGGATTTGGCATCAGTTTCTGCGGCTGACTGGACTGGGCGGGTACATTGGTTTTATCTCTCCCCAGCTACGGGCATTGACGGCTGCCCAGGCCATCAACTCGGGGGCTTTAGCAAGGAACACCAAGAGAAGAGTGAGCACGTCCCCTTCCGCTGAGTGGGCTCCAACTGGTTCCTGACCATAGATGCGCCGGAACACCTCTCCCAGCCGGTAGCTCTGATTTGTTGCTTTATCCAGTTCCTTCAGGGCTGGCAGCGTATCCAGGCAGCCGGTGTCTGGGGGCAGGTCAGCATCCACCTTCCAGAGCTCTGTCCGTAGCAGGGGAAAGTCAAAGCCCAGGCCGTTGTGGGCCACCAGGCAGACCGGGCGAGCTTGCCGGTCCAGGAACGCCCTCAAGGCCTCCACGATGGCACTGTTGAAATCTGGTTTGCAATTCTCCTCCAAGGTCCGGTTGCTCAGTCCAGTGATCTCCTCCGCTTTTGCAGTGAAAGGCTTCTGGGGGTCAACGCAGAGAGTGAGCTTGTCCAAAATGCGAGGCAGCAATGGAGGCTGCGACAAATATGGGGCAGGGCGCTGCAGGGAATGACGGTTCACTGCAAAGAGGCTCAGCTCAGCCACACAGGGCTGGTCGCGGGGCAAGCCGGTTGTTTCGATGTCAAGGAAGACAAAGGTCTGGAATTCCTGAGGGAAAGTCATGGCTGTTATGGAAGAGAAAGAGCTTGTTAAAATGGATCAATCGTTCACCTCCACGCAGATTGCTAGACCCAAGAGGAACATGGCTGGGAAATGAAGTCTAAGGCATCCTATCAAAAGAAGCATTACGCAAACAGTTGTGCCCCACAAGTGCAGAGGATGTTCTATCTGATGCAGGCACTGCAATAACACTCTTTGCTGAAGAGAAAATCCACAGCTGATGGTGGCTTGCCTCTTCAGCAGCAAGAATGATCAGAGCATCTGTTTCAAATTAAACAGTTCTGTCCTAGGCCTGTCCTATAAGCCCCAGGAAGAACAAACAAACTTTGGTTTGTCGTCAGGAATCCTTGGTATGCTGCCACTCTTATGAGCAAGTATTGGCCTTAATGAGGAATGTCATAAATTAAACAAACATTTATGATACACACAATACAGAAAAAGGAAGGGCTGGTCACCCTTCTGCGCTGCTGGAACAGACTGTGATACTCAGGAATCCTGAATCATCAAAGGTCTGCTCCACCCGCCCCACAACCTGGACAACTAGTAAAAACCGGCAGGGGCTGGGCTGAGTCTGACCTGGCCTGATTTGCACATGCCAGAGAATGAGGGGGTGAAAGACGGAGGGGGAAGAACAGGCAGCGCCTCTTCCTGTTGAAAGCAGAGCATCTCATTTTGGAATACTCCCGGATGTGTGTTTGTTTTGCACTGCAACTGCATTGTTTGCATTGAATTGTGCTGGAGGGACCCAAAGCAGCGCACAGACATTTCTAGACCAAGTTAAACAATTTTAAATAATAAAAACAAACAAGAATTGCACCCCCAGCAGGTCTAGTTTCACTGGGCTGGCTGTCATAAGCTCCCAGCCTGCGAACCGTGAGCGTTTACACCTGTGGGCACATGCCTTGGGGCAACCTCTGAAGGTGACAAAACATAACTGGAATGCTGCGCAGGTGGCAATATGTCCCTTCAACGATTCCTGTCAGAGGGGACAGAAAACCAGCAAAACAAGCAAAGAGAGAGGGTGGGAGCTTTATCCCTATGTGCTACTTTTCTATTTGCATGGACTTTTGTATGTGAAGGCGCATGCACAGATGTAGTCCAAAGGCAGTCTGATATAAGTGACCATCTCACACCAGAGTATGTATAAATGCAGCCAAAGTGTTGTAACAGGCTGGAAAAGATCCCTGATTGGGAGGGAGGGATAAAGACCAAAGCAGACAGAGGAGCGCCTCTAATAATTCTATTATCTCAGCTGAGAGCCAAGCTACAAGAGACGAACTGCATGAGGAGGAGCACGTGAAGGGAGTCGCAATGTTAGCCGGGAAGCTGAGTTTTAAAAGAGATGGGAAGGCTCTGTCTATTTCCCCTCTCTACAGATTGCTGCTCAGAAGGTTTGTTTAATTCCTCTTTGCCTCCTAGAAGGGGAGGTGAAACTGACAGAGCCTCAGGGAGGCAAAGAGGAAATTAACAAACCCTCTGAGCAGTGATATCTCTGGCTCTGTAGAGAGGGGAAATTGACAGAGCCTTCCCATCTCTTTTAAAACTCAGCTTCCCGGCTAACATTGCAGCTCCCTTCACGTGCTCCTCCTCGTGTAAGTCGTCTCTTGTAGCGTGGCTCTGGGGGACTGCACAAGCTGCAGGCCAGCCTATTTTGCATGTGACAAGCAAGCAAGCACACAAATGCACCGTGAAAACCTTACTAACAAAGTGAAACAAACTCTATTGATATATGTACAGTTTATCAAGAAATAAGTACAAAGAATCAGTCAATAATACAAATTAATTCAAGTTTTGGTGTATAGTAATTTCTGGCTGCGCAACAGCACTCTAAGGCATCTTATTATAATGCATCGGCAAGGTCACATGTCCTTTTGAAAACAAGCTTAACAGCAGACCATATGAATAAACGTAGACTTAAAGTGACCTATGCTTACAATGCTAAAGTGCTAGTGCCTTCAGTTACATAAATTTATACAAGACCAAAGTCTTAATGAGACAAAATCCAATTCATTTCCAGGAGGAGATGTTCCAATGGTGGAGGTGCAGTAGAGGTGTAACTGCAACGGGGGTACCAGTATTTCCTTCCCGTTTCTGTATTCCTTCCACTGGCAGTTATGAAAGCCATGTTGCTTCTGTTGATTCTCTGACATGTTGCACAGGTCCCCCGCTGGGTAGGAGACGGCAGGTCTTCCAGACCCTGATGAGCTGCAGAGAAGGGAAAATTCCAGCAGGTGCAGATTCTCCCTTCTGTAGTTCTTAAAGGTGTGGGATTCGTCTCAGGAGCCAAACCAGCAACCCCACCGACAGGCATGTGCCACAGACCCAATATGCTCATCTGATCCCTCAACGCAACACCGCACTGCTGTGCCCTCAGTTCCACCAGTGAAGAATAGGGAAACGTGAATTGGCTGACCTCCCAGGGCTCGAGGCATTGGGATGGGTGTCCCTTGCTTGGGTTGACAAAACACCCAGAATGTGCCTAGCCATGTGGATGTGCTTCACATTCACCAGTGTTGCAGTTCGGTTTGGGAGGAAAAACCCCTGAACTCAGGTGGGATTTAATTCTAAGGAACAAATACATATCAAAGATCCAGAGGAGTTAGTCGTGTTAGTCTGTAGTTGCAAAACAGTAAAGAGTCCAGTAGCACCTTAAAGACTAACCAACTTAATTGTAGCATGAGCTTTCGAGAACCACAGCTCTCTTCGTCAGATGCATCGTCAGCTTTGATGCATCGGACAAAGAGAGCTGTGGTTCTCAAAAGCTGACGATGCATCCAACGAAAAGAGCTGTGGTTCTCGAAAGCTTATACATAGCAAAAGCAGTCTTTGAGACTCTCGCTTCACTACTTCCCAGCCCTCCAACTCCTAGATACAGGCACAGATGCAGAGCTTTTATCCCACCAGATTTTGCCCGATGATCAACTCACCGGGACGATTCCTAACAGAAGCAGCGATTCTTTAGGTGCATCTGAATTCTCAAGCGATCTGCAGAGAAATCGAAAGAGTCATGTTCAGGCAAGTCCTGTAAAGGTACCTCCTGTGGGAGGGGAGTGGGGCGGGGCAACCCCCCTCCTCGAGGATGCTGGGAGATGTAGTCTTTAAAACTCAGCCGTTAATAAAACCAGGAACTTGTAGGATACAGGGTCTTTATCCTGTAGAGGGCGCCCACATAGAGACATGTTGACTTTCACTATTGTTGCTAAAAAAAGGAATATGCAAAGTCGTGGAGGAGAGCTTTATTAACCTTGATAAATGGACGTTTCATGTTCAGAAGCAGCGTACATCTAAATACTGGTTGTTGCGTGGGGTACACTGTGCTGGAAAGGTGCTGCATTTATGTGCTTCCCGGAACCATTTGGGGAAACACAATGGGAAGCAGCAGGCAGCTGACTGGCTGAGAGTTAGTCTGGTTCCCCAAACAAAAGGTCCCCCCCCCCCCGTCCCTGGAATTTTGCTCCCCTTAGTCCCTGCCCTCCCCCCACCCCCACCAGAAGCCTAGCAGTGGGTCTAATCCTGTAGGATTTGTCTTCCATTAACGTATTTGGAGCTTTACGGAGGAATGTAAGCACCGGAGACAGGGTCCTGCCCTGCGGAGCTTAGTCTGAATTCTGTTAATACAGTCTGACAGAGGGAGCTCTGACTCTTGAAAGCTCACTCCCTGGAAATCTAGTTGGTCTTTCTCTACACAAGACACCTGGGAGCGTGTTCATCAAGTGTTGGGAAATTCAATGTTAGCTGGGAAGCATAGTTCTGAAAGACAGAGCCGGCGGAGATCACTCCGGAGGGGGTGGATTCTCTCACAGCCCTCTGTCATCTCTGTAGGGTTGCCAGGTCCCTTTCCTCCTGCTGGGAGGGTTGGGACCTGGTACTTACCTTCTGCGGGCTTCGCGCGTGTGCGATCCAGAGCCAATGTGATGGTGTCACTCCCGGAAGTGACATCACCACGCCAGGCGTGCAGCAACATCACTTCTTTAAGTAAAGTCATTGCACTGGCTGTAAGAGCACTCCCGTGCTCTGCATGGGGCCAATTGGGCCCATTTGGGGCTCAAACCGGCCCCAAATGAAGTGCGGGAACACTCCCATGGCTGGTGCAATGACAGCACTTATGGAAGTGATGTCGCTGCACCGGTTGGGAGTGTGTGCACAGCATGCGCTCCTGAGGCGTCTACTGGTAACAGGAGGGAGCTTGCCCCCTCCTGACGATCGCCCAGCTATCAGTAGATAAGGGGGCAAACTGCCAGGAGTTTGCCCGCTACTGGCAGGCACCTGGGAACCCTACGCCTCTGGTGTGTTGGACTGTTTCCCCTGCCAGAGCTTTTACCCTGCTGCTCTCGCTGCTTAAAATTTTGAATTAATCAAGTCTTAGCACAGCAAAGGCTCCAGAAGGGGAGACGCCAGAGATGGCGGAGGACTGTGAGAGAATCTGTCCCCTCTGGAGCGATCTCCGTCAGCTCTGTCTTTCAAAACTACACTTCCCAGCTAACATTGCATTTCCCGACAGGTGAAGAACACACCCCATGTCTTGTGTAGAGAGACTCTAAGGCGCTACTGGTCCCAAATCTTGCTCTTCTATTAGAGACCAACACATCTGCCCACCTGAAACTGTCTAAATACTGACCTCAGGGAGGCAAACAACTGACAAAACCTAACAAGGCGTCCTGGTGTGCGGAATCAGCGGCAAGGACTCGTTTCATTCCAATGGGAATTAGGTGTACAGACAGCACAACTCTGATGGTGCACATGGTGGTATTCACATATCAAACATGTAACGAACAGGTAACGTTCCTGCATTTTTTAAAAAAATAGATTTATTTTTGAATTTGAAGCGCTAACGCTTTTACAACAACAAAGGGTCTGGAAATAAAGGAACAGGACATGCTATACAGAGACACGGATCTTTTGCATTAACGTAAAGATGGAACATAAGAACTTACAACTCAGTACTTGTCAGCAGTGCATTGCATCATCATACATTATAGTATACATCATACTATAATACGCTTAAAATGTAGATGGTCTTATATCCCATTCTTTCACTGATTTTGCACATGAAATAAACGGAAGCAATTTTCTACAAAGTTTGTAGTATAATTTGAGGCTTCTGTGTTTTAAAATCTCAGTTGAATTTTCAATTAATCTTTGACACCTATACCCACACATCCCCGATGTGGATTGCCGTGCCCAGGTACATGGATCGGTAACAGCCCAGCTTCAGCATACGTTGAGGTGTAACAACTGCCGAGGCCTCTAAGAAGCCCACCTGAGACCCCCTTGGCCGTAAGCCTCCAGGCAATTGGTGCTGCAGCTTGTGTTGCAAGCTGATTCTCTGAGGCCTGGCCTACCTCCAGGGCTTCCCTGCCACCTTGTGTCTTTGATCCTGGCTTGCCACCATGTGGAATGCTTGCGTTGCGGCTGGACTTCCTGAAGACCAGTTTCGTATTTTGTCAAGCGGCTTCCAGACTGCACTGCCTGCTATCGCTTGCTCTTCTTTGAAGTTGACAGTGCTATAGACTTCTTCACTCAAAGAGTGATTGACCTGTGGAACTCACTGCCAGTGGATATAATGATGGTCATGAGCAAAAGATGGCTTTAAAGGAGACCAAATTCATGAAGAAGAGGCCCATCACTGACTACTAGGAACCTTCGCTTGAGAAAATAATCCTTCGGAAACCAGCACTGGGGGAGGATTTGACCTCCGTTTCCTGCCTCTGGGGGCATCTTATCGAGCCATTATATGAAACGGGAAGCTGGACTAGATGGACCTCTGGCAGAGCTACTCGTTGCTCTTATGACTGGATCCTGCCCGTGCTTTGTAGGAGGGAGGGGCCCTTCTCAGTAGTTTTATGTTGTCTAACATCAGTCCTGGAATTCCTTATGCTCTGTTTCGGCATTTCTTCAACTCTGTACTGGATTTCTTTGCTAATGCTGTCTTTGTAAACTTTATGGCACTGTCTATTGAAACATCCTTGATGTTGATTGTACTAATCTCACACTATGCCATCTGCCATGAACCTCAGTGAGAAAGGTGGACTAAAAATGGCATAAACAAACAAACAAAAAACAAACTCAGTGGGCTTGATTTATGAGCACCCGGCTGCAGTCCAGCCCATGCTTACTGTGGAAGCTGGTCCTATAGAGATCGTTGCTACACCTTCTCAATAAGCAGCACAGGGCTGGGCGACCAGTTCCTAATCAGGCCGGGCAATGTTTATCAGAGGCCGCTTTGGGGGCATTCTGGCAAAGAGCCGCGAAGGGCCGAGAGGCTGGCCCAGCGGATGTCGCATTGGACCGGGCACCCGGCTGCTATCTTGCAGCACCACCTTGCCTAGCTCCGTGGCCTCCCGGCATATCTGGGCCCCAGAGCCCTCTCTAAGGGCCAAGCTACAAGTGAGGAACGACTCTTGAACGGCAAGTGTATTCCTCCCTGTTCACTTGCCCTCCACCTGATCCACTTGCCGTTCAAGGGTCATTCGTCACTTGTAGCTTGGCCCTAAGAGGGATTTTACTACCCGAAGTGCTCGAACCCTCTTATCTAGCAAGGGTCCCGAGAGGCGGGATAAACCAACGTCGATCGCCAAGCCCGGCCAAGCGAAGCCGGGAGCGGCGCGGCCAAGCGCAAGCGGCAGGATACAGAACAGGGCCGGCCTCTCGCGCGCGTGTCCTGGAGCGCAGCGCAGAACACGCGCCCGGCGCCCGGCACGGCGCGGAAAAGGCAGCCCGGCCCGCTCGCCTCGCGATGGTTTTGAAAAGGTCCCCCCGCCCGCCCCGCAGCAACTCCCGTGCCGGGCGAGAGCGGGGCGCCCCTCCCAAGCCGCAGGCGCCGGACGAGGCTCGTGGGCCTCTCCCGAGTCCCCCGCGGAGCCCGCGCTTGAGCCGGGGCGGGAAGGCGGCAGCGCCCCGCGGACAGATGCGCGCCAGGCCGGAGGCCCCGAACAGCAGCCGCGCCCGCCTTCTTCGCGGCCCTCCGCCGCGCCCCGCCCCGCCCCGCCCCGGCGGCCCAACCGGTTCGGAAGGCGCCGGCAGAGCCGCGGCCCGCCCAACGCCGCCGGGCGGGGTCCGGAGCAGGGCGGGCGTCGTTCTCGGCTCGCCGCCCGGCCCGGCCCGGCCCAGCCCAGCCCCTCCCCGCCGCCTGAGTCACTTCCCTTCTGGGGCAGCTGCTGCCAGCCCGGCCCGGCCCTCGGATCGCAGGTACCCGCGCCCCGCTTGCCTGCCTGCCCGCCCCCCGAGGGGGGCATCGGGAGGCGCGCCCGCCACTGGAGGCTCCCCGAGGCTCCCGGGCGGCTGCTGTCGGGGCGGGGAGCGGGCCGGGGGCGGCGCTCGAGGGCTGCCGCGCTTGGGAATCCGCACCCGGCCGCCGTGGCGCGGCGGTGCTTGGGCAGCAGAGGCTCCGCGCTCGACGGCGGCGCTGCCCGCCCCGCGCCCCTCCCGGCCCTGCCCTGCCCTCCGCCGGCGGCCTTTGCATTCCGCCCAGAGGCTCTGGCGCCCGCCGGCGCGCTTTCTCGGGTTTCCCGGCCCCGCCGCGGAACGGCCGCCCGGCAGGCGCCCCGTCGCCCTCGCCTGGAGTCGCTTCCCGCTGCGGCCCCGCACGTTGCCGGTCAGCGCAAACCCCGACCTGGCGGGGGCCCTTCTCCAAGGGGGGGGGCTGCCGATCCCGGTGCCGATCCCGCGGGCTGCTTCAGGAGGCCGGCCCGGCCTGTGACGCCTCTGGCGCCCGTTGCTCTTTCTAAGGCGCTCCTTCCTGCCCGGTCCTCCGGCAGCTCCCCCTCGAGCTCTTGCCTTACCTGCCCGCCTTTTTTTAAAAAAAGGTGATGCCCAAGTGCCTGCTGACGGACTGGCACGTTTTGCCAGGGCGCCCCTAATGCTCCGCCACCCCACCATGCCAGCTGGCAAACAGCCTCGCCTAACCACGCGGCCACTTTGGGCACCCAGACGGGCCACGGCTTGTTCAGCGCACCGTCACGCCGGGGGGGTTTCGATGTGCTGCCTAGTTGAGAAGTTTTTTCCTGGTGCTCTTCCTTTTCTGTGTTTCTGGGCCAGAACAAAACTGAGGGGCAGGAGAGGAGCACAGGATATTTTTCAGTACTCAGATTGTAGCTCCCACTAAAGAAAGTTTGCCATCCCTGGTTTAGAGGTGTTTTATACTGGTGTTGTATTCATTTGCAGTACATTTGTAGTTATATTTAATTTACTTTTTCTGTTCCAACCTCTCTGGCTGCCCTTCCGCAGGGTTGTTGTTTTTCTCCCCTTTTTTGTTGTCCTTTTCAGTTTCCTGGGGGGATTTATTTTCATTAGCGCATGTCATATGATAAGATACATGCTGAGGTCAGACCTCTTCCCCCCACTGCTTGACAGGTACCTTAGGAAACACTAGGCCCCTGTTGTGTACTTTCGCAACCTGTTACAATCACCGTATCAATAAATGGTTCTCAGTTGAATTGTATCCACACTGCCCAGCCCTGCCCTGCCCTGCCCAATCTACTGAAGGTCACTTGCCAGTTTGTAGCAAGTAAAAACAGCTCTTGCAAGGCAGTGTTGCATTTTGGACTAACTTATCACTGGTTTGTTGTGGATTTTCCGGGCTGTATAGCTGTGATCTTGGCATTGTAGTTCACTGTAGACCACGGCTATACAGCCCGGAAAATCCACAACAACCATCATTCTCCGGCCATGAAAGCCTTTGACAATGTAACTTATCACTATTCAAAAGTTTTTCTCTCATACACAGGACAATAGAGCAGAAAGTAAGGGTCCCTTCCATTTTGCAAGCCTTGCCCATGTCACACTCCTTCTATAATTGCTTGCCTTCAGTATTGGATCGAGTCTCTATGGTGACTGACTTCTGTATCCCCTTTGTAGCTAGGTTGGTGAGAGCCTGCCTGCATTTTGCCCACTTCGCTATGGTGAGATCACCTCGTAGTGTTAAGGTTCCTTACAGGGAGCCAGTAGCTATCTAGCTGGTTTAGAGCTTGCATTTGGCTTCAAGGGCATTTGTTTGGCTCGCTGATGTGGTCACCGTACACCTTTCAATTTATTTACTTATGGTGGAGATCGTGGCAGGAAGAGCACCGGCTGTAACTGTTTTTCTTCTTGCATTTTCTAGGTAGCATCATGGACGAGTACAAAGGGTTAACCGATAATGAACTGATTGCCCGTTTGAAGAAATATGCCATCCCACATGGGCCTGTTGTTGGTATGGACTAGGAGAATAATGTGATTTTATTGGGGGAGGCAAATATATGTTTGGGGTGTACAGTTCAAGCTGGGAACAAAACCTAAGCAGCAAGCCCAGGGCTGGAGCAAGAAAGTTTCTTTCTCTGATTGCTACTCAAAGCATTCCTGTAATTAATAACCTTACTGTGCCCACTGTAGAGGTGAGGAAACAGCAACTGATTTCTAGAATATCCGTTCAATTTGAAATCATCTCTGAATGGCCGATTCACATGCAGAGTGCACAGAGCCTAGAGATGTGAACACCCAGGAAAATACAGGGGGAGGGGCATTTTCCCCTAGGACTGGGGACTGGGGCAGGGAATATGCATGGATATGTGAAGGACCTGGGGAAAATCTGCGCTGTTCTGCCCACCAAGCATCTACCCCAGCTTTTTTGTGACTGCAAAATCATCATAAGAAAGCAATTTTAGGAAAGATTGGGGCAAAGCCGGAAGATGCATGACTGCACCAAAATGCCATGTGGAAGCAGGATAAAAATTTACTTCCCATTAACAGCCAAGTTGGACATAAAAAGCCATAGAACTGTGTCTTGCTGTGTAATAATCATCTCAAACTTGGGCTGCATGTCTTTATGAAAGATCTGCATGGTCTTAAGGCAGCCGAGGAAGCGTAGGGTTGGGTAAAATCCTGGAAAGTGTAGCCATTTGGGGAAAAAACAGGTGAGTAAACATAGCTAGGGTTGCTGAAGGTGTGGTCTTAAGGTAGCCCCAGCAGGGAGATGGTTGTTTGAGAAGAATTGGGGACTATAAATATTTGGTGATCTTGGATTGAACCACCTGTCTGGATTGTGACCCTCCAGGATCAACTCGGAAGCTTTATGAAAAGAAAATCTATGAATATGAGACAGAGCGGACACAGCACCCTGGCAGATCAGAGGCCTATACGGGTGAGATGAATCAGGCCAAGATGGGAAAAGGTCTCTCTGTTGGGCACTAACCCCAACCTAACCGTTTCCCTGTGTTTGTGGCCACACAGAGCCAAAGAGCAGCCAGAGCTACACACGAGAGATCTTTGTGAGTCCTCGGGGCAGGGAAGATTTCAACTATGGGAGAGAAGGTGAGAGGTATTTCAGATAAAGCTGCAAATGTATTTATTTATTTATTTGACTTATAGTCCGTTCTCCCTGCTGGCGCAAGCTCAGAGCGGATCACAACCAGGTTTAAAAAACAATACAGTGTGCAATAAATAGACATTGCAAAACGAAAACATTTAAAACTGGTAGCTGGGGAAGGCAAGTTAAGAGGGCATCAGAAGAACTTTGTGGGAAGTCATGGAAGCAAGAGGTGATGTCTTTCGGATGGATATTATTATTATTATTATTATTATTATTATTATTATTATTATTATTATTATTATTATTATTATTATTATTATTATTTCTAGACTGCCCTCCCCATCAGACAGGCTCAGGGCGGTGTAATAGTGGAACATTTCAGGGCAAAGATGTGAGCAGGGGGTGGTGACAAAATCCACTTGGGTATAGTTTGCTGTGCTCTTCGGAAAATAAAAGCAAATTTTCTGCCTCTCCCAGTTCTTGGTTCCACAAAGACATATTTAAAGGAAACCTATGACTACCCAAGACATGAGGAATATACCGATTATGGAAACGAAGGTAAGGGACTTGTGGGGCCTTTGGCGAATGGAAGGATTGTAGGATATAAGCAGCCCAGTGCTGGAACGATAGTAGAGCATAGAGTAAAATATAGCTGAATTGAATTGGTCTGCTTTATGCTTAGTGATTTTCAATGCTTAATCCTGAATTCAGGGGCCCAGATCTTTGCACCTGTTGACTTTAAGTAAGGTGTTGCTGTTTGCAGTGGGGCTCATCTTGTGCAGCAGTTTGGTCAGTGTTTGCAATTCTGCAGCATTTGGACCTCCTCAGCAAAGAGAATATGATGACTAGGGCGGCTCCAGCAAATTCAGACGGCTGCACCAAGAATAGATAATTCTGCAACATACTTAAAATGCTTTCTATAGATTTCTTTGGCTTCGACAGCCTAGTGGAATTTTGTAGGGTGTTGAATCTCGGTCCCCTGGAGCAGCTGCAGTTTCACCAGGCACGATCCCATTGCACTCAGACATACTTCTTGTAGTCTTGAGCACTATGGACTTGCTTTTTAAAAATCTTAATAAAAGCAAGAGTTTCTTGGCTGTTGGATTCTGCTCCCCATTACCACATTCTGTGGCTTATGTGGAATTGTCACCAAAATCCAGAAAATCTTTTGCAGATTCTTTCTTTCTTCCCCCACAGGGCAAAAAAACCTCTCATCCCATAACTACAAGGGCTAGAAACTACTTACTTACATATGTACATATGTATGTAATTTATAGTCCGCCTTTCTCACTGAGACTCAAGGCGGATTACATAGTGTGAGATCAGTACAATCAGTAGCAAGGACAAGAGCAGGCATTTCCATACAGTGTCATGAATAACAAAAGTAAAATTATCGGGAAGATGAAGACTTTTCCCCTAACCTGTGCCTGGTTTTTCTGTGCTTCCCTAGACCCTAGTCCCACGAAGTCTTACCTGAGTCATAACTACAGTGTCCCCCGCCACGAAGAACGCTCCACATATATAACAAAAGGTAAAATAATGGAAAGTTTGGCTCCGGAACATTTAGATTTGGAGTAAACTAAAGCATTACACTCTGCCCTTTTAAAATGATTGGTGCTTCTCTCTTTCCTTCACTCCAGACTGGGATATCAACTCTGAGGACTCCACATCTTCCTACCGCTATGAGTCATCACTGGACAGCAGTTCGCCTCTGAGTGCCCGCCAGCCGGTAAGTGGGCTCCCACATCCATCGAGAGCACACAGGGACGGCGGGTTCTCTGCCAGGCACCCAGAGAGGGAGTTCTCCATCCCTGCTGTGTGGTGAAAAGCTCCCATTATCCCTTTCAGATCGCAGAGCCATATCCCTACAGTTCTGGTTTGAGGAATGTCCCATCTGAGAGGTGAGTGGCAATAAGGCATCAAGAACTTGGGAGCTGCTAGGGGGCTGGCGTACCATTTTCTTGCAGCAGATACAGCCTATCCTGGATGCCACTGATTTTAAAAAGTTTCCCTGCCCCAAAGTGAAAAAACCAGTCCAGTCAAGAGATAGACTTCCTAGGCACAGACGCTGGGCAAACAACCATTGGGACAAAATCCGCGGGGGTTTTCTTGTGCAAACCCCATTTAAATGAACTGGTCAGGAGCTCTACTATAATGGTCATAAAGAGGCCAGCATCCTTTTTCACACATCCCCTCTTGGCCCAGCACATGGGATTCTTCTGCATTAGCCAGTTCCCTGGAGGCCAGCAAACAAAGCCTCAAGGCCCTCTCCTAACATTGCCTCTTGGCCCTGTCTTTCAGAGGTTGACTGCCTCTGAATATGGAGGTTCCCTTTTCATTTCAGCGAGACAGCAGCAGAAAACTTCCCCATGTTTTTTGCTTCATATTAATGAACGGGAAGGAGGATACTGTTTTAGATCTACTTCATTTCCAACGGTGGTGCTATCAGGGGTTAGCGGGGGGGGGGGGGCGCAAAAGCCTGCTGAGCACACCTCCATCTTTATTCCCCCACTTCGCCTCCCCCAATAGTATGTCCAGGAATTGTTCCTAGAACGCCTGACATTAATATGGGTTTTGTGGGGTGGGGACTAAGACAAGTCCATTGTCTGAAATTATCTGCTTGCACCCACTGGTCACCAGAATGTCTCACACCCACCTTAAGCGCTGCTAGGTGCATCGTGAGACTTCCGCTGCAGCAGGTTTGCTTTAGTCTTCCAGCCGTCTGTCATAGCAGGCGGAAATTGGAGCTCTTTAAGGCTGCCTGGAAGGAACGGCCACGTCTAGATCAATCCAGACAATGGTTGGGACCAAATCCTGCGGGTTCTAGGAGCACCATGGGGTTTCCTCTTGGGATGGGTAGGAAGAGACTTGCCCAGGCCTAAAATTGTGCGGGGCAACCAGCTGGCCATTAATAAATGCTAGGATCTTCAAGGTGCCTTGACTCCTGTACAAAACAGGCTGCCCACTAACGGTGTCAAGGCAACAGCAAGGGTCACAGTCAGATGTGGACAGTACGATATTTATTTAGTGCTTTGGTCACAGAGTGGGTGGTACCTGCACGGCCTTCTGGGGGGAAAATACTTTGCCTGGAATGACGACCACACTCTGGAATTACCCATGCAGGGACAGCAGTTCCTACCAGACCATCTTCCATCGGAAATCGTCCGGCCCGTCCTCACTGGGAGTGGAGCCCCGCCGTGCCATCCGTCCCGAGCGCCGGGCTGCGGCGGCAGAAACGGCTACAAGCAGCGATAGGGGAGCCAAGCGTTACCTACCCCTCTGGCCGCAGCTCCTGATCTTTGTGGCGCTGGCAGGTTTCCTGGTCTTCGCCTACTTCTTCCTGCAAGCCGATGCAGACGATAACCCCTTTGTGAAGAAACTTCAGCACTGAAGCCCTCAGTCACAGGCTTGCGTCTAAATAGGGGCTGCCCAAGAGCCCAGAATGGTTATCTGGAGCCATCACTAAGTGCCTTCTGGTTTGTAACCTTAAAATGGAGAGATGCAGAGGGGACGGGGGTACATACAAAGCTGCCTTATACTGAATCAGCCCCTTGGCCCATCCAGGTCAGGATTGTCTACTCAAACTGGCGGCTTCTCTCCAGGATTTCCAGTACCTACTGCCAGATCCTTTAACTGGAGATGCTGGGACGTGGACCGTGCGCCTTCCCCCCGCATGCCTAGCAGATGCTCTCTCGCTGAGCCATGCTCCCCCCCCCCAATGTGTGTGAAGGGTTCCTACCGATTTTCCCGACTCCTGGCCGCTCCCTTCCACTCCCCTGCATCTTTGTCCATCAATTCTTTATCAGCTCTGTGGGGGCATTTTTCCAGCTCTTTTTTTTTAGCCTCTGCTTTATCATTGGGGTGGCTTGCTTTCTTGTGGGGTGAAGGGAGAGGGGAAAGAAGAAAGGGAAGGGATGTATCCGCTTTTTAAAAGACATACTAATGTATAAAATCTTTTAATAAACACCACTGAAGAAGACTTTTTAAAAAAAGATACGAGGACTCCTGACTCATCTTTTAATAGCCTGTGCCTCTCCCCCTCCTCCTCAACCTTAGTATTCATTTCTCCTCCGCTCTCGTGGCCAAAATATTCCCCATCCCTGCCTGTAGGAAGCAAGAAGCCAGCCAGGTTGGTTAGTGGGACTTTTATTGTCTGACAAGCCAGTGAAAGGGAGAAGTAGAACGGATCAGGCCAACCTCTTGCCCCCTTAGCCTGAAGTGGTCCTGCCCTGAAGAAACCCGGCGGGTGAGAACAAGGGATACTGGGAGTTCAGACTCCCGGGCTCTCTTCCCAGATCTGAAATGGAAATGTGAGGGAGCTGTAATAGGTCTGTGGCTAAGTTGGGGAAGGGGGCATCGTGTTGGCAAGAGAACATTGAGAGGGGGCAGAGGAAAGACTGGAGCCTTCTGTGGAGCCCTGAAGCTGTGGACCGTCCGGCACCTCTGAGGAAGGCGAGGCTTGGACCCTGGAGAGCTCAGTGTTGGTTAGATGAGGACGCAGAAGAAAGCTGGACGCCACAGAGGGGTTTGCACACTGGAGAGGGATATTTAGTGAGCATGGTATCCTGCGTAGGTTTTCCCGCACCCGAATGAACTCTGGCTGGTTGTCCAGAGTGTCCCCTGATTCTTCTTCATGCTGTAAACAAAAAGGGTGTGTTTCAGGTACCTCTGGAGTGTGTATCTTCAAGACAATCCCTCCTAGTGGCTGTAGGCAAGTGATTTCCGGCAGCAGAAGGAAGATCAGACTCTCAGGGCCGCCACCAGTATCTGAGCCTTACCTGCTGCCACCTCTGCTGCCGGCGCTGCAGCTCACGCTCTAGTGGCGATTGTTCCATGCTGCTCTCTATCCCCTCCCGGCGCCGGTTCCTGTGCTCTAGAACCTGCAGGAGCTCTGGCTTGGATCGAAGGCTGAGGCCTCTGAAGTGAGGGAGATGAAGACAGTATGGCAGTAATTGACCTTCCCACCCTCAATTCCCTGCTTTGCTGATGGCTGTGGTTAACACCCATCTAGAGAGCCAGTGAGGTGTAGTGGTCAGAGTGCTGGACTAGGACCTGGGCAACCCAGGTTCAATTCCCCACTCCGCCATGGTAGCTCACTTGGTGACCTTGGGCCTGACGCACACACTCAGCCTAACCTGCCTCACAGGTTGTTGTGCAGATAAAAAGGAGGAGAGGGCGAATGATGCAAGCCACCCTGGATCCCCGTTGGGGACAAAGGTGAGGTATAAACGAAGTAAACATAAATAAATAAATGTACCTCCGCTTCACTGTGCAGAGACACAAGGTTCTGTGCTACAGACTTTGACGATGTTAGTAGTAAACCTTCAAGGCATCTTAACAAAACTTAGTACTGTAGAGTGAAAGCTCCTAACAGAATTCTCATTCTACCTTTTTCTTCACAAGGTTGGTGTAAGGATAGCTTCGCAGAGTAAGGGAGACTTGAATATAACCATGGCCACCTGAGGTGGAGCCTAATATATATGTTAATTTCCTTAACTTGCAATAGGCAGGGCTTTTTTTCAGCTGGAACGCGGGGGAACGGAGTTCCGGCACCTCTTGAAAATGGTCACATGGCTGGTGGCCCTGCCCCCTGATCTCCAGACAGAGGGAGTTGAGATTGCCCTCCGTGCCATGCCCTGCGGAGGGCAATCTCAACTCCCCTCTGTCTGGAGATCAGGGGGCGGGGCCACCAGCCATGTGACCATTTTCTCCAAGGGCAACACACTGAGTTCCACCACCTATTTTCCCGGAAAAAAAGCCCTGGCAATAGGGGTCTCTGCCCAGGGCCCCCCCAAGATCTGGAACCAGCCCTGCTTGATAGGTCAGAGGAGCAGACATAACTTGCTTGTTTTGTTCCAGCATGTACTGACCAAGAAGAGGAAAAATGCACCATTTCTGAACCACCACCACCACCCCTTGCCCTTCCCAGCAAGCCTTTCTTCTTCAGACAGCTTTAGCCAGAAGCAGCATGTCACTTTGTGGTCTGCACTCCCCATTTTCTGTTTTCCAAGATTTCAACTGGCTTTTAAAAGCCCAGCCCAAGTCCAGTAGCACCTTAAAGACTACCAACAATGATCTTAATATAAGCTTTTGTGAGTCACACAGCCCACTCACAAAAGCTGATACGGAAGTAAATGTTTTTCTTTAAGGGGCCACTGGACTTTTCTTTTGCTACAACAGACTAGTATGCCCCTTTGCAATCCTTCTAAAAGTAAGTTGTTTTAAAAATGTCTCATGTCCTCTTGAGAGTTGCCAAATTTGGATGGAGGAATGTCCCACCACGTGAGCCACAGTCTCAAATGGTACAGCTCTGACACCAGTTTACTGGCTCAGTGAGAACTAGGCTAGAGCACAAGTCCTGAGAAACCAGCTCCCCGATTGAGCCGGGCCTGGCTCCGGGCCAGCGGAGGAAAGAAAGGCGACACTTGCCCTGGCTTGTGGCCAGGGGAAGTGAGTGAATCAAGTTACAGAGAGAGCCCTGGCCACCCGGGTGGAGACGATTCAAAACCTGAACTCTAGTGAGACAAAACCAGAGCAGGGCAGTAAGGGCAAGAGCAGAACTGGACACTAAAATAGCCCTGGAGCAAGCCATTTGTGTGAGCCTTGTTGGGGTTGTCAAGCTCCAGCCAGGGCCTGGAGATCTCCTGGAATTACAGCTGATCTCTAGAGGACAGAGATCAGTTCCCCTGGAGAAAATGGCTCCTTTGGAGGGTGGACTCTGGCATTATATCCTGCTGCAGTCCCTCCCGTTCCAAACGATTTCCACCCCCTGCTCTATCCTCAAGAATTTTTCAACCCAGAGTTGGCGTCCCTAGCTGAGCCTAAACCTGTTGTTATCATTCATTGCCACCGCCAAGTCTGTGGGACCTTGGCACCCATCAGGACAACAACTCCTCCTGGGCGAGGCCTTTCCCAGCTTGTTAAATGTCCAGTCCAACCCCACAGAAGGGGACAGAAGAGTGTATCTGTTACAGAGAATTCAAGAATGAGCGTGAACTCTTTCTAGGAGGAGAGATTAAAACTAGAACGTACAGGGTGGCGGTTAAGGGGCCTCACTGGAAGGAAGGGGGAACTGCAAGTATGTACTAGAGTCAGTCTCTAAATTTGCATCTCTGTGCGTTTAGTATCTTCTGCGCGCCTTCCTTCCCCTTTCATTCTCTCACTTATGCAATCCGCTCCCCCCATACACAGAATTAACCAGCATTTCAATGGGGCTCCTTTCTTTCTGTAGAAGTCTTTCCCTGCCTGAACTGTATGATAAAGAACTTAGAGCAAGAAAAAGTTTCACACAACTTACCAGAAGGAGAAAGGCAAACATTTTAAAAGTTAATCAAAAAGTGGAGCCTAATACATATGTTCGTTCCCTTAACTTCCAATATAATAATACACAAGAATGTAAGATATCCTAAAATGGGATTGGGGGGAGCCAAACCCACAGGTTATTTATTCATCCCAAAGGTAATTTACATCTTTATAAAAAAAAAGCTTTAAATATTCAGGTTGTTTATTCTACTCCCGTCTCCCCGTTGCATCTCTAGTGGGAACAGAAAGTCCCTTCCAATTTCTAGCCGGGGTAACCCGAGCACCAGTAAGTATATTTTCTCAATAGTTCAGCATGCTGGTGCAGATTTTATTTTGCTATATAGCACCAAAGGGCTATCAAAAAGCGTATAAATAAAATATTCTACAAAGCCTAGGGTTACTCCCCAGTAGCATGACTTAATCCTGCCACCATTTCCGATACGTTTTGAAAAAGATCTAACTCAAGTGTGTTATACCTCCAGCAAGAGGAAGGGTGCACTAGAGATCAGAGTACATAGCTTGTGGTGGAAGAGAGATTTTTTTTAATGCATCTAGGAGATGGTATTCACTGGATCAATTACCACTTCTGAAAACACTTTAAAGGGTTTTGTGCAAAGCTCCACTCTTTAGTGGATACTCCACCAGCCTCTACAAAAGTGACTGGGAACTGATGAACTGACCCACACAGTAACAGGGGTATAAAAATTGTTAGGTTACTTCCCCATGGACTACAAACCCTGAAATTTGGTATGGGAAATGAGGTTACAGTACTTCCATATTAACTGGAGAGGTTTATTCATTAGTGCTTCATAAATAGGCCAACTTTTGCATTCGCTGAAGTAGCACCTGAAACCTGATACATTTTTACCTCATAAATGTACTCATAACAGAAGTCCTCATGGCAGCCCCTAAGGAGATTTCTAACAGCAGTCCAGAAGTACATGCATATTGCCAAATGTAAGCTGAATTTACCAGCTTTTATTTTTAAAATCATAAAACCGCAAGATATGAGAACAGTCACAGGAGCTGTGTTGCTCATTGCCAGAAATGTCACTCGCACTCCTCTCAAGCATGCCCAACATCTGCACCATGTTAATCAAAAATTGTGCAAACTGTTGCAGTGGACAAACTAGCAGAAGAATCAAGGGGTCGATACAATAACGACATTTCCTGAGTAGCAAGATATTGTGATCTGCAATCTGGGCTAACAAATTTCCTCCAGCAAGGACCTCTGGACCCCTGGCCATGCCCCCCCCTCCACAGCTGCCTAGGTTATCAACAAGATGGTTTAGGAGTGTGTGTGGTTGGCCCTGGCACAGCGTCTTGTACTCCCAACGAGTGCTAAAAAGCAATATTAAACATTAGCCGCAGAGCGGAGCTTTTTGCCATACTTGCGGTGGGTGAACAGTAATTCCCTGTGCAGATGGTGGTGGTTCTGGGAAACTTTAATGATGTTTGTGACCGGTGGAGAGTTGGCAGGCCGAACCTCAAGACGCCTGGGGGCAGCTTCTGCACGCACAGCGGCTGGAAAGGAAGGGGGGAGAGGGGGTGAACACACCAAGGCTGGGGTAGCCAAGAGGCATGCCACGGGACTCTTTCCAAAAAGCAGCATCTTTCTCCCCTCCCCTCCAGACAATCACTCACCATAGGTATTGAGTCCCATGCCGTGGGGCGGGGGCTGCAAAGCCAAGACCTGAGCTTTGGCCCAAAGCCAGAGCTCATGAGAAATCCTAATAAGGGGAGAGGAAAGGGGGGGTCAGAGCTCACTGGTGGGAAATTAAAATGGGGATGAGAATTCAGGGCCACCTCCTACCCTCAGCCCAGGTTGGTCTGTACCTAACATTTCCTATACCTATCTTGGGCCACACCGGTTTTAAATTAGGGCGATCAATTTTTTTAAATAGTCTTAACTGAGTAGTCAATAAAAATGTAAATTAAATTGCAGTTTATCAAGACCTTAATATCAGTGTCTTTTTGAGATACAAAGGTAACTTACACCTTAATAATAAAATCATTAAATAACACTAGCAGGCTTTGGAGGAAGGAAAGTCTAACTATTGATTTTCTTTTTGTGTTATCATAACCTAAAAAGTCTTAAGGGTGTGTGTGGGGTGGTGGGGGGTGTCAGAACTCAACTTCACAAATTAAATTTGCTCCCAGTGGTTTCGCCATGAAATGGAAACCAGATACTTGGGCATGTCTGCTTTTAGGGAGTTGGCAGGTTTTCGAAAGAGGGGTGGCTTTTTGTGGCATCTCTCCTCCATTCACTTCAGACATCTGCTAAAGTATTTTTTTCACACACTTGTAAAACCTGTTTTCTCAGAGGTGACAAGTGGACCAAAAGAAATGTATTGTACAACATCGCAGAAAGTGAAGTCTCGCTTAAATCACCCCCCACCCCTCCACCTTCAAAATCGTTATTGGTCTCTGAATTAAGACTTGCCTTGATTCGTTTATCAGTTCAAGTTGGCAGGTGTATTTTAAACATCTGCTCGCTCCTTACCGCGGCTCAGGCCAGTCCCTTCTGAGCATGGCTAACCATGGCAGGTCCCTCTCACCTGCCACGCCGAGCAGCCGTATCCAGTTGCCCGTTGTGTCCTGCTGCCATGTCACACCGCCTCTCCGTCCCACCTGGGGTCCAGGCACAAGGAGGTTTGGAGGCCCTCTCGCTCCCATCTCCCCCGCGAAGAGGTGGCGTGGCGTCGATGCTGCCATCCCCCTCGCAGGGAACAATTACAAGCAGCTCATTGTCTCCAATGCCGCTTCTCCCCAGCCTGTCACCCACAGCGGGCACCAGAGGAAGCGAGAAGACATCAAGAGGGAAACTAGATCCCGTTCCTGAAGTGGCAGAGCAGAGAGAGCCAAGACTCCTGCAGAGAGGTCGATTCCACAGCCTAGAAAGCAGCGTTGTGGGCTGGAGCTGTACATCCATTGACATTCCACAACAGGGACCCAAATTATGATTCACGCATACTAACAAGCCATCAGAGATCACACAGTGTCACTCTATACCACACATAAGGGCCAAATGACATCTTATGCTGGGGAGATCGGGGGCTGGACGCCCTTGACAGATAAACTTTAAAGAGCAGCTCGGCAGGCCCACCGTGGTTTGGGGTTGTGGCGCTACGGAAGAGCTCTTTGCGCCATTTCCCCAATAGAAACTATCCTTGTAGGCTACTTATAGCCCTGATAGGTGGGGGAAAAGACAGTGACGGTACTTGTCTTTCCCCGCCTATTAGAGCCTAAAGCAGTCAGGACAGGGCAGGTTTGATCGGGGCTTCACAGAATCAGAGTTGGAAGGGGCCATACAGACCTTCTAGTCCAACCCCCTGCCCAATGCATCCTAAAGCATCCCTGACCAATATTCATCCAGCCTCTTCTTGAAAACTTCCAGTGAAGGGGAAATGGCACAGAAGACTTAACCCTCCCCTGGCACTGCAGCCCTAAGCCATAAAAAGCCTCCTTCAGGGGATCTGGTTCGGCAGTCAAAGTGCGGAACATCACATTCCCTCAGTAATAGCTGCAAGCCTTGTAAAATAGGTACTATTAGCCACGTGTTTTCAGCAGAGGAGGATTCCACGTTTCGTAGCTCCAAAGTTTTTGCCGCTGTGTTACTTTAGCTCTCAAACACCACGCAATTTCAGCTTCATGCCATATGAGCTCCAACCCAACAAGGTGCCTTTCAGCACTGGCAGTTCACCACACGGCACACCTACAGAGCAGTTACTTCACACAGAACATTCCAGAAGCGGCAGCATTTTCCTGCGGTGTCAATTAGAATTGAGCTGGGGAAATCCTGAAGTAATTTTGATTTAACACATCAAGAGGGAAAAACGTTAAGGCTTGATATTGACTCAGGTTTTCATCAAGGAATGAAATCATTCATTTAGCCTGTTGTCCTGGTTCTGATGTCAAACACAGCCTGAGTGACGTGCATTCATCATGAGCGAACCAGCCCTGTCGGTTTACAAAGCAGCCTGGGGTAAAACAAGACTTTTTATCATGAGAGGTGGGTGGCTAATGTCCACTGATGCTGAGAAAACCCACAGGAAAGGTTCATGCCCTGTATCACAAGAAGGGGAAGGTGCACCTTAGCTAGCTACTCTAGGGCAGGCCTGTACAATTTATAGGATCTATCAGGCGTGTTTGCGGGGCCTCTTACATACATGACAGCCTCCACGATTGTGTAGTCCCAGGCAAGCAGCTACAAAATGGGCTGATGGGCTACCACACCTGGCCAGCACAATGAAGGTCTCCCCATTTTATTTTCAGAGCGCAATTTCCATTGGTCTTCCCATAATTTTGTGGCGCTGTGCATTATCAGAAGGGTGAAAGATGGGTAGTATGTTGTGAAGTTGGCCAACAAAAGTGGCACTCAGAGCTCATAATTTTAATCATTGGGAATAGCAACCTTGCTTAAAATAAATAAGTGCTTTATAATGAGCTTCACAGAATCACAGAGTTGGAAGGGGCCATACAGACCTTCTAGTTCACCCTCCTGCCCAATGCAGGATGAGCCTAAAGCATCCCTGACAAGTATTCATCCAGCCTCTTCTTGAAAACTGCCAGTGAAGGGAAGCTCACCACCTCCCTAGGCAGCTGATTCCACCTTTGAACTACTCTGTGAAAAAGTTTTTCCTAATATCCAGCCAGAACCTTTGTGCATGTAATTTAAGACCATTGCTTCGGGTCCTACCCTCTGCTGCCAACTGAAACAGCTCCTTGCCCTCCTCCAAATGACAGCCTTTCAAATATTTAAAGAGAGCAATCATGTCCCCCCTCAACCTCCTCTTCTCCAAACTAAACATTCCCAAAGCCCTCAGCCTTTCCTCATAGGGCTCAGTCTCCAGACCCCTGATCATCCTCGTCGCTCTCTTCTGCACCCTCTCGATTTTGTCCACATCCCTTTTGAAGTGAGGCCTCCAGAACTGCACACAATACTCCACGCGTGGCCTGACCAAGGCAGTAAAGAGAAGGGCTATGACCTCCTGCAATTTCGATGCAATGGCCCTTTTGATACAACTCAAGACTGAGTTTTCCTTTTTTGCCACCACATCACACTGACTGCTCATATTTAGTTTACTGTCCACTCTTACCCCAAGATCTCTTTCGCATACACTACTACCCAGAAGGGTATCCCCCATCCTGTATTTGTACTTCACATTTTTGTGGCCCAGATGTAATACTGTGCACTTATCTATGTCAACATGGGTGCTTTTTCCCCAAAAGTAGGCATCCCAGACAAAAACTCAGAAGGCAAAGGAGGTGCTGAACAGATGTTCAGTGGCAAGGGTTCAGTGCCTCTCCCTTGATCAGATTAGCACAAGCAAAATAAGTTACGTAAAATAATAAATCCTGCAAACATGTCGGATTTATGCAGGCCACAGAATTCAGGTAACTGTGGCCCAACACTGTAAGCTCACCCACACCTCCGTTCGTGCACCAGTGGAAAATTCTTTGGTAGCCAAACCACACACTTTGCCTAGTATCCGATACACACATCAAGAGCAGCTTTCACAAGAATCTTTATTAAAATCACAAAATCCCAGTTATTGGCTAACAATTTCCCGTCCCCTACCCCTTAGCACCTCCTGTTCCTACCACTTCACTAGGAAACAGGATCTTTCCCTCCCGCACTGTCCCCAAATAGTAGTACCCTGTACTCCCTTTGCTGTTGCAAATACAACCTGCCCACTGGGGTGGTGGCAATGAATGTAAACTTCAAGCACTATAGCTATGCCTCTGCACAGAGTCTCGAAGGAAAGAGCAGAGAGTGACAAAAAACCCAAAGCTCTTCCTCCTTTAGCAGATGCTGACTGTGTTAGTGTGGATGGAGCATCTGAGAACACAAGTTGAAGGCCAAGGTATGTGCACAGGGATCTAAGTCAACAAGATCCCCAACTCGCTCGTGCAAGGCATGCAGACTGTAGATTGTGACCACTGACAAATACTTGCTGAATGACACAGTGCCTGCAAGTGGCTGAGATGCTCATGAGGAATAATGGACTAAAAGAGCTTTAATCTGATCCAGCCGCGCACTTCTTAAGCTTACTCTGCACAATTTAGCACTGATCGGTTAGGCCTTGACCATTAAGAGGTTGCTCGTACGCACACTCATTTTGCAAATGTAAAACGTGTTGGTGGGCCCAACAAGATTCTAATCCTCTAGGGATTCTGCCCTAGAGGACAGGAAGCAGAGGGGCACGGCCGTCCGTTCCCCTTGCCCCCTAGCGGATGTGCGCCATTTCTTCGAGGAAAGGCGTCTTCATGCAGCCTGTGCAGAGCTGGTCCATCCAGAGGGGTGCCTCATGCTGCAGCGGGGTGCGCCTTGGGTAGAAGGTGTAGTTGAGGTCGTAGTTCAGCAAGCAGCTGAGAGAGGCCATGTAGACGTCGGAGAAGCGGCACAGGCGGCGCGAAAAGTACGTGGGGTTGTGGCAGGTGCGAAAGATGCTTCCAAACTGAGGATTGAAGAGGTTCTTGGTGAGTGCCCTACAGGGAGAAGGGATGGGGACAGAAAGAAACCAGCATCAGACGTAGTTACGGCATTAAACGTTGAGAGAGGGAGTGTCCCGAGAGTCAGGAATGTACCATTCTCAACTGATGATCAATTGGCTAGAAAATGGCCGTGCGGCTCTGTGGAAACTGCAGAATACAGTTCTGGCCACCAAATGAAGCCTCCTAAAAATCTTACCTGTCATTTAATCATTTTTTAAAGCTTCTAGCTTTCGTGGCTGCAAAGAGGTGCTTGAATGTGGGCAATGTGCAAAGGCTCTGAAGCCCCAGGAGTTGTGGGATGAAATTCCCAGTGCGCAGAAGGTGGGCACCATCAGTGCCTTTGCCCCCTGCCCCATAATCAGCTCAAGCAAAACACACTATGCAAAGCCAGTCACAGAAACGTTGTTAATTTGCACAATTTAAACAGGTTGCAGAGCCCAGCTTTTCTTCATGCAGGGATTTTTCGTAAAGCTCAGCGTACACAGCATCTTGAAATGAAAGAGCTAAAAGGAAGGCAGGGCAAGGGGAGGGCAAGGGAGTGCAGAGTAGCAGCTTGGGCAATCGCAGCAGCTCCACAGACCACAGCAACTCAGTGAGGAGGCGCAGATGTAAGCAGGGGGCCGCTCTGAGCTATCCAGTTGCAAGCTCCGACTGTGGAAACCCAATCCCGCCAGCTGAGACACCGCACACAACAGCAAAGCCTCCACTTGTAACTCTCGCATGGAACTTCCGGTTTGCAAACTCAGCGAAACTCTGCCCCAGCTATTCAGCACCCAAAGAACGGCTTCTCTGCACCCAGAAGCAGACCATTGCTCCTAGAGACCGCTGGGACTTAAGAGCACCGCTTCGGCTGGCTATAAATACTAGAGTATAGTAAAAGTAGAATCCACAAGTTTACAGAGATCAAAATCTCCCACCATTGGCACTGACTCTGCACAAAATGCAAATATTAATTCATTAGCAGATGTACTCCGCAACTTACCAACTATCTTGGTAAAGACGATCAAGTACTTTTTAGTTATATTTTAACCAATTAATTACTAAATTTGTGTATATTACCAAAACCTTTCTACCTAGCAAGATTTACACCAGAGTTTCAGGGAGATTGGTTTACAGTGCGATCCTAATCATAAACAATTCTACGTTAATGGGCTTAGAAGGGTTTGACTCTCTTTAGGGCTGTACTATTGGTAGATATATATTTTTAAAGTTATCACTCCTTGTTAGAAAAAGGGCCATCTTCAATTTTACTGACTGTTACAGCAAAGTAGCAGCGTCAAGCTAGTTTCAACGAATTTTTTGGTATGAGGTGCTTACACATATAAAGGAGATAACAGGTTACACTATTCCATAAGCACCAGAAATTCTATTCCTTTAAAGTTTAACAAAAGGGGGGGGGGAGAAAGAAAAAGAAATTCTATTCTTTGACCTTTGGTTGAACATTTCAGTTCCCCAGATCAGACGAGATTTTATCAATATTTTATAAAGTAGCAGCTAAAAACGTTATCACATTAAATTGGAAGTCAAAAAAGACACCAAACATAGATAATTGGTTCTCAAAAGCCTGGAAGTATTTTATTTTAGATAAAATAAATGAGAGAGTATTTCAATCCAAACAATACCCAAACACAATGACCTTTTTTGAAAAATGGTTTCCTTTCATGGAATACATTACAAATCTCAATATTCAACCTTGTTGAATATTCAGCCAAATATAACAATTTTAAATATGTACATCCTTAATTCTCCTTAACACTTCTTTAGCATCTAATAGATAGAACGATTATTGGTTTTATAATCATTATTTAAATTGTTGGTCTGTTGTTTAAAACACTCTGGACTAAATTAGGTTATGATTGTATTGTTATGTAATTTGTATCCGTTAATAAAGTTTAAATAAACTTTTTTTTTAAAAAAAAACTAGTTTCAACAAAGCTCCTTTCAGTCACATAGATTAAAGTTTTCAGCCACCTGATTGATCTCTTGCTTAAGCCAATTAAGGCTTGAGAAGGAGCCACGCTCCAAGCTTTGCAGACCCATCACACTGAGCCCTCAAGAACAAATAAAACCCAGCTAACAAGCCAAATTTCGCACACACAGGCAAGGCAGCTGTAGCTCCACACCTTCACCCCAAATCCTGAAGTCACCAATTGTTTTTATAAATAATAATCCCATTATTTATAGTCTGCCTTTTTCACTAGGACTCAAGGTGGATTACATAGTCTGGATGATTAACGGCTGGGACATTCAGTGAACACTACAATAGGGAACGGATCTTAGTCCCAGCAGAGCTAAGCCAATGAATGGAAAGTCATAAAATTCTTTAGAAGCTCAGCAAGATGAAAATGGGTGAGGCTGAGGTATGGAGAGAATTTCTTCTAAATTCCTTGAGGCTCAAATAAAGGAAGTACCCGATGATGGATGAAAGAAAAAAAAAATCTCCTTTCAGGGACTGAGGGAATAGAGGATCCAACTTCCCAAAGGCACCTTAAGTTTTTATTTCCTTATTTTTGCCCTGATAGGGTCCCAAAGTGGCCCCCATTATTTTCCTTTCCTCCATTTTATCCCCACAACATCCATCATGAGAGGAAAGTTAGGCTGAAAGGGTGTGACCGGCCCACGGCCACCCAGTGAGATTCCATGGCAGAACAGGGACTCACACCTGGTTCTCTCGGGCCATAGCCCAGCGCTCTACCCACGAAGAAGGTGCTTCTGAGACCACCTCATGAAACAGAGGTCCTGAAGAGAAGGTGCCATCCGACCAAGATGAGTAAGGGTTACAGCATCTTTCTTATGAAGAAAGGCTGAAGAGTCTGGGACTTTTCAGTTTAGAAAATAAATGTTTAAGGGAGAAATGATAGAGGTTTATAAAATTATGTATGGTAGAGAGAGAGTGGACCGAGATAACTTTTCCCCTCTCTCCCAAAATGCGAGAACTCAAAGGCATCCAACCAAGCTGAGGGGCAGTAGACTCATGACGGACAAAAGGAAATACTTCTTCACACAACGAGTGATTAAGATGTGGAGCTCGTGGCCAGAGGATGTGGTGACGGCCACAGGCATAGACAGCTTGAAAAGAGGATTAGACGGATCCGTGAAGGAGAGGGACTATCAAGGGAAACTGGCCGTGATGGCTACCGGGAACCACTCAGCCTCTGAAACCCAGTGCCAGGAGGCAACTCCAGGGGAAGGGCCAGCCTCTATGCCCTCCGGAGGAACTGACTGGGCCCTGTGTGAGACAGGAGACTGGACAAGACGGACGCCTGGCCTGATCCAAAAGGGCTCTTCTCACACTCTTACCTCCATGCAGCTTTGGAACTCTTCCACGCCATTTTCACACTTTTAAACTAACAATGAATCTGATTTAACTGTTCACTAACAGCCAACTCCCATGACCTCTAGGGTGTCTGTTACCCATGTGCTGGTTCCATGCTCACGACAGCCCAGTCACGTGCCAGCCGTCATAGAGGGCTATTTGCAGTAGTGTGGGAAACCTGCCTTCCTACGCCTAGTATTGTGTATGCAACCGTCTAGTCACTACAGGCAGGGTGGGGAGTTAAAGGGATCTGTGGCACAGCTGCAGGTAGGACCCCACACAGGAAGCCAGGCCAGGCAGCAGTTCCCACATGGACTTAAGAACTGGTCCCAAGCCAAAAGAAAGGGGGGAAATGTGCACTGATTTTGACCCAAGTCATGCAAGCCCTGCCAAGCCTTTCCTCCTGACCACCACCTATGGAAGTACATAACATGATTTGCTTGCATTCAAGGGAATATAGCATGGAGAAGGAAAACTGCTGCAGCAGTATATATGCCATAGAGAGGTTATGGTCTCATCACTTAGACTGGGAGAGAGAAGAACAGAGAGAGGGGCCACAAATGTGAGGAAATGCTCCTATGGATTTGTTCTAGAAGAGCAGCCCCAGAACAGACTGAGTGGTGCCCACGACAGAGATAAGCGGAGATGTCCCAAAGGGCGGGTTGGAAGGAAGCTAAAGAGGGCCAGGATCCAGGAGGAAAGATAGGAATGATAATGAAGGCCACAGCCCCCTTACTTGGAAAGAAGTCCTATTGAACTCAGTGGGATTTACTGCTGAGTAAACTGGCAAAAGGATCAGACTGTAAAACCTGCCAAA
Organism: Eublepharis macularius; assembly: GCF_028583425.1. Lineage (NCBI taxonomy): Eukaryota > Metazoa > Chordata > Lepidosauria > Squamata > Eublepharidae > Eublepharis > Eublepharis macularius. The sequence continues at coordinate 24,610,380 of NC_072808.1, read as the reverse complement.
AAAGTTGCTAGCCCACCAAAGAATGTACTAGATTACCCAGATGTTTTGTTTATGGCCTGACAGCCCCACCCCGAAAAGCCAGCCAAACACTTCCAGTTTGCCAAATCTTCCCTTGCCCGGGTGCCTGAAGGCAATTCCTGCCTTCCATACCTTTGCTAGCCTGCATTAAGGCGGCAGCAAACTCTAGGGAGAGAAGACACACGACACGCTACCTGAGCTCTTGCCGCTCCTTCATCCAGTCCTGCAGCACTTGCTGGGATTCAGGGTCCCGGTACATCTTTAAGGAACAAACCAGCCGGTTAGCCATGCGTCTGGGCACCCCAACCCCAAGCAGGCAAACCCCTTTCGTGCAGACTGGCCCTCCACAACCGTGCAGTGTGTTAGAACTCCTCTTTGCTGACTGGCTCTTAGGGCACTCGTTTGGAGCATCTCTTGCGGCACAGCCCTCGGGGCGCCCACTCCACGCACACAGCACGGCTCTCCTCTTGCTCCATCGCCCTTACCTGCATCCGTTCCAATAACCCAGTCAAGGCCTGCAGCCAGGTGAGTGCTTGGGAGTACTGTTCCGTGTTCACCATTTTCGTTTCCGTCTCCAGCTCCGGCACTATGGCCCCCGTCCGCCAGCCATGGCGCAGCATGAGGTCCTGGGCAGGGAGGAGATAGCATTTTAGGTTCACAGCCCACTTCTGCCCCAACCCTGCAGAGTTGAGGAAAGATGTTAAAAGTCCCCGGCTCTCAGATTCCACCCCCTGCCCCTGTCCATGAGCTTGCTCGTGATTCAGACACGGAAGCCACGGGCTCTCACCGCCAGGTCACTGTAGAGATGGTCTCCGAAGTAGAGGACCTTGGAGCCACGCCAGCCAGTCAGCCGGAGGAAGTCAAAAAGGTTGCCCTAGTGTAGGAAGGCAGGAAAAATGTTCTACATTAAACAGGAGTTTGTAGACACAATGATGGCATACGTTGGCCATTAGTGAATTTAGTATGGAAGAGGAAGCCTGTGGGCCAAGGATTAAACCCTCACCACAGTGCCAAGGACTGCTGGGGAAACACCAGCCAAGTCCTCCCAAACAGCCACTGCCAAGGCCTCTGCTGCCCTCCTTTCTTGCGGGCAACTCTTCGCAGACACTGAGGGGCTGTCTATTTTCCCTCAAAATGGATCCTTTGCCCTTCTTGCTTCTAGGCCATTGTAGTTACTCTGTTCACTGGGGCTGGACATTAGGTGCCGGACAGGATACCAGAAAGAGGTTTCTAATGAGTAAGAGGGGTAACATTCTGGAAGAGTCTCCCTCAAAGAGCTGTGAGAGCCAAATAAACATTTTAAAGACCTTCGAGGCTCAGGACTGTGCTCAGCAACTGTGGAAGGTCTCCACGGCAAGTGGCAGCCCACAGAGAGCTCGTGTGGTGTAGTGGGGGGGTAGCATGTTGGACTAGGGGCTGGGAACCTCTGGGTTCACGTCGCCACTTCGCCACGGACGTTTGCTGGGTGACGCTGGTCCAGTCACAGACTCTCGGTTTGACCGACCTTACAGGGCTGTTGTGAGTGTAAAATGGAGGAGGGGAGAACAACGCAAGGCACGGTGGCTCCTCAATGGGGAGAAAGGCGGAGCATAATTGAAGAAAAGCCAAACACTGATATGCTCTACATACCAAAGCTCTGAGCCACTCACAGGTGCACCTTTTATTTCAGTGTATCGGGGAGGGGGAAGTCACCCCTATAAAAGACCTGGAATTTCTCGTTAGGCCGTTTCATTCCCCACTTGTTGGTGGGCCAGTGCCAGGAGGCGGGGGAGGAGCCGATGCTTTTTATTTTCCTTCTGACTCTGCCGGGCACTGAAGATTTAGCCCAGCACCGACCGATCCTTGCTGACGTGTCCGATGGCGAGGCGGTGGTGGGCCCCACAGAAGTGGCTCGGATCTGTTTTATTCCCCCTCCCAAAAACAACTCCGTGAGGCTCATCAGGCTGCATCTGGTTCTCCCAAATCCCCGTCAAGCGCTATTACACCACACTGGGGTAACACAGCCCTCCGCTTCCATCCTGGCTATCCAAAATGTGGGGCAAGTCCAGAGGAGATCCCAATCCCCTCTGGGCTCTCTTTCCCCCCCAAGTAACTCAAGAAACACAAACAGGAGGGAGGGAAAGCGGGGTTTGTACTCAACCCACACCACAACTGGAGCCGATCCCTGCTTTCTGTTTTATTACCCTGTGAATGCAACCACCGGGAGTAGTGGGGGGGGGGTCTTGTACATTCCCCTGGCATTCCCCTGTCGGATGATTCCCATCGGCATGAACACTCGGTTCCTCCTCAAGGCATTGCCTTACCTGCTTGTACACCTGGCCCTTCTCCAACTTGTTTATTTTATCCCACTGCAGATCCCCATTGCTGTCCAGCCGCCGGAAGGGTCTGAGGACAGAGAGATTGAGAGGGTTTTTCAAAGAGGGAAGCTATCAAGACCTGCAGCGACGTGTGTTTCCTGCAAATCCCAGCATGAAGTACCCCTCAGGGAAAACCAGCAGGCTTGACTTAATTACGTTTTTATGCAGTGGCTAATTAATGTAACAGCTAAATAGGGGATTTAAGAAAACCTCTGCCTGAACACTTGCTGTTTGAACATCAGCAAGATGGCTGGATAAGTATTGTTGCAGAGTAGAATATGCACAGGAGATAAAGAATCACAAGCATGTGTATGTTTTCAGCTTCTAAAATAAAAGTTTACTACATATAGGGAAAAATAGAGCACATTGGAGATAAAATAAATAATAGCTAATTTAACTCCTACATCCTTACATCTTGATGATCTAAGTAACTGGAGAGCAACGGCCTCCATGGAAAAGAATGATAATTGCCCCCCAATAAAACTGGCCAGCTGATAATCAATTCTGGTTCTGTACATTAAGCATGCACCTCCCCTTTCACCCTGGCGAGAACAACTCAACATCTAACTGGCCTCATGCAAACTAGTTGTCTCTAACTAAACACAATCAATTTAACTCTTTCATGACTGAAGAGAATGACGCTTGTAAAAATCCCAACAAAGATGCATGACCGATAGGGATGGTGGACAAAACGTGAGATCCGAACAGGCCCAAAAGCCCATATAATGTCCAAAAGCATCGTATCTTCATTAAAGGTGGCAACCATTACAAGTTCTCCTGCCTCTGGCCCTGAAATGAGACAGCACGCTGGAGCACACTCACTTGACGCAATCATTGAAGAAATGAGGCTTGTCTGCCTGGACTATGACCACATCAAAGAAGTCTCGCCAGTCTTTCCCCACCATATACCGCATCCCTTTGTCACTGGGGAGGAGAGGAAAAAGAGAGACAGAAGGGCAGGGGAGGTGTTACCGAAACTGACACTAGAGGGCACCATGCTACCAAAGGTCTGGGCTCCGGTAACGGCCATCATGGGACGGGGGACTTTGGGATCCTCTCAGCACCCGCAACTAAGGAAGAGCGCTGCCTGGCCATTTCAAAATGTTTTAAGTAAAAACAAGCTCTCCTTTATTCTCCTGCCCCTCTGCCCAAAGGACAGCTGCCTACCCAAGTTGTCTTCATCGACGGCTCCCCGCTCCATTTCAAACTTTGGATCCTAGGGCAGTTCAGGGGCTGGAATTTACCACCAATGCCCTCCTCTGCACGCAGCTGATGTGCCTGGCCAGTAACAGCCACTTCTAATAGCAGAACTGTTTTGTGTCTTGCCATGTGCCCTTGAAATGCATAAAATGGACCCTTCATGCAGAACAGGGATTCCTGAGACAGAGTTAGAAAAGCAACATTTTCTTCCTACAGACCCCAGTGCCTTCAAGACTAGCAGTTTTACTGACTACGCTTCTATGGGCGGGAGCTCACTGTAGTCGTTCCAGTTTGCAACTTTCTAATCCATAAGGTTCGGTGCAAAATTCCGATACTGGGGGATCAGCAAGCCAGCACCCGGGGATCACAGCGAGTCTGTATCGGACTGTCTAGCAGGGTGGGGCTTGTGGCAGAGGAGTGCAGGAAATCACCCAACGCTGCCCAATCATGCAAGATCAACATTTAAACAAAATTACGGTCGTCCTCCAAGTATAATGCAGGCATATCACTTGGACAGAAATATGAACACGGACTCACACGAAGCTGAATGGGCTGTTGGTGATGAGGAACAGTTTCTTGCCACTGTTGGCCAAGCGATGGAGCACGGCGTATGTCTCATCTCCACGCAAAATGTACTTTTCTGCAACCAAAAGGTAAGTCAAAGGGCATTACTTAGAAATGCAATCTGAGCAGGAAAAAAAAACGGAAGTCAAGTACAAAGTACAAAGACCCTCTTGCGTTTCCTTTTCAAACAAATGCTTCTGTTCCAGAGTCTCTAGGGGTACAAGGTCCCTTACCACCATCTCCAAGGTGGGCACCTATTTTGTTGCCCCAACCAAGATATACTGTATCTTCCTGGGTTTGCAACACTGCCTGTGCCTGCAGTCAGGCCAAGCCCCTGCCCCACAAAGGCACCTGCCTCAATATTTATTTATTTAAAACATTTATATATCACCTTTCTACCTAAATGGATCCCCGATGCGGCGGATGTCAAGTATTAAAATATTAAAATAACAGTTACAATGACGCAATAAACATACAAAGATGTACACACAACCAGGGAGAAGGGCCAGTAAGAGTTTACGCCGCACCAGGCAATTGCATAGGAATCTTGGCCAGAGACTCTTGGCCCTTTGGACATTTCTAGACACAGGATTGCCTGGAGGGGAGTGAAATCATGCTGAAAAGCTAAGGACATTCTCCGCCACAGAGTCCTAGAGGTACGTTTGCTCTGATCTCAGATTTAGACTGGAGTGCGAGTTTGCAATTCTGTGGGAGAACAGAATCATCTGTAGAATTCAATTCCTTAAAGCAGCACACCTTTCACTTTATAAAAAAACACGATTCTAGTCCTTATAGCTGTATGTTTAAAAGTAGACAGCCAATGCTTGTTGAAGCCCCAGACCAGAAAGGTGTCTGGACAAGATGTTCAGTGGCTGGGCATAGTGCACACTAAGTATTTGGAAGGTCAAGTTTACTACACAGAAGCAGGCAAAGGCAAACCACCCGTTTGCTTCTTGCCTTGAAAACCCCACGAGGGGTGGCCATAAGTTGGCTGCCACTTGATGGTGCTTTAGGCACAGGGCGGATTCTGGATCCTTTTGATACACAGAATGGGGACAGCATTTCTCTGACTGCAGCATAACCTTGCCATTTGCTTCCTTCCGCAGTCTGTAGCTTCACTTGCTTGCTTAAGCTGTCTGCATCACTCAGCCCTGCATCAGTACAGCCCTGGCGCAGAGCACCTTGCCTTCTCTCGTTCTCGGCTTTCAGCATACCAAAGCCCAGGTGACGCAAGCTAACCGTGTGAGGGATGGGCGTGTGGAAACGGGGATAAGCTTGGATGATCCTGTACATCTACTGCAACCTCCTCCCCTCCTGCACCACCACAGACGGATACTCACCTAGATCCTGCATGATCCACTTGTACATAAAACCTTTAATATGCACATCTCGGATGGCGTCCTGTTGAAGACATGAAATATACATTTCAACGGTTCCTGAAACAAGTTCAGAAATGCGTACGAAGAGGCAGGTGTGCATTTCTGATTCTTCCTAACCACAACCCAGAATCTGGCTTCGGGAGAAGTGAGGGGCAAGGCAGACTGTGCAGCTCATCCGCGTCCGGCCCCCACAAAGCTGGCATCTGGTTCCTGAGAAGGAGGGAGCACTTACCCACTGCCAAAGCTAGGTCCTAAGTTGGCATGGGGAGACAAGGCAAGGGATGTTCGACAGACTGGCTATTTCCATATGGATATTTTGCTCCACTTTGGCTTTCCTACAGTAGTATTGTTTGGGTAAACAACTACAGGATGTTATCTTCTGTTCACCCTGTTTCTGCCCCACCCTCACTTTGCTATCTTTCCCAACCCTGGTCTGGTACAATGTTTTTTGGAAAGCACACAATCAAGGTGCCTTTGAATGCCATGTGGGTAGAAAGGTGTGCACCTTTGCAAGCCCCACCCACGCTGGTACCATTTTCTTGCCTTAACCCTCACAGCCGTCATTTCCTCCTCATGGGTGACCTTGGGCTAGTCACAGCTCTCTCAGAGCTCTCTCAGCCCCACCCACCTCACAGGATATTTTGTTGTGGGGATAATAATGACATACTTTGTAAACCGCTCTGAGTGGGCGTTAAGTTGTCCTGAAGGGCGGTATATGAATCGAATGTTGTTGTTATTATTATTATACTAGAAAACACTTCTGGGCTTGTAAAATTAGGAACCGTTTGATTGCTATACCATTATAACATCTTGACTATCTGTTGCTATCTGACTATCTATCAGGAACCAGACTATCTGGAAATCTACCATTTCCCAGCTTTCATTTTTAAAAAGGTCATGTTAATTGCTGCTTTTGTCACATAATTATAAGGGTAAAGATGCAGGCTGGACATTTTCCTTTATAACACAATAAAATAATAACAACATTCAATTTATATATCACCCTCCAGGGCAACTTAACGCCCACTCAGAGCAGTTTACAAAGAATGTTGTTATTATCCCCACAACAAAACACCCTGTGAGGTGGGTGGGGTTGAGAGAGCTCTGAGAGAGCTGTGACCGACCCAAGGTCACCCAGCAAGCTTCAAGTGGAGGAGTGGGGAATCAAACCCGGTTCTCCAGATTAGAGTCCCGCACTCTTAACCACCACACTAAAAAGGGCTAGAGACTTTTTTAAAAAATGAAAGCTGGGAATTAGTAGATTACAGCAACAGATCATTAAAATGCCACATATGTATATAATAAAAATATATATAAAATGCTTTTTAAAAGTCCTCCAACTTGGGGAGGAGTGACAGCTGGCGGGGGGGGGGGGGCACAAAAGCAAGGAAATCAGAGAGAGAACTTGCACGTGAATATGCTCCGCTGGCACTCGCAGCAAGAACTAGCAGAGAGGTCTCCATATGGAAGCAGCCCTTGCCTCACTCCAAGTGGCTGCCTGTCTTCTGCTTCTGGGATCCTCCCCAAGTGTCACCGGAAGCCCTGTCCTTCTGCCCCAAAACAGGCTTCTGCATGTTTGTCTGCCCCCCCCCCCCGCCCCCCCCCCCATATCTCTTGGATTACAAGCAAACAGAGGGCAAGAGCAAAAGACACAATTTCCAAGGACAATTTCTCCAGATGGTTTGAACTGACCAAAAGAGAAGTTATACAAGAAGGCAAAATAACCCACAAAGCCCCCAAATGTCACAACACGGCCCAGAAGAAAATCCTCTCTTAGACGTCCCAAGTTAGCTTCTTGCAAAGCAAAGATATGGAAGTGGCCTTAATTGATTTGCACAAGAAGCAGATTCATCTTCCGGATGCAGAATTTTGAAATATTCATTTCAGCACACAGAGGCAGGGAATCTGTTCCTCGTGTGTGTCTTTTAAAATGAAGCACGTGAGCAAAACAAGGAAGTTGCACGTGCCTCTATGAAGGATTTTCTGCTCTTTCTACCCCAAACAACCTCACCATTCTGATAGCAAGAAGACCTGCAAGAACGCACAATCCCCCCCCCAACAAAACACTTTCCTGACCCCATCAGAACCGCAACTAGATCCCCTCCCCTTCCAAAAGCAGCCGGGGATGGAGATCTGGAGACTTGGCTTCCTACTCTATTGACTGCCCCCACCCCCTCCAAGATGATCATCAATGAATTATTATCGATCTGGATTCATCGCTGCCTGCTTGGGTTCTCCCAAATCACCGATATTAGGAGCAGCAAAGCGTTCCTCGCTTAAGCTCAGGTTGCTGTGCTTAGGGCAGCCAACAGACCACAAGAGCGCCTGTCCAAGCCCTCCATGCCGCCAACTCTTCCTCTGCAAATCTTCCATAAATGGACGGCCTCCTGCCAAATTCACTACCCAACAGCACTCAGTGCCCCTTTCTGCTTTCCTTCCTAGTGTACCAGTCCCAGTCATCGGCTCCCTTCCTCTGCCAACAGAAACAGTTCTTTAGACACCAAACCACGCTGCTATCACCACCCCACCACCACTCGTCTTCCTCAGCTCCTCTCCAGTTCCTTTTGGGTTCCAGCCAGGGCTTTTTTTCTGGGAAAAGAGGTGGTGGAACTCAGGACCGCACAATGACGTCACTTTGGGTCAGCTGGAACAAGGGGGGAGTTTTTTAGAGTTTAAATTGCCCTCGGCGAAAATGGTCACATGGCCGGTGGCCCCGCCCCCTGATCTCCAGACAGAGGGGAGTTTAGATTGCCCTCTGCGCCGCTGGCGCAGAGGGCAATCTAAGCTCCCCTCTGTCTGGAGATCAGGGGGCGGGGCCACCGGCCATGTGACCATTTTCAAGAGGTGCCGGAACTCCGTTCCACCGCGTTCCTGCTGGAAAAAAGCCCTGGTTCCAGCACATCCATCTTGTGGGTGGCATCTGGCTGAGGTGGGTGACAAGCCTCCCTCACCGCCCCCCCCCACAATCAGGGTTCCCCTGGAATGACTTCTTGCACGGCTCTCAGTGCTGCTCTAGACTTGAAGCAGAGTCCCCCCTCTCCCCCTTAACGTATCTGTGCTAAGCAAACTCTGGAGTGTGTTCCTCGGTGCCCCCCCAGAGCAATGCAAGTCAGAGAGGGAGGCGTGCATGTCTGCGCCAAGGAATGGAACAATGCAGTTCACGAGGATGCCAGCTCTGACCTCTGTCCCCGGAGAGGCCAGAAGCCCAAGAGGCAGAAAAAGTGTTTTTCAAGCAGAGACATAAATGCTCAAAACAGAGGCCTCGGCAGCAGAGGGGGAGGGGAGCGCTACCGCCCGTCTCCCTGCAGCTGGATCTCTCGATAAGCCCCGGTGGCAGCTACGCATACAGCCCCTCCCAGCTCTTCCTCCGGCTCAGGACAGCCTGTTCTGCTGCTGAGACACACGTCACTCCCCCTCACAACCAGGCAGTTCAAACAAGCCAGACAATCAAAGCCCCTCCTGGCCTAAGGGGGGAAAAATAAGAGCCTCTGAAATTTGCCTACAAAGCAAGCACAGAACAAAAAGTCCTCCAAAGAACAAGAGTCTCTGTGCCTCCCGCCTCCAAAAGTTCTCCTCGGCCCACTGCTTCCCCCCCTCCCCAGACTAGGGAGAAAATCCACCCATTCAGCTCTCCCTCTGCAAATTCTTAGCCTGGAAGGGAAGAATCCGTTCCACCACCAACCAACCTAGAACAGGGGGCCAAGGAGACTTGGGAAGAAACCAGACGTACCGTGACATCTTTGTAGAGATGGATAGGGTCGTAATCAATGTCGTGGCTGATGAAGAAGTCATTGGCTACAGCGAGGAGGGTCATTTCAGGCAGCGAGAAAATGTCCATGAACTGCTTGATGGCTGGGCCCTGGAACGGAGGCAGAAAGTGGGGGAAATGGATGGCGAGGCACCAGGCTTTTCCTTGGGGGACCAGACTGCCCTCGGCCAGGCCTTTCCAACCTTCATTCAACACACTATCAATCAGGCACCAACAGGGACAAAAATCAGCAGGCATCCAGTCCAACTTTTTGCTCCAAGGCAGAGCCCTGCACACGTCCTCCTTGCTCTACTTAAAGCCCATAATTAAGACATTCATCCAGCACTGCATCATTTCTTCTACCTTCACATCAGAGATGTGTGGATTTTTTAAAAAATGACCTGGCCGAGGCAGAAGATTAGATATAGGCAATGAGAAAGGGCCAAGGATGGGGAAGAGAGGAGCTACTTCCGGACATGTGGAAGTGTGTCCCCCACCCCGCAACTCCATTCCTTAACCTTCCTTGAGTGGTGTGTACACACACACACAACACCCACTCTGCAATCTTCACAAAAATAATGAGAAGCTTACATTAAAACCTAGGTTCTCAGTATACCAGTTTCTGTGACGGTTACCAGATTCCAAATTTGTACAGCAATCCTGGCATCTCCAGGTAAAGAGACAAGGTAGGAGGTGCTGTGAAAGACCTCAGCGGGTCACCATGGAGAGCCACTGCCAGTCTGGGTAGACAACACTGACCTTGATGGACCAACAGTTTGACACAACAAAAAGCAGCTCCGTGCGTTCTTTATCACAGATATCCTGTGCCCTCTGAACACAGTGTGCACATTCCATTCATTCAGGAACACGTCCTTCCAGCCACTCATTCATAACCACCTACTCCACTCCTTGCCACTCATGCAGGAGAATGGAAAAGCCCCTAGGATGGTTGTTTGTCCAGCAACCTGCTCTCTTGACAGTGTCAATCCAAGAGGGTGGCAAGAAGGGAATCCTGGAAGAATGGCACCCCTAGCTTAAGCCAGCTGCCCTGCCCTTGGCTTACAAGCCACTTCCCAGGTCCAACCCCAGTCCCGCCTGCAACCAGCTCTTCAACCTCAAACCTCAAACAGTGATGCCTTTTACTCCCCACCTCGTTGCCATTTTCATGAAATCTCTGGCTTGGCCCCTTGCAGCCCCATCCTAGGCAGGCTTACTCAGAAGGAAGTCCTACAGACTTCAGCTGGGCTGACTCTCAAGAGAGTGTGCATGACTGAAATCGCACATGCAAAACTAATATATTTCCTGCAAGCTGCTCAGAGTGGCATATGTGGTTCTTCCTTCCACATTTTATCACAACATCCCTGCGAGGTAGGCCATAGCTCAAAGGCCCAGGGTCACCTGGCAAGCTTCAGAAATCCAAAAGTCTACCACTGAATCAAAGCACACAGGCTTTCCTGTAATGAACATGTATCCTTTCCCACTTCCACCACCCACCCATCTCTTGCATGGTTTTTTTTTTATAAACTTTTTATTGAAGTAAAACAATTACAACATACAAACATAAACATGTACAACAAACAATCAATTCAATACATAACATTTTGTTACAGGAGGAAGGTAAGCACGTAAGATTAGAGTTATATACATTTATGGAACTTGTGAACTTATAAGCTACAGTGTGAAACCTCTGGATGGAGTTATTGTTTGTAGAATTTTTGACTTTGGCTGAATGTTATATTTCTCAACATATTCGAAGAATGGGAACCATTTTCCCACGAAATTAGAGTTCTCAGGAAACTTTTCAGCTACATAAAGATCATTGTGGGTTTTTTCCACAATGAAATAATTCCACACTTTTTCGAACCATACTTCAACTGAAGGAGCCGAGTTTTTCTTCCAAACCAACGCTATCTCATTCTTTGCTACTATAAGAAAAGTTCCAATCAATTCTCTTCTAATTTTAGATATAGGTAAATCACCCCACTGATTCAAGAAAATAAGCTTGGGGTCTAACGGGACTATATACCCTGTTATTTCTCTGATTTCTTCGAGCACTTTTCCCCAATAGTTTTTAATCTTGCATGGTTTTAATTTGTAAGCTCCATAGGACAGGCGCCCATCTTCTTGTATTCTACAAAGCATTATGCACACTGAGGTCATAGAAAGAATAAACACAGAATACTCAGGCAGCCAATTTTGCTCTGCTTCACCCTAGTGACCGTGAAAGCCCGGTTCCATGTCACTCTGGACATGGGGTCCAGAGTGGGGACCCCCACGTCCCTTATAAAACCTTATTAAAAACCTCTTTTATAAGGTTTCCCCTTCCATGTGGTGAACTGCTGGCAACAGACGGTACAGTGCTTGTGCTCGAGCACAGCCTAACCGACTGAACGTGCATGTGATCCTCAGGCAATGCTTGCCCAACTTCCACATGTCTGCGCTCTTGCATAAGGTCACATTCTCTGTTCTGCCCTCCTGAAGCACCCTTTGCACATGCCCCAAGTAAATGCAGTGGCCCACCAACACAGACAGATCTGGGAGGTCCAGCCAACAGAGGAGGCACAATCCAGGCTCCTGGCACAGAATATCACTGCAGCTGTTAAAGTTAATGTTTAGGGCACCAGCTGACCCCCCCCCCAGCTCCCCCCTTACAGTAGGGAATCAAGACAGAGACAGTCACTGCCCAAAAGGCTTCTGGGCTGAGCCTACCTTGCCGTAGAAGCCACTAGCCTGGTGCAGGGGGATGTGATGGGTGCCGTCATACATTTCCAGTACCTCCTCATCTGGCACAGGTTTCAAGCCCCTGCAGGAGGCAAAAGAGGGAAAGGGTTGAGTCGCCTGGCTGAGACGGCAGTCAAGTATCTGCCTGATCCGGACCGCAGCAGCTCAGGGCACAGAGCAACACGTTGCATGCTGCTTCACAGATCTAAGTCCCATCAATTTCAAACAGAATTGGCTTCCAGGGGCCCACCACAATTGTTAATGTTGGTTCCTGCAAACCAAGGTTTGTGATTCAGGAGCCACAATCAGAGATTCATGCTTCTTTCCCCGCCCCCTTGGCCAATGCCAACCTGCCCTTCACATTTGCACTAAGTATGGTTCAATACTGCATGCCTGCAAATTCTGGGTAAGAAGAAACCTCTGTGCATGCAATTCTAAACAAGTAAAGGTGGGAGAATTTGTGCTGGGGGATGGAGCAGGGAGGAACAGTGTTTCTCCGAATCTGACTTCCCATTTGAAAACGGGGAGGCTGCATTACATGTGCACGGGACTGAAGAAAGCCTGCTCAGAACGGCAGCTTGCGAAACAACTCCTTCCCCGTGTCTATTAATGGAACAGGCTGGGAAACGAAGTCAGCTCTGGGGCACAGGCTGGAATCTCAGGGTCCATCTTTCCCCCACCGGCCCCAGCTGTCGAACGCTGCTCTGGCACAGATACCTGGAGGACCAACCTGAGTGACGCTTACCGGTATACGGTGCCCAGTTGGATGTAGTGAAAGGCATCTATCTTCATAAGCAAGCCCTAGAGGAGGAAAAAGACAGAGTCACACACACAGAGCCACCCTGTGCCACTCCTTGCCCTCACTGCTCCAAGATCTCATGCTGCTTTAGACAGGTAAGTCCACATTCATTTGTTTAGTTCAGCTGCCTAACACAACTAGCCATACTAGTCATTTGTGCAATGTTTGGGGTGTGGGTGTGGGGAGAAGAGTTTGTTCCTATACCAATATTTCCCTGCCCGACAAGAAGGAGGCAAGTCTTACCACAGGGGAGCAGGCCTTTTCGGTCCTGGCCCCGACCTGGTGGAATGCTCTGTCTTGCGAGACAAGGGCCCGGCAAGATTTGCTTGCATTTCGCCGGGCCTGTAAGACAGAGCTATTCCGCCAGGCATATGGCTGACGCCGGGCAGTGCCCGCCCCCCCGTGAAGGGGGGGTTAAACCATCGCCCCTATGCAAACACAGAGGCATGTATGAACCACTAGGCAGCATGAATTGTTATATTTAATGTTCTTAAATGTTTTTAAATGTATTATTTAATGTTTTTAAATGTTTTTAATGATGTTTGTATTTGTTATCCGCCCTGAGCCTGTGAAAGCAGGGAGGGCGGAATATAAATATAATAAATTAAATTAAATTAAAAGTCAGTATGAATTGGGACCAGAGTATACGAGGCTTGGATCCTAAGAATTTTTTTTTCTGCTGCGTTCTTTCGGAGGTGGTCCTGTGCAGTGGATCTTGTTCCACTAGTGCTGGGATCTTTTCATCGCATTGAAAGTTACTGGTCTTGAGTGCGCAGGCGTGCCTGCTTCAGAGCACAGCACAAGACGAAACAAGGCCTAAGAGCCAAGCCCAGACTGAAATCTCCAGTCATCCACATTCATGGGAGGGTTTGGGCCTAGTCGCTCTCCTTCAGCCTCACCTAGGTTGCCAGTCCTCTGGGCAGGAGACCTGGCGCTCACTTTTGGGTCCTCCTTGCAAGCTTCCAGGAAGTGATGTCATTGCACAAGCCTCATGACGCCCCGGGGACCGCTCCTGCGCTCCACAGCAGGCTGAATCAGCCCGAATTGGGCTGCTGAGGAGTGCAGGAGCACTGCTGGGATGGCGCAACGGGCCCTGGAATGCTCTTGTGCTCCGCAGCAGCCCAATTTGGGTCGCTGTGGAGCCTGGGAGCGCTGCTGGGGCAGCACAAGGGGCTCTGGAGCACTCCTGTGCTCCACAGTGGGCTGAATTGGGCCTGTTTCGGGCTGAATCGGGCCCATTTCAGGCTGAAATTGGCCCACTGTGGTACACAGGAGCGCGCTGCGCCACCAGGGAGTGTGCCTGGAGAGATACGTTCCCCCACCTTTCCCCCTGCTGGCTAGGTAAGCAGGGGGGTGGAGGGTGAGAGCGGGGGATCCCCCCGCCCCCAGCAGGGGACTGGCAACTCTAGTGTAAACTGCCTACCAAGATTGTTGTGAGGTAAAAAATGACCACTGTGAGCTCCTTGGAGAAAGGGCAGGATAAAAATGCAATAGATCGATGTTATTTAGTAAATCTATCACACTTTTAGAGTGTTTAAAAGGCTTCACAGAACAGGTATTACAGTTTCCATTTTTTGGGTGTGGAGGTGGCTGAGGTGCAAGGAATAGTGATTTGGCCGTTGCAAGTTCTCAAGGCTCAGGTAAGAGTTGGACCAGGGACCTCCCACCTCGCAGCCTCAAGTCTGCCTTGCGTTCCTTTCCCATTTGTCCAGTGAGCCAGACAGGTCCCAACGCTGATGTCTCTGGCTCTGGGAGAATAAGAGTCTAGGATAAAACTGTACATTGTTTCAGAGCACAACTGAAAAGGCTGGGTCTCGCCTCCAGAGCTCTGAACAGCTTGAAAGACCACCTCCTCCCATTATACCACCCAGCCCACCAGTTAGGATCCTTTTCTCAAGCTCGGCTCTCAGTGCCCCAGCCTGCAAATGTGAGCAGGGTGGTGACTAGAGACAGGGCTTTTCAGTGGTGGCCCCTTGCCTTTGGAATGCCCTCTCCTTTGAGGCTTACCAGACACCTATCTTACTCTATGTATCTAGCAGGCTTTGTGTTTATTTTATTGCTGGTTATAATATTGATAATTTCCCTTTTCGTTCTTTAGGATTTTGTTGTCATATCATTTTTACTTCATTAACCTGTAGCAGGTCTCTGAAGAAGCAGAATGTTCTAAATAAGTAATAAAATAAGACTCCTGGTTCTCTCTCACCTTGGCAATGTCGTAGTGCAAGCCCCGGATAGCAAAGCTGGGCCAGTATTCGTACTTCAGGATGCCCTTTGGATACTGAGGGGGCAGAGACCAAAACAGACAATTAGCACAGGGGAAGGGGGATGCTGACAGGTTAAAAAGCTTCGGGCATCTCAGAAGAAGTGACATTCTGACAGCATTGTAAGTAAACGTTTTCTTGACTTGTCCACACAGGCAAATTGTTCCGAGTCTGTTTTATGCCGGCTTCTCCGAAACAGGAGGGCTCTCGGCCATAGGGCACCTGCTCATGTTGGGCCTGTCCTCACCACCCTTTGGAGTGACCCCTGCCCACTTTAGACAGAGTAGACACACAAACAAACCAACACAGCCATTCCCACCACCTCAACTCTGGCCTAAGTTGTTCTTCCTGGTTTAACCAGAGTTTTTACATTAAGCACCCCAAACCTGCCCAGCACTGCACCTCTGCTCCAACCACTCAGCCAGCCATGCGAAAGGGATGCCCAGGGGCCCCGTACCTTATACTGCTCCACGAGGATGTCTCTGGCAGTGTTGTAGATCTGGGAGTGAAGGGCAGGAGAATACAGGGCCAGAGTGTAGTCATAGTCAAAGCCGTAGACCCCGATGGTGCTCAACGAGATCTCGTTGTTGGAATAGATGGTGGATGGGTTCAGGAGGTTGCACACCCCTGGGGGGAGCAAGTCTGAAGCAAAAGGCATCGTTGTGAGAGGCGCAGCAGTTACAGCACAACAGCCAGAGAGAGAACGTTTTCTCCCCAGGGCCTCTAATGAAGCTGATGGGCAGTAGATTAAGGACAAACAAAAGGAACTCCTTCTTTAGACAATGAGTGATTGAAATGTGGAATTTCCTACCAGAGGATGTCGTGATGGCCACAGGCTTGAGAAAGGGATTAGACAGATTCATGGAGGAGAGAGGTCTGTGGGTGGCTACTAGCCATGGAGACAAAAGGGAACCTCCTCAATCGGGGCAGCATCAGGGGGAGGCCTTGGGCCTCTTGTGTCCTGTTTGTGGACCGTCCAGATAGGATACCGGGTGAGACAGGACGACTGGCCTGATCCTGCAGGGCTCTTCTTACGTCCTTATGGCCCTTCCAATAACCGGACTGACATATACCCTGACAGCCACAGGACACACACGACTACAGTCGGGAAAGAAGACGAGAGAAATAGCCAGGGAGAGCTGTTGTGTTTATACAGGATTTAGTGGAGACTCAGGTTCGAATTCCCACTAAGCCATGAAACTTGCTGCAAGCCATTCTCTCTAACAACATAACCCACCTCACATGTTTGTTAGGGCATAAAACACCCCTGCTGGATGAGACCACTGATCCATCCGGGTACCAGTCCTGTTTCACAAACTGGCCTCAACCACCTGCCTGGGAGGGCCAACAAACAGGAGACAGAGGTTAAGGACCCGAGGCTCCCCCCTCCTGGCACAGAGATTCGGACGTTGACTGCCTCTGGACGTGGAGGTCATCATGGCTAGCTGCCACCCCTCCTCTCTCCGGATATAACTGCGAGGGGGGCTATATTTCTGCAACGTGCTATTAAGCTGTGCTCTGATAAGTTGTAAAGAGCTATGCTGGCGGTATATTTTGTAACCCTAATGCAGTTTGTATACCATGCTTCATTCTATGTACTCTTATGCCAATAAAGGATTTGTGGATGGACATGAATCTGCTCCATGAATCTGATAACCTCCTTTTAATGCTGTCTATGCTTGGTGGCAGCGAGTCCCACAATTTAATTACTCATTGAATACAGGAGTGTTTCCAGTTGTCTGCCCTGTTCCTATTGCTCACTGACCTCATTGGGTGCCCCATGTTCTAGAATTATGGGGAGAAAAAGCTCCCTCTGTGCACTTGCTCCATCCCATGCATAATTTTATAAGCCTCTATCATGCCTCCCTGTAATAGTCTTTTACTTAACAGAAGAGTCCCGGGCTAGATGTGAAAGGAGAACTGTGGCAGTTCGAGAACTTTTAAACTATGATACTACAAACAGAAGAGAGAAGTGACTTTACCAATAGAAGAAATGTGTGTTTATATTAATCTAAGCTAGGATTATAGTTAACTATAGGAGGGGTGGAATTTATAACTGATACTTAGAAGTGGGATTGATATATTAGAAAAAGTAATATAGCATACATATAGTTATGTAAGGGAAGAGGAAATTATTTAGAGTAATAAATGTTATTAAGTTAGAATATTAACTTAACTATCATTAAGTTTGAATTATGGTTAAGTATAAGATATGAGAAGTATGCTGTTAACTATGGGAAGAAGTATTAGTAAAATTAATTTGGTAAGTATGTTATTAATTTTGGGAAGAAATATCAGTAAAACTAATATAGTATGTATAGACTATAGAGTAATTAGGGCTTAGAGTAAGGATTGCTATGTAGGGATGCTTGATTGTTTAATATAGGATATGTTAAGTAATAAAGGGGGTAGAGGGTTGGAAAGCTGTTGGAAGTCAAGAAGGAGGGGGGAAGGGGGGATTAGGTTAGATTTAATTAGATAGGGTTTAATTAAAATATTGTTTGAAATTATGCTCACCAATAAAAAAAATTTTTTTTTTAAAAAAAGAAGAAGAAGAGTCCTGGGCTCTTTGGCCTTTCCAGACTGGAAAGGTGCTCCAGACCCTTGATCTTCTTGGTTGCCCTTTTCCATACTTTTTCCAGCTCTGCAACGTCCTTTTTCAGATCCAGCAACCAGAACTGCACACAGTGTTCCAAATGAGGCCACGCCGTGTCTCTGTGCCATTTTATTTATATTTGCCCTACTATCCTACCTCTCCCTCCAAATTATCCCCAACGTGGAGTTCGTCTGCTTCATCGCTACTGCACACGGGGTGGACATTTCCATTGAACTATCTCTGCAAGCCCAAGAGCTCTTTCGGTCTTGGGTCTCAGGCCGTTCAGGACAAAATGGACAAAAGATCTCCTTGGAGGAAGGGCAGAATAAAAGATACAGGGACAGACAGGCTGAAGGCAATATGAGGCTCCTTGTTGGCTGGTTCTTCCCTTAGACGGAAGATTAAAAATGGTAATTCAGAATCTCGGTGGAGGCTTCCCTCTTGCGAAAGGGGCCCTGCTCAAGCAGACCAGGACCTTGGCTGCTTCCACAAACGTTGGATAATCCACTTTCAATACTCTTTAGTGAACATTTGGATCTGCTTTTCCACGTGTGGAACAAAAAATCCACTTCCAAAGTGCATTGAAAGTGTATTATTCAACGTGTGTGGAAATGGCCCTTCTTTCCATCACAGAATCTTAGCACCGTCCAGTTGTTGTTCTCCAGCTCTAGTGTCGCAAGAGAAAATCATCTCCACATGCTCACCCACCCCTGCCCTGCATTCCTCAACAGATTACCCCAGATCCAATCTACAATCAACAAGGGGTGGGGATTGCCCAAGAATAGCTTATGTGTCTCTTCATGACAGCAACACCCCTCCTACCTCCTCTTCTTCCAACTTGCTAAGGGTGCAGCAATTGAGGATGTGGCCATTTTTATTCTCACAACAACCCCACCAGGTAGGCTAAGACGAGAGCGCCAGACTTCCCCAAAGCTACCCAGGGAGCTCTGAAGCACAACAGCTCTTTCCCCCTCACCACAACATTGGGTGCAACATCCTCGTGCTGTGCCATTTCCAGCCCCTGCCAGCCAAGAACTTGAGGCAGAGGCAGGGACACCCCACCACAAATTGTGTTGTAGGAAACATTGCGAGGATGAGGCATGGCAGCTTGAGGGCTAGCAACAGCCTGAGATGGGAATTCAACTTTTTAGTCAATTGACCCAGTCTGTCCAAAACTCCACCTCTTGCTCCACATTGGTTTCCTGTATCAATAGCGTCTCTTTCAGCTCTCACCCACAATCATATCCTGAAGTGGCATCTTAGAGGGCCAGGCATTTCCGCTACCCACAGAACACAATCTGTGCCAGGGTCTAACCCCAGAGCCTGTTTTCAGAGCAAGGCTAAATCCCTGGATATGGAAAGTTACAACCAAGTAGTACTGCCTCTTCCTGTACTGTCCGGCCCACATGCCAACCTCCTCCTTACAAGCACCGCTCCCCTCCAGAGGCAAGGCAGGTGGCATCCAGAGATGGAGCTTTCTTCAATGGCTGCACCTTGCATTTGGGACACGCTCCTCTCTGAGTCTTGTCTGGTGCCTACCTTGCTTTCTTTTACGTGCCAAGCTAGAACGTTGCTTTTTGTCCAGGCTTTTAACTTAAGAGTTTTCTTTCTTAAATATGTTACGGTCTGCTTGTGGCCTAAGGATACGGCTGCCAGCCTCCAGGTGGTAACTGGAGCTCTCCTGGAATGACAACTGATCTCCAGGTGACAGAGAGCAGTTCCCCTGGAGAAAATGGCTGCTGTGGAGGGGGGACTCTGTGGCATTATACCATTCTGAGGCCCCTCCCCAAACCCCACCCTCTCCAGGCTCCACCCCCAAAATCTCCAGGCATTTCCCAACCTGGACCTGGCAACTCTACCCAAGGATCATATTCTCTACACCATTTTAGGCTGCTCAGCGTATATTTTATGTCATCGCTATGTCACCGTGGCTAGCGTCACCTCCTGTTAGTGGCTTTTAAAATGGCCTTTGGCTTTAACGGTCGTTTTAACATTTTAGATATAAGTTGCCTTGCGCAGGTCACTGGAAAGGAGGCATATAGATTTTCTGACTACATGAAGCCTTCATTAATCCAGGAATAACCACGGCCCCTCCTCCAGAGCAGCAAGTTCCTCTACTGGAGAGAAGGTTAAAAGCCGGCCTCAGGCCTTTTGAGGGGACGGGGATAAAAAAAGAGTTGGTTTAAAGAGAGGTGAAGACCACACATCTCCTTCCAGCCATAAAATACAGCCTCCATTTGCCTTGGGAGAAGGTGAGGTTGTTTAACCCTTCGGTCTTCACGTGGTTTCACTCTCTCTGCTTTTAAAAGAGCACGTCTAAAAGGAAAAATGTGTGTGTGTGTGTTTTAATGGACAGGTCCTTCCTCCTGTAAAATGCTACTATCAGTGTGTGTGTGCGTGTGTGGGGGGGGTGTCAAATAATAAATACTGTTCTTCTAGACAGATTAGTGCCCCACTCAGAGCAGCAAACAAAGTCAGTGTTATCATCATCCCCACAAGGCAGCTGGGGAGATGGGCCAAGAGTTTTAGTAAGGATTTGTTATTTTATGTAGATGCTTGCAAGCTTGACTGGGTGACACCAGGGGGGTTTTTTGTGTGTGTGTTAACTCTTTTGAAATTTTTGGAATAAAAACACCTTTTTTCCCTTTGTGTGCCTTGGTTCACTGTCTCTAACACCATAAACTGTGTCACACCGGGTGAACTTATGCTCAGAGACAAAGGGGTAATAACTCCCTGACAAGTGCCTTACCCAAGGCCACCTGCTGAGCTCACGGCAGCTGTGGGTTTCACACCAGCAGAGTGCTGCTTTGCAGCCCAACCACTTTACCACTAATAACAAAAGAGAGGGTTGGAGGGTTCAGCACCCTCTCCCTTTCCGGCATGGCCTTGAGGCAAAGAATGCAGGAGCCTGTGACCTGCATTTTAGGAAACCAAAAAACAGGGGAAGGTCTGTGCAGCATTTCCAAGGAAGGGACCAACGTCCAAGCAAACCCAAAGTTCACAAGTATTCCTGTAATCCTGGCAGTATGAAGCCAATTTAATGTACACTTAGAAAATCCACTTCTTCAATTTTGAATCCAATCTTTTATTCTTCTCTTTATAGGTCAAGAAGTCACAACTTTTGCCGTGTCCCCCCAAAGGGAGCTCCCGGCGGGAGATTGGCAACAGGTTTGCCAGCCTCGTTTTTTCCCATTTCGCCACAACCGCTTCTTCACGGCCACATTCAATTCCCTACAGATTGTAACAAATAAAATTTTCAATGTCAAAATAGCTTGTCAATGCTTGTTCAAACAGTGCTCATACTGATACATTGTATCAGTAATTACAGGATTACAGGAACACTTGTGAACGTGCATTTTAGGGACAGAAGCAGATATCTAACTTTTACCTTGTCTTCACCACACCCCCACGCAAATCAGCAACTGAAGCTCTCCCTATTCTACGGCACCACAAGGCACTTCTCCGCCTTCGCTATCATAGCTGAGCAGCGCCTTCCTCTACAGAAGCAGCATCCCTTTAGAAGAGCCAGCAAGGTTGAGCACCTTTTTGTGCATTCAACAGCTGACTGGATGCTGTTGGGGAAAAAACGGTGGGCTACACTTGTCCTGCCGGATCAGGCCAAGGCCATTCTTCTGCTCCTCGTAATACATACGGCTTAGCTACTGCTCAGCATGGATTCTGTAACACCACAAAGCGGCGCCACTTGCAGGCAGTGGCAAGGTTGACAAGCGTGGTGGGCCTGGTGCAGCGAACACGCAGTGCCCGTTTTAGCAGAAGGGCTGCTCCTGTAAACATCTTGGGGCTGGAGCAGGCACGCTTACGCAGCAGAACCCAACTTCTGCTGGGTAGTGATGAGTCAGCCAGTCTGGGAGCATGGAGTACGTGTGGCGTCACCCTCTGTTTTCCATCCCCCCCCTCCCCAAACTGGTCTAGCTGGAAATGAACCCCTGCACTCAGCACAAACAGCATCCCTGGGCCAGAAGAAACAAGGGCAAGGAGTATCCCAAGCTCAGCCAGCCCGGGGTCAATGCAGCAGGCAGCGCACAGCACAGCAACGGCTGCTGATGCCATGGCGGCTCCGGGGGAGGAACGGGCAGTGCCCAGGGAATTGTGTGCGGGAGGAGGGCAAGGGAAGGGAGGGAAGAGGAAGGCCCAGCGGCTCCATAAAAAAAAACTGATCAAGACTGGGAACTCAGCCCCTCCGCACTAAATAAACTATTCACTTTTAAAGCAGGGCGGGATTAAACACAATGACACAACATCAGCTGGACCAACACACACCCCTTAACTCTGGATTTGCTTTTGAAAGCACCTGTATGGACTCCCAAAGTCATCACTGAATGGAAGGGCTTGGAGCTCCTTCTCAGGCCACCCCACAGGGGTCACTGGGCTCGGCCAGCTGCCTTCCAGGACAGCGCCCCCCCCCCACCGGACCTTTCCGGTAAATTAAAGGGCCGGTCCTCACACCTCCCCCCACACAACAGATCTAAACAACACAAGAAACGACGCCGGTCTCCGCTCCAGGTCAGAAAGGGTTACACAAAAGGCATGCGCCTAGATGCACTCCGATCTCCCTCCTCTGGGACCAGACCCGGGCGGAGGGGGGAGAGGGGGGCTGGCCTGCAGCCTCTGGAGCAACCAGGACTCCCGAAGCACCCTGAAGGCCAACGCGGACTGCAGCGCCGGCCGCCAGCCCAGAAGAGCGCCCGCCTCTGGACGGCGCCCCCGCAGGGCTCTGCCTTGCTCCTCGGGCACCAGAGCCCTGCCCGCAACGCCGGATCCGGGGCCCGGAGCGGAGCCTGCAGACAAAGGCGGCGGGGCGGGGGCAGCAGGGCCTGCGGGCGGCCAGAAAAATCCCCCCCCCCCCCGCGCCAGACCCGAAGAGGAGAAAAGGAGCCGACGCGGGGCAGCCAAAAGGCGGAGGGGGCGAAACGACGCGCCAGAAGCCGAGGCGGCGGCGGGGAAAGCGGGGCCGAGAAGGGCCCGGGGCCACCCCGCCCGTGCACGCCCACCACGGCTTCGGGGAGCCGGACCCGAGCGGGAGGCAGCCAGGCTCCGGGGCCCGGGAAGACGAAGCCAACGGTCCCAGGCAGGGCTGCTCGGAGCGTCGCCCGGGAAGAACCGAGGGGGCTCACGCCCGGGAAAGCGCCGGAGGGGCTGCGCCGCAGGGGCTTGGCTCAGCGCCACGAGACCCCCCGCTCCCCGGCCCCGGCCTCCGGCTCCTCGGAAGCGGGGCTGCCGCTCTGCGAAGCCCCGCGCCGCCCTCGCCGCCCGCGCTCACCCTGCACCAGCCGCTTCATCTCCCCGTAGCGCGCCCAGAGGAAGCTCTTGTTGTCCAGCCCGGGCGCCGGAGCGCTGCTGGAAAAGGCGCGGGCGGGCGGCTCTTCCTCGGCGGGCAGCTTGCGACTGCCGTAGGGCGGCCGGGGCTGGGCGGGCTGGCCGGGCGCCTCGGCCCCGAGGCCGGTGCAGTAGGAGGCGGAGGGCGCCGCCAGGCGCAGCAGCCCGGCCCGCGCGGCCAGCCCGGCCATGGTGCCAGAGGCGTCTGCGGCGCAGCCGAGCGCGAAGGGCGGGCGGGCGGGGAAGAGGCTCCGCCTCGGCGCCTCGCAGCCCCTCGGGCCAAACTCCTCCCCGCTCCTCCTCGAAAGGAAGCCCCCGCGCCCGGGCCGCTGCGTTCCCAAGCAGGGCAGCGCTGCCTGGACGGCCCAGGCCAGCCCCGCCGGCTGAACGGGTCGGCGCCGGTTAGCAATGGGAAGGGAGGCTGCCAAAGAGGCTGTGCAGAGGCAGGACTAGAAAAGGCGTGGAAGTGAATTTAATGGATAGAAAATATCGTAGCCCATTAAGTTTGCTTCCATCACAGGCGATGGCAAACCGCCTCTGCTGGCCTCTTGCCTTGAAAACCACAGCAGGGGTCGCCTTACCCCGTGACATCACAGCACGTCCCACCCCCAAGCTGGCCCGGCAGGTTTACTCCAAAGGAAGGCCTCTTGGATCTAGCGGAGTCCAGGGCCTACGAGCCCACGGCCCAGGCAGACGTGCTTGGAGGTCTCACCAAGTTCTTTCATTTACAGCCCACCTTTCTTACGGGAACTCATGGCGGATGACACCGTGTAAGTCAATACAGTCAATAGCCGGGGTCCAAAAAGCAGCAGGGAATGGGGTGCAGAAGTTTGAAAACAAGCCGAAATCAACACAGAGCTGAAGCGATGCTGGGGGAAAACCCAAGCAATTTGACAGGATATATTAAGCAAACGTACAGCAATAGACGGTGCACAGTAGTATAGTCTACAGCCTATCCCTTTAACTAAAGCAGCTCTGCAAACAATTGCCATATAGCGCAACCCTATTAACTGTGTAAAGGAGCCTTCCTGAATCATTCAGTTCTGCAGTTTGCAGGCAGCCAGGAGGGAGCTTTCCTGACTTCTTCAGGCAGGCCGTTCCAAAAGGCGGGGGCTGCTACAAATAATACACATTTGTAAACTGCTGCCTGCAGAAGGCCCTCTTCAAATGAACAAAGCTGCCACGGCAGAGCACAGGGAAAGCGCCCGTCCTGTAGACCTGAGGGATCAAGGTCACGAAGGGCTTTGTACGTGATGGCCCAAACCTTAAATTGATCCCAGTAACTTGATGGGTAGCCAGTGGAATGGCTGCAGGCTGGGACTAGTATCAGTGAGCACTCAGATTAATCGCTGAGCCTCCCTCACGATAAAGCAGCTAGGTAGCTCAAGCCATGATCCCATTCAACTAAGCGGGCTTTCTTCCCATGTATGATGCATTTTGCTGCCGTTTTTCTTTTGCTGTGGAAGTTTGCAAACGCACTTCGAGCTCAGAAATAAATTTGTGCAGAATAAGCACTGAAACCTGCTTTACCAGATTGGAATCTATAGCTGTTTTTTAAATCCTGTTTTCTTTTTGGCTCAGAATTCTCCTATTACAAATGTTCCAGATCATTGCCATCCCATTTCTACTCTACTTTCTCAGAAGTGTCCTATCTCTGGTTTCACTTGGATTTATTCAAGTAAGTTGGTTGAGGACTGTAGATCTTTTTTTTTTTTTTTAAAAATGCCCATCATCAGGTAGGCCTGCAGTTTTCTGAACATCTGCAAAGAATACGTTGGGAGTATAAAACAGGTATTGGTCACCTAGAGGTCAAGGTGCTGTATAGGGCAGAAAAACCACAGCAGCGAGAATGTGGAAAGCTGAGAGAAATGATCAAGGAAGGAAATCATGCTCAATAGCGAGAATCAATGCAGCAATGAGCAGATACCCAGAAATGGGGTTTTGTGGGGGCGGGTGGGTGTTTAGGCATAGCTCACAGCTTAGGCCCCCTTCCCTCTCACTTTGTTTCACTACGGAGTGGCTCAGCAAGGTTACAAGAATAAATGGTGTGTAGCAGCAAGCTGCTCTGCATCTTTTGAAGGCAGAGCTTGTCCCTCCCAGCTGCTTCTTTGAGCTGAAGAAAAGGGTTGCATGCGCAGGACCACCACCCCCACAGTGAGCAAGAGCAGCCCTTCCTACTCTACCTGGCCACAGCTTGCCTGGCTCTCACTGTCGCTGCCCCCACCCCCTTGGAGCAGAAAAATAAAACTGGCAAAGTTTTCATTGTGTAGCGGGGCTTCATTTCCATACAACCACGAGGATGCCAATGAGGTTTCTATTTGGCCTGGAAGCAAGAACTGAGCATTCGGATTGGGCAAAGCCCTCATCTACTGGGGAGGAAGCCCGTGTTGACGCTACTTTCCTAAGGAAGGTATGCCAGTGCCAAGCCTTTGCAGAATTTAGCTGCCCTCTCACAGTTCCGACCATTTTTGCTAGCGTCCTGCAGT
Organism: Eublepharis macularius; assembly: GCF_028583425.1. NCBI lineage: Eukaryota > Metazoa > Chordata > Lepidosauria > Squamata > Eublepharidae > Eublepharis > Eublepharis macularius. Next base: position 24,584,914 of record NC_072808.1, on the reverse strand, counting down.
GTGAACTCTCCAGGCAGGCAACAAAGCCAATAAAAAGCTGTTCCAAGCCCCGGCCCCCGCGGCCGAAGCATGCAGCGTCAGTCGATCAGGTGCAGCTGTTGCGAGCGGAAGGACGTCTTGCCTCAATCTTGCTTTTATCTCATGGGAGGGGGGTGCTGAGCTTTCTTCAGCCATTACCTGACAGCAGTGCCCCACTGAACAACAGGTACCACCCCCCTACAGACGGAACAACATTCCTCTGTTGGTTGGAAACAAGCTGCAAGCCAGCGGACTAAAAACAATCCCCTCCCCTAACAACAACGCACTGCTTTGGGGAAGCGCCTTTCCCAATAGCTCCTCCTTTCCCGTAAAGAACACCAAATTCCCTGGTTACTAATTGGGATCCTTATGGTTGTGAATCTAAGCCACTCCTGGTGTTCAAAGGTAATCAAGAGTTCTTCACCAGTGCCGTGACACCACATCTTGGGATAAGAATAGGGATTTCTGGCTTGAAGCCAAATGCTGAACGCTTCCTCCCTCCCCTTACTGAAGATGTGATCCAAGGTCTCTGCCAAGAAGCCTTTCACCAACAGGCACATCAATGGAAGACCGATCCAGTGAATTGAATATGCTTCTTAGCCTTCAAATGCAAGAACAGAACAGTGCAGGGAGTGTAGCTCTACCCCCTGCCCTATCTTCTGCATGACCCCCTGCAGCTACAAAGAAAGAGAAGGGCTGCTTATTTAATTATAGATCCAGAGGAGTTAGCCGTGTTAGTCTGTAGTAGCAAAATAGAAGAGTCCAGTAACACCTTTAAGACTAACTACTGTAGCATAAGCTTTCGAGAGCCACAGCTCTCTTCACATCTGACGAGAACTGTGATTCTCGAAAGCTTATGCTACAGTAAAGTTGGTTAGTCTTAAAGGTGCTACTGGACTCTTTTCTATTTAGTTAGTTATAGCAACAAACCACACGTACCACCAAACAGTCCCCCCCCCCCACAAACTTATAGAGGGAGCTGCACCTCATTTATCTTGTTCAGCAAGTGTACTTGTCAGAATGTCGGAAAGCATGTACGTAAGACGTTGCTTTTGTTTATATGAGGCTGAACTGATGAACGGCATTGACAGGTTTTGCCAGAAGGGGGCATCTGCTATCCACAGAGCAGGTTAGCAGATGCTCTTCCTTCCAGAGCGCAGGCGGGGGGGGGGGGCAGGAGTTACTTTTAATCAGGCAGTGCCAGGCACTGGGTGGAATCAGCGGGACGAGCCTGGCTGGGCCTATCTGCTTGAGGCACAGAAGGTGCCTTTCAGAGAGTGGAGCCCAGCCCCCCCAGCCAGCTAGACTGCTATCCTCAGCAAGAGAAAGAACACACACATCCGTTTTCCAGTGCAAGAAAAACAGCTGTATGCTGCCGTTCCACTGGTCCTCAGCTGTGAATATAATCAATACTGAATACATTTCCAGGTGTTACATGAGCTTCAGCAGAACAAGGGAACCATTTCTATCAAGCAGGCAGTCTAGTAATTTTAGGATATGCAGTTCCCTGTGGACTGAAGGGTGTTTTTATCGACACTCTTTAATGATACGTCAAGGAAAGGAAGGAAGCAGCCCATTACACGTTGCATCTGGGTATGGCAATCTGCTTTACAAGTACACAGGATGAGTTAGGGAGCTGATGGGAACGCAGAATATCAAAAATCAATCTGTAAGCAATGTACAAGTCACAGATGACGGACACGTGTTTGGATATAGGTCCTATTTACATAAACAAATTACTTGTCCTTGTAACATTAATGAAGACCAAGAATAGCATTTAACATGGGATAACAAAAACTGTTAGATTTTATCTGTTTTATTTTAACTTATTTTGTAAGGACTGACAGTTATGATATGGTAAGAAAAATCAAGAGATTCAGAAAAACCATTTGAAACCAGTCGTCAGGAGATAACCTAGTACAATGTTTTTGTACTGTTATAGTGCCAGTGGTGGGACGGGGGATCCTGATAATTACTCATCTCCCCCTCCCTGAAACCCACTTCCATGGATGCTCCGCAGCTGCATGGATCTCTGTTTTTCAATATCCTTCAACCCACACAGTGAGCAAATTAGTTAACAGGTATGTGCAAAACAAAGGGAGTGAGGGGGAGCCCAAGGAACGGACCCAGTGAATAAAACAGGACACGGAAGAAGTTCTTTTTCTTTCTTTTTCGAGGGGTGGAAACAATGCCCAGCCTCCTCTCAGCCAGCCCACACAAAATAGACCCTGGTGATTAAGGCAGACACTTTTACATTGGAGCTAACAAAGGCACAAGGTTACAGGCGCTTTGGAAAAACAGCACCAGAGGCAAAAGGCACAGAGGGGCAGAAAGTAAGCTCTGGCTGGAGGCTTCGTCCTGGGCAAAGGAGCTCCTTACAAATACCAAGCCTTCAGAGTTCTGTGGCCATGCTGAAGGACGTCCAAATGCCGAGTCCGAATTGCGTAGAAACCTGCACTGGATCCTGGTTGTCTCATCTCTGGAAGGAGAGGAAGTTGGGAAGAACAGAGTTTAGAAGAGGAGTAACCATGGCATTACTGCAGAGCTAGCATGAAAGATGCAGGAATTTATATACAGTACTGAGAGCATTATATAGCACAGTACAGATTTTTGCCATGATTCCTGGAAGACAGTCTGTTTCTAGCCCTTACAAGAGACATTTTTGGAAAACTATGAAGACTGTTTTTAGGAAGTGCTCTAGGCAATGGAGCTTCTACACCGGACACTGCAACTTGTTCCTTCCTCCGTTTCTCCAGTCATGCTTCATGGCTGCCCCTTCTTGGCTCACTATCAGGAATGTACCCTAATGTTGCCAACACGCAGAAATCATGGTGCTTCTTTGGTAGCAACTTGTTGGTGACGATACAATTTTGGGGAGTATGGGGTGCTTGGGTACAGCTTCTACCTACCATTAGAAACAGGTTTGCAACCTAGTTTGGCTGAGTGTATCACTAGTTGTAGTTAGCTCTAACATAGGGAGAGGGGGAAATGCCTGCGTGGGCATCTCATGCACCACCTGGCAGCGCTCTGCCTGCAGCAGGCCCATCACTCGGGCAGCAGTTCTTGCCCTACCTCCCTTGGGCCTCTCCTGTCCTTACCGCAGTGCTCTTGGCTGCTCTGTGCTGCCTCCGCCTGACACTCAGAACCTCCACTGGAGTCTCCAGGGATTCCAAGCGCTGGGTGAGCGCCAGCTTCTGCTGGATGGCCATGCGCAGCAGAGAGCTCAGCGTCTTTTTCTCATCCTCAGCGGCCGCTAACTGCCGCTGCATCTCATCTAGCTGGCTCACATACTGGTCGCATCTGGGGGGAAGACAGAGACGGTCAAAGTTAGTCAAAAGGGGCACCCAAAAGAGAGAATCCGCAGAACTTTGGGCTGGACGTGTGGTTTTGGCTATCTTCAGTATAACATTCCATGCTGTTGGTGAGGCACTGGACACTGAACTGGGTTTCCTTTCTTAGCTTTTAAAAATTTTCTAGTCCTTATCATTGCAGGAGTTTTTAAATGTTTATTGTCAATGCCTGGAGGGAAGAGAGTTGACACCAACCAGGTTTTTCACCTGACCTCACCCATGGTCCTCCTTACAGCCTCCACCCCTTTTCATGAACTGCTGTCCCAAAGCAAGCCCCCACCCCGCATGGCTTTTGTCCAGGCAGGTCCCCACCAACCTCAGTATGGTTGTTTTGTGGGGGACGTTCCTTTTTCGCCACCAAAAAAACCTGGCTGGGGCTAATCCCTAGAATCAGTAGTGCAGAAGCTTTAGTGTGGAGCATTCAAAGTCCCGTAACCACATTCACAACTGGAACAGGCTCCTTTCTCTCTGCTTATCAACAGCCGTTCTCAGGCAACCTCTCCAAACCACAAGTAGCTTTCCCTGCTACTCAAAACTCCCAAGAGTGCTGCAGGCTTCCAAACTCAGGCGCTTTCGTGGCTCTGGCAGCACAAAGCAAGTACTCAGCGGAAGCGGCAACAGACCGGGCTCATGGCCTACCCAGGGCAGCTTCACTCCCCATCACCACAGCAGGCCTGCCCCCCCTCCCCAGCTCCCTGCTCCTAACCTGCTAGCAAACATGGCACGCAGTGAGCAAAAGGTGGCTGCATCCTCCTTCAAGGCTTTGAGCTCATGACGCAGTTTGGCCATCGTCTCCGACACGAGCACCTTCTCACCTTCGTACTGGCCTTTGAGATTGGAGAGGGCCGCCTCTGCCGTCTGCAGGGGAAAGGCAAGGGAGGATGGAAAGAGGCCCAAGTGATGCCTCTGCACCCTCACCCTGGTTCCCCTCTCAGCCACGTGCAGACAGCGTTGCCATAGCCCCGTGGCCCTTCTCGTCTCACACTTGCATTCCCGTCTCACAGGGCATTCAGGGAAGGGGCACCAAGCAACAGCTTCCTCACCAGGTCAACAAGCAGAGCAGTGCACATCAGGGCAGGAGATTTCCCCTGGTACCTGTGCTTTCACACAATGCTTCAAAGTCAGGATCAGACAGACAGACCTGGGCCACTGGTGGTAAGGAAGAGGGGATCCCTTAGTCTTTCTTCTAGGGTTTAAAGACAGGTGGGTGGAAAGGCTGGGAGCTGTCACTAGCAACAAGCCAAAGGAACCCAGCTGTACCTCGAGTATGAATACTCATTATATAGGTTCTAAAACTAATTTGACTCGCAATTTCCCAGTGCCCACTTCTTGCCCCTTTCCACCCGTACCACCCTACACCCTGGTTCACCCTCCTTTTCTGCTTCTGCATTCCTTATTCTGCCCTTTTTCTCTGCCTCTCTCAGGCTGGTCTCTAGACGCTACACCCTGCACTGCTCCAACAGGAAGATGGAGAACTTGTGCTATGGCCGATGGGTTAGCCAGGCTTCCAGCAGTGTTTGGGTAGCAGCAGCAGCTTAGAGGATAACTGGCACCTGAACTCACAGCTTGGGCCTGCTTTGCCCCAACTGCTCTTCTACCATCACCAGACAGAAAGGATGGGCCTTTCACTATGAGAAGTGAAAATAAAAGCTGGAACTCGGTGCCCCTTGTCTAAGTCAGGGAAACTTACCCCACCCTCCTCACACAGGCCACAACCTGAATGCCATCTCACACACCTCAAGTAAGATCCACAGGCTTGTGAACGCGCCAGCATCGGCTTCCAGGGGATTCCCCAGAGTCCTCAATGCTGCAAAGACTGTAGCTAAAGCCCCCTGCCCTCCATTTTAACTGAATAAATATTAATAAGCTCAAGTGATTTCAAGCAATACGGTAAGTTTTCTTGGCCTCCTTCACAACTGAGAGAGTCTATTTCCACAGCTGAATATTACATTTCACTGCAAGTTCGTTTAAAAAATATGGATGGGAAAGTTAGCCCCCACCCCACCCCCAAGAACTACTATCATGAGGGCCCTTATGAAGGAACAGGGGTAACTATGCCTTGAAATAACACACCTTCGTTTGTGAGACATGAGACAATTTAAGGACTTCTCAAGTTACTCCAGAGAGGGAGAGAGTTTTAGAGTGAGAAATAAGTGGGGCAATAGGATGGATTGGAAGCAGAACTGTCCCAGAGCCATGATGGATGGTTTATAATGTCCTATGACAGCCAGTGTGGTATAATGGATAGAGTACTGGACTAGGATCTGGGAGAACCAGGCTCAAATCCCCACTCTTCCATGGAAGCTTGTTGGGTGTCCTTGGCCAGTCCCAAACACTCAGCCTAATCTACCTCACAGGGTTGTTGTGAAGATAAAATGGAGAAGAATGATGTAAACCACTATAGGTTCCCATTGGGGAGAAAGACAGGGTTTAAATAAGTGAATTAATAAGAAAATAACTCAAACATTACAAAAATTCCTTATCACAGCTTTGGGATAGTGATCAGTAGCTGTTTAGTGGGGAGTGTTTAGCAGTGCCCACAAAGTTATTCCCAAACGGGAGACGGGTTAAAACTCATTCTAGTTTGGTGATATGCATGGGAGGCGAGACACAAAGACCAAGGCTTGTACCAAGGCTGAAGAACAGCATTTGTCAACTTTCTCATACTAGGAGAGAAATGCTGAGGTGATAGGATTAGTTTAGTCAGTTTAGGATTAGCTAGTTATTCTCCTTTTGGTCTTCTAGTAAATTCTAGCTGAATTCCAATTAATACTCATATTTTGGGTTTTGTAGGATTTATGCTTAGTTAAAGATCTTTACTTTTAACCTGGGTATGATCCGCATGCTTCCAACCCTCACCTACAGGCCCAGTCAGTTTACCTTGCAGGAATACGAAGACCTTGTCAAGGCAGAGGGACAGATCTGGCTATGGGGCAGAAGGCGGTTCTGTCCACACACCCCACCTGCAGCGAACCAGAATACTGGAGGGCCGAACCAGGGTCTCTAGTGGTGGCTGCTGGGCTACGCAAGATGATCTTGTTAACCTCAGGAGGGGAAGTTGGAGATGAGAAGGTTCCTTTATCAGGGTTTGGACACCCCACATGCACAGACTTAAGTCTTTGGGTAGCTTGTCAAGAGAGGAGCTGAGTTTTTTACAGCACCCACCCGTTTGGTGTAGTGGTTAAGAGTGCGGGACTCTACTCTGGAGAGCCGGGTTTGATTCCCCACTCCTCCACTTGAAGCCAGCTGGGTGACCTTGGTCTAGTCACAGCTCTCTGGAGCTCTCTCAGCCCCACCCACCTCACAGGGGGATTATTGTTGTGGGAATAATAATGGCATATTGTCGAAGGCTTTCACGGCTGGAGAACGATGGTTGTTGTGGGTTTTCCGGGCTGTATTGCCGTGGTCTTGGCATTGTAGTTCCTGACGTTTCGCCAGCAGCTGTGGCTGGCATCTTCAGAGGTAGCACCAAAAGAAAGGGATCTCTCCACACTGTGACACTGAGAGATCTCTGTCTTTTGGTGCTACACCTCTGAAGATGCCAGCCACAGCTGCTGGCGAAACGTCAGGAACTGCAATGCCAAGACCACGGCAATACAGCCCGGAAAACCCACAACAACCAATAATGGCATACTTTGTAAACTGCTCTGAGTGGGCATTAAGTTGTCCCGGAGGGCAGTATATAAAATGAATATTATTATTAGTATCTTCTCCAAATTCCAAAAGTGCTTGCGGGCTCACCAAAGTTCGGGTTCCCCTGTGACAGACAAAAGGCTGGGGGAAAAATCCTGCCCGCCGTCCCAGTAACATCGTTCTGTTACAGCCTTGTTCTCTTTTTGCACTCAGCGCAAACAGCCCTACATCATGTAGGTTTATATGGGAGAAAGCGCAGTTGCTAGGCATAGCGCTGCTGAGAGGCTGGATGAGAAGTGGGGTAAGCCACTGTTCTATAGCCAAGGAAAATGGAAGAGTCCCCCTACAAGCGGCAGAAGGGGGTCTGACCCCCTGCAGAAAAGGCTTATAGGCAAGACTACTTAAGCTCCGCAAGGTACCTCTAGCTTGTAGCAGATTCTGTCTGTACAGGGGAGACGTAGCTATCTGCACACCAAGCTACGATGCAAGGTTTTCCCACATCACACCTTAGGCCACGTGTATGCCAGTATGTGGTACTCGGTGAAAAGTTCAGCCTCTGAAAACTTCATTTAAAAATTAAAGTTGTTAGCCCTTGTGTTTTTAAAGTTTTTCTAGGAAGCACATGGGCCATTCTCGAGGAAGTTTCAGAAGCCAGAAGAGTTGTCAAGTAAAATCCCTGGGCCTTGGGGTGGGGGTTGAAGTTAATGCCAGGCAGCTTCTTGCCCCTTCCTATGACAAGCAGGGGGGAAAACCTTATGCAAAACGCACACCCTACACAAGGCATGCCTTCCTTGTAGTTGGATGAGAATAACTGGAATCTGCTTGGACAGAGAACTATTTTGGAGCAGCATATATATTGTCCCATCTCTAAAGCACAAGAAATTCTGTGCAGGTGTGCTCCAAAATACAGAAAACATACAATCCTTCAGGTAGGCTCTTCATGCCCCAAACTTAAGAAGGGGAGGCTGCCGCTGATTTAACCTGCCTACTTAGCTGATAAACATCTTAAGAGCGTCCCACATTGCAGGTAGGGACTAAAGGCATGTTATGCATCTGAAAAATAGTTAACCTGGTGCAATGACTGCCAACCTTTCCAGTCTGGTGGCCAAGCTCAAATTTACTTGATATAGTGACCCCACTTGATATGGTTACCCACTGCAAATACTGCAAAAGCCTGGGACTCACCTTCACAGGTACCATTACCATTACCACTTTGGGGTCCAGACTCACAGGGTGGGAAACACTGACCTAGAGCATCCCCACGCTCTTCCTTTCTCCTGCTGCTCCCCACACAGGTCGAAGAATTGCTCGGTACACCACTGACCCAACAGAGGGCAACTCCCACCCTGGCTGCAGTCTGACCTCTCTTCCACCAGGAGGCAGATCTGTGCACAGCTGCCCACTTCCCCCCGCAGAGTGCCAAGGCCTACCATAGCCCCTTGTCCCTACCTGCTTGTTGGCCTTCAGCACCGTGCGCAAGGTGGCGATCTGCTCTCGCTTGGTACTCAGCAGGGACTTCAGCTTGAGCACTTCTTCCACCAGCACCTCCTTGTCACGTTCCAGTTCTGCATTGTGCCCCACGGGGCTGTTCCAGTGTGCCAGGGAGAGTGCCACTTGCAGGTGCCTCAGTTGCTCCCGTAAGACGCCCATCAGGCTGGCCACATTCAGGGGCTCCAAGCCACTGGGGGAGCTAGGGCTTGGGGACAGTTCCCTGTCACTGCTTGTCCCCACCTCTGCTGCCAGGATCTTTCTGGAGGCCTGCCTCTTGCGCATACTCTGGGCTCCGCGGCCCTCTCGGTAGTAATCCAGTACCACCCGCTGAGGGGTTATGCTGTGGCAGGTACAGACATGATGATACAGACCTGCCAGCTCCTCGGAGAAGCCCAGCAGCTCCTCCTGGGCCTGAGCCAGCCGCGACTGACACTCCAACGCGATCCTCCTGGCAATCCGCAAGTCCCCTTCTAGCTGTGCCGCCACCTCCCGCTCCCGCTGGGCAGCCAGCTGGGCCCTTTCCGCCGCCTCGCAGCAGCTTTCCTTCTCTAGCAGGGACAAACGCTTCCCATCATCCTGAGGGCCGGACTCCACGGCCTGAGGGTGTTCTGCCTCGCGGTTGTGGCGCTGCTGCTGCTGCTGCTGGGCCAAAGCCTCCTTGGTGGTTGTGAGCTGCCTCTTGAGTTCCTGCAGATCCGAAACCAGCAAACTCTTCTCGTTTTCTGCCTGGGAGCACAAGCAAAGAGAACATTCTAGAAGTGGGGGATTTAATACAGATGCCAGAGCAGAGGTGGGTGACAAGACAATGAACACATGTTGAAGGCACTCCTCTTCCACACCACTTCATATATTCCCCAGGTGAGCTTTGGCATTAAAAATAAAACTGGGCCTAAGAAGACCAGGAACAGCGTGCAAGCTCTAGTCAGAGATGGCTTGGCCTTGATGTGAATAAACCCTTTCTAGAGGTACAGGCACACCTATCCATGCTGTAGCAGACCTCCTATTTTCACTTGGACTTTAACAGAGGCTGCTCAAAACCACACACTGAATGGAGCAGAGCTTCAGGACTCGGCGTTTCAGCTGAGGACTGGGTCTGCTAGGGGGAAAGGGTAGCCAGGCTGGGGCATGACAAAGGTAAGTACCGACAGGCATGTTGACGGTGATTCTTCGAGTTCTCTAAACAGGAAGTGTAGCACTGAAATGGGAAAAGAGGAGGATGTTCTAGACAACAAGAAGGGGAGACGGACATGCCTTTCCAGCAGTTTGCAAGGATGGTGCAGCTTCAAAATCTGCTTCTGCAAGAGAGCTGGTCTAGCAGGAAGCCGAGCTAATCTCTGCAGACAAGCAGCCTGGTGGGGGTGGGGAAAGCAGAGCAGACCCAGGCGAGAGCATGACGCCAGCCAGGCAGGATGTGCAGCTGCTCAGAATAACTAGCAGCTTCCTGCCATTAGCCCTGCAGGTGACGGGGACACGGCCAGCTCAGTGCTAATGCTGGCGCACACTCCAGACAAGAGGGCTACCAGGACAAACCTCCAAGCGAAACCTCTCTGGAATTCTGACAGTTTACGGCTAGGATACTATATCTGCCCGAAAGGAAGATGAGCCTGAATGTAAAAAGACTCCCCCCAAAGGCTACTATCTTATATGTTTGTAAGAGAATGTAAGGTGACCGGCTATTCTCCTTGATGGCAGACCGGGGGAAAACGTGATTTTCCTTTTGAGTAAATACAGTACTTCTCCTTGGGTTCAGGGGACCACCACACTAATTCCCATCTGCAAATCCCTTCAGGCACCTCCAATTCTATGAGGGAGCAGTTAGTTTATTGTGGCATATGCATAGGATCCCCTTCCCCTTTAAGTTAAGCAACTTGTTACTCTGATCCAGTTGCATCTTGCAACCCATGTCTTTGCCCAACTCTTAGTGAACAGCTACACGCAATGCCAGACCAGGCCACTTTAGAATGAGTAGGGCCCACTAATCTGGCTGCTAGTGACAAGAGCCCCAAACAGTTCTCTGCCATGCACAAGAAAGTGATAGGCTTGCCCTGTGCTCTCGTCCTCCGATTCACAGCATGAAGTGACCCCCTCACAAATACACTGCACAACTTTGGGGCAAAAGCAAAACCACGTCCCACTTCATGCCGGATTTTGCAGAAGCACCACCAATATCCTAAACTGCTTCTACAGCAACTGTGTCCAGCTCAACCGAGTATTGGTTCACCCGCCATGCTTGGTCTGGTTAGTCTTCCAGGCTTATCATCTTCATGCTCCTGATATTCCCTCACAGGGCACAGCCTTTTTATTGGCCAGGGTTAATGCATTCCCTTCCAGGATGTGTTCTGGCAGGTTTCTCCAGATCCCAAGGCAAGACCGTCTATGCCCGTGTGGTCTTAATTCCTTAGACACAATTGACCATATCATTTTAAATTGCCCTTTTTATGAGTCTGCCCGGGAATGTCTGCTTTCTAATTTATTACATTCTAAAGGTCATCTGAGCAATAATCTTAAATGTCAGTTTCTTTTAAATGATTCGGTTCCTGAAATTACTGGAGCAGTTGCTAAATTTTCTTGTGGAAGTTCTTGAACTTAAAGGTAATTTTAATTAGTAGTCTGAATGGATTTGTATAGCTGAAAGTTGTATATGTTATGGATCGGATACCTTATCAATCTTGTGACTGTTGTTATGCCAATAAAGGTATATGATGATGAGGATAAACTGCTTCTCCCTCAGAAGATGGGTTTGAACACAGTAAAAGTGTCATGTGGGGCTCCTTGTTTTAATCTGAGGGCCCCTTCCCCCTCCTTTTTAGTCATACCAGTCATAGGGCTGATTCTGTAACAGCTGGCTACATGCCATGGCCTCGGCCATATAAGAAGGAAGCCTTGCTGTTCTACTACAGCGTATCCAACTCCACTGGGCAACAGGAACACAATTCCGATGCTGAGCCCAGCATTCCAAGGCTCTCCCCTGCAGTTCAAGGCACGTCACTCACACACACCACCCTCTTTCCACCCCCTCACCTGGAGCAGCTGCTGCTGCAGCTTGTGGATCTCTGCTAAGCTCAGCTCACTGAAAAGGTCTGCCACAAGGCCAGGCGCAGGCCGGACGCCGTGAGGTGTAGAAGCCAGGCCCTCAAGAGTGCTGCCATTGGCAAATCCGCTGTCTTGCTCTTCACATTCTGCCTGACTGCAGTTCAGTCCCTCCAGGTTGGCCTGCAAGCTGTTCAGTGAGTTGGGGCGCCCACTAGCACAAGTGGCCAGTTCCCGCCGCAGTTCCTGCTTCTGCTCCCGCTCTGCCTGCAGAGTCTCCAACGCCTCCTGAAGCTGGTGCTCGGCCAGGTCTCGAAGACGCCCCAGTTCTAACAGTTGGTTCCCCGCCAGCACCAGCTCCTCCTCCCGGCAACTCAGTGCACGTTTGATGCTCTCAAACTCCACCTGGGGATGAGAGAAGTGGTCAGAGCTAGCAGACCCCTTCTTGCAGGCCTTTCTCTCCCCATCTGTCATTTGATAGCCGCCTGCAGCTAGCTAGCTACTTCCATTTCAATAAGATCTTTGACCAGCTCCTCTCTCATGTTCAACCACAGCACACGTTCAGCTAGGCCCTCCTGTACCAAGCACTGGCAGTTGAATACCTGAATGGCCTGGGCCCTCCTTCCCCATACCTCTCCATGCCGTTCCGTTAAGAGCACCAATGAACCCTGGCTTATCTTGACTTGACTCTTGTTGGCAAAATATCACACTAAAGCAGGGACTTCTCTATGGCGGCACCAGCCTTGTGGAATCAATTCCCTCGGCAGATGTGTCTGGCCCACTCCAAGTGCCAAGTCAGGACATTGCTATTTCAGTGATGATTTTTAATCATCAAGACGTGATTCGAATAGTTTTGAATGCTGATACTTATTTTGGAATAGTACCCTTTTTTAGGTTTATCAGTTTCATGTGCATTTTTAAATCTTGCACATCAAGACAATAGAATAAGATCATAGAATAGTACCAGCAGCAAAAGAATTATGAATTGTATAGGGGTCTTAAAAGCTCAATCTTCAGTCGAAATTTCAGTTTGGGGGAAAACTCCAGGCTGCTGCCCCCTCTCTACCCACAGGGCAGACAAGCACCACAAGCCACGTGGCTCGGCCTAAACTGTGCTGCAGAAGTCAAAGGGACATCTGCAACTCTGAAGTGTTACCTCATAAAAGGCATGACTCATGCTAGCGAGCCAGTTTGGTGTTGTGGTTAAGAGCAGCAGGACTCTAATCTGGAGAGCCGGGTTTGATTCCCCACTCCTCCACTTGAAGCCAGCTGGGTGACCTTGGGCTAGTCACAGCTCTCTCAGAGCTCTCTCAGCCCCACCCACCTCACAGGGTGTTTTGTTGTGGGGATAATAATGGCATACTTTGTAAACCGCTCTGAATGGGCATTAAGTTGTCCTGAAGGGCGGTATATAAATTGAATGTTATCATTATTATATTATAATTATTAGTTTTCAAATCACTAGAAAGACTGACTCAGTGGCCAGTGTGAGGTCACAATACCTGGCTGCCCTTGAGCACAGAGACCTGCTTCTGCAGGGAGATGTTCTCCTCCTCGAGCTCAGCACAGTCCTGCAACTGGTGCAGTTCTCTCGCCTTGGTCTGCTTCAATTGCTCACGCAGGTGGGCTCGTTCAGAGTCCATGCTTTGGCATTCCTGGCACAAGGGAAAAAGCAACAGCTAAGTCAGGCATCGACAAAAGATTTACCACGGGAGAGAAGAGGGCAGAATTCCCTGCAACAAACAAGCACAGGCCAGAAACATCTGAAGGACCAAATCCCACCCCCAAGCAAATATCTCTGTCCCCGGCAGTTTCACTTTTCATGTTTTCAACGCGTCAGAGAAATTTTCCAAACTGATACATTTCCTCTCCTCCAGCTTTGGTAGGTGTTTCACCTACGCTGAACACACACATCCCCTAGCCATGATGTCTTTCCTCTTTTCATGGACAGCAGTTTTATTATAAAGCTTAACCAATTGTGGGGTGGGGGAGGTGGTGCCTACACCAACACATTCCCTAAATCACCAAGAGATCAGAGTGGTCCCTGAAAAGACAGAAGATGGGTGTTTTCAAAAAGGACAGTCAAAACAGCTGGAGGAACACAACAAAAAGGCAAGAATCAACCTCCAAAAACATTTGTACTCAAAGCTTCACTAGAGTTAAGTGCTCAAGAAAGGAATGACTCACTCTTGGCACACGGCAAAGAGAGCCAGTCACATTTCAAGACTGGGAATCTCAGTGCTAATATTTTGGAGCTCTCAGCTTCAGCTTTACATTCGCATCAGATGTATGCCCACAAGCAGAGAGTTCCAAGCTTTCATTATTATTATTATTATTATTATTATTTATTTTATTTATTTATTTTTTATTTATTCAATTTATATACCGCCCATCCCAGGTATTATTATTATTATTGCCCAGATGTCCTGATTTTCATAACTGCAGTGCTAGCTGAGGTTAGAACAGAGCTTGCAGGAGCCAGTGAATGATCCAGGCAGCTCCGTATGTCTGGGTTACTACAGAGCCGTGGTAACTCTGTTTGGGCCAGGTTACCTTCCTCAGATCCTGCAGAGCCGTGCCAAGGCGCTCGTTCTCCACTGCTGTGCTTTCCAGCTGGGATCTCAGGTACTTCACATCACCCTGGAGCTCCTCAATGGACTGATTCAAGCAAGCCTCCTTGGAGGCCGCTTCTCGGAGAAGATGCTCTTCTCGGCTCTCCCCGTCAGCTGCAGCCCTTTTGTGAATGCTGTGTGACTCTGTCAATGCCTGAGGGATACAGAAGAGAAGCAGGGAAATGCAAGAGAACATACCGCCCTGTGCCATGCATGTGCGCACAATCTCCGGGCCAAGCATGCTAGTGAGCCTTCTCTCACCTCCTTCATGCGGGCCATCTCGGAGCGCATCACTTCTAGCTGGCCTTCCAGCTCGCCACAGTGCTGCTTGAGCTCACCATTCTCCTCTAGCACAGCCAGGCCGTATTCTGCTGCCTGGACTTTCTCTTGAGTTGCTTCCCGCAGCTCAGCAATCAGCCGATCCACCTCTGCTTGCAGCTTCACAGGATCCTGGGCCATGGAGGCTGTGGGCATGCCGCCCCTGGGGAACAACAGACAAGAGTCAGGCAGGAGAGGGAGCTGGAAGCTGGCCAGCAGGAGGACCTCTCCACCTGGGGATCCAAGGCAGCCCACAGTCAGCCCTCAAGCCCAATGCTGTGCTTCTGCCCATCCCTGCTCAAAGCGTACAAGTGCTATTCATGCTTTAGTCCTACTAGCCCTGGGACAGCCCACATCACAACCCAGGCAGCTGGGATGACTAGTTTCTCTCCAGGAAAGTGTCCTAAAGGGTCCCTTGATTGATAGGATAGGCAAAGTCAGTGGGATTTACACAAACAAGGGGGGGGAGCGGAAGGCTGCCTTAGGGCAACCAATAGGAGAGAGCAGGAGACCAAAGAACTGGTAGGATTTCAGATAACACATGCAGGAGCCTGGGAGCTCGAGTTCAAGAAAAGTAAAACGTTCCAACGGAGCTTGCCCACATTGGTTTTTCATACAACTTTACACAGGCGGTCTTGGTAGAGCTGGCTGTTCAGAGGTGCACCTGGGATAGCGAGTGTTGAGGCCAAAGAACAGGGCATGAAATATTGACTCACTGGGAGTTTTACAGTCCAGTCCTAAGCCGAGTCACACCCTCTTAGGCCCGTTTACTTCAATGGACCTAGAAGGATGCAACTCTGGTTCGGACTGCGCTGGTGATGTCCTCTGGCCAGGAATGCAGCCACTGCCGCTTAAAGCCCATTAACTATACACATCTGTGTCTGTGGGTTTACGGAAAAGAGACAGCCAGATCATATCATGCTCAGCTCTGCTGTATGCTCCAACAAGGCCGCCTGATACTTCATTTATCCAGTATGTCTGCCTCCAGCTCTTCTTCCAGGAACTTTGGTATGGTATAAATAGATTGCTAAAACAGAGCCTGAAGAGAGGACAGCAGTGTCACTGTTGTGAAGTGGAACAGAAACTAAGAAATTCTCAATTGCATGCATGCTCCTCCCCCAACCCTGGCTGTTAAGACATATAGGCAAATTCAGATGCCCTATGCTGCATCTGGAAGGAACTTGGAAGAAAGCAAGCTCAAAGCTCGGAAGTTGCAATGGAAATCACACCTCTGTGTGCCTCTTTGACCTTGTTCACTGCACCCTGCCTTTACTAACTACAGCAAAATTGCTCTTGAAGAGAAATGAGGACTCAAACTGTTTAGATGTAAAGGTCATATCTAGTTGGGCCGATATAGAATCTAGACCATAGAAGAAATGCCTGGATGAGATCACCTTCCAACTGTGGCCAGACATACGCCTCTCCAAGATTCACAAGCAAGACAACTGCCATCCACGGCAGGCCCTAAACTCTGGAATTCAGAATGAAGCCATTCGGTGGGGGGAAGCACATTGTGGGGGCGGGGGGAGAGGTGCAAAATACAAAGGATAGGCTGAACAGGCCCCTTCAGCAAGTAATCAGCCCAAACCCTCCACATGTATGGAGCAGAATATGTTTGCCAGCTAAGGCAGATTTTCATGGAGGGAGAAGCACTCAGGTTCATGTCTATAATTCCTAATCCCACAGTCAACAATACCTTATCCTGATTTCCACTTGCTAAATGGCTCCAAAAATGCTTCAGCACAGATTAGCAAACAGCCACTCGCTAGACAGACTGTGGCAAGCCAGAGTTGCTTCCAGGCCCAGAAGGTTTTGCTAGACGGAAGAGGCTGATTTCCCCCACTCTTTCATGTCAAACCATCAGCCGCCTACAACTAAGTGAATGCAAGTGACCTTCTGTAGGTTTACTTACAAAGCTGGTTCAACTAAAATCAAAGCTGATCTCTAATATGTCTGCACCTCTGGAGTTCCACAAGCAAGGATTCATTTATACAACAACAACAACAACAACAACAACAACAACAACAACAACGTTCGATGTATATACCGCCCTTCAGGACAACTTAACACCCAGAGCAGTTTACAAAGTATGTCATTATTATCCCCACAACAACAAACACCCTGTGAGATGGATGGGGCTGAGAGAGCTCTTAGAAGAGCTGTGACTGACGCAAGGTCACCCAGCTGGCTTCAAGTGGAGGAGTGGGGAATCAAACTTGGTTCTCCAGACTGGCTCTTAACCACTACACCAAACAGGACATAATTTACAGCCCTTCCTCCTTAAGCGCTCCATATGTGCCCCGTATTTATATGCTCTTATCACATCTTGGCCTATGTGCATGTAAAGTTAGAATGCTAGTAGCAAGCCCGCCTAATGTGACACGTCAGTGTTTCATATATGATCCTTCGCATAAGACTGTTCAGACAGAAGTGTCGTGTTTATTCAATGACTATACTTTGGGCCCAAAAAATGGAACCTGAAGCAGAGCTTCACTCAAGGAGCTTTAGCACACCAGTAATAACTGTGCAGCAGGCACCAGAAAGCCCACTCCTGCAAATCACTCTGCTACTATTTCACCTTCCGTTGTTGGAACCTGTGAAAAAAATTCTGAGCCCTGGCGGAAACTCCAAACAAGGCCCTCTTCTCTCAAATCAGAAAGGGTCAAGGGCATTGTCATGTTCTGCATGTAAGTAATTTAGATTTGATTTCTGCTTTGTCAGTGTGGGTTTTTAAAATATTGCTTACTGTAGCTTTAAATGAGCCCTGACCTGGACAGCCCAGGTGAGCCTGATGTCATCAGATCTCAGAAGCTAAGCAGGGTCGGCCTTGGTTAGTAATTGGACGGGAGTTGGAGGGGCAGGCAGGGTTGCAGAGGCAGGCAATGGCCAACCAACCACCTTTGATAGTCTCTTGCCCTGAAAACCCCACTAGGGGTCGCCATAAGTCAACTCTGACTTGAGGGCTCTCTCCACCACCAGGTTTAAATGCAGGCCTCTGAGGAGGGGGCTGGCTGGCTCAGTGGAGTGCGCAGTGATGGGATGGATGTTTTTAGGTGTCTCGGAGAAAGGATTCTGGTGAAGACGTACAAACTGTGTGGAAGCCTGAAAGGGATCTTGTTCTATCAAAGATGCAGAGGCCGTGTTAGTCTGTAGTAGCAAAATCAAAAAGAGTCCAGTAGCACCTTTAAGACTAACCAACTTAAGACTAACCAACCACAGTTCTCGAAAGAGAACTGTGATTCTCGAAAGCTTATGCTACAATAAAGTTGGTTAGTCTTAAAGGTGCTACTGGACTCTTTTTGATTTTGTTCTATCAAATTCAGTGAATCTGTGTGGAGTTCTGAGAAATTCTGTCTAAGCCAGGCAAACTTTGTGTGCACCTGGGTTTGTCTGTGTATATCTGAGAGAAAGATTATTCCATCTAGGTCAGGAAAGCTATGTGGAAAGGCCTGAGTGAATTTATATCTGTGAGAGGAATGTTTATTCTGCTAGTGAAGATCTGTAAGAAAAATAAGCCTTTGAATATATCTTTAATAAGGGTCTGCGAACATATCTTTAATAAGAAATAATTATATGTGACACCATGTGATAAGAGATAATTATATGTGTCATGTGAGATAATTATATGTACTTATAAATAAATTCTACTTTTAAGAAAAAGGTTCCTTTTCTACCTCACAACCACCTTCATGTGCCAACTGTTCTGTTGAACTAACATCAACAGCAGGCCTTCCTATATTACTAGTTAAACTGAGGAGGTCTCAAGCAAAAGCCTTTGGCGGCAGTGAAAATCTTTTGAGGGAGTCAGGAAGGCAGCCATATATGGTCACACAAACACAAAAGGGAAGGCATTGTTGAGCTAAAAGCCTGGGTAAAGTAGAGAACACCGGAAGCTGTGTGTGAATGGAAATAAAGAGTGTTGGTTGTGACCGGGGCCTTCCTGAGGTCTAAGTTTTAATATATTGTCGAAGGCTTTCACGGCCAGAGAACGTTAGTTGTTGTAGATTTTCCGGGCTGTATGGCCGTGGTCTTGGCCTTGTAGTTCCTGACGTTTCGCCAGCACAGCCACAGCTGCTGGCGAAACGTCAGGAACTACAAGGCCAAGACCACGGCCATACAGCCCGGAAAATCTACAACAACGAATCTAAGTTTTAAGGTAATGCAAGGAGGAGGTGCGCTAAAGGTCCAAAGTTTAAATCAAAGAGAAAATAATTACAGTATGTATGAGAACAGCAACCCAGATATTTAGATATGAGAGAGAGGATGGGAAAAAGCACAACCAAACCATATTGCACCACAAAGAGGCATCAAAGTAATGAGTCACTAAGAGGGATTCCGAAGTATAGCATGACTATGAGAGAAAATCCAGCCTTCCTTGGCAACTTGCCAATCTGTCCTTCAGTTTAACGCTGGCAAAAGGTGAAAGAGCATGAGCAACAAGCATGAAAAAGGGGGTTCTCCCCAGCACCCACAGACTTGAGCATGCATAATAGCCCTGGAAAGGCCAGGGAAGGGAGACCAAGTCGTTTTTCTTGCAATCAGGGAGAAAACTCCTGGGTAGGACAGCCCACTCCCATGAAATCAAGGGAGATACAACACAGCTAACTAGGTACCAAGGAGACCAAGAATAGGACGATATTCGTCTGCTGCAGCAAACCTCTAGTGACTAATAAAGTTACTACCCTCTTCAGCCAATACAAGTGGGGGTGGAGGAGTTGGTCCCTGTAGAAAGGCCAGAGGAAGACTTCTTTCAGCAAAAGAGCTGACGCAGAAGCAGACCAGCACCACTTCCTCAACGGCATGCAACCGCTGCTCTACCCCCCCCCCCCCCCCATGGCAGCCAAGGACAGAGAAATATGGCAGACAGCCCCTGCCTTTTTGCACCAAGGATTTAGATAACAATAACATTCAACTTATATACTGCCCTTCAGGACAACTTAACACTCACTCAGAACAGTTTACAAATAAGTTATTATAATCCCCACAACAATAATCACCCTGTGAGGCGGGTGGGGCTGAGAGAGCTCCTAGAAGCTGTGACTGCCCCAAGGGCACCCAGCTGGCTTCAAGTGGGGAATCAAACCTGATTCTCCAGATTAGACTCCTGCCACTCTTAACCACTACATCAACTGGTTTCAGAGAGCTGCAGCCCATCAGAGGTGAGGCACAGAGGAGCAAGTGCTTGGTCCCTCCAGGCACCTCCTGCAACCGAAGGCTCCTGCGTGGAGGGAAGATTTTTGTTTAATGAGCTCTCGTTTGAGGCAGGGGGAGGATTGCACTACTCAGAAGGGATGCAGTTCAAACACGTGCTGCCCACCAGAGGGGAGAAGGAGGCCAAGGCTGACTAGGCAGCTCAGCCAAAGAGGCTGGGGTGGGAGGAGAGAACAGCTGCACCCCAGGCAAGAAGCTACGAGGCACGATCAGGGGCACCAGCCCAGGGTGGGACCACGCAGCAAGGAGGATGGGCTTAAAATGGGATCCCACCGATTGACTTTTGAGCACATGCCTGCCTCGGTCGGCGCGAGACTGCACCCACCTCCGCCCCCAGCCACACGCGCACCACGTCCGGGCACCTTAGAAGCCGCTTCAGAATAACGTGCCCCCTTCCTCCAAGGAGTGCAAGGCAGCCGGCACGACCCCTGTTTTATGCTCACAACAACCCCGCGAGGTAGGCCCACCGCAGCCCAGAAAACCAACGCGCCCCCAGGAAGCCGCCAGGGTCGGACTAGCTGGCCTTGAGGGAACCCGCCGCCAGCCCTTCGCTCCCCCCCCCCCCCGCGCGGCCTCACCTCAAAGGGGGCGTGTCCCCCAGCTCCCACCTCAGCAACCAATCGCAGAGCCAGAAGGGACCGCGAAGAAATTTATTTGAGGCATCAGTACCCGGCGGCTGAGGGCCGCTACGCGCCGAGCGACACCGCAACTGCCGCCGACGCCTGATTCATCCGCCTTCTCCTCCTTTTTCCCCCCCACCCCGTTATAAGCCCCGCTCCTTTCCGCCCTCCCCGGACGTTTGAAATTCCTCGCGCGCCTCAACAGGAGACTGCCCTGTCCATAACAGCCGAGTGACAGCAGAGAGAACACCTGATTGGTCGTTTCGGGGAGACGCTTTTGCGCACGGAGGTTCCAATTGGCCGATTCTTACGCACAACGGGTCATGCTCTTCTCCGATAGGCCAGGAAAGTTGGCCGACCGCGCCTTTTTGAAGCTGCGCCCCTCCTGCCCTCAGTTTGGCCCGCTCTTTAGGCCACGCCTACGAGCCCCGCCTTCCTCCTAACGGACGCGCCTTGCCCCGCCCCCTATCCTCAAGACCGCGCCTCTTTTACTGGCTTTTTAACCGTCCACGGGAGAAGGGCGGGGAACTAGTTGAATGGCAGGTGCACAAGCCAATGACAACCCATCCTTCTGACAGCGGCGCCTCTGCGGCCGGTCTTGGCGATCGCCACAATGTTGCTGCCCTCTCGATGCGAGGTGAGGGAGGGCTGAGGCGCAGCCGCGGGTGGAGCGCGCTGGTCTCCTCCCAAACTGAAACGGCCTCACCGAGGCTCCTGGGGCCGGGGGAAGGAAATCACGCCCCCCCGTCCAAGATCTGGATGGGTAGCCCTGTTTGTCTGTAGAAAAGAGCAAGAGTCCAGGAGCCCCTCTAAGACTTAACAAAATTGGTGGTAGGGTGGCAGCTTTCATGAGTCACAGCTCGCTTCTTCAGTTACTCTTTCTGTAGCAGTAGAAAAAAGCAAGGGTCCAGGAGCGCTGCTAAGACTAACACATTTTTGGTAGGGCAGGAGCTTTTGGGAGTCACAGCTCACTTCTTCAGATACAGCTACAATGTGAGTCCATCTGGCCTTATATCTTGATGAGTGGAGTGATTTCAGATGGACTCACGTTCTAGCTATATCGGAAGAAGTGAGCTGTGACTCACAAAAGCTCCCACCCTACCAGCAATTTGTTAGTTTTAGAGGTGCTACTGGACCTTTGCTCTTTTCAGCACGCTCACACCTGGTGAAAGGCATGCTTAGACCCCAGCCCAGTGGCTGAACCAGGGGAAAGAGCCTGGAGGCAGTTAAAGATCTCAGCTGGATGGCTGCCCCTCAGGCCATGGTCGCTACATAATTCATATCAAACCAAACCTAACTCCAGGGGAGAGGAGACCTCCGAAACAGCCAGGCAGAAGCAATGTTCTGTTAGCTGCTGTGAAAAGAGGCTGGGAATAAGCTTGCCAGCATCTGGTTGGGTGTGGAGCTTGGGGCGGGCATAGTTTGGGGAGAGCTCTGCAGGGATGGGATGCCACCCTCTGATGCCACCATTTCTTCCAGGGAAACTCACCTCTGTAGTGTGGAGATCAATGAACTCCAGGAGACCACCAGGCCCCACCAGGGGGTTGGCAACCCTGTCTGATCACAGTGGGAAGCCCACAGAGCATCCTGGTCCCTTTCAGACCGCAGAGCATTTCTAGAGGACTTGACACGGGTGTCTGCTGCACCGAAACCAAGGCTTTCTGCAAAGCTCACTTCCTCCAGGGCTAAATTAGCATCAACAAAAAGTTGATCACCGAAAGTTTTGGAGTGTAAGCTTTCAAGAGTGAGCGCTCCCTCCTTCAGACACTACCACTGCAGGCCAACACAGCTGCCCACCTAAACTATCATTTTAAGTTAACGCATCAACTGCTTTTCCCTAGCTCAGCTGCCAAAAAATGGCCCTACTAAAATAAATCCCAAACAGAATAGCCAGGAAAATCAGCAAGGCTGCTATCAGCTGCCCGCTCGAGCGCCCTCATTTCACCTCCCCTTGCAGATGCCATCGTGTTTGCAGCTGTGTTTCAAAGAGGAAGGAAATCATCCTAGAATGTGGAAACCCCTCCCATCATGCCAGTGGCTGCATGCGTGCCCTAAATCTAATCATAAACCACTGTGCCATTCCAACTTATTTTTAAAAGCCCTGTATCAAACCCTCCACCTGCCCTCTCAGAAATTGCCTAGTTAATCTGCCGCAGCAAAACCACCACTTCTTGAAAAAAATCTCTCTTCTTGGGGGCTAAACGCGTTAAAGTAAAATTTATAAATTGCTTTTCTGTAGCACAGCGAACAGGAACGACCCTACCTTAGTGCAATCCTGAGAACACTTTCTTAAACTCCATTCAATTGACCCAAGTAGGATTCTGAGTAGACTTAGGATTGTTGGGCACAAAGCACTGCGCGCTTTCCTGGAAGAAAGTTCTATCAAATACACTAATGTTTACAAGTACACGATTGAAGGGCCTGATATCCAAATGTTAACTGAAAAAGAAAAGTTTATGAAAACTGCATAATGATGCAAGTTTCTTGACCTTGTCAGAACTCTATCCTGCAGCAGAAAAGACTATCCTGTCTGCTAGCCGTCCTAATCAAGTTTTGCACAAACATAAGAGGACCCTGATCTTGTCAGATCTTGAAAGCTAAGCAGGGTTGGCCTTGGTTAGTATTTATATAATGGAAGACCTCCAAAGACCAGGGTTGTAGAGGCAAGCAATGGCAAACCACCTCTGTTAGTCTCTTGCCTTGAAAAACCCAGCAGGGGTCTCCATAAGTCAACTATGGCACTTTCTACCACCAATGTAGGGGAAAGTACCAGAACTTTAAGGGTTAAAAATCAGGATTTTGTGTTGAACCTGTAATCAAATCGGAAACAGTTTGGTGCATAGCATCAGGTACGGGATATACAGCTGCATTCTGAACCTAGAAAAGTTTACTTTAAGCCAGCCTCATGGAAAATACGTTGCAGTAGCTATCTCTGGAAAAGCATAGATCAAAGTGACAAGGTCAGGCCTGTCTAGCAAGGGACAGAGTCTCCACATAAAAGCAGATTATAAAATGCAGTCCTGGCAACAGCTACACCTTGCTTCTCTGGGTTTTTTTTCCTGATCAGCAATCCCATCTGCTACAAATAAATTACTCTCTTCCAGAAAATATGGTGTTCCCTACTAGTATCATCTTCAACATAGCCTGGGATCTAACTGCAAAATAAATAAAACTAAAATCCCAACTAGGAGAAACTAAATTGACAAAACTAAAGCCCCAAATTGTACCATATATAAAGCAGTTGGCTAAATTAGTTACACCTAGAATGACTGGTTTCAACTGAAAATTGGTTTGGTTGTTGTAAATGAAATAACCAGAGAAAAGGTATTGTAACTTGATAAAAAAAGAAACACACGACAACCTCTAAACAGAAGGCATATTATAAAAATTGTCATAGATCCAGGGGAGTTAGCCGTTAGTCTGTAGCAGCAAAATAGTAGAGTCCAGTAGCACCTTTAAGACTAATCAACTTTATTGTAGCATAAGCTTTCGAGAACCACAGCTCTCTTTGTCAGATGCGTTGGATGCATCTGACAAAAAGCTGTGGCTCTCGATAAACAGTAACAATAAAGTTGGTTAATCTTAAGGGTGCTACTGGACTCTTTACTATAAATATTGTGTAACAATATAAATGTCATTGTGATGGATTGGTGAAGTCCTTTAGTTATACATACTGAATAAATTGTACCCAGGACGTCTTTTTTAGTATAAAAGTTGATATTCATGCTTCTTTTGTTGCCTTGTATGTATAAATGCTGATACTTACCTTTTCCTATTGTTTATATAGTTATATATATATATTTATTATTGTATTGGATAGATTTGTTATGCAGACATCCATCACGGTGACATTTTTCATCTATATAGTTGTTCATATTGTTGCTTGCTTTCTCTTTAAAGGTTGCAATCCAATACATGCTTATTAGAAGTCCTATTGAACAGAATGGGACTTCCTCTTGAGAAAAAATGCTGAGAATTAGGGGGAAAGAGACAAGTCTAATAGTTAGTCTTAAAGTGCAATCCTATACTGAATTCTGAATCCTTCAGGTGCAATGCTGAAGTCAATGGGCTCAGAAGGGTGAAACAACTTGTATCTTTTTTTAGTTTCCTGTGAAGGGGTATGTTTTTTTTGATGATGGGGAGAAAGCCCTTTTTGAATATCAAGATTCAAGGATGGAGGTCCTAAAATTTGTGCCAAGTCTACACCAGTGTACCAGATAAATTGTTCAAAAATTATAAAATGCTGACAAAAATGGAATTGCTCAAAAAAGAAAATACACTGTAGAGCAAAATACTCCTCCCCAATTTACCATAATGTGACCAAAATATTGCCATCAGTTGTGGGCTTGGCTCATTAGAGCTGTTCCTTTTCATGGTCCACAAGATTTGACATAACCTGGTACGTAAATCAATACATTCATCTCAGGGGGGAAATTTGCTTTCTCAGCCAGTGGTTAGAAACACAAGTGTTCTGAGCCAACAATGATTCGGCAGTGCTAACCTCAAGTAGAGATTATGTCATCTCCACACCACGGGATCAGGAATCAGATGTGCTGTGCTTGTACAGTATGCAACATGCTGTGAAAATCAGCTACAAGTATTTTCTGGCAATGTAGTACCCTTTGGGGCTTTTTCACACATTCCAAACCCCACAATCCAATGGGACGGGGAAGCACCTTCAGTATCTCCTTGTCCATATTCCTGCCGCTATGGCTGACATGCTTCCAATCCCCTATGAATCACCACTGGGTGAGGCCGTGCTCTTTTCAGACAATGGACAGAAACGGTGTCAGTGTCATGTTTTGAGATGTCTGCTCTGCTTTCCAAGAACACTTTGGCACTCCATCAACAGTGTGCTTTAATTCTGTGTTATGTAGTGCTCTTGAGTCACCTGTCAGTTGTGTAGAAAATGTCAAGCCTTACACAGAATTGAACCGCAGGACACATTCCTCTGACATCGGGTGCATTGCGTTAACACTCCGAGAGGTAGAAAATTGCCTGACTGCCACTCTTCAGTTTAAGATGAGAAAACCAGTGGCAGCTTCACCTGAGGCCAATGATGACTGGGTGCGTCTAAATAACCCCAGGTAGTTTTAGTGGGACATCACTCACTACAGAGGCAGGCATTTCATTATAAAGATCTTTATATGTGGCGTGCTTCTGCTTGAAATCATAGGACCTGTGGTAAGAAATCTGTTGGGTGAATCTCATATACAACTGTGGCATTTAGATTATTAGTCTATGGAAGGGGTTTAAGTTCAGCTTGGTTTGCGTTGTCATTATGAATTTGGTAGGCATTTTCAACATGCAACTGGCATTCAGAATCTTATGCGAGAAGCAATGTTTAAAAATTCGTACTGGAGGCTAGGCAGGTGGGTGGGGGAGAGATGAAGGAAGGGACATGTTGTTCTGCCCAGCATCATTTTGTCCTTGCAGCCTCTTGAGTCTTCCATACTTTCCTTCCAGAGTCATCCAGAAAGCATCCCATATGGTCCAACTGGACAGCATAATGGGAGAGAGCAGTTCCTGTTGGCTTGCAAATTTTGAGACGCAGAGCGCTTCCTTCTGTACTGTGCAGCTGGGCAGCTAAGAGAAAAATCTTGTAACCTATAGCGTTGTTTTATTTTGCTCCTGGCACAGTTGTGCATTTTGAGACGCTCTGACAGTCTGGATAGCTACAGTGCTCTAGTGAAAAGCTTTCCGAAAGAGGGAATGAACACAAGAGAAGCTAAGACAAACATCTGCCAAAAGCAGGTGAATAAACTAGAGGCAAAACAGGTAAAACGGGATGCATATCAAGTGCGATTCAATGCAGAATTTCTCTAATCAGTGTGCTGAGACTGGAGTAATTCTGCATAAGTTTCCTCTGTTGACAGACCTAACTTCATGGGTAGAATCTTTAAAATCTTACAATATTGTTTTTCAAATAGAGAGAAAAAGTTGAGTATCTATGTATGCCCAGGCACAACTGTCTGCATATACTGTCCCTTCTCCCCATCTTTCCCTAAACAAATTTGCTTTCCCATCACTAAATTAAGCAGCCTTGACTCAAGATCCTATTTAAACTGCTTGTCAGAAAGCAAAACAGTGCTTTGTGACTTCTACTCCCAAGTTTAGATTCAGAAGTTTGTCTTAAAGACAGAAAATCCAGTCTTCTATAGAACAGTCATAATCATTTTACTCGCTTCATTTATTCCCTTCCTTTTTCCCCAATGGGGACCCAAAGTAGTTTATATCATTCTCCTTAAGTTTTATCATCACATCCCTCTGAGGTAGGTTGGGCTGTGTGTGTACACCTGGCCCAAGGTCACTCAATGAGCTTCCGTGGCAGTGAGGTTTCGAACCCAGGTCCCCAGCTCCTAGTCCAACCTTCTAACCGCTACACCACACTGGCTGTCATGGGAGCCTTCAGAAAAGAATAGATCTCTCCCTGGTGGCTCTGTTTGGTCTCAATGTGCTAAATTGTACTGTTGCCACCTTCCAATGACTGACACTGTAGTCCTAAACACAGTTACATCCCCTATTAATCCACTGTAGCCAATAGGCTTACAAGAGTGTAACTCTGCTCTGTAAAACACTGGGGAGAAACGGCACTCTCTCCTTGGACTCTACACATCCAAAGTCAGTGACAAACGCTGTAAAGAACAGAACTGTCAAAGTATAGCGGCAACATCTCTGTTGAATCGTAACACATGCCCATCTGATCCAGGCTTCTCTTTCCAACAGCTGCCAGATGTCTCCGCGACCACCCACAGTGAGGCATGAAGGTAACAGTTCTCTCCTGCCACTGGTCTCCAGCATCTTCTTTTCCAGTTCACTGCCTCTGAAGACAGAAGCACAACTTAACCATCTTCTCCCTTCCCCCAATACCTTGCTCTGGTGAATTACAGGTAATCCAAAATAAAATGGACTTTCCTCTCCTTTAAGACTATGGCCGCTCAGAACAAAAGCAGAGAAGTGTAGCCTTGCAGCAAAGAGCAAAGCACCTTCAAGAGCAACCTGTCTATACCCGAGATGGTTGCTACCAGCCACAACTGTTTCGGAAACAATTTTAAAAAACAACTTGGGACTGAGCTGCACAAAGTTCTGTGCTATTTACTTTGAAGTAAACATGTACAGGACCAGAGTGCACATTTGCACAATTTTAATTTAGTTGCCGTTTGCTTCAGGCCTTTGATCCCAGTGTTTCTTTCATACGATGCAAAAAAAAAGGGAAAGAACCAGCAACCTACTATATATTTCCTACATCCTTTAAAGGAAGCTGCACATATATAAATCAGTTTGTGAGAAACCTGGCCTGTGCAGGAAGAGACGGTAGCAGGCCCAGTTTACTTCTTACCCAGTTACCAATCGGTCACAAATTCACTCAAGAGATTGGTTTTAATTGAAATTGCTAAATGAACACTGTGAACAGCAATTACATAAATGTAAACAGGAGAAGTTACCTTGGTCACATTCAAATCTGTTTGGGACAAGAGAATGGCTATCACAACAAGAACTTGAAACAATAGTGTTTGCGGGCACTAACACTGCATCATTACCTCCCCCCAGAGGACAGCCCGGGGAAACACGGCCCTGGAGCAGCAGGCCTGAGAGGGAGACGGACGCCAGACAGGGTCGGATCCAGGGCCAGGAGCCAACAAATTCAGGTAAGACAAACACGGTTTGGTCCACATACCATTTGGCAGAAGACTTCTGGGCCCAGTTAAGCTTCGCACATGTGAACAGAATGGCTTAGTGAGGAAGAGGAGGGAGACGCTTTTAGCACACTTTTAGAGATCCTAAAAGTTTCATTCTCACTCAGAACAAGGTCGCAAGCCTGTGGAAAGCGCTTCAGCAGCATTTCTCACCTTGCAACAGGACGTAATTTGGGCTTGGGAAGTTAGTGCAGTTTGTTAAGAGAGTCACTTCTGGGCACTCCCGCTTTTCACACCTGCAGGGCCCCCCTTCCCCCACCCCCAGCTGGGCAGTGGCATCAATTGGCAAAGGTGCTCCTCACAGCTGCTACGATGTTCTTTGCACTGATCCCAAACAGGTCCAGGAGCTCGGCTGGCTTCCCGCTCCGAGGCACTCCCGAGACAGCCAGAATCTGGACAAGGAGGCCGGGTTCTCCCGAGACAGCCGCTGCCACTGCTTCACCAATACCGCCTGGGGAGGGGTGGGAGAAAGAGAGCTTTCAACAGGGATCCTTTTCCCTGTTGGGCACTGGCCTGCTAGGCATTTGACAAAGTCTGGCAATATTCTAATGCTGACCTATTCTATAAATGGGGGGTGGAGGAAAACATGACTCTGATGTGCAAAGCAAGATGGGACAGAGTCAACTGTGCAAAGTTCTTCTCACAAGCATCCTAGATGCAGAATCAGAGAAGCACAGGCTGCTTCTATACTGGTATCCTCACAGTGAAGGTTTTTTGCTCCCCCCTCATTGCAGCCACAGATGTGCACAGCAGCAACTCAAGACCCACACGGGAGTCTGTGCATACTTTCCTTTACATTGCAACATTTCTCACACCCATGCCACCAGAGGGCTTACTTTAAAAAATGGCAATTACTGTAATGCACTTATTAACATACGTAATTCTCAGTATGGCCCCATCTGGCAGGAGGAGGGGACAGGGCCCTTTTCCAGGGCTATTTAGGCCTTGGGGGGGGGGGATTCATCAGGGCCAGGACCAGAACCAACCACTGGGCCACTTGATAACACAGGATTTGCATGACTCACCCAGGCCCAGCTGCTTGCTACTGTTCAACAGCACCCCCCCCCAAAAGCCAGTGTTGTGCAGTAGTTAGAATACCAGCGTAGGATCTGGGAGACCCAGGTTCAAATCCCCATCTTGCACTTGAAGCGCGCTGGGTGACTTTGGGCCAGTCACACACACAGCCTAACCTACCTCAGTGTTGTTATGAGGATCAAATGGAGGGGAGAATGATGTATGATGTTTTGGGTCTCCATTGGGGAGAAATATGGCATACAGAAGAAATAAATCATACATATGAGGACAAATAAAAGGTTGGTTGGCTGGTGGGCAGGAAAGAGAGAAGGAAGCAGGGAAAGAGGAGAAGACATGAGAGTCTCTGGGAGGAGGGAAAGAGGAAATGGTGTGGGGAGGAAGATACAGTGACATGTAGCATGCAAGACCTTTTGTGTGCCCCACCATGTAATGGGCCGGACCCAGTTGGTGCTACCAGCTTGGGCTGGCTCCATGCAACTGTGCCACATCTTTTCCCAGGGAGAGGCTGCCAGGGGGAGGGGAAGAAATAAAGTTTAGCCCAACAAGATCACGTTAACAGATCTTTGCTGCACTACAGTGATCTAGCAATTGCTGATTTTAGAAAAAGGCCTGAAAAAAGTCCTTGGTGGAGGAGGTGGTTGGAATGATGACCCCAAGCAAAGAAAATGGTGCCCATGTGGGTGGGACCCTGAAGAACACACACTTCTTTGTACAGAGGGCTTGCTAATGCACTTGGGCTGTGCTTTTTCTGGTGAGACTGTGCCAAACCAAGTTTGAGACAGAACATACTAAGGGAAGGCAGAGCTTGCAAAGTGGACAACTGGAAGACAATGTCATACGGATGCCCCCCCCACACACACACACACACACTGCAGCACAGAAGCCAAGCGGAGAAAAACCTCTGTGTGCGCACAGCCTAAGCCTGAAGTGACTCTACTGAGTGTGCCACTTACCCTCTCTGTAGTGATCCTCCACCGTGATGATGCGGCCCCCAGTGGCTCTGGCATTAGAGATGATGGTCTCTGCATCCAAAGGCTTGATGGTAAAGGGGTCGATGACCCTGATGTGGAGGCCTAGAAGAAAGCCAGAGCTTCATGAGAAGGCTGGAGCACGTCACAGGCCCTGCCCCATCTTCCAGGAGGTCAACATCCACTACCTTGTTTGGCCAGCTCATCAGCAGCCGCAAGAGCCTCGTGGAGGGTAACGCCTGCTCCAATAACCGTCACCTTGTCCTTATCGCTCTTGCGTACAACCTAAAGAAAGAGAATGTATGTCATGTGTAGAAAATGGCTGTCCGGGGATGAGTCACTAACAGACCTTCCTCTGGAAATGCAACTGGCCCCGTTCAGGCCACTGCTACTTCCACAAAGGAAGAAACGCCTATAGGACCCCAGAAGAGGGGATCTGACCCTGAACACGCGCACACTGTATTTCAAAGCAAAGCAGTACTAGGATCATAATAAAAACATGCAACCATCGTCAGCAACGGTCACCCCCATGGCACTTTCTACAACAACAAATGCCGGGAGTGCCACGTATGCTCTTCTTTGAGAAGTCCGTAGCACGAGTTAAAGCAACTTCTGAAAAAGCAAATCTTTACTTGGCTTTAGGCAAGATGATTTTAACCATTTCCCATGCCATGTGAATAGCAGCTCCTTTCAAGCTCTTCTCCAGTACTTGACCACAGCTTTGTTAGCATTCTTCTACGGGAGCTAGAACAGAGACAGCCAACTCCTGCCTTACCAGGAAGGATCCTACTGCAGTACAGACCCATGACCTACCCCAGCAGTTCTGCCTTTGTACAGCCAAGTCAAGTGAGATCCCTGCCACCTAGCGGCAGTCATGCATCAATGAATTGCACACAAACACCCCCCACCGCCTTTCTTTTTGGCCACCCAGCAGCTCTGGGCCAATGATGAACTTTGAGCTTTAGCCACCAGGCTTGATGCAAGTTATAATCCTGGCCCTAGAATGCAACATTGCTACTGCCAAGCCTATTGTGGCCATGCCTACATGGCCTTCAAAGGCCCAGAGCATAATACCTGCTCAAACAAGTCCTGGTTTGCCCACATGAAGTGGCTCAGCGATTCACTTGGAAACAGATTTCACTAGAGTGACACTTTCTTCCAAGTCAGCATCTATCTATGTCTCTGCCAGCAATCTTCTCACTCCTCAGTCCCACACACCGGACAGTAGGATCCCTATGACTCCACGGCCAAACAGAGCCAGAGCGCATCTCCCTCAAGTGCCAGTGCCAGCCCACCTTCACCAACTGCAAGCATTATGCCCTTACCTTGGCCTGGCCTATTCCAAACTTTTCCTCCTGGGAGTATATGATTGGAGTCTCAGGGCGGCTGGTTCGAATGAAGCATATCCCCTGAGGAGCAAAGGACACATTTCAGAGGCATGTCCGGGATCCCAGAGAGATCACCAAGAAACAATCTAGGACATCAAATGCACATTAGGATTCAAAAGTTGGCATTTCATACAAGAGCGTCACTGGCAAGTTAGAGACCACCTGGAAGGCATAATGTAGAGTGACAGACTCCAAGCAGAAGAATGCTGAAGACAGGCGTGTGGAACAGACTTCTGTATGACACATCTTCATCTCTGCACTGTTGTATTTTTAGTTAGCTGTATATTGTGCCCTGAACAGGCTCTGCAACAGCTAGTGTGAACCTCTTGCACAACAAAGCCAGTCGCGAGAATTGGGATCTGCATATAGCATTTTCTCTTTACCAGGCACTCCGAAAGGTCAAGTGAGAGGTAGCAAGAATTGCTTGCCATCCATATACCTTGGTGTTTGCAGCCAGACAAACAGCATGCTCAGTGGAGACAGCGTCACTTGGGTAGAACACAGTGCAGCCTGGAATAGTTCTGAACATGGCTATGTCTTCCAGGGCCATCTGAGAAGGCCCGTCTTCCCCTGGTGGAAAAGATCAACAAAGATTAACATCTTTGCCATGCAGGAGAGAGGAACAAAGGCATCTTAATATCTCTGGCGTGCAATTAGCGGGGGGAAATCTGACCGCAAAACTGTAGTTTCCAAAACTAAGGTGGCAATATGACCATGTAAATTGTGCAATGAGTTGGGAAATGTACACAGATTTCATCTCACAGACCTACAGAACATATCATCAAACCCGAGCCTCCAGCTACGTGACAGGACACCACCCAAATTTAGTAGGCAGTTGTTCAACCAGGTAGTTTAGAGCATTCCAGGAGGAGAATCAGGTCATCAAACGGCTCTCTCAGATGCAGCAGCGCGTTCAGTGGGCAGCAGGTGTTAGTAACAGAAGCCTGGCTGTTTAGTGTATCCAGTAGTGCGCAGAGGTCAGCCATACAGGGAGGGAAAACGCAAAAACTAAGGCCCACACAGAAAAAACATGCCGCCTCTGAAGATTACCCTTGTACAGCTAAGTCAGTCCTGATGGAGATCAGACTAGGAAAGAGATCAGCCAGTGATTAGAGCAGTAAAGAATATCCACAGTCCTGTTTAAATAGTTCTGTGCCAAATTCTGCAACCTGTGTAAAATTGCAGAACTCATTTTGGGGGCTAACTGCGAGAGGGACAAGGAGCTGCTGACATCCTCTTCCGAAGCACAGAAAATCCTCCTCAGACACTGTTTGGGCTTTTCAGATTATCTTTGAAAGCATAAAAGCTAGAAACGAAGGAGGAGAGACTGAAATTCTCAGAAACACGGATTCTGGACCAACCACTGCACCCTGGGCCTGCACAAGAGCACTCACGTCCGATCTATCGACCTACCAATAGAGCAGCCACTGTGAGAGCCACAGAGATTGATGTTTGTCTGCGAAATGGCCCCCATGCGGATATGGTCAAAGGCCCGGGTGAAGAAGGCAGCAAAAGTGCTGGCAAATGCAATGGTGCGGTTCCTAGCGGCACACCCCAGAGCCACACTGACCTGCGGCAGAAGACGGGGGGGGGGGGGGCGTTAATCACAAGCCTTATTCCTCAAGAGAATCCCCCTCCTCCTACATTTTCACCCGAGGCTCACCATGTTCTGCTCTGCAATGTAACACTCGATGTAGCGCTCAGGATGGGCCTGCTTGAAGAGTTCTGCAAAAGTGGAGTTTTTGGTGTCACCATCCAAGGCCACCACGTGACTGTTAGCATTTCCCAGTTTTGCCAGGGCCAAACCGTAAGCCTTGCGGGTGGCCATCTGAGGAACAGAAAGCTTGGTCACACTGCAGTCCACTGCAAAGCAGCCATGACTTGCCAACAGGATGAGACCCACCCACTGCAACTGGTAGAGATTACACTGCCTTGGACAACTCTGCATCGTGTTATACGCAACACCCAAAGCAGCTCTTCTCCTCCATTTTATCGTCACAACAACCCTGTGAGACAGGGTAGGCCGAGTGGGTGACTGGCCCCAGAGAGCTCCCACAGCAGAACGAGGGTCCGAACTTCGGTCTCCCCGATCCTAATATAGGCATTTCTACAGCAGAAGTTGATAATCTGGACAACTGCCAATGCTGAAACATTAGGCCAGGTGTCCACCCACGCAGTACCTTTTCGCCAATTTTGTAGGCAGGCGGAGAAGGCATCTTGAGGTCTACAATACTGATTTGTGGGACGTCCTCAGCAGGTGGCTGGATCGACAAGATTTTGTTGGTCTGGATTTGGCTCTGAATAGCGCTGATCACAGAGTCCACTTTGTCCTTGGGAATCGGCTTGCCATGCCAATTGTCCCCATCCTCCACACCTGAGAAAGACGACATCATTTAGTAGCTACTAGGTCGTGCCTAGAAAGAATGGTCCCATGGTCCCCGTGTTCACCTGGGATTCCTCGCCCTTTGAAAGTCTTGGCCACAATGGCTGTCGGCTTCCCCTTCGTCTGGCTCGCTTGCCACAGGGCGTGGCACAACTCCTCCACATCATGGCCATCTACAACACAGGTGTTCCACCTGGTGCGACAGGAAAAGAGGATGGTGTTTCTGCACACAGGCAAACTAACAAACAGCAGCCTCTTTGCCAGAGAGAGGGCAAGACCCAGGCCTACCCGAAGGCTTCACAGCGCTTGCGGTAGGCGTCCGTGTCATGGCAGAGCGGGGCTGCCTCACTCTGCCCCAGCCGGTTGACATCAAAGATGGCGACCAGGTTGTCCAGTTGATAGTGGGATCCAAACGCCAAAGCTTCCCACACAGAGCCTTCGGAAGATTCGCCGTCACCCAGGAGGCAGTACACTCGGTATCTGGGGGGGGGGGGGGGGAGCAAGAGACAAGCAAGGGGACTCTCCCATAACCCATTATTCATCTTTCCCTACCCCCACAGCACCCAGTCCCAAGGCCCCTTCCAAGCCATTTCTGCCATAAGCGGCAACAAGCTTCATCATACGGAGCCCGCGACCTTTGCCGGCAATCCCTCACCTGGCCTTGTCAAAGTATTTGCCTGTGTAGGCCATGCCGCAGGCAGCTCCCAGGCCCTGTCCCAGGGATCCAGTGGCCACATCCACAAAAGGCAGCCTCTGTTAAGGCAAGGGGGAAAGCAGAGTCGAGGGTTGGAGAATTTAAACCATGGGTGGGGGTCATCCTACGAGCGATGCCCCCCCTCCTCTCTGGATTCTGGAAGCCATTCACTCCCTCCGCACATTGTCGCAGGTGCACATGTGCACCGAGGAGCTGCCTGTGTTTGGCCACATGCAGGATGTACAGCCCCTTAAGGAAAAAACACCTGTAACCTAAGCCCTGTTCCTGCCCCAAGGGCTTTCCGGGGGGTCCATGCAGGGGCCAAGGCCTGCAAGAAGACAAACCACCCGCAGATCCCCGGGCGCCTGACCTCCCGGCGAGGGAAGGGGGCTTCCGGCCGCAGGAAGGCACTCACGGGGGTCGGGTGGCCCTCCAGGTCACTGTCGATCTTCCTCAGCTGCAGCAGCTCCGGCTCCCTGATGTAGCCCGCCTCGGCCCAGGCCGCGTACAGCACCGGCGCCGCGTGGCCCTGCCCCGGGGGGAGAACGCAGAAAAGCCAGGCTGGCAGGCTCCGCGCGGCGGAAAGCGGGCCCGGGCGCGGGCAAGGAGCCCTCCTTCCCGCGGCAGGCCCGTTCCGTCACGCCGCGGCTCGAGGCCGGGTAGCAGCGCGCGTCCATTTCAAAGGCGCCGCAGTCCGGGGCGCCGGGGGGGGGGGGGGAGCGCGCCGCGCCTCACCTTGGAGAGCACGAAGCGGTCGTTGCTGGGGTGGCCCGGCTGGCCGGCCTTGTAGCGCATGGCGTGGAAGAAGAGGACGGCCATGACCTCCGCGGCGCTGCAGCACGAGGTGGGGTGGCTGCGGGCAGGAGCAGAGGCGGCGTCAGCCCCGCGCCTCGCCCCCCGCCCTGCGGGCCGGGAGGCGCCGGCCAAGGGGCCGGCCGCCCCCGCTTCCCCCCCCCCAGCAGCCCGGTTCTGCGGGGAGCGGAGCCGCCTCGCCTGCAGCCCGGCAGCGCGCCCGGAGAGGGCGCCCAGGGCCGAGAGGGAGGAGGCGCCCGGCCAGCCCCCTACCCCGAGTTGGAGGCGCAGGTGGCGCGGATGGAGTGGACGCGCAGGCGGTTGGCCGCATCCCGCAGGGCCTGCAGGCTCTTCTCGTCCGGCTTCGGGTACCCGCTGCTGGCCATGATGCTGCGCTCGCTCGGCTGGGCTGGGCTGGGCTCCGCGCGGCCGGCCCCCTTTTATCCGCGCTCGGCGCCCCGCCCGCGGAGGAAGTGAGCTCAGCGGCGGGGGCGCGCACGCGGGGGCCTCCGCGGCCGGGCCTGGGCAGGCGCCGCGCTCGTGCTTGGCCCGCCGCGGGTCTCGTGGGCTCCGCCGGCCGCCCCCCCCCCCCGCCCGGCATGAGTTGGAGCGGCGGGGGCGGGGAGGAGGAGCAGGAGGTCCCGGGCCGGCCTTTGCCCTCCGCCTGAGGCCGGGAGCCGGCCAAACCCCCCTCCCTCCCGGTGTGTGAAGCCAGGGAGAGACTGGAATGGCGCCCCTGCGGCCTTTCCCACGCTCCTCCATGAGTGATTCCGCACACGGTGCATAATGCACTGCCAATCCTCTTTAGAGATCATTTGGAACGGATTTTTTTGAGTGCGGGACGATTGATAAAGTGCATTGAAAGTGCATTATCCAATGTGTGTGGAATCAGCACGAGTCAAGAGAAGCGGGTCCTTTTCGCCCTCAGTGCAGAAAAAAACCACGGGCCGCCCTGCGCTTCTGCACGCAAAAGCGCGTCTCCTCGGAGTCTTCCACGCTTACAACCTGACCTGGTGGGACTCCAGGAAAAGGCTCCCTCCTCTCTCTCCTCCCTGGCCGGCTAAAGGTGTCAGCTGGGCCCTCTGCCCACGAATTCGGCTGCCAATGCAACGGAACATCCTCAACATCCACCTTCCGAGCCTGTTTCTGTGCAGCTCCGGGATTGTTTTTCTTGACTTTAAATTTTTTCACAAAATGTAGCTGTGGAGGCTGCAATTCAAAGAGGGAGACCAGTATATAGGGCTCTCAAGCAGGTTTCTGGAGAGGCAGCACATAATTTTCTAAATAAAATAATATTTAATACTTTCCTCTTTTGTTATTTTCCAGAATCATCCTCCGGTAGCTTTTATTCCCATTGGGGCTACTGAAATTCATTGTCTCCCTTAACAGGAGTAACAGTAATTTGCAGTGGTTGGCAATGGCCATTTTGGGTGAGCGAATGGTGCCAAGAACGTGACAGAGCTCCTCGCCCCCACCTCTGGCTCCCCCTTTAAATGGCAGCTCCTGCGGCAGCACCTTTTTAAAAAATGGCAAAATCATGGAGTTGTACTCCAGGTATAAGTCTGCCCCATGGATGGGAAGAAAGGGCCTGGAGGGCTAACACAGAGAGAGACCGCTGGCCAGCTGGCCATTTGCCATGTGGCAAATTCCCCCTTCTTGGGGCAGCTGATTTGCCTGCTTTTGCATGGCGGGAGAGAAAGGGGGGAGCTGGCCACAGACAGGAGGGGCTGCCAAGAAACGAACAGCTGCATGAAGTGGCAGAGGGCAAGTCTTAAGTATCCATCCACAGCCATCCTTTTACTCCTCCCCCCCCCACGCTTCCAATGCCTCATGATTTAAATACGGGTCTACTCTGGCAACAGGCACAGCAGACCAACATATGCCCTTTCCCTTCCATGGCCCCTTTTGGACAAAGGATGACTCAACTCTGTGTAGCCAGCCAGGGAAGCTGAGCTGCCCAGGGCTTTTTCATTGCAACCACCAGTTGTAGGAATGGGGTTGAGGCCAGTCCGTCACAGGTAGTCTAACTCAGTGGATAACATTAATATGTCAGTAACAGCAAGATCAACATCTACAAGCCTTCAAGCGGTGGCACATCCTCTTCTGGAGAAAAAAAATCACATTACATCCATTAAAAATGTGGACCTAGACACAATAACACATGCCGTGGTCACTTCCAGACTGGGCTACGGTAATATGTTTTACATGGGCCTGCCTTAGAAAACAGTCCAGAAACGTCAGTTGTTACAGAAAGCATCAACCAGAATGTTCGTTGTCAGCTTCTGGGAGCCCATAGTGCCTTTTAAAAATCAATGGTATTGGCTGTCAGGGTGTTTATGGGCTGGAAAAAAGGGGCTGATTTTGACTCCAGAGCCCCCAAAGCCTAAGATCCAGAGTTCTGGAAGGACTGCCTGCACTCTGGTGCTGCTTTGGAACGCTTTGCCCCGTAAATGATCTCTGCCCTCCTCATTACAGGCTTTATGATGGCAACTTCCATAGAACCCTAGAGTTGGAAGGGGCTTTTCAGACCATCTAGTCCAACCCCCTACCCAATGCAGGAACAGCCTAAAGCATCCCCAAGTATTTGTCCAGCTACTCCTTGAAGACAGCCTATGAGGGAGAACTACTGCTTGGATAGTACTTTAAATCATGAGGGGTTTTGAATTGCAGTGTTTCTAACTTTCTCCCTTTAATTTTATAATTATGCTTGAATGGTGCTGATTGTACATTACTCCAGTCCATTTTTAAGCACAGCATATAAGAAGCCTAAATAAATAATACTGATCTACTTTACAAAGCTGTTGTAAAGTTACAGAGATACTATGAGCGCTAAAGGTAATAATAGATAATATGAGTGCTATATAATTAGTGAGTATAATTGTTTAGCTGCCATTTTGATTTCTGCCTTGTCAGATTTCTTTCTGTAATTACAGACTTGCCCAATTATCTTCCAGGACCTGTAACTCGCTCTTTCCCTTTGTGATTTTTCCAGAGCTGGTGGGTGGTTGCTTCTCATAGTTCTTCCCTTTCCCAGCTCAGCGTATACCCCATACCAGCAGGGATCGCTCTATTCTCTGGTAGGGCTTCACTTCTTTAACACTCCCCCATGCAATTTTGCAGCACACTTAACTTGTATTCCAACAAAAACTGCCCAGGAGACTTCAGGCTTAGCTAAACCTGCGTGTGCTTAAACCCCAACAACTGTTTTTAATAAGGGGAAAAGCTGCTTTGGGAGCGGCGGTGTCTAGTGGACAATTGTTTGAGCTTAACCCTTTCTTCAGTCAGCCAGCTGTTTACCCTGCTGCGGGATTCCAGATGAATGTGAAGGTCAAGTCTGGAACGTTATAGCGGTGTGGAAGGAGAAACTGGAGTGGAATTGCAGCAGGAAAATGGTGGATGGGAAAAGTTAAAGCACTCTCTCCTTACTTGCTGAAAATCACTTCCTCCCCAAGCTACTTTTTCTTTTTAAAAGCTGACATGGATACACAAACGTGTGCATGATGTCCAGGGCTTTTTTTTCTGGGAAAAGAGGTGGTGGAACTCAGTGGCGGAACTCAGCACAGGACAATGATGTCACTTTAGGTCAGCTGGAACAAGGGGGGAGTTTTTTAAAGTTTAAATCGCCTTTGCGAAAATGGTCACATGGCCGGTGCCCCCCCCTTCTCCAGACAGAGGGGAGATTAGTACAACCAATATCAAGGACATTTCCATAAACAATGCCATAGGGTAAAAAAATACAAGTTTACAAAGACATAGCATCAGCAGGAATCCAATACAGAGTTGAAGAACTGCTGAAACAGAACATAAGCAATTCTAGGACTGACATTAGACAACATGAAGCACAGGTAGTACATACGAGTACATATTTAAAGCAACAGATAATATGTAAGGCAACACAGTGGTGAAGTCTAAGGTCCCTAACCCATTAGCAAAGCACCTGAGAGCCCCTCCCTACAATACAAAAGCCTTTTTGAATAAATTGGTTTTGCATCGTTTGCAGAAAGCTAGGAGAGTGGGGGTTCTCCTGACCTTCTCAGGCAACTCATTCTACAGGATAGGGAGAAAGCCCACAGAGAAAGCCCATGTACAGGCTGCTGTTGATTTCACCCATGTGCCGGGTGGCACCTACAAGAGACCCTGTTCAGATGAGCAAAGCTGCCGTGGAGGGAAATAGGGAGGGAGGCAGTCCTGTAGGTATCCTGGACCAAGACCATGAAGAGTTTTGTATGTAATAACCAATACCTTGAACTGAGCATGGTAACTGATAGGTAGCCAGTGGAGTGACTGTAGGATGGGAGTGATGTTCATGCTCCTGCTCGCTTCTCCTAACAGTCGAGTTGCAGCATTTTGCACCAATTGGAGCCTCCTAGTTTACATGGGAGACCTATGTATACTGCATTACAATAGTCAGGTTTTGAAGTTACCATAGCATGGATCCAGGTGGCCAGGTCAGCTGTGTCGAGGTAAGAAGCCATCTTCCAGGCTAGAGTGAGATTGTAGAAAGCATTTTTTGCGGCTGCCTTAACTTGTTTTTCTAGTAGTAGCGCTGGATCCAGTATAACCCCTAGGCTGCATACTTATATACTTATATACTTTCCTAATATCTTAGGCTAAAACCATAGTTACTGTGGTTCCAAATAAAATAGCTTGGCAAAGGAACCATTCTGCTGTGTGTTATTCATTGCTATTCAACCTCTACATAAACCTTGAGGAGAACTCTTTCGCAGCTATGGAGCTGGATGTCGAGAGAGCTGCGACTGGCCCAAGGTCGCCCAACTGGCTTCAGGTGAAGGAGCGGAGAATCAAACCTGGCTCTCCAGATTAGAGTCCTGCCACTTTTTCAACCCCCTCTGTTTTAGATATAGATCATGTACCCTTACAACGGATACACTGAATGAAGGACTACAGCTCCCGTGTCTTACATTGGTGCCTATCCCTCTTACCTTTCAGATTCTCCATCCAACATAGCACTGGCCAGCAGCATGTCAATGCAGACTCTTATGTCCCAACTCTAAGCCCCTTCCCCTCTCTAATCCGAGGCTTTTGAGGCCCCTGTGAGGAGGTTCTGGGGGACGTGTTGGCCCCACCTGACCCCGATGTTCACAGAATCACTCTGACTCATGTCATGATCTGGACGTTTTAGTCCTGGGAAATACAGTGATTTCTGCCCCCACAAACTAAACAGTCTTGAGAGACTTTTTCTATCCCAAGATACATTGCGATTTGGCTTGGGGTAGAAATATACCCCAAATGCAATATGTGTAAGTTTGTTTTCAGGTTTGCTTGAGGGTTAAATCAATGGGACATAAAATAGCTTAATTGTATTGTATCATTCTCTAACACGTAAAAGAAAGTAAAGTGGAGCGAGTCTACAAAACTTAATACTTTCCAGCTTCATTGCATTCTTTATTATACTCTTGTTACACTGTTCTCCAATTCTGTAATCCACTTTTATTGCATTGTGTATGTATTCTATTGCATTTTTAAAAACAGTTTCAAGAAGAAAGGTAAGCTGTAAACGAAGTAAATAAATACAGGGGAAATTAATTATTGGTACCCTGTGGCGCTCTTATGCAGCATTAAATCCAGAGTTGGAAAGATACATGGGCAGGCTGTTACAGCTTATTCCTGTGCAGGCTTGTACAGAAGTCAGCCACAACACACATTCACAAAATCAGGTTCCATTTAAATCAGTAGGAATTACTGAAACAGGAAAAAACATGAAGAACCAGTGAACCAAGCATCAGAGGATACATAGAGATTTTGTTCAGAAGTTATCAAACAAACTGCTGCTTGAATGATGTGTGTCCTATGTGTCCAAGAGCTAGGACACACACCTGCTCAAAATGCCATAATTGTTAAAGAAGCAAACCCATGGGTGGGGGGTTGTGTCCACTTGCATTACATTGCTAAGCAGCAGGATTGCTCTGTTGGCTAGTCATACCATGGGGTGCCCTTGACCAGAAGAGGCATTACCACAGTCTGGGCAAGATATGAGATGGTCAGCTCTTTGAAACACGTCTGTCTTCATGCAGCATCCATGGTGGATCTCTATGACCCGTCCAAGGGAGAATTGTCCCAACAGGCAGAGGACTCCATCAGCCAGCACAGTTCTGTGAGTAACTCTGGTTCCTGGTCATCCCTTCCCCAGTATATGGTCCTCCAGTGTGACCCAAATGATACTGCCTCAGTTTCCAAACAGGAATAGCCAGCTGTGGCTGATAGTACAGAGAGAAGTACCTCTCACAGATTTAGGGGAGAAAGCTTTGTGATGCCACCATGTGATGTACTCATGACAAGGAATTTATTTGTAGGGGAGCTTTCCCCAGATCCTCAGAACGGGAGAAAACAGCGAGCACCCCTCTTTCAGGCCTTGCCAACTAAATTCTGATGGGCTCGAAGAAGA
Source organism: Eublepharis macularius (assembly GCF_028583425.1). Classification (NCBI taxonomy): domain Eukaryota; kingdom Metazoa; phylum Chordata; class Lepidosauria; order Squamata; family Eublepharidae; genus Eublepharis; species Eublepharis macularius. Next base: position 24,543,268 of record NC_072808.1, on the reverse strand, counting down.
GCTTTATCCATAGAACACCAGATGCCAGAAATGACAACCCTCCTGGAAAAGGTTTGGTTGTGTGAATTACTCCTGCATAGCGCTCACTTCAAAAAGGGAAACCGTTTCTGGATTGAATGTTTGTTCCAACATAAAAAGACTGTGTTTAAGGGAAGACATGTTTTAAAAATACGTATTTCCGAAAATGTGAGTACATGTGTGCCCAAAGCACAGCAGCCAATGTTCTCTCCCCTAGCCCATCCTTTCTTTCCAAGAGTCCACATTTCCTTCTTAATACTCCATGGTTTTTTTCCTTCTCTAATTTCTCCATTCTGATCCCACTTCATACACAATTTTCACTTAAGAAGCTTATACCCCGTTTTTTCAATGTTGTCCCATAAGCTTCAGACACTTCTAGCTTGGGTAATGCCGTAGAGTCCACCCTCCAAAGCAGCCATTTCCTCCGAGGGGACTGATCTCTGTAGTCTGGAGATCAATTGTAATTGTGGGAGATCTCCAGGCCCGACCTGGAGGGTGGCAATCTTATTCTATCTGGTGTTGAGATTATGTTGGGAGAGGCTGAGATTCTGATGAGAGAGGAAGGCAGTGGATGGATCACAAAGCTGTAATTCCATTATGATCTGCGATATTAGCTCTGCTTAGCTTGGATCAAGGAACTGGCAAGTGTTGATGGTGAACATCCTGACTGACAGGCGCTAACATAGGTCAGCCAGGAAGGAGAATTCATCAGGGCAACTGTCTTGCTTAGCACCCTGTGGTTGCCAACTCCAGGATATGGAAATTACTGGAGGGGAAATGGAGCCTGGGAAGGGCGGGATTTGGGGGCAGGAAGGGACCTCAGTGGGGTAGAATGCCATAGAGGCCATCCTCCAAACGAGCCATTTTCTCCAGGAGAACTGTCCCCTGTGGAGATCAGTTCTAATTCCAGAAGATATCCAGGCTCCTCCTGGAGGTTGGCAACACTTACACTTCTCCTTGTCCCAACCCATCCACCTGTTACCTGAATTGGTCTCCTTGCGAGTAATAGAATTGTGGGAGGGGGATTAGGAGCAAGGAAGATGGCTATGCAAGAGGCGGTAACTACGGGATCTTTTCCACCAATTTTTACAGGGTCCCTTCCAAGATAGCAGACAAGGCTGGTGCTTTAAATTCAATATTTTAGCAATATTTTATTGAAGAGTGGAAAAAACATGCACACACAGGAGTAAATAATAAAATGGTTACACACACACAGAGTCCTAGGAAGCTAGCCAGAAGTTGGATTAAAATGAGGGAGGGGAAAGTATATCTACCTATCCTGAAGAATAGTCCAATCCACGGCGGAAGAGAGTAGCTTCAAACGTCCAGCACCCTAGGCCAAGAGAGCAAGAGACTTAGAACAACCTCAAGGGAGCAGCACGTCGGATCCAACAAGTGTGCACGATTTGAATGGGGCCAGGGCACTACTCTTATAGGGTAAAACGTGCCCTGAGGTGGGAGAGCTCACCCAGCTGTTGGGACAAAGGCTCCAACAGTCAGTTCCTGGGAATAACAAAGGTTTGATTACCTTGATTACTAGCTGCTGGGGTGTGTGAAAGAGAATGCAAAGTCTCTTCTGAGACTGCACAAAAGGGGCAGTTCGTTAATGGAGTTCATTGGAGCTACGTTGATGAATTTAGTTGGGGAATGTGCCTTCCCAGGAATGAATTATAAGTTCTTATGAATGCCAATTAATTTGATCCTCAATCATGGGCAGGAGATCTCATCATGGAAGGAGGGGGAAGGAATGTGTTAAGTGGGATGACTCTGTGAGACCTTTGTTGCTTTGGATTCCCTTTGGAGCTGGGGAGACTGTAAAACTAATCACCACTGGTAATTCTGCATTTACATGCAGCATTCCATTCATGCCTGGGTCTCCCAGGTGGGACTCAGCAACTGCTAGCTGGAATTCCCATTTGCAAGGCAAGTTGCATTTTAATCCAGGGGCCTTGTGATATAATATCACAGGTAGCTATATTAAATAGCTATTAAAGATGGCGGAGGCCGAGCCAACTGCTTATACACACACACACACACACCACTGATTCCAGGTCCATCATTTTCTCTCAAATATTTTTGACCGATTTATTTTAAATGCATAATTGCATGGAAGAATGGCAGTGGATCTAGGAGGGTGGGGGTGCGGCATTGTAGAACAGATGGCAGAGCACATATAGGGAACCTCTCCAGACCAGTGCAACCTGGATGCATTGCGGAATAGGAACCGAGCATAACTCAGAGCGTTTCTGGATTGCTGGAACCTCTGCCTCTTTTCTTGATCTTGTCTCCTCGCTTCTTCTCTGTTGCAGACGGAGGCCTTTCGAGACCGCAGCTGTTCTGTTGCATCCACGGCTACTCAGGGACGGCGTTCTTCAGTAACTTCAACGAGCAGCCGTAACCAGAGGGATGGCCTCTACCACCGCATATTCCACTTGTCTGAGTTGCTGCGGGTGGAGAAGGCCAACCGGGATGACAACACCTCCTGCTACGTGGAGCTGGTGAGCAAGGCAGACCGAGAGAAGGCCCCCTCCATTCGGCATGCCTTCGAACGTATCAACCAGCGGTCTTGTGCCAACATTGCCCACCTAGAGCAGCGTCTACAGGATTGCTGGAACCAGCTGAAGAAGTTCGAGCAGAGGACAGCGATAGCGCAAGAAAGCCATTCCAGTGCCGCCTCTTCCCAGCAACAGTTCTTCACCCTGAAGGGCAGCTTCTCCCGGCCAGCATATTTTGGCTTATCCAGGATCCGCAGCTCAAAAAATAGCACCCAAGAGGAAATCCACAGCCCTTCCCCCACCGATAGTGAGGGGAAGAGTCCTGCCTCAGAGGCCAGCACCCAGCAGTTCCTCGATGAGCTGAGCCAGCTGAAGTTTGAGGATCTCAGGGGCCAGTTGGCAGAACTGAAGGGAGCCCACAAGGCCCTAGAGGATGAATGGCAGAAGCTGGAGAAGTCATGGAAGGACGACAAATGGGAGATGATGGAACTGCTGCAAGAGGAGAAGAAGAGGTGGGCAGCAGCCCTTGAGAGCCCACCTCCCTGAGGCCCTCTCCTTTAGCGTCACTCTTCCGGGCAACGCGCTCCCCCACTATCCCCAGCCCATCAGTTTCAGGGCTAGGAAGGGCTGTGGCTCAGCAGCAGAGCATCCGCTTAGCATGCTGACAGTCCTAAGTTCAATCCTCAGCATCTCCAGCTAAAAAGTTCAGGTGGTCTGGCAGACCTTTTCCTGGGTAGACACAGCTGACCTTGATAGACAAATGGTCTGATTTAGTATGGGGCCGCTTCTTGCATTCATGATCACTGGTGCGCCGTCTTCAACTTTAGGGCTCCTTCATTCCTTACTGGATATAGGAGGGTGCTTTCAAGTGATCATCTCTGTGCCATGCAACCACCCCTGCCATGCAAGCGGCCCCCTTTCCCTGCCTTGATGTTTTCATACCACAGACCTGGCGGTAGCGCTCCTTTTGCTCTGTTCCCTGTTTGTCGTGCCATAGATATTGCTTGCCTTGGAATAGCCGTGCATTTGGCCGTGTCTGAAAGACTTTAGCGCAGGGAGGGCAAACTCACCAGCACAGAGCTGAAAACAGCTGGAACAAGCGTAGCATTTTAAGACCATGGAGGCACTCTCAGTAAGTGCCTCTCAAAAACGTCCTGATTTTGTTTTCCCCAGAGCTAAAAACTAGGAGGGGGGGGGTGGAAACAGTTATGCAGATTTCAGAAAGGAGCTGGCTGGGTGCTGATAGGCCTGCAGTGACACCAAGGACCGCCCTCCTCAATCCCCAAACCAGTTTCGTGCATATTTGAAAAAATCCTTTACAGGGGTAGGAGGGTAAGCAATGAATGAACTGAAAAGCTTGTGCAACAGGCCAAAGTGTGTTTGGCCTTAGGCCTGTCGGCTATTTCCGGGGCAAATCCAGGATGAAGCCAGGGTCACACACACTGCTGTCCTAAGAACACTTTCCTGCGAGTAAGTCGCATCGAATAGATCTGAGTAGAGTTCCGAGTAGACCTGCTTCGGATCGCTCTCACAGCTACCGAAGAATTTGCTGCGAACTCTGTTTTGCATTACATCTGTGTTCACTTTCAGACAATTCCATCCTAAAAGTGGGGCAAATCTGGCTTGGGTCCTACCCTAAAGCATACTTAGCACCACCATATAGTCCAGGCCACATCCCTTGCAGAGACACACCCTTGGGGGCCAGAGTGTCCTGGCGCCTGAGTCTCATGGGCTCCCACGAGTTTTAATTCCCCCTTTACTTCCGCGGTGCTCGGTGTCCTTCCACTCTTCTGCTATCCCTGGGCCTGTCATCAGTGGAAGTGTCAAATGAATAAGCAGAGCCAGCTCCACTGTAATCCATTTACCGGCTGTGCCGTAAGCTTTGTCTGTAACAAGATCAGCCAACTGCCCTGGCGAAGGGGTGGGGGGGAAGTGTGGAACACGGTGCCCATCTGCCGAATCTCAACCCCTCTTTGGTTCTCCAGGCACTACAGTTTGGAGGTGCAAGTGAATGACGTGATACAAGTCAATCTCAGCGAGATCACCAACCTGAAGCATGACTTGGCCTGCACTGAAGAAAAGATGGTCTACCAGTCTTACGAGCGATCCCGGGACATCTGGGTAAGGGACTCCCATCTTTAGAAGCCTGCATTGCTCTAGCAGGTGCTCACAAGGCAGAGTGGCTTCCACATTGCATGCCACGCCAGGGTGTATATTGTCAGAGTCAGGAGGGAAGGAGGGGGCAAACCAGCCTTTGGCACAGCCCACACGAGCCAGTGTGAGGTGCAGTGGTGCCTTCGGGAGTGATGTGGCAGAGGCTGCGCTTATTATGTAAAGCAGGCTGCGAGAGAACTTGGCCAATATTGACTGCATGCTCTGGGGTAGTCAATAAAGAGCTGTCACCCTGGCGTTAAGTTTTTTCCCAGTGAGATAACCAGGATATGATGAAGTTATAGGAACTCACTCCCAGATGCGCCCCCAGTTCACATACTGATTCAGGGCACATGTTTCTCTTGCATGTATGGAAGACCCATCAGCATCCGATGGATGTATCAAAGAACGTGGCTGTAACATAATAGTTAACCATGCCAGGCACCCCCTGCCCCACGGGGAAATCCACCGAGGGTTAGCTGAGGCCAGGCCCGACCCAAGTGGAGACAGACGGCCTGGAACCCGGGCTGCTCCTGACCCTCCTCCTCCTTCACTTTGGCAGGAGGTCCTGGACTCCTACCAGACCCGGCTGGCCAAACTGGAAACACAGCAACAGACCCAGCAGATGGAGGCCCTGGATTTACCTCAGGCCAGTGTCTATAAACTGTACGGGCAGCTCATGAACTTGTTGCTGACCATTGCCGCCATCCTCCTCGTGTGCGTCTCCACCATTTCAGCCTTCACCCTCCCTCTCCTGCGCACCCCCTGGCGGGCCCTGGCCACTCTGTCTGTGATCACTGCAGTGGTGCTTGTCTGGAACTACTTGCGCGACATCCCTGAGCTGGAATGGACAACATGGTTGCCCTCCACTTAGCCGCCACAGACGAAAGCAGCGCGCCGCTCTCAGTCTTCCCTGATACTCTCCAGCCCTTGCAGTATTTATTCAGTATTTATTCATTTATTTATTAAAACCACACAAACCTGCCCCTTTGTGCTTTCTCATGTGCCTGATTCTCAGATGGGACCCGCTGACCAAGCCGCATATGATCGTGTTCTTAAGTCCCTTCCACGTGACAAAGTGAAGCCCAACCCTGGATTCCCTGGGCAGATTATGGGAAAGGCAGCAATGACTGGGGGGGGGGGGAATGTGAGGAAAGGGTGCCTGTGGTCGGTTAGGAGGCTCAGCACAGGAGTGTGAGCGATTACGCCAGTTTTGAATTGGTCAAGTTGGATACAGAAGAAAAGAAACGGCACTTCACAGGCCTGACTCCTGAAGCGGGGTTGGTGTCCTAGCATACAGCTCAGCTAATTTTGAAACCTCCTTCTGTAGGGTTGCCACTGCCAGCCTCCAGGAGGGAGCTGGATACCTCCTGGAACTACAGCTGGTCTCCAGACTACAGAGATCAGTTTCCTTGGAGAAAATGGCTGCTTTGGAAGGTGAATTCTATAACGTCACATACCTCCTGAGGTCCCTCCCCTCCTTAAACTGCCTAGGCACCACTCCCAAATAACCAGGAATTTCCCAAGCCGGAGTTGGCAACCCTCTATCCTCGGCCTCAGGAGCCCTAAGGCCTCTCCCATTGGAGGAAGGCTCTTAAAGGCTGGACGAAGGCTTCGAACATGGCTGAGCCGAGTGGCAGGATACAAAACTCTGTTTTGGCCAATGTAAAGCCATTTTGGCAGCCAAAGCAGAATATTAAAATGGCAGAAAATCCAGACTGGTGAACATGGTGCACAATCTCCTCCCAGGCTTCTCTGCTGCCGTTCAGTCAGATGGGGCTTGCACAGGACAGGAGAATTTCCCTGCTGGGTCCTGCCCCAAGGCTCAGATCTGTTTCTTTCCCATCCCATTACCTTTAACATTGCCCAAAATCCACCCTCATGCTGTAGCCAGTTCTTGCCTGTGGGAAGACTACCTCTGGCTGCACAGAGGCCTTTACAAGCCTAGCTGGCCTTTCCTCCCAGTTTGCAATCCTTGCTGTAGGACCTGATGCACAAACATGCACACGCACCTCTTGCAGGCACTCACACAGACACACACCAGTGGGCTGCATGGTTGGTAGGATAAGAACTGAGCTTTTGTAGAGAAGTTAAAAACCTTTATTCTCTAGCTCACTCTTGCTGCTGCATTTCTGCTGTACTGAGATGATTTTTTTTGTCATTTTTTCCCATTGCATTTCTAGCTAAACCCAGTTAGGGAAATGAGAGGCTTTAGTATCAAACACTATGTACAGAACGGTTCCAAGTGGGCCCTGCTAGGGAGAAGCACAACCCCCCCCGGGGCATCTAAGGTGGCTTGCGCCAGTTCTCTGTATTTCAGCCCCATATCGGAAGCATTACAGCCACTCCTAAGGAAGAGCTAGAATTCAATATACCCAAACTTGCTGAGGCACAGACACCTGGGTGTGTGTGTGGGGGGGGGAGGACACTGCCTTTATCTGGCCCCCATTAGATGCACTCCCTGGCACCAGTGAAAACCTCAGAGCAAAAGGGAATCGGAAGAGGCCCAGCTGTCTCCCTGCGGGGATGCGTCCGTCAGTCCCTCCACAAGATGGGGTGGCTTGGGGGTGGGGTGGGCTCTGAGGCCAGTCGCAGCGCTAGCAGGGCTGTGGATAGACTTGCTTTACAAAAGCGATATGCTTCCACCAGGGAGCCCCCTCTCTTTGGCCCCCTTCTGGGAGACAGAGGGACAGGTGGGGAGGTGATTTAAGAGTGGCAACTGAAGGGAAGGAAGTCCAAGTGACACCTGATATCCTACAGAGCAGGGAGGAAGGCAGGGCACAGGGGCAGGGAATTCTGCATACTTTACCCCCCCCCCAACAACAACAACAACAAATCTCAGAGGAAATCAGAAACACCCCCTGGCCCAACCACAGGAGAAAGAACAGCTCTCAAGCCTGAGACCACGTTTAGGTCCAAAAGAGAGGGACTGTGGAGATAGCAGGCCTGTACGTCCTATGCTCAAAGGGAGTCCTTATGGTGCAGGAGGAAGAGGAGGTTCTCATTGGGGCTCTCCTGGGAGGCAGAGTCCTGTGTTGGTGTCCATCCAGGCCGGGGGCTCTTATGCTGGCGCTACAGAGGAGTTAGAGACGGAGGAGACCTCAGTGCGGGATGTGGTGGAGGCTTCAGAGCCATCGTCCACCTTCTTTCCAAAGAGCTGCAGTATGCAGTTACGGAACTGCCAGAAGAAAGAGAGAGAGAGAGGAGGTCAATCACCGTGGAGGAAGAGCTTTCCTGTCCACCGCCCTATATCCTACACAGCATAATCCTCCCCTAGGTCAACCATCCATATGTCCATAAAACCTAACTAAACCCTAACTAACCCCTGCTGCTCTGTCCCTTCCCTGTTTTCTAAGCTGAGACTCTCTCTCCATTTGGGGACAGAGAAAGTTACCTGTCTGTTCATGAAGACGTAGATGATTGGGTTGTAGATGGTGGCGCTCTTTGCGAAGTAGGCGGGCAAGGCAGCGGCAAGGGGGTGGAAGGCATAGCCAGGGTAGATGGAGGCAAAGGTGACGAAGGAGGTATAAGGTCCCCAGCAGACCACGAAGGCTGCAATCATGACCATCACCATTCTTGACACCTCCCTTTCCGCCTTCTGGGTTGACTCGGACTCTTTCTGCTGGGCGGCCACCTGCGCAAGGCAAAGGAGAGGGCGGTTTAACCGAGAAAAGCGTTGGAGGGCTGCAGTCAGACTGCACTGCGGGAACAAACCTAGACTGGGTCATCCAAGAAAAGGGGGAAGGGGCCCTGCAGGGAATGGTTTCCCGACACGTTTCCGTTGGGATATCTGCTCTGGAGCAAAGCCATTCATATTCGCAGAGGAGAAGCGAACAACCCCAAGATGTTAGGATATTCGTTGCGATCTTGGGGGTGGGGGCTCACTGGGGAATGGAATTAAGGGCCTGTTATGAAAACAGAAATCCAAGTGCATTCTCGAGATTTTACTGGAGATGCGCTGTAGAGAGGGGGCCCTGGACAGAGTCACAGAATGACCAAGCCTGGGCCCAGTGGAAGAGTGGGCGTCAGAAGTGCCAGTGCCGGACAGGTGGCCAATGGGGGGTGATATCCTGAGGGGGGGTGGGGGGAGTGCTCACCGCATGAATAGCCATCCACACTTGCAGGTAGCAGAATATGATGACAAAGAGTGGAAAGAAACAACAGGTGCACATGAGGGTGAGCATGTAGGACTGGCAGCCAAGCTCAACGTTGCCACTGAAGACATCAGGACCGCAGGATGTCTTCAGACCATGAGGCCAGATCCTAGAAGGCGGGAGAGGAGAGAGCGAGTGTCTTTTTTGCCTGGGAAACTTGTCTCCTTTGAGCCCCTTCTAGCACTATTTAGGTGAACAGCGGACCCTTGTTCAGGGGGAAGAGTCCTCAAAGGGAGGCATTTGTCATGCTCAGGGCTTTTTTTCAGCTGGAACGCGGTGAAATGGAGTTCCGGCACCTCTTGAAAATGGTCACATGACCGGTGGCCCCGCCTCCTGATCTCCAGACAGAGGGGAGTTTAGAGCTGGAGTGGCGCGGAGGGCAATCTAAACTCCCCTCTGTCTGGTGATCAGGGGGCGGGGCCACCGGCCATGTGACCATTTTGGCCGAGGGTGATTTAAATTTTAAAAAACTCCCCCCTTGTTCCAGCTAACCCAAAGCGACGTCATTGTGCGGTCCTGAGTTCCACCACCTCTTTTCCCAGGAAAAAGGCCCTGGTCATGCTGATGAACATTCTGGCTGCTATGGGTCTGAAATTAACAGTTACTACAATAGCAACAGATGCCGGTGCTGTCTTCTGTGAACATAAGTCTGAGACGGGGCTTGAGCTTAAGCACCCTTGAGTTGGTTGGGGCTCAAACTTCACAGCCCCTTCAAAACCCACAATGGTGGAAGATGTATCGAATGACCCATGAACTGTAAAAGCAACAGCTGGCCCAGAGATCCTCTTTCCCACAAGCCCATATTGTTGCTTCTTCCCCCTAATGCTGGCTATGTTCTTCTGGCAAGCAGTAATGGTGTTGTGGCACTCATGCACAAGACAGGAAGTATCTGAGTTCCTGGAGGTCTCCCATTACTTTTCGCCTTCCCTGGCTGCCCTTCTGCCTGCTTCATGCTTTGCTCATTATATCACTGCTTGACCACCCCATATTCTCCATCCTTACCTGCTCCAGCCAAATATGGGTGGTGCTGACCACCCCCAAGCCCATACCCAGGCAAAGATAATGCCAATGATGGCCAGTTTGGAATCAAACTTGACGTTTCCAAAGGGCTTGCAGACGACAAACCAGCGCTCCCAGGAGATGACGGCCAGGGACCAGAGGCCTGTGATACCTGTGAGGGCAGGAGAAGACAGAAAACAGCTCTCACTAAGGAGCAAAAATCCAGAGGGCACATCTGCACCAAGACCTCTGCAGGAGGCTCCTCCCTCTCCACAACTGGCCTTCAGCCACCCATCCAAGGGTGCTGTGCATCAGACTGTACTGTCGAGGTCCTCATTAAATACTCTGGCAAGTGAGCCCGGGACAACACAGAGCAGGGAGGGAGCCGGCTTTCCTGAGGAGGAGATGCACGATGGAGAGAATATGGTGGTATTTTCAGGGGAGCAGAGGAGATGTGGGAAGGGAATTGGAGGGAAGGGAGCTGAACCAGAAAACATGGGAAGGAAGTAATCCAGTGACCTCTTACCACAAGCAGATACTATGTATCCCTCTATGACGCACAAAGGATGGCCCAGGATGAAATAGCCAAAGAACTGGTTGATAACGCTGATCGTGCTGGCAATGATCGTCTCAATCAGATCAACAAATGCCAAGTTCACCAGGATCCAGTTGAGTGGATGCCGCAGCTTCTTGAATTTGGCAGTGGCCACTAACACTAATCCATTGGTGAAGGTTGAAGCAATGACGACGATAATCATCCAGAGAGAAACGAGATTGTAGACCCAACGTGGCGCAATGTGGAAGTTTGGACCTTCAAAGGGGCCTGCCAGGAGAGGGAAAGGGCGAGAGGTTAAAGGGATCCCAGCGCCCAGCCAGCCACACTGCTCCTGTCCTACATGAATCCAAGGCTAGTCATCTCCCTGTCCTTTCTTCAAGTTCCTACTCTTGCAGCCCACCCGGAAAGTGGATGAGTTCACACCTCTCCCCGTCTTGTAGAGAGCATTTCCCCCACCACCCCAGGCCAGCTGAGAATCCTCCCAGGTCCATGCCTCAAGAACCTTCTAGAATCTTTTGCAAAAAAGCTCTGGCAAGTTCCACTTTCAGGAACCACCTTTTCCTCCCAGCTTTTTGGACAAGAGACTCCCTGAGCGGAAGGCTGCCCTGTGCCCCCCACTCTGCTAAGGTCTGCCCCATTCTCCCCAAAGATCCTGGCAAGAAGGTGGATGATGGCTCTGAAGCAGCCTCCACATCCCATCCTCTCCCTCGCCCCAACCCTGGTTTGGGTGCCCTTGCTGGGCTCACCCCGGGTGTTGTTCGTGTTGGTGTAAACGAACACGCTTCCCCGCGTGGTATCATCATCATCGTTGCGCCGGCGGGCTGCAAAGACAGCCACGTTCCAGGCTTCCGTCATGGCGCTTGCTGCCTTCTTCCCTCCGGCAGCTTCCTCTCCTCCTCTCTCCTCTCCTCTCCTCTCTCCTCTCCTCTCCTCCTGCCCTCTCCCTCTCCCTCACTCCCACTTTCTCTTTCCTGCTGGAGTTCTTCCTTTTGTCTTCTCTTCTTTTCCCCCCTCTTGGTCACTCAGACTCTCCCATTCACCCGTCTGTGCCAAAGCCCTGGCGCTACCTAGTTATATAGCCACCCCCCCAGGGAGATTAAGCCCCCGGCTTGGACAGCAAGATCCCCAAAGCCCTTAAACGTTTTATCCCTTAATTGGGCAGCGATTTGGCCCCCTCCCCATCTTGTTTCCCTCCCCCCACAGTTTGCCAGGGCGTGAATGGCTCACACGTACCCTGCGTCACCAGGAGTGTATTTGCCGGACACATCAGGTAAGGGATGCACAGGGAGGGGTGATTACAGAGGCAAAAGAGCTCAGCTAATCCCGCTCAGAATGGCCCTTCCTTACAATTTCCTAATGGCCCCTTTTCCCTAAGGAGGCCAAAGCACCTTTCGGCCCAGTTTCCCTGCGGCTGCTTCTTGGCAAAGCTGAGCTCCTGCCCACTGTGGGCTTGCATTTCACAGGGACACAAAGAGATCCTCTGAAACCAGCCCATCCAATGACAAAGCCAAAATTAAAAGCAAAGCAAAACCCAGAGGGCCGCTACCATTTGGCACACAGGAACACAGACACAAGATGGGGAAGATGGTGGCATAGCGTCCTTCCAAAAAAAATGAGGGAAGGGCAGTGCGGACACTAGAGAGGCAATCTGGGGCAGAAGGTGTGGGGGGAGGAAGATCTGAATCTCCAAGACTGTTTTGGAAACAACACCTGACCCAACGCACCACAGCCTCCCTCATTCAACACATGTGTCGCTATCGCCATCCCACACGAGCATGTGTCCATGCCCATGTGCAAAAAACACTGCCCTTCACAGAGTTCCAATAGCTTTTCTTTGAACATGTTACCTGCCCATTTCTCAAGGACCATTTTCTCTCATGCAACAGACCCTACATGGCAAGGAAGGGCCTCCAGAAGACATTCATTCTTCTGTGCTGGAAACTGATGATAGTTTGGAAGAAAACGGAAAGTCTTTTGTGGGAGACACACACACACACCTTACTACCTCTGATTAAATAGAATTAGAGGCCATTTCAAAAGCTGTGAAGCTGTCAAATGGAGGCCCAACTGGGGATGATTGCAAACATCACAAACATTCTTCATTTAAGTTCACTGCAAATTTAATTTCGTTTGAAACCAATTCAAACCACACACACACACACAACATTCTGGAAAGTTTATCTCTGTGTATGTATAGCTGTGTAGGTACTCATTCATGCCTTAAGACGCCGAAGGCAGTGGACACAAACCAGAATCTCACCAATACAAATGAGAAAAATTAGGACTTGCCATTGCTACTGTCAAGTGGATTCAGGAAGGAAGACAAATAGCTGGAAGCTGTTGCTGGGGAGGGGGCACAACAAGAAGGGTCCCAAGGTGCCAAGGGGGCTCAGCTTATTCCCAGCCTGGCACAAGAGGGGACCGACATCTCTCCTGAGCCCCCGCTGCTTCAAGCTGGGCACAAGGCAAGGAGGCACCGTCCCTCTTCTGTAACGGGTGGGGTTCTCTCTGCCAACAGCAAAACTTTTATTCTTTTACTTCATTCATACCTTGCTTTCACCCCCGTGAGGTGTACAAAGCAGCTTACATCGCTCTCCTCTCTCCCATTTTATCCTCACAACAACCACCCTTTGAAGTAGACTAGCCCGAGACTGTGTGACTGGCCCAGGGTCACCCGGATCGCTTCCATGGCCCACTGGAGAGTCGAACTGGGCTCTGGTCCAGCACTGTAACCACGCTGGCCAACAGAGGGCTGCTCCAAGACATCCCTCCGCTGTGGCAGGAGGGGTCCTTGCTATAGTTTTGCAAAAGTACTAAGAAGGGGCTTCGGTCCTTCACAGGAACCACAATTCCCAGAGCTTCTTGTTTGGGACCGCTTGTGATTTATACTTTATGTTCTCATAATCCCAACAACACATTGGTTAGAATATTTATTTTTTAAATCCCCCTTTTCCTCCCAGGATCTCAGAGCAGCTTACATGGTTCTCTCTCTCATTTTATCTTCACAACAGCCCTTTGAGGTAGGTTAGGCGGGGGGGGGCATAGTCACTGACACTGCAGTCATAAATGGAGTTACACCCTTCTAAATCCATTAAAGTCAATGGGTGTCACTTGGTTTAAGATTATACTGCAAGTAAAGATAAAATGGCGAGGAAAATATATGGGTCATTGCTAGCTGCTTAGAGACTGAGTGAGGCTTAGAGACAGGCCCGGGTGAGCCTGATCTCATCAGATCTCAGAAGCTAAGCAGGGTCAGCCTTGGTTAGTAATTGGATGGGAGACCTCCAATGAAGACTAGGGTTGCAGAGGCAGGCAATGGCCAACCACCTCTGTTCGTCTCTTGCCTTGAAAACCCCACCAGAGGTCGCCATAAGTCAGCTATGACTCGAGGGCTCTCTCCACCACCAGAGACTGAGTGGCTTGCACATCTAATAAATAAATGATAATAAGTAAGCATTTAAACCTTGAATTGCACCTTGAAATGAAGCTATAGCTAATGAAACTTTGACACTACAGATTTATTTCCTTAAACAGCTCCTTTGCACCAAAGATACAATGCTGGCTGTGTTATATGCTGTAGCATCGCGGTTAAGTGGTTGGGCTGCGAATCAGCTCTCTACTGGTTTAAATCCTGCTGCTGCCTTGAGCTCGTAAGGAAAGTGGGAACCCACAATTTGGGAAAAGGAAATTATTATACACAATTGTACAAAACATTTATATTTAAATAAAGTGAACAAATGCTCAATAAATATACTATTGTAATAACAATAAATATTTTGTACAGAATAAATATAAGCAATATCCCAATTCAAAAATATATCCTTCTGTGTACATTTACTCAAATATGGGCAACGGCCGGAAAGTTCATATACATAAGTCCAACCACACCTTCTGACGTATTTTTCATTTTCTTATAGGTGAGTGGATCCAAGGTGTTCCAGAGAATGTCTGTATCACTTTCACAGGTAAGTAAAAGATAGGTCAAGAACTACTGCCTTGAGTATAAGATTCTCAAATATGTATCTTTTGTTTTTTCTTCCTATAGGTGGATCCGGAAAAGACAGGACACAGTCCTGTGTAGAACCTGACAAGCGACCGGCTAGAACACACTTTTTTCATATGGAGTCATTTCACCAGGGGTTCCACCAAGAGTTCCACCAAAAATCGGCAGAGGCACTTGCAATGCTCCTGTGTGTCTGTCCCGGCACACCCCAAACCAGACCGTGCCTTGAGCTCAGCAGGTGGGCAAACCACTCCACTCAGCCCCAACACTGATTTTGTTCACCGCTTAGAGTGGGGCACTAATCTGTCTAGAAGAGCGGTAGATAAACACAGTGGCTGTTCTTTAAAAAGGCTTGTGCCAGGGTTTCATGCTGTCATCACCCTGTGCAAAATGCTAGAACCTGAGCACACAGCCCATCGGGGATCCAAGGCCTGAAAGCATACAGAGTTGGGATGCCTTTGCTAATATTGTATGCCCAGGGGACGGAGAGCTCCTACCTTTCTCCCAAGCCTTTCCCCCTATGCAAAAAACTGCTCAAGGGGGACGGAAGTTTCCCCCTTTCTGCTGCTGCTGCTCGTGCACCCAGTCCCTCCATGGGGAGCAGCAGAACTGGGGAAATGTCTCCACACTGTTTTTGCACAGGGGGAAAAGCTTGGGAGAAGGGCCGGAGCTGTTCCTCCCCGGTAGCAGCTTTCGGAGCTCATTTGCACTCTTTTAATAAAATCAAAAAGAGTCCAGTAGCACCTATAAGACTAACCAATTTTATTGTAGCATAAGATTTCGAGAATCATGTTCTCTTCGTCAGATGCCTGATACAGAGACTGGTCAATTTGACCAGTCTCTGTATCAGGCATCTGACGAAGAGAACTTGATTCTCGAAATCTTATGCTACAATAAAATTGGTTAGTCTTAAAGGTGCTACTGGACTCTTTTTGATTTTGCTACCACAGACTAACACGGCTAACTCCTCTGCTTCTTTTTTAATAGAAGCCATTCCCCAAAGTTGATGTGCATCTGTGCAGAGCACAGCTTGGCTCCATGGAGAACTCATAAAAAATATAATGTACAGAGTGACACTTGTTGTACATGATACTGGGAATCCCACGTGAGTACACTTTGGTTGAAACTGGGAGGCGGGGAGGCAGCTTTAGCCACTGAGCTGCCATCCTTGCTCTGCCTCCAATTCAGCACCAGTGCTTAGCCTTTCTGGCTGGATTCAAATTTGCTGTTAACGTTTGTCTCTGTTATTCAGTCTTGTATCTTCCCTTTCCAGCCAGAGCCAAACTACAAGTGACGCCTTACACAGGTTGGACACTTGTCAGCTTCCTTCAAGTTTTGATGGGAAATGTAGGCGTCCTGGTTTTACAGCTTGGCTCTCCATTACAGCTGCAAGACCAGGACGCCTACATTTCCCATCAAAACTTGAAGGAAGCTGACAAGTGTCCAACCTGTGTCAGGCGTCACTTGTAGCTTGGCTCCCAGAATCCAAAAGGGCATTGATGATGTTTCCCCTTCTGTGCTAGAAGCTGATGAAATGCCATCCACAGGCTTTGTGTCGATACTTTATATAGACAAATAGAATAATCGCAATCGATACTCCTTGGCAATATAGTGAATGTGCCAACATTTAACTAAACGTTCATTTAAAAAAAAAAAAGATTGGTTTTTATCTTTTCACCAAAATATTGAGGAAAGACCATCAAAAGTATGCCAGTTTTTAAGCATCCCCCGTATCAGCTTTTTTTCAGCTGGAACGTGGTGGAACGGAGTTCCAGCACTGCTTGAAAATGGCCACATGGCCGGTGGCCCCGCCCCCTGATCTCCAGGCAGAGGGGAGTTGAGATTGCCCTCCGCTCTGCTCAGCGGCGCAGAGAGCGATCTAAACTCCGCTCTGTCTGGAGATCAAGGGGTGGGGCCACCGGCCATGTGGCCATTTTCGCCAAGGGCAATTTAAACTTTAAAAAACTCCACCCTTGTTCCAGCTGACCCAAAGTGACGTCATTGTACAGTCCTGAGTTCCACCACCTCTTTTCCCAGAAAAAAAGCCCTGGCCAGTATCATAAACCATTCCTGAACTGCACAAGTGATTTAGTTTAATTGGTTTTCTGTACCAAGAAGCTAATGCAGTTCTAGACTGCATTAATAGTAAAGCGGTATCCAAGTCACGAGAAGTAATAGTTCCCCTCCACTTGGTCAGCCCCCATCTGTAGCACTGTATCCAGTTGGGAGTGTTGCGCTTTCTAGAAGGATTGTAGCCAAACTGGGGCGGGTTCAGAGGACAGCAACAAAGAGGGTTGGAGGTCAAGAAAATAAGTCCAAAAAGGAAAGATCAAAGGAACTGGATATATTTAGCCTGGAGAAGACTTGAGGGGAGACATGATCACACTCTTTACACCACACTAGATGACCCGGGAGGTCTCTTCCAACCCTATGATTCTTTGATTCCGTGATTCTATCTGAAGGGCTGTCTCTTGAAGAGGGCAACGACTCATTCTCTGCCGCTCCAGGCAGCAAAATGAGATCTAATAAGGTTAAGTTATTGGAGGGGAGACTTGCTTTGAACAGTAGGAGAATCTTCCAGTTACGTGGATGAGTGGTGGGCTCTTGCAGGTTCAAGGTCTTCAAGCAAAGGCTGGACAACTATCTGTTTGGATTCCTCGCATTCAGCAGAGGGTCGGCCTCTAAGACTCTTTCCAGCTAGGGCTCCATTTCTCAATTACTGAAGATGCTAACTGGGGGCTGGGCGGGGGGGGCGGATCTCAGTTATGAATATAGGACTGCTAGTAGTAAGGTTCTCAACTTTTAATTGGCAAAGTATGGGCAGTCCAGCCATGCATTGCATGAGTTTAAAAAAAAGATGGGAGCCCATAGATTTGGCCACAGTATAATCATAGCTTTCGAGTCAAATCTTTTTTAGTTTATTTTGATTATTAAATACGGAGTTGCACAATAAATCATTATTGCCCAATGGTTATGATAGTCCAACGTGACGCAGCAGAATGATTCCATGCATTATATTTCTATAAAATGGGGAATGGAGAAAATCATAAACACTCTCGAGCTTCTGGGAGGAAGGACAGCAGACAAATGTATTAGACCGAATGACCGAAAAAAGTTCACTCTTATACACTTTATTTGAAAAGCCTTCCAGCTGCTTCCAGAAGTTTATCTGCACATACCTTCATAATAAATACGAATCAATGTGATCCACAATATGTTTGCTCCATGTTATTAGGGGCAGCGCTCTTGAAACGGAGGACAGCCCGATGGACTCGGTGGCCCTGATCATTATTTTTAAGTGACACAGACTAGAAACAGTGAATGGCACCTTCATGGGAATCTGCCGTCTGAAGCGACTGCTCCCTCCCTCTTTATGCTAAGACCTGCTCTGCCTTATGCTGGTATCCTAAGGAGGAATTACGGTGCCTGGAACATCCAGAAGGGCTGATAAAGGAAAAGGCTATAGTAACATATAGGGAGAGAGTGATGTGGCCTATAGACTGCCTACTGGGGGGCAAGGAAGGACATCAACTTACCCCTTCCAGGCCAGCACTACTCTCTGACCCACCCCAGCCTTCTGTTGACCCAACAGCTCCTTTGCTCAAATTGGCAGAAACAGCGATTTGGGTCCACCCTCATCCTCGCCTGGGCTGGTGCTCACATTGGGGAATGAGAAGTCTTGGGTCTGTGATTAGCATGAATGGGGAGGGGGGGGCTAAATGAGTGGAGTTGCATGTTCACATGGAACCCGCTTCCCCACCTAAATCAGTCCAAGCTCTAAACTGTACAGGATGGAGGTGCAAAGAGCCAGTTTGGTGTAGTGATTCAGAGCGGCGGGACTCTGATCTGGAGAGCCGGGTTTGATTCCCCACTCCTCCACTTGAAGTCAGCAGGGTAACCTTGGGTCAGTCACAGCTCTATCAGAGCTCTCTCAGCTCCGCTGACCTCACAGGGTGTTTGTTGTTGTGGGGATAGTAATAACATACTTTGTAAACCGCTCTGAGTGGGTGTTAAGTCATCCTGAAGAACGTTGAAGGTATATAAATCGAATGTTGTTATTATTGTTGTTGTTGTTAAAGAGAGGCGACAAGGGACCACTGGCATTTAAAAATGTTTCATCCATTGGTTGGTGGTGTGTGGAATTGATATAGAAACAGTATCCCAGTTTATCTATTACTGAGCTGGGGAAAGCCACCCAGACTTAGTAAACTGAGCATATATGGCTCAGTTCCTTCCCTGTCCCGAGTTCACATCAGGGCAAAGGTCCAAACGGAGCACTCAGCAGGGGCCCAAACAGAGGAGAAAGCTCTGAAGAGAGCAAAGATGGGGCTGCCCTTAAAGTGTTGCTGGGCCAGAAGTTTGGGACATATCCAGGAAACTGTATGTTGAAAAGGGGTCGTTGTATAGTTCTTCCTTTATACTGTTGCTGATGTGTGTGTGTGTGTGTGTGTGTGTGTGTGTGTACGGCCTGCTTATACATGGTATCTTCCCAGAAGGTGAGCCCTTTCTCTGGTGAAGGTAAGTGCACAATTGAGGGGAAGAGACCCTTCCTTTCCTCTTCCCCTCTTGGTATAAATAGAAAGCAGGACAAAACATTAATGGGACCTTAATTGTTAATTAGGGCTAAACAGGAGCTCAGAAGAGATTAAAGGCCTGGCAAGATCACCAACAGGTGAGCACAAAGAACTGTAGAGAAGGGAGTCGAGACGGAGGAGATGTGTGGGCCTCTGTAGTGCCTCTAGTCATAGCTGCCATTCCAGGAAGAGAGGGGACCACCCATCTCAAATGGGGGAGAAACGAAGGACCTTACTTCTTCGTCTGCTTCTCTTATTACAACCACTTAAGCTGAGATCGACAAGACTCTTAGGTCAGCTTCCTTTCAGAGTGGGTGTGAGCAGAACATCGGGCTCTACAAGAGTCCACCTAGAAGGCGAGGTGTCCACCAGAGGAAGCAGACTGTAGATACCAGTAACGTAGGGAGAGCAAATCCAGCTTCCAGGGCACAATCCACCAGGAAGTGGCAACAGAGGCTAGGACTTCAAACAATGGGTTTAAACTACAGCAGGGAAGGTTTCAGCTGGATGTTAGGAAAAACGTCTTCATGTTAAGAGTAATCCAGCATTAGGATCGGCTGCCTCGGGGTGTGGTGGTTTCCCCCTTCATTAGGAGTCTTCAAGGAGCAGCGGGACGAATCCTTGCTGGGGATGCTTTAGGCTGATCCTGCACTGGGCAGGGGGTTGGACTGGATGGTCTGTACGGCCCCTTCCAACTCTGGGATTCTATGAAGTTTTTCTGTGCAGCCTCCATATGAGAATGAGTAGGGGTCACACAGGAACACAGCCGTGCTCTTCAGCAACACTCCTTGGTGGCGGTTTTGGCTGCCTTCACTTAGGTTGTTTGAGCACCTTCCGGTTGGCAGAAAAAACAAATCCTATAAAATCAAGGTCCGGTTGAGTCCCTCTGCTTAAGTGCCGACAGATTTGATTAATGGGAAGTTCTCTTGTGAAAGCCCTATTGAAAAGGAAAGTCGCACTTATTCATTTCCAGGAGGCTTACACAGGTGAAGTACCCCATAGGCTGTGCCCCTATTGGTGTATGTGTGTGAGAGGCAGGCAGACAAGGGGGCACCACTTGGCGTCTCCACCTTAGGCATCCAAATATCTGGAGCTGGCCTGATCCCCCCTTAACTACGTGACCCCTCTGGCTCCCCCTCTCCTTGACCTTTTGACTCACACCTGCCCTAATTCTTCCCCCCTCCTTAACCTGCACTGAACTGCGCTCACTCCAAGCTGCTCAGCTGATAGGAGGTGACACCCACTCCTTTGGCCCCCTCTAATCCAAGGGATTTTTGGGTCACTTCGGGGGAGTCCAATTAAGGGAAACTGGAAACTTTAATCTCCCAGCCATGGAAAAGCAGGCAGAGCCCCGGGAAGCTGAGGTGGAAAGAGGCGCCACAAGCAAAGAAGGCAGCGAGCTCCGGAGGGACATCGCAGGGTCCAGACCCCCACAGGTACCTTGGGAGCCAAGCAGGCATCAGGGACGGTCGCATTCAAGGAGAGGAACATTCCTTGGTGGGATGCATTCGAGCGGGAGGGGTTTGCAGAGATGTTTGAAGCATGCAAGCGCGTGTGAAAAGCACAGAAGAAATTCCAGCCGTGTGCACTGGTGGAAGGGCTGGACGCTGGTGATTTGCCAATGTGTGGCAAGGGCCATCTGCCACCTGGAAAGTTTTCTTGATTGCCCAATCGGTCCCTGCACTCTGGGATGAGTGTTGCAGGCTTCAGTGGGGGGGGAGGTGGATTCACAAGAGGGGTCAAAGGTCTGTGCTTGAATTGGCCCCGGATCAGAGCTTTTAAACAGCATTTTTCATGGTTCCATTGTATGCTTTATGAGAACGAGGGATTTAAGGCTTCTCAAGGCAGGGGGCTCAGCCACTGCCCTAAACGGCGTTCTTGGAGTGCCTGTGCTGATTCCAGAAAATAAAAGACACCCATATTCATATTATGGGTCACAGCAACCAGATCCTTCAAAGATGTGGTGTTGCCAGCTCCAAGTTGGGAAATTCCTGGAGAACTAGGGGGTGAAACCTGGAGAAAGAGGGGTTTGGAGAGGGAAAGGACCTTGGCATGGCATAATTCCATAGAGTCCACCCCCCAAAGTAGCCATTTTCTCCAGGTGAACTGATCTCTGTAGCCTGGAGACCAGTTGTAATTCCAGGGGATCTCCAGCTACTGCCTGGAGGCTGGTAACCCTATGTGGTGTGTGTGTGCTTTGTGTGAGACATGCTGCCAGTGTGCATGCATAGGGTGCTCTGTCTCCCTCCTTCCGTTGCATGCACACTGAGGGAGCAGCAAGGCAGCAAGGCCGACTCACTCAGAGCCCTGGGGTGTGGGAAGGTCAAAACTCACTGCCTTAAGAGGTGACTTCTATATCTGTACAAGCGTACAACTAAATCCCCAAACTTTGTTGGTTTTGTGAGATACCAAGGGGTATGGACTGCAGCAGGAAGTCCTGGGGGGTATCAGCAGCAGCCTAACTCCCTCCTCCTGCTAGCGTGTGGGCCTTCTTTTGTCAAGAGTACAGGTGCAGGCTGCTCTAGAAGCCCCCCTTCTTCCGTGTGGCTCTTGGATTTCCATAAAGCCTCTACTGTACATCCAGGCCACCTGAATGGACCACACCAGGCCTTTTTTCCCCCAGCAAGAGTCTCAGCAGCGCATCCTCAGTAATGGGGCTTAGGTTCTTCCTCCCAGCCTTCCGAAAGAACCAGCAAGTCATTCCCATGTTCAAGTCTGCCTTCTTATCTTCTTGCAGGATCGTGCAAGAAGGGATCGTGCAAGGGATCGTGCCCTTGCTAGGCACAGGCAAGGCCCTGAGCTTGAGAAAGGGAGGCTGGGAGACTCAAGGGTTTGGGAGGGTGCCAGGTAGTGGGCTCCTACAGTCCTTTGTGTGATGCACACTGCAGATGCTGATTCTTGTCTTTTCCTTCCCTTTGGCATGCTGAACGGTCTCTAGAGGGGTCCGCCAGACTCACAGCCACTGAGGAAAGCAATGGAGCAGAGGCTAGAGTTTAAAAGCTAAGTATCAAAGAAGAGAGGATGCGAGTCCTTCATACGTCCAGGGGCCATGTCTTTTCTAGGCCCTGAGCAGGATAAAGGGAGGCCGGGAGATTTACCAGATGTGGAGGAACATGATAATGGAATCGGGCCATCAGAGATATCCGTGGGGCTTGAATGGGAAAGGTGAAGCGTCTTTAGATCTGGAGTAGAAGCGGCTCTCTTTTGCAGGAGTTCAGAGGGATTGGGGAGGGGCATGTTTTTTTAAAGGAACATTTGGGGACAGATTACTCCATATGTCCTCCAGAGTCTTGGTCGTGGCATAGGTTGCCAGAAGATTGCTTTGGTGAGCCAAGTCTTGCCCCCTGGCTTCTGGGCTCTCGTCAGGAATTCCGCTAGTTCTGAACTATTTACAGTTGGAAAAAGTTCACTACTAGCAGAACTCGGCCGCGCGCCCCACGCTCTTCAGGGGAGGGGGCAAGGCACCATGGCCAGGACTGGCTGGGCAAGCCAAGAGACCGGAGGGGCTGGGCGGGGGGTGCCCATCTCCCGAACTCATGTTAGCAACTTGTCCACGTACAGGATCCTTGTGTGTTGTGTTCAAGGCCCTTCCTGGACAGGCTGCTGTTTCTCCACACGGCCCAGCCCCCCCACACACAGAGAGAGAGGGGAGAACAGAGGTACCACCAACTTCACAACTGTGAACTAAAAGAACGGGCTGTCTCAGTTGATTCCAAAGCTGCTTCTCCATTGTATTTATCCATGTGATCAACGGAGGGTGCATTCGAGTGACAAGAGATTGCTAGGAGGAAAGGACAGAGGCGGGGGTGGGATCCGAGAGGAATTAATATACTTACAGGATCTGTTTATATTTAATATTTACAGGATGCCAAAACCACTGCCTTGCAATGTCTGCCCACCCTAGGAAGGCACAATAAAGAGGCCTGGGCAGCAGAGAGGGCAGCTGTTGTAGCTTTTGAATTCAGTTTATGTGCTGCAGTGCGTCTCGGTCGCTTTCTTTCTCTTTCCTAGACTTGTAACTGATTTCTCTCTTTTTCCTCTTTGGCATCAGCAGGAGGGAAGTACAGGGAAGAAGCAGGTGGGATTACGCGACACGCCCGTTCCAAAAAGGCTCGAACGATCAGGGTGTGACATGAGGCATTCTCAACTCAGAAAAGTTGCGAGCTTCATTCTGTCATTTTGTTTTTTTTACTGTTGTGACAAAAAGTGTGAGATGGGCTCTAGGAAGTCCTCCATTCAAATCTTGAATTGGCCATGGACTCCTTCCGCAAACCCTCACCCTCCGCACCCACCCCGGTAGAATTGGGGGAAGGCTGGCCATGTAACTTGCAGGGAACGTTCCTGGCAGGCTAAAAGGGTTTTGAACACTGGTTGGTTGCCCCAACTTGGATGCTACTGGGAAGTGTGTTTTCCCCCTCCACAACATTGTGATGCTCCCGTGCACCTCCTGGCTTTTCCTTTCCATTCCTGTGCTCTTTCCAAAACCTGCCTTACTCTGCTCTTTTAGGAAAGATCATAGCAAAGTGAGAGTGGACAGGATTGTCGAAGTCCCACCCACACCAGCATGATTTGCCATGCTCAAGACCCCGGCTGCAACCATTCATCCACCCTGTATCACCTAAGAGTTTGATAATTATCATATTGATATAAAGTTATGTCAATAACTAATTAATAAGAAGTCAAAAAGCCCCCCCCCAGTGATGCGGGGGGGGGAGGCTGCCACAGGAGAACGGGGCAGGGAAAATGCAGGGAAGCCTGCCAGGTGTGAGCCGTGTTGCCAATGTGCTAGATCAACATCTGCAGCTGCAACCAGGAAACTACCCAAACCGTTGCCATTTGGAAGAGGTGAATGCAGGGCTTTTTTTCTGGGAAAAGAGGTGGTGGGACTCCGTGGGTTGCCAGCACAGGGGGCAACTCCCTGCGGGAGGTGGTGCCCCTGGTACCACGTGCGCATGCGCAAAGTGCGCGCACACTTCCGGGACTGCGCAATGACATCACTTTGGGTCAGCTGGAACAAGGGGGGGAGGTTTTTAAAGTTTAAATCACCTTTGGTGAAAAGGGTCACATGGCCGGTGGCCCCACCCCCTGATCTCCAGACAGAGGGGAGTTGAGATTGCCCTCTACGCCAGTGGCGTGGAGGGCAATCTCAACTCCCCTCTGTCTGGAGATCAGGGGGTGAGGCCACCGGCCATGTGACCCTTTTCAAGAGGTGCCGGAACAATGTTCCACTGCGTTCTGGCTGAAAAAAAGCCCTGGGTGAATGTATGCAAAGCACTCTCCCCCACTTTATAAATGATACATTTTATTGGCATTTATCTGTTGCTTTGCTGAGTATTCTAAAGACGAGCATCTATCCCATAAACGGCTCTGTAAAGGGATGCTTGGTAGCAGAACCAGCTGTCTAGGGAAGTGGTGCAAGTCCCATTTGTACAGAGATTTCAAACACTGCAGACAGGCATATCTCCCGGGGAAGGCTGGATGACGGCTTGGATGCCTTCTGACATGATGAGTCTGAAGTCTTTGCTGAGCTGCACCACATGCGGTTGATGCAAGAAAGGCACGTGCTGCAGCTTCAGAGCAACTACATTTGAATGCAACTGCCATTCAAATGTATCTGTAATCAGAAAGACAGAGAGACTTCGTGGACTCTCGGCCCCCTCACTTGAGCTTCTGAAGAGTATTGGGTGAGATCTGCTTTGCTTAATCTTGCTGCCCCCTGCTGGAGGGAGTGACATGCAGTGAGGTGGGAGAGAGTGCGTGAATAGGGAGGGGGGCGCTGATTTCCCTACATTTCCAATGTAGAAGAGGGCATCTGAAGTGCTGATGTGGATAAGGATGGCAGCCAGTGTGGCATAGCGGTGAGAGTGTTGGATTAGGATCTGGGAGACCCAGGTTCGAATCCCCGCTCTGCCATGGAGGCTTGCTGTGTGGGCCAGCCACACATTGCTGTGTGGGCCAGCCACACATTCTCAGCCTAACCTGTTGTAAGGATAAAATGGGGGAGAGGCGAATGATGTAAGCCTCTTTGGGTGACATTTGGAGAGAAAGGCAAGAACTGCTGTAGCCAGTGGTTAAGTGGTTGGGCTGCGAATCAGCACTCTGCTGGTTCGAATCCCACTACTGCCATGAGCTCAGTAGGTGGCCTTGGGTAAGCCACTCCTCTCAGCCTTAGCTCTACAGCAGTATTGTGGAGATAATAATAACACTGACTTTTCACTGCTTTGGGTGAGGCACTACTGTCTAGATCCTGAGTAAGTGCAGTTGTTGTTGTTGTTGTTATAAAGTAAAATGACATTTTAAAAATAGGTTATTTGGTGGAATGCACATGGACAAGCGTATTTCTTGCTGTTACTTATGGCTTTTTTAACCATCCATTTTGTTCCTAAGGGGGGGCAGCCAGGGCTCTGAGAAATAACCAAGTATGAACCCGCTGTTGTCCCTTCGACAGGCCCACCAGAAAGAAGGAAGGCTAATCCAGCAGAGGGTGGGTGCCGCTTCCCTCGGAATGCCCCTTGCGGTTTTCCAATGTGTGCAAAGAACTCACCTGCCTCGATTAAATGGGAGAAAGCAGCCCGTCAGCACAACAGCCACCCGAAGGGCCATGCAGCCTGGAGAGAGTCTTCCTGCTGGTCTCCATCCTACGAGTGTCCCCTGGAAGAAATGGGACTGGGATGGGTGGCTGGCCAGAGCAGGGCACACTTTAGGGGCCTCCTCCTGTGCAGGTCAGAGGACGGCATTGTGTGCAGTGGCAAGAGAGTGCCAAGATGGCAGAGCGGAGCAGGGGGGCGTTGCACTGGGGAGACCTGGCTATAGGCCCCCAAGGAGACCTGAACGGGTTGCGATGAACCCAAAACATCTAGGGGGCTTTT
This sequence comes from Eublepharis macularius, assembly GCF_028583425.1. Classification (NCBI taxonomy): domain Eukaryota; kingdom Metazoa; phylum Chordata; class Lepidosauria; order Squamata; family Eublepharidae; genus Eublepharis; species Eublepharis macularius. Next base: position 24,517,449 of record NC_072808.1, on the reverse strand, counting down.
GCCACAGAAGAGGAGGTACAGAACTGCAAAGGAAAGAAGGTGCATTCGCAAGAAAGCCGCATCCCGAGATAACCTGAGGGTCGGAGACGGGGTCTTCAGAGCCTGAGCCTGTTCTGGAGGGCAGCTGGGGCTTCCCCAGTGAAGAACACAAGGCAGTCAGTGGCTCTGGTGTCAAAACTTTCTACCATGGAGGAAATCTTCCTACACTGAGATGCCTGCTGAGGAACCCTAGCATTCCTGCCATATAACCCCTGTACATTGCAGAGGGTCCTGAGACATGTTTGAGGGCAGGCATGCCCAGTTCGCTTGGCACACTTGCCAGACCACTTGGGCTGGCTTGGCTGTCACCTTGGCCGTTTTCACAGTGCTTATCAGTCACGGAACATCGCGCCGAGCTCCCGGAACAACAGCGTCTTCCTGGTGCGATTTCGTGCCAGGAAGACACTTTCATTCCAGGAGCTCAGCGCGATGTTCCGTGGCCAGTAAGCACTGTGAAAACAGCCCTTGTATGAACTGAAGAGATGACCCAAGACCTCCTGCCGTCGACAGTTTCCTGCGGCTGCACATCACACGGGAAGCGGGATTGTGCTGGTCGAGAGCAGGTGTTTGCCTGATAATCGAAGAAAACCTCCGAAACATCTTCTTGGAAATGACTGGCCTGCTGTCTCCAGTGCCGTAGTTTCCACAAAGAGAGGTATGGCCTGCTAAGGCATTCTTGCGCTGTGGATAACCTGAAAGAGGGGCATCAACCTCACACCCAATGGAGCTCACTCGAAATCAAGATAAGGCGGAGGAGAAATGCTGAGATACATTGTCAGAGGTAGGCAAGGCACCCACAGGCAGCAGCACTTCAGGAGAGTAAAAGGCACAGGCAGCTCTGGCTGAGGGCAAGTCTCAGAGTCCCTCTACACTGGGTCAGAGTTCAGGATCACAGCACCCTTCAGTGCCCCCTGTTCTTATGCTCCTCCTGCTTGACCCGCCCCGGTGGTGGGCTGATCTTGGGCTCCCCCCATGCCCTCTCTTCCGGGGGTGGGCCTAAGGTGAGAGGAGAGAATCTGGGCCAATGGCCGCCCTGGCTGGGCCCCCAGTCTCCTGCCCAGCCCTCCTGAGAGGTTTTAAGAGGCTGCAATGCTTGCCTGCCCAGGCCCCTGGAGGCCCCAGCTGCTGCCAGTCTCCTCTGGCCTGTCTCCAGGTGCAGTCTGCTACCTGAGTCATGGGCCGGGCATGCGGCCTGGCTCTTGCTCCTTTCTCCACAGTCCCAGTCAAGCTGCCTTCCTCCTCAATGTCTGGGCGAGACTGCCCCTGCCAGAAGCTCCTTTGGAGCAAGCACCTGCAGGAGTGAGACCACCAGGGCTTTTTTTCAGGGGGAACACGGGGGAACGGAGTTCTGGCAGCTCTTGAAAATGGTCACATGGCTGGTGGCCCCACCCCCTGATCTCCAGACAGAGGGGAGTTGAGATTGCCCTCCGCACCACCAAGCGGCACGGAGGGCAATCTCAACTCCCCTCTGTCTGGAGATCAGGGGGCGGGGCCACCAGCCATGTGACCATTTTCTCCCAGGGCAACCCACTGAGTTCCGCCACCTCTTTTCCCAGAAAAAAAGCGAAGGGAAAGGGATGTTAGAGCTCTGAATGACTCAAAGGAGAGCCTAAGGGGTATAGCAGCAATACAGGATGAATTCTGCACTCTTTCTTCTTGCCCACCCCAGGCTGGCCTCAGCCGCTTCCTTTCTATGTCAACCTGCTTCCTCATGATGGGACTAGACATGGCGGAGGCCTTGCAGAAGGCAGAGGGGCTGTGTGAACTTCCCGGAGCTCCCTGTGGTTCATCACTACCCACAGTGCGAAGGAGGCGCATGGCAGCCTGCTCCTCAGGACATCCCGCACTCGCTCCATGATCACCTCGTTGGCTTCTCACTCGTTGGGCCTTCTGCACGGTGGCTGCCTGCTCTTGCTACTTGGCAACCAGACGGGAGGCAGGGTTAGCCATGGGAAAGTCGCGGAAGTCTTGGCGATGAGCGGGCACAGCACAGAGAGGCCACCAGACGGGTGGAAGCTGCATCACATACATACGTGCCATCAAAGCACAATCTACTTTAGAAGACCCCGGCAAGAGGCTTTCAAAGCAAGGTGAGAAGTCGGTTTGCTGTGAGAAGTAGGTTTCCTGTTGCCGTCCTCTGCAGAGTAGAAGCTGCATAAACCTGTTCTGGAAAGGGAGAACATCAGTGCAGTGAGTCCTAAAGGCACCAGAGAGTCTTAAAACAGGACGGGATGGGGGGGGGGAAGAGGGGGCCCTATCTCTGCCGTGCAGATCTTGCCTGAATAAAATCTGCTTCCAGGTCTTTCACCATGAGCTTTGCATCTCACCCCGGAGCCTAGGAACCGTGGAGGAGGTTACTGCAAGCAGCGTTCCGACAGGGTTGCAAGGGGCTCGGCAGCCCATCTGGTTCAAAGTTGCCCCTACTTGGAGCAGCGCCAACAGATGGCTTCCCACTTCCCTTCGAAAATGTTTGAGAGCAGAAGACCCACATCCACTGTGATGCTCTCAGAATCACAATGGATTCTCATTTTTGCTCTTGTTCTCCTGCGCCAGTCCCAGTGAAACGAATGGGACTCTGTAAGAGCCCTGCTGTGCTTTTGTCCCAGTGGACAACATTCCCACAGGATGCACAGTTGCTCCCTTCCTTCTTCTCCATTCAGCTCACCTTTTTTTCTGCCTGCCTTTCGGAATGGCACTTTCTGCAGCAGCAGCAAGGGGTGGGGTGGGGGGAAGCAGCTTAACTGAAGGCAGTAATTGCAGGGTAATGGCCGTTGGCTGTGCACATGCGGCTATGGAGGCAGGGCTTTTTTTCAGCTGGAACACGGTGGAACGGAGTTCCGGAACCTCTTGAAAATAGTCACATGGCCGGTGGCCCTGCCCCCTGATCGCCAGACAGAGGGGAGTTGAGATTGCCCTCCGTGCCAGCCGCCAGCCATGTGACCATATTCGCCAAGGGCAATTTAAACTTTTGTTCAAGTGTACATTTCATATTTTGTTGGTGTTTGTATGGCTTATGGCTTCGGCCGGAAAAGTAATAAACATATTATTATTAAAATTTAAACTTTTAAAAACTCCCTCCTTGTTCCAGCTGACCCAAAGTGATGTCATTGTGCAGTCCCGGAAGCATGTGCACACTTTGTGCGTGCGCACGTGGTACCAGGGGCACCACCTCCCGCAGGGAGTTGCCCCCTGTGCTGCCAACCCACTGAGTCCCACCACCTCTTTTCCCAGAAAAAAAGCCCTGTATGGAGGCATGCGCGCGGCATCTCATTGAGGCAGCGTCATTCCAATTATGACCATGCCTGACCTCACTTATGCTTCTACGCGAAGGGACAATTCCGAAGCTCCCTCCGTCCTTACATAAGATTGCACATATGCAGCCTTGCTTTGTGCTTCCACACGTTTGTTCTCTTCTGCTGTTAGGGGTGGAGTATCTGCAGAGTTCTGGGCCTGACCCTGGGCGGAGCCTCATGGTTCTTAAGAGCACTGCCCTAGCAAGCATCGAGGATGGGTGGCCTCTCACCCTGGGGGGACGCCGATGCCTTCTTCAACTCCAAACTTTCTCATAGCTGACATTTTTCACATAGAGGCATTTATTTAAAACATTTTGTAGCCAGCTTTCCACCCAACTTAGGATCCTAAGGCAGCAAACAATAAAACAAGAGTTAAAACACATACACATTTAAAACAATTAAAACACACAAACAGGAGGAAGGGTCAATGAGAATCATTGAGGGAATGGCAAACAAAACAGAAAAACAGAAAAAGTCTTCATCCACTGGCAGAAGTCAATGATGGAAGAGGATGGAGGAATCTCCTCAGGGAAGGACCTCCATAACTCTGGTGCCATGACCAAAAAGGTCCTTTCTTTGGTTGCCACCAGTTTAGCCCCCAAAGACGACCATAGTGTTGGGGTAGGTTCATAGATCATAGGCCAGCACATAGCCAAGCACTGAGCTATAGCTATGACAGTGGGACATGTGAACATCCAGAGGCAGGAGGTCCCAGATTCACCATCTTCAGGGTACCCAGGTAAAGTGGATGGTAGTGGATTAAATGGACCAGCAGCTTCATATCTAACCTTATCTGGACTCATCTCCTTAGATCTTGTCGTTACACATCTGCACACTTGCATTTTCCCAGCTGAGCTGGCTGCCACCCTTTTTTGGTGTTGCACCCCAGAATCAGAGGAGAGGGAGGGGGTGGCCAGCAGTGTGAGAAGATGACCCTATGAGAAGACAGGAAAGACAGTGGTGTTCCGAAGCAGAAGAGGAATCTCACATAGGACTTCTTGTTCCATTTGTTGTTTCTTGTGTTTGGACTCTATGAGCAGAGCATCCTCTTGGAATGCAACCTAATCTAAAAGAGTGAAAGTCCAGTCGCACCTATAAGACTAACAAAATTTGTGGTAGGGCATGAGCTTTCGTATGAGCTGTGGTTCACAAAAGCTCATACCCTACCACAGATTTTTTTAGTCTTCTAGGTGCTACTGGACTCTTGCTCTTTTCTACTGCTACGGACAAACTAACACGGTTTCGCATCTTGATCTAAAAGAGCGAAATCACTTTAAGGCAGCGCTTTTCCATTGCAAAGATGAAGACCTTCAGCATGTCTGACTGCTCAGGAAGGGGTTGAGAGTCTCAGGTAGGACTGGGGGGAAACGCACAGAACTTGGACAGGTCGTCATGGTCTTGTTATACCAGCCTTGGAATCCAAAGTCCTCCTCCCTGGCTCAGCACCCCTCCCCGCAGAATCCTGCTCTCCAATGAAAAGAGGAACGGAGGCCACAAAGGCAAAAAGCCAAATGATCGTGCAGTTGAGATAGAATGGGTGCCCCAGAGGGTCAAGTCCCCCAGGGGTTTGCAAACAATGCAGAATTGATGGTTGTTGTGGGTTTTCCGGGCTGTATTGCCGTGGTCTTGGCATTGTAGTTCCTGACATTTCGCCAGCAGCTGTGGCTGGCATCTTCAGAGGTGTGGCACCAAAAGACAGAGATCTCTCAGTGTCACAGTGTGGAGAAGATGTTGGCAGGTAATTTATATCTACTCAGGAAGGTGGGGTTGGGCTGAGTCATCCTGTAAGAGTTTCCCAGGGTGTGGAATGCTAATGGCAGGAGGCTTCACTGTATCCTGAGGAGGTTCTTTTGCATATGGATTGGTGCTTGATATGCTAATCTTCTCTGCAGGGCTACTGTGGGATGTGGAGTATTTCATTAGCCTGGTGCAGAATTGTTTACGGCCCCAACTGCACAGGACCACAGACTCACCACAGCTGGTTCAGGGAGGACAAGAACATCTGAGGAATTTACGTATATGGGATTGCAGCTGTGGAAACTATCCCTGCCCTTGAGCCCCAATTTCTCCAGGGTTCAGACTCCTTTTTAAAATATTATTCTCTAAATATACTTGCCTTCCCTGTGCTGTCTCCCACTTATTGGTTGCTTCTTTCTAACACCCTTCAGTCCTCAGGTATCCCCAGAGATTCATGCCCTTTCAGATTCAAGTTGTAGCTCCAAACTTTCATGTTCACCCTACCTTACCAAATACACACTTGGCCTTGAGAGTGTGATTGAATCCTCCTTTTTCATTTTAACTTGCCTCCCCCCCCCCCCAACCTGCCAAATGTGGCAGCAAAACCTTCTGTCTTGCAGGTGGTTGCCCCAGGGAGAAGTACATCTGGGAGAAGCGGTAGAAAGCCATGGCGGATCCAAAGCAGATTTCCACCTGGTTTACCCTGGCAAGGTTGACCAGGGTGTAGTTGTGGTAGGAGCAGAGCTTCTGTTTCTTGAATGGGCAGAAGATGGTCAGGACACAGATGGAAATCCAAAGGACAACCAACACAAACATGGAGATAGTCATGGACTCGTGAAGAGGCCGGAACTTTCCCAGGTGAGTCTGAGGTACCAGGGAAGAGCTCAAGGTTGTGATGTAGGCAATGTCCAAGGGCACCAAGATGAAGAAGTTTTCAGGCGGTCATCCCAGGCATCAAAGCCAGACTTTTGTGTATGGTGGGGATTGCAGGGGGAGATGATGGAGAGAAAGGAAGCAGCGAGGTTGGATGGTAGAAAGGACGGTGGGAAGTGTGTACATTTGGATGCATGAGGCAGAGCTCAGGCAGAGCAGGAGCAGGGCTTTTTTTCAGGGGGAACGCGGTGGAACAGAGTTCTGGAACCCCTTGGAAATGGTCACATGGGCTGGTGGCCCCGCCCCCTGATCTCCAGGCAGAGGGGAGTTTAGATTGCCCTCCGCACTGCTTGGCACGGAGGGCGATCTAAGCTCCCCTCTGCCTGGAGATCAGGGGGCGGGGCCACCAGTCCATGTGACCATTTTCTCCGAGGGCAACCCACTAAGTTCCACCACCTCTTTTCCCAGAAAAAAAGCCCTGAGCGGGCGAGAGGATCCAACAGACCAAGAAGCAGCCAGGAAGGCTTCTGTGGAGAACCTGGCTTCTGTTCACCTCTATTCCCTTCCCAGGTGGTATGGAGTTATTGGCCCGCTAATAGGCTGGGGCATCATGGCAAGCGGGTCATATGCCAAGGGGGAACATACACGTCCTTCTTGTTCTCTGGCCTTACGAGCTCTTCTAGCATGGTGACAAGCGAGCTGCCCTCCCCACCCCCACATCCCCATCTTCTTGAATTGACCTTAAGGCTGTAAAGCCTCCACTGAGCCAGGCTTAGCTCAAAGGCTATGGAGCAGTTGCAGCAAAAGGGGCCAGGAAAGACCAGCTTAGCCACTTGCGAGCCAAGCAGCTTTGCAACGGCCTGACCAGAAGGTGGAGAGAGGAGGGCAGGCCAGATCCCAGAAGAGGCTAAGAAGCTGAGGTCAAAAGTTGAGGAGAAAATTCATGGTTGCCCTTCTTTTCTCAGCAGGTTCCTGCAGCCACTGCTGATCTGATGCTTCCTACGCCCAAAGGAGACCCAAATCCCTTCTTCTAGTTCAGCTTAATGCTCTGCTATGCAATTAATTCTACTTATGGACTCTTTTCAGTCCAGAGACTGGCATGTTTTGAAGTCTTTCCTGGAGGAATCAGCTCTTCTAGGTGTCACACCTACGCTTCTGCTCATGGGCTGCTTACAGATGATCATTTCTGAGGTACAACATAAGCAACTGCCCTGTTGATGCTGCTACTTACAAGACAAGATCCAACATAAACATTAGGTAACAGTGCACACATAATCAAGGGGGCGGGGAACATTGCTGTTAGAGGGTGGGAGCCTGTTATTTCCAGGCTTGATTCCTAATTTTAGGCACTACCCCATCAAAATCAAGGAAATGTTTTTAAATGCTCTTGAATGTGGAGACTGAGCCTCGCACCGGTTCCCACTAGAGATGGGCACGAACCGGGGGAAAAAACCATGCAGTTCGTGGTTCGTCAAATTTCACGAACCACAAACTTCCACAAACCTGCCCCTGGTTCACAAACCGGTTCGTTTGGTTCATGAAAATGCCACATCCAGGTCAGAAAATCATCACTTCTGGGTCAGCCGAAGGTCACCTGGGTCAGCAGAAGGTCTGCAGGAAGCCCATCCCGTTGCCTTGGAAACTGATTGATTGGCACCAGGCTGTCTGCAGTCACGAACCAAAAAATGAACCAAAAGAACCAGCATAAAGTTCATGGCAGTTTGTCAGAAATGAGATCTGACGAACCGCGGTTGGCGAACCATGAACTGGCCTGATTTGTGCTTGATTTTGGTTCATATTTTGGTTCGTGCCCATCTCTAGTTCCCACTTTTCCAGTGTGATACCCCCAGGTGCCATTCCAGACAGGCAATCCACAAGAATACCATGGTCAATGGAGCCGATTGGTTCAGCAAGATAAGCAGGGTTGCAATCCCTACCTCCCACAGTGAGCATCATCTGCCAAGGTGGCCAAGGCAGGTTGAGCCCCTCAAAAAGACAATGAGGCGAAATCCCAGAGGATGCTGGTCTATTGTGTTGGGGCAGCTACTGAAAAGGCCCTGCTTTTAGTGGACTTTGATATATAACATAACTCTAAGAATGCTTTCCTGAGAGTAAGCCCCATTTAAAAGACTAGAATAGGATTTGGAGCAGACCTGCTTAAGATTGCTCCCTTTGTGGACTGGGGTTCTGAGCAGGACCTTATGGGAGCTGGTATAGTACTCCCATGGGCGCTTTGGACTCAGGCTGTAGAGCTTTGCAAATAAAATCCCAATCTAAGAAGCTTAACTTTAATTTTTTTTAACCTGTATGTCTATCTCCTCTGTTTTTCTCTTCCTCCTTTGTTTCTCCTGACAAACAGTTTTTAAATGGTAGTGTTGCTAAAGTCATGGCAGAACCCAGTTATGGAACATTACGCATCTCTTGAAGCCCAATGGAATAAACGATTGTTGCCATATTGGTTCCAGTCAAAAAAAAGAGATCTGGAACAGAACAGATTACCTTGTTTGTTGGTTCATCCCAGTGAACCAGATATCTAGCTACAGCTGTATAAATTGCCTGCTAAAAGATTAAAGATTACAAACTAGCAAAAGTGTGACCACTGGAAACAACTACATCTTTGTATCTATTTGTATACATGCACGAGTTTTAAATTATAATCTGATGCTGCTGGCTATGATAGATACTGGAAATCTGCAAAATATTTTTGAAGAAAATACAGCTTGGGAAAAGAACACAGATGTATAACGTGTGGGAAACTAATGCTAAATAGTCAGAAGGAACAGGTGACTTTTTTTTAGCTTCCAAACTTTTATTTTCTTGAACATTATCTTAACCTCAAAACAAACCCAGAGTGACCGTCAGGACCCACGGCTTCCCTGCCCTTGAAGTTCTCTGAGGTTGCCATACAGCTGAGGGGTCTGGGGAAAGACCGGAGGGCAGAGTGGTGCCTTTAGGCTGAATGGTCATGGATCCAGAGGAGGTAGCCGTGTTAGTCTGCTGTGGCAAAATAGCAAAGAGTCCAGTAGCACCTTTAACCAACTTTACTGTAGCATAAGCTTTCGAGAGCCACAGCTCTCTTTGTCAGATGCACGAAGAGAGCTGTGGATCTCGAAAGCTTATGCTACAATAAAGTTGGTTAGTCTTAAAGGTTTCTATTGGACTCTTTGCTATTTAGGCTGAATGTTTGTCTAGAGGTGTTGGATTCAGAAAGGGAGGGGGATGCATTGATCCTCATTAAGCAAGGAGGGGTGGGCGGGGGGCACGAGAGATCAGCCCGTTACATTCTCGTCCACCTCTTCGAAGTGGATTATTTCCACGAGAATTATTGTCTTTGTCCTAGAATAGGTGACTTTATTGAGAAATTGTTTTGTTGATTCATTAAACACAAGAGTGAACAAAAGATGTAATGACAAAAACCTGCCGTTTGTGAAGTTGCTGTGACCCTCCTCGCAAGATGCATAAATCAGACAAATCTTTGCAATTTCGTTTTCAAAATAAGGCTAAAAAGAGAAAACAGTTAACAGGATGTAGTTCATAATGAACTTAAGTCTCACTGATTTCCATGAGACAGTACCACCTGGTACAGGATCTGCCCTGGAGCACATTCTCTGTTCTGATTCTGAATATATCCACCTGTTATAGTCCTCTTGTTGGTTTGTTTCCTTAGTTCATCATTTATTATTTGCCACTGTGAGACGTGCTTCAGAACTGCCACTGCTACACTTTGCAACCTAGGTGTAATATGTATGGACTTCCTATTGCAGCAATAACTGGGCAGTTCTTTGTGGGGAGGAAATGTAAAGTTGCTATGTATTAATTATGACACATTTATCTGCATTTACACGTGTGTCACTTCTTAAACACTGGCATATTAATAAAGAAATAAAGGCACAAAAAACTGAAAACATCTCTGAAAGGGGTCTGAGCTGGAAGTATGAGCCGATCTGTGCAAAATCACATGCAGAAAAAGGTTGAAAAGGGGCCTCTACTCATGTTTCTGAATAACCAACTATCAGCTTTCTCTGTGGTGGCCCCCACTTCATGGAAGGTCTACCTGGGGAAGTTAGGAAAGCTCCCACTCACCTGGCCTTCTGCAAACAAAGCAAAACTGAATTATTCGAGAGGGCTTTTTACTCAGATAGGAGGGCTATACTGTAAGGAAGTGGTATCAAGAGATGCATCGGTAAAGGGATAGGGAGGGACCACAGACTTTACTACTATTGCTGTAAATATTGAGGGACCCTAGAGTCCACTACAATTGCTATAATTATGATCCTATTGGGTAGTTCCTCTGTTGTGTGATATGGCAGTCGTAGAATTGCTTATGTTCTGTTTCGGCATTCCTTCTGCACTGAGTTGGATTTCTGTGGGTTTTTTAAACATTGGCAAATTGCTTGTATATGCCTATTACACGTTTATTGAAATGTCTTTGATATTGACTGCACTGACTCACATTGTGTTGTCCACTTTGAATCTCAGCGAGAAAGGTGGACTATAAATAAATAAATAAATAAATAAAAACAGGTTTTATAAAAAGCAAAGGAGAGGCAGAATTAGAGTTACCAGGCAGTCGGGTTGCCAACAAGTCTGAAGAAAAATGGGCAGCCGAAGATCTTTATGGCATGGTAGTAAATAGCTGCTGCTTAAAGAAAACAAAACCCAGTCCATTACGCACATTCTTTGAGTCCAATGACTACCACCACCACTCCAGTCCTTTGAACTGTATTAGGGTTTTCCTATTCACAGCTTAGAAGATCCTGAATTCTGTGTATGCTCAGAAGTTTCATCCTTCTTGAAGCTTTTGGGAGGAAACCCTCTACGGTTTGCTTAAAACTTTAAGTGATCCTGGGCTGAACAGCCACGCACATTCACACAGATCGAGCTGCCCAGGTGAACTTGTGGGTGCCTCTCCACAGAGGTGGTGAGAAGTGCTATTCGATTTATGACTACCGCTGCTGGGGTTTTCAAGGCAAGCGATGAACAGAGGTCTTTGGCCATTGGCAGCTTCTGCATAGTGACCCTAGTCTTCATTGGAGGTCTCCTATCTAACTACTGCTCGAGGCCAGGGCTTTTTTTCAGCGGGAACGTGGTGGAACGGAGTTCCGGCACCTCTTGAAAATGGTCACATGGCCGGTGGCCCCGCCCCCTGATCTCCAGACAGAGGGGCGTTTAGATTGCCCTCCGTGCCGCTGGCACGGAGGGCAATCTAAACGCCCCTCTGTCTGGAGATCAGGGGGCGGGGCCACCGGCCATGTGACTACGTTCTAGCCAACCCAAAGTGATGTCATTGTGCGGTCCTGAGTTCCACCACTGAGTTCCACCACCTCTTTTCCCAGAAAAAAAGCCCTGCTCAAGGCCAACCCTGCTTAGCTTCTGAGACTGGACAAGATCAGGCTATCCAGGTCAGGGCATGCCTTTCCATAGATGGCCGCTATTTTGTTCAACACTGCCCTCTGCTGCAGGCCTGGCAAACTACACATCCCAAGCAAAACACACAAAGCTCCAGTAATCACTTTTCCGCAATGTAAAGTCTCCTTTGGAAGCTGCATTGGGGGGAAAGAGGTTGTGATGACTAGCATAATTTCTTATATGAGTGTTTAGAAGTTTCAAATGGAAACCAACTATGAAAATGCCATAGAGAGGATAGCCTGGTCCGAAGCAGAAGGGTATAGGGAACATGGGGCGTGCCTAGAACACCTCCCCCCACCCCAGTCCTAAAACTGGACTTGTAACATCCACAGAGGAATTCAACGACCTGGAAGTAGAGAGTGAGGGGATCTTCCAACTCCACCACTACTACCTCGCATGCACAGAGGGAAGAAGACTTTGCTGAAGATGCAGGCAGCCACTTACCGCCCCCCCCCTCTACCATCAACAGCTATCTTCCCTATGCCGGGACACAAAAGATGAATCTTTTGGAAATAAATAGCTAGCATTGTTATTTTTGTAAGGCTTGAAAGGTCTCCATGCCGAGCCTCCAAAAGAAAGCAGTGATTCTGTCTTAATTCAGACAGATTACTGTTTTTGTATTTTGCCAACGCACTAATATACAAGGGTCATTAATTTTTCCAAGGACGCAAGAGAAAGGAGGAGTCTTTGCATTTACAACCTCTGCACTTGCAAACTTAGAAAGGTGTCAGCACAAACATGATAACATCCCAGTTCACAGTGCTTTGTATCAAGGCCTACTTTCGCGCTCTGATTTTTCATGTACTTCAAAGCTGTTAGGATGTGAACTTTATATTTCGAAGAGTTCCCTCAGGATATTGCATCCTTTCCTCACCTTAGCGCTAGCACACAGCTAGGGAAAGAGGAGCTTCAAACTCTGAACCCCAGGCATGTGGACTTCTGTCTTTGTGCAATTCTTACGGCACATCAATCAGATTTTCCCTGCTTTTCCCGTCTCCGACTTCTAATCCTAGCCTGAGTTCACTCAGGACACCAAACTGACACAGAGATGTGTACCAAGTATCCATATTAAGTGACCCAGTTTACATGGTATATGGGTTGCCCAGGTATTAAGGTAACACCCCAAAGAGTAGTTTTTGCCTTCACTCGTCGCCTTATTCACAGTATGTGGAAACTGCCACATTTGAAGATCCTTTGTTGAGGCAGCTTTGTTCAGAGCAGGTGGTACAGTTTTCTTTGTGCACTCACACTTAAACATGATAGGGGAACTGAAGATTCACAGCCTCATTTTAACTTAGTATCACTGGTATATGGTAGAAATAACTCTTTTCCTTACAGAATGTGTGTTGGGCAACAGTCCTTTCTTTGTATATGTCTTCTTTGTTGTAGTTTTTCTCGCATTTGCATTAGTAACTATTCCTTTCCTTTTGTGTATAGTTTTGACAAAGCCTCCTGTTAGAGCCTAGAAGATGAAGACTGAGATTTACATCTGCCTTACTGTTGAGAAGTTGAAAATGAGACTGTCCATGTTGCTCTTCTATAATTGTGGTAGTTTGGGCATTGCATGTTACATATGCAGCTATTTCCTTGTATGTTTACCTGACTAGTAAATCCTTTTGACCATAATTAAATGAATTGGCTCAGTGATTTCTTTGTGGTTGGTCAGGTGATGCTAATTCGGGTTCTAAGACAGGCTGTTCAAGTGATCTCCTTTCCCTGTTGTCTTTCCCTTGGTTACAAGGAACTGCATCCCCACGGGAACCCAGTATAAACAGGAAGCAACATTCCCATGCATATGTAAACTCTCGTGGTATTGTTTGGTTTGCACTTTGGACATGCTCAGAGGCCACGGGACATGCTCAGAGGCCAGGGGACAAATAGGGGTCCCCAACATAGTGCTCATGGGAGCCATAGTGCCCACCAACACCTTTCCAGGTGTCTTCAAAATGTTTTCAGAAAGTGAGCATGGCCTAGCATATTTGGCAATGAGCAAGAGAAAGATTGAATGTGTGGGGGCTGACCCTCCCCTTTTTGATTCTGTCCCCCCCCCCCGCCTGATTGCTCAGCTGATGCTGTTCCTTCAGCACATGGGTGGATCTTGTTTGCATGGGGAAATGGCTGGGCTGCATGAGCCCAGGCATTTTCACTCAACATTGTTGCTAGAATAAATCTTTAATAACTAAGCATCAATCCTCATAAATACATATACCACCGGGAACAATCCAAAGACAGATCACAGGAAATAGAACGTTAGGTAAGAAAATAAACTATAAAATGTAGTGCTAGCTAACTCTACCTTTCTCTCTCAGGAATGGATCCAAGAGTTAAAAGCTGGACACAGACAGTCTTTCTGAATCCAAGTCTGGACACAATTTTGTGTCCCCCACCCCCATCCTGACCTTGATAGCCCAGGTGAGCCTGATCCCATCAGATCTCAGAAGCTAAGCAGGGTCGGCCTTTGTTAGTAATTGGATGGGAGACGTCCAAAGAAGACTAGGGTTGCAGAGCCAGGCAATGGCCAACCACCTCTGTTAGTCTCTTGCCTTGAAAACCCCACCAGGGAACATCATGAGTCAGTAATAACTGGATGGCTCTTGATATAGACAGGTCCCCTGGTCTTGAACACTTCTCCCATTCCAGCAGTTTTACTGATTCTCCTGCGGCCTGGGACGATCCTCGTTGCAAACTGCTGCATTCTATGCTACCACAGAACATATGTCCGAATTTTTGCCCTCTGAGATGTAGGAAAAAATAAATGTTGAACTTAGAAAACAAATTCTGTAATATGCAAAAAAATGTGCATTATTTGGACAGAAACACTTCCATACAGTCACAGTTGGTACTACCCTATGGATATTAAGTTAAACTTTAACATTGAAAACCCTGAGGATAGTTTCAGGTGGGTAGCCGTGTTGGTATATAGTAGAAGAGCAAGATCTGGGTACAGTAGCACCTTAGAGACCAACTAGATTTTCAGGGTATGAGCTTTCGAGAGCTCTCTTCATCAGATATCTAACTCTTGAAAACAGATGCCCTGAAAATCTAGTTGGATTGAAAACTCTAAATAAGTACTATTATTAAACACGTTATAGCATATTAATTGTTACAGGCAGTGCAATCCTGAGGCCTGCCGTGCTAATGGTGCCCAAATACCCGCATACCTATGGTGCCACTTGTTCGCTCCCTAGGAACTTTTGTGGGAGAGCCACACCAGCAATCAAGTCCAGTAAGGGCAAGGGAGAATACTCCCTAATTGTCCTGGCAACACTGGCAGAATCCACCAGCTGCTGCAATGGACAGAACTGTGACTGGCAGGGAAATTAGTAGCCAGTCCATGGGCTCAGCCGTGTTCGCCATCACCAGCTGCCAATGCTACTCCCCCACCCTACAGAGAGTGGGTGCACAGGACAGAAAGACTCCCGCGATTGGGTTTGCCACACCCCTACTGAGATGCCTGCCTTGAGAGGAGCCCTGCTCCATAGGTAGGGGGGGGGGATTACACTACAGGTGCAGACAGGGCACCCACCCACCCAACCCCCATTTCTGACAAAGTCCAGGCTGGCAGCTGAAGCATTCCTCGCTTATGCCCTGGACTTATGCCCTGATTACGCCATGCCCAGCTGCCGTGTCCAGGTGCCGGCAGGAACCATGGGCACTGATGTGACTCCTAGTGAGCTTCCAGTGTGCTTTCACCCCCCGCCCCCCAGCTCAGGGTCGTGCTGTACAATTACTTCTATTTTAAAAAATTCTTGAAAATGTTGTATATTTCTGAAATACACATAGGAATTAATTAATGCTGTAGATTTGTCTTACATAAGAAATTAATGTTACACATTTTGAGCAAAACCTCAACTTTTGTTTCCCTCATTCCAAAATGAGGGGGGAAAATCAAAGGAGATCCCCCCCCACCCCAGCGTTCCCCAAATGTTCGCATTTTTTTCTACTGGAAAAACTGAAGAAGACCTCGGACATTTTCATGCTATACATTTTGAGTGAGAAAAACCTTGTCTTAAAAGTAGGGTTGCCGGGTCCAGGTTGGAAAATGCCTGGAGATTTTGGGGGCAGAGCCTGGGGGTTGGGGAGGGGACTCAGCGGGGTATAATTCCGTAGAGCTCACCCTTCAAAGCAGCCATTTTCTTCAGGGGAACTGATCTCTGTTGCCCGGAGATCAGTTGTAATTCCAGGAGATCTCCAGCTATCACCTGGAGGCTACCAAAGAAGAGAGGCTCCCTCTCTAAGCACACGAAAAAAACTGGGTGCAGAAGCACAAGAGTAGGGAAATACAAGGAATGAGTCAAAAATAATACAAAATATATTCATTTTACAAGAAGCACAAAAGCTTTTCAAGTATCACATAATATGACTCAAGTAAGTAAGTCATATGAGCAATATTACATATAAACCATTTCAAACAGAAAGGCGACCAACAGACAAGTAATCATTATGGTTGGTGTAAACCCGTTCAATTCGAGGAAACATCCAACAGATACGTTCCCAGGTATCTCTTACAAAAGTAAGTACAGGTAAGTATAGTTCTTGTCCTTATTAATAATGAAACATTCACTTTGTTATAGGTGGAAGTTGGAAAGGCGGGAAGAGAAGGCAAAAGCCTGCGTCGCCCGACATGCAGTGCAGACTTGAGACGTGATGTTTTGTAAAGCAACCTCCTCAGGGGCAAAGAGAAGATCCACCAAGCAAAAATAATACAGTTAAGACCATATAACACCAATCAGTCAAACAAGTAAAAAAACAGCGTCCTCACGCGTCCTCTCAGGATTGTGTAAAAAAAAATTCTTGAAAAGGTTGTATATTTCTGAAATATACATAGGAATTATTTAATGCTGTAGATTTGTCTTACATTAGAAATTAATATTACACATTTGGAGCAAAACCTCAACTTTTGTTTCCCTCATTCCAAAATGAGAAAAAAAATCAAAGGAGATTCCTCTGCCCCCCACCCCCTGCCCCCAGCGTTCCCCAAATGTTTGCATTTTTTTCTACTGGAAAAACTGAAGACCTCAGACATTTTTATGCTATACATTTTGAGTGAGAAAAACCTTGTCTTAAAAGTAGGGTTGCTGGGTCCAGGTTGGAAAATGCCTGGAGATTTTGGAGGCGGAGCCTGAAGAGGGGGGTTTGGGGAGGGGAGGGGCCTCAATGGGGCATAAGTCCATAGAGTTCACCCTTCAAAGCCACCATTTTCTTCAGGAGAACTGATCTATATTGCCTGGAGATCAGTTGTAATTCCAGGAGATCTTCAGCTATCACCTGGAGGCTGGCAAGCCTACTTAAAAAGCATTTCTCTCATTCTAAAAGAAAAAAATCATAGATGCTTTCCCCAGCATTCCCCCAAATCCCACATTTTTCTGTTGGAAAAACAGGTAATGGGGTCTTTGAAAGAAACCAGGGTGAGGGTCATTTTCCTGAAATTTCCCCAGTATTCACTGGGCTTTCACATCTCTGTCTTCAGCTTGACAAGCTACCCAGAGGCCAATGTACTTTACAGCTTCATCCCAACATGCACAGAAAACTATGCAAGACAGAAGCACAGCCACCTAGACTATATGGACTCCCTAAAATTCATAAGGATTCAGTCCCACTCCGACCCATCGTGAGTGCCATTGGTTCACCGACATATGAATTAGCTAAACATCTGGCCAATCTTCAACAGGACCACATCGGAAAAACCACATCTTACACCAAAGATTCAGCACATTTCATCAACAAAATCAGTTCTCTGAAACTCAATCCACAGGACATACTCGTCAGTTTTGATGTTGTATCCCTGTTTACTAAGGTTCCGGTAAAAGACACAATCGCACTTATTAATCAGATTTTTCCAGAGGATGTAACAACCTTATTCCACCATTGTCTGACAACCAGCTACTTCCAATGGGATAACGAATTCTATGAACAGATGGATGGGGTGGCCATGGGAAGCCCTCTCAGCCCAGTTATAGCAAACTTCTACATGGAACATTTTGAAAAAAACAGCTCTAGAATCAGCACCCCACAAATCTACAATCTGGTTCCGGTTCGTGGATGATACCTTTGTCATTTGGAGCCATGGGGAGGAAGAATTGATGGAGTTTTTAAACCACCTCAACAATATCCACCTGAACATACAATTCACCATGGAGAAAGACATCGAGGGTAAACTCTCATTTCTAGATACCTTGGTCATCCGCAAAGTAAACTTTCAGTTAGGTCACAAGTTCTACAGAAAACCAACTCACACGGATTGGTACTTACACAAAAACTCCAATCACCACCCTTGACAGAAAAGAGGCATAATAAAAACATTAGTAGACTGTGCAAGATGGATATGTGAACCGTACTTCTCAATGAGGAAATTAATCATCTAAACCATGCACTTCAAGCAAATTGCTACTCCAGAAATGAAATCAGAAGAGCGATTAAACCAAGGATAATTGAAATTCATAAATACAACTTCAACAGGAAAGAAGAGACTTTAAGAATGAATAGAGCATAGTTTCCAGTCCTGAAAAACACCAGGCTAACAAAATACTTTACATCTTACAATAGCCCTGCAGATAAGATTAGCATATCAAGCAGCAATCCATATGCAAAAGAACCTCCTCAGGATACAGTGAAGCATTAGCATTCTATTAGCATTCCACACCCTGGGAAACTCTTACAGGATGACGCAACCCAAACTCACCTTCCTGAGTAGATATAAATTACCTGCTAACATCTTCTCCACAGTTTGACACTGAAAGATCTCTGTCTTTTGGTGCTACACCTCTGAAGATGCCAGTCACAGCTGCTGGCAAAACGTTGTAGCCCAGGAGAAAATCTTTTTAAAATTGGATTTAAGGGATTCATACTTCCAGGAGAGAATAAAGAAAGGGGATGAGTGGAAGACTGCTTTCAACACCCATTGGGTCAATTTGAATATCGGGTCATGCCTTTCGGATTACAACGGGCTCTGGGAGTTTTCATGACTCTAATTAAAGAGGTCCTACACAAGCACCTATACAAGGGCATGGTGGTTTATCTTGATGATGTTTTAATTTATTCAAAAGACTATGAATCACATGTGAAATTAGTACAAGAGGTACTAAAAACTCTGCGGGACCACCACCTGCCGGTGAAACTGTCTAAATGTGAATTCCATAAACAGGAGTTGGATTTCTTGGGTTATCGAATCTCAGGTGAGGGATTGAAAATGGACCCTAATAAAGTACAAGCAGTGGTGGGGTGGGACCCCCCCGAAAACTAGATGACAATTGCAGTCGTTTCTGGGATTCGCAAACTTCTATAGGCCCTTCATAAAGAACTTTGCCCAGATCTCTTTGCCATTGACTGACCTGTTGAAAACAAAAGGGAAAGGACCACAAGGAGTGAAGCCTAGTGTTAGACTAGAATGGACAAAAAACTTCCAAACAGCGTTTGAGAAACTAAAACAATTGTTTATATAAGAACCCGTTCTAAGACACCCTAATAAGAATCGCAAATTTATTGTGCAGGTGGATGTGAGTGATGTAGCGATGGGGGGGAGGTCATATTGCAAGAGGATGAGAACGGGAGATTGCACCTTTGTGCTTACATTACTGGGCAGTGCGGAATAAAGAAGCTTCCACCATCAAATTGGCGTTAAGCATGTGGAGGCATTGGCTAGAAGGGGCCAAGGGGCCGTTTGAGGTGTGAACAGATCATAAGAATCTCGAGGCTTTACGTACTCCCCGCAGGTTAGGGGCTAAACAACTGCGATGGGCTGAATTTTTCTCCAAATTCAACTTCGTGTTAAAACACCTCCCAGGCAAATCCAATTTCCTTTCGGATGCCTTATCACACCTACCACAACATGACAGCCAAAGGGAGGACGTGGTGGATACAATGTTCTCACACACCCAGTGGGGGGGAGGGTACCATGCAGAGCCAGTCACAGAGCTCTAAAATTACCCCTGAACCCAGTGAATGGGAGAAAAGGGTAAAGGGGGAGGTGGAAAAAGAAGCGGATGCCACCCCCAAGGGGGAACTGGAACAGGACATGCATGGGATTTGGTACCGAAAGGGTAAACTGTACGTTCCAGCCAGTCTGAGAGGGGAAGTGTTAAAAACCTGTCATGATGCAAAATTAGCAGGCCACTTTAAAGACTTTGCATCTAGCACACTGACAATTCTGGTGGCCAAATATGAGACGGGATACCTCCCAATTGTATCTACATGCCAGGTGTGTCTGATGGGAATAAAAGGGGGGGGACCACCAGGACTCTTACAACCATTGGAACCCCCTTCCAGCTGTGGGCGACAGTCTCAATGGACTTTATCACTGATCTTCCTCCCTCCCAAGTTTAATCAAGTGTTGCAACAATTCCTAAGATGCTATGTTAATTACCAACAAGATAACTGAACAGGCTTTTTGATTTTGCCGAATCTTGTTATAACAATGCGGCATATACTTCTTCTGGGGCCTCATGGATACGAGGGGGAGGCCACGCCGTTTGCTCAAAGTCCACCAGGCGCTCCCCCTGGGGATCTGAGAAACGGGTGGTCCAGATTAGTAGCTCAATGGGAAGTGATAAGAAAAAACCCTGGACAAAGCAAAAGAGGATTACAAAAGACAGACAAAAAAAAGATCTGACCCATGGAAATTACAAGTGGGAGACTATGTGTGTATATCCACAAAAAACCTGCGAGGGGAGCAACCAAATAAAAAACTTGGGTGGAAATTCTTAGGACCTTTCCCGGTGTTGAGGGTGATCAATGAGGTGACTCTGGAGGTGAAACTACCAAAAAGTTTGAAAAAGGTCCACCCTGTATTTCATTCCAGCCTCCTGAAGAAAGCACCCCCCCCCCCGGATAAATGGCACCCGGAATGAGGAGTCCCCCCCCCGATTGTGAATGGACAACCACACTATGAAGTTGACGACATTTTCGACTCTAAATTAAAAAGGGGTGAACTGTTTTAAAAAATAAGGTGAGCCCAAACAATCTCAGAACGGCTTCAGAATGCCTCCGTGGGGGGAGGGGGGGCTCCTCCCCCGCCAAGCCATTTCCCGTATCACAATAGCATGGGAGGAAGGTTTTCTCTCAGCTCTTTCTGCTCCACGTGGAGTATTCTGTGCATGTGGAGCAGTGGAAATAGGAGGAAAAAACTCCCCCACGCTATTGTGTCACGGAGAAACGGCTTGAGGGGGGAGGAAGGAGCCTCTCTTCCCCCCGTGGAGGCATTTCTGAGGCCGTTTGGGCTCGCTTTATTTTTTAACAGCCATTCCCAATCTGATTTGGGTCTGAGGAACCCAGACTCTACTCTTTAAAAACTTGCATGTCTCGCTTTACTCTACATTTTCCTGTAATGAAAGGAGAGATGTCATCCCCAGCAATTCCACTTCCCTGTTGCAAGCCCTCAATTTGCCCCCCAAGACATTGCTGAGAATCCTCCCGAACAAATTTCTGGGAGATCAATTGGCTGCAGCAGGAGAGAGAGGATGCAGGAAAATTCTGTTCTGCTAATGAAAGTGGAAAGTATAGTCTGGATCCCACCCATTGTTACAATTTCTTAATATTGCATTAAAATTTACTTTTAAAATAGAGAGGTATTTTTGAGATTATAGAATACAGAACTATAACAATATAGAATATAGAACTACTGCCGATATTTTATAACTTCCTATGCACATTTCAGCTGTTCCCTCACACTGAAGTTTTCCAAATTCCAGTTTGTCTTCCTGTGACATCCCATTTAGAGCCATGAGTTCCCCTTGGAAAACCAACCCGCGTGGTCCATCTGTGCCCATTTTCAGCCAGTACAGGTTGGCTGAAATACCAGGGCAGATCCATCAGTGTCATCCTCACACACAGACATGATGCTAAATTCCCCTCTCAACTTAGAGCCAAGCTACAAGTGACGAATGACACTTGAATGGCAAGTGAACAGACTCACGTGTATTCTTCCCTGTTCACTTGCACTCCAGTCGATCACATGATCAAGTGAAGCGCAAGTGGGGCACAAGTGAACAGAGAGGAATACATGTGAACAAAATAGATGGGTTAAGTAACAACCTATATATAAATATATATATATATTAAAGGTAGGTAAAGGTAGTCCCCTGTGCAAGCACCAAGTTATTACTGACCCATGGGGGGACATCGCATCACAACGTTTGGAGTCTTGAAATATATGTGGGTAAGTGGCAATAGGGGAGCTTAAAAACTGGCAGCAGAGAACTATTTTAAAAAAAACTCCCCTAACAAATTTTATGAATTATCCCTCCTAATATATACAAATATTTTTAGTGGATATATCTAAAAGGTACTCAGTCCAATTTTCTATTATTGAGGTAGACTTCTAAACGACAGAATAATTTGTTTAATCATTTGTGATGCTCCAGAAATTCAGAACACCACAGCTTTTGGAAGGACTCACATCAGTGAGATGATCAAAGGAAAGCACTAATTTATTTCAAAAGGGCAAGACCCAATTAATTCCGAGTATTCCTCCAACAGGACTCAGGGACAGGATGCCACCAAACCATGTGAGCCAGGATCATCTGTGGGACGCTATTTCTTTTCTTACCACTATACTTGTGGCACTGTTTATCTGGCACAAGTAGGACGATATGCTGTCCCCACACTGCAAAAAGGGTGGGAGATTTGCTTTGAGAGTGTGTGCGCTTATTATTTTTTTTAAGGGCAATGTACATGCTTCAGTACATGGATAGGAAAAGTGCACACTCTGCAAAACACTACATCACAAGGGAATAGGGCCAATAAAGAACATGTCTGCAATGTGAGTGAGTGGATGTACCGGCATTCGTTCCTTAAAAAATGAGTTATGTGAGCATTCCTATATGTGGGTAGCCGGACAGGGAGTCATCTACCCTCTAAAGAGTTTAACATGCAGTTTTTAAAAGTTGGTGTATTGGGTACCTGGGTCGCTCCTCATGAGCCAAGCTACAAGTGACGCCTTACCCAGGTTGGACACTTGTCAGCCTCCCTCAAGTTTTGATGGGAAATGTAGGCGTCCTGGTTTTACAGCTTGGCTCTCCATTACAGCTGCAAGACCAGGACGCCTACATTTCCCATCAAAACTTGAGGGAAGCTGACAAGTGTCCAATCTGTGTCAAGCATCACTTGTAGCTTGGTTATGGCCAAACTATACATGATATTTTAAACACAGCAGCTGTGCAGAACTGATTTCTAAAGGACAACAGTTGCCTGCTTTGGTGTTGCGGGCTGAAGATGGACTTTTGCTTTCCCTGCATGCCACTTCCTGAGCCAAAACAGCCCGAGGGGACATCACTTACCTCATTGTCAAGCTGCCCATGAAGTTCCCTGGTCCTCCTGACTCACTTAAAAACCTCACATTTAACTTGGTTCTTCGTCTCTAGCAGCAAAATAAAAGAGGAGTCTGGCAGCACTCCTTAACAATTAACAAAATGTATCCCCCCATAAGCGTTCCTGAATTAGAGGAGCTCACTTCATTGGCTGCATCACTTGTGTTGTCCCAGACTTTAAATACAAGCTCTACGATCAACAAGCCTACCTCAGGAAGATTAACAGTGCAATCCTAAACTGAGTCACACCCTTCTAAATCCACCAACATCAATGGGTTTAGAAGGGTGTAACGCTGTTTAGGACTGCACTGGAAAAAACAATAAAGGAGACAGCTGTGATCCAAGGGGCCCTTCCAATGCTCTTTCACAGCTTCCACGGGTTGCCATGTGGTTTGCACAGGATAGTCCAGAGGCTTAAGTCCCAGGTTAAATAATCTGTGGGAGGGACCATTCAGGCACTAAAATGCCATTGACTAGTCTCTGGGACACTTCAGCAATGACATTTTACATAGTACTCAAAATCGCTATTGGGGCACTCAACTAGTGCAATGAATGTGGGGAGGATGAATGAATAAATAAGTGATGGAAAAATACACAAACACATAAATAAGACAAATGAATGACTGAACGAATTAATGAAATAATCACATTTTGTACAAGAAGGAAACAATCACATATATCAAGCAGCAAAGCAAACAGACTTTGCTTGCTGAGCAAACGCAGGACCCCACGAGGGAAATGACAATGCTTTCTTGGATCCTTTGCGATAAACCACGCATTTATAGTACACAAAAACTGAAGAGGTATTTAACAAACCACCAAGAAATAAGGAAAGGGAGCACATGTGGTAACACTTGGGCAATAGGCATCACCACAAAAATCGGGGCGTTAAAAAAAAGTGGCTACCTTTGTCCTGTTTATTTCAACCTTAGCTCTTCCACACAGGGCATCTTTTGCTGATTGCTCTTCTACAATTTGCTGGAAGCAGAATTATACTGGCTCTGCCCTTAATATAGTTTTATATTCCCCGTTCTCATGTTGCAGTTCCCTGTCCTCACAGATCAAGATCGTAATCTTGTTCCTTTTGGTCCAAGGAGGCTCCCAGTAAATGATCCTTTCATTAAAAATATCCTGATCTCGTTTCCGCTTTGCAATCCCACAGCTTCATCTTTTTAAAATTGATGGACTATAAATGACATAAACAACGACAACAAGAACAAGAACAACACAATGTTACTGTTTTGCACTAACAGAGCCAAAAATAATAATTAAAAAAGAATAACATTTGAAAGCAACTCCCTCCAGAAACGGTGTCCCCATTTCTGTGAACTTGCCCTTAGGGTTGCTAACTCTGAATTGAGCAGTTTTTAGAAATTTGGGGGGATGGGGGCAGGGGAGAGTAGATTTGGGAAGGGACCGAATCTCAGCAGGGTATGATGCCTTACAGTCCCCTCTCCAAAGTAGCCATTTTCTCCAAGGGAACTGACCTCTGTAGTCTAGAAATCACTTGAAATTCTAGGAGATCTCCTGCTGAGGTTGGCAACCCCTTAATTTAAAATTCCTGATTTTGTTTCCCTCCCCCCCCCAGTCACAGGCTGCTTAAAAATAATCGGGACAAGGGATCATGTTGCAAGACATAGTAAAATGCCAGTTCAAGCCGCAACGGCAGAGCAGTGCCAGCTGCTACGAACCCAGCCATTCCTCTCGTCAGGTACATCGGTCATTGCTTGCAAGTCTACACCAGCCAGGCTAGTGCTGTAGGTTAACTCAAAGCTAAAAATATTTCCGGCAACCAAGTCTGAAAAATGGTAGATGAGAGCACGGAGAAGGAACACTGCTTTGCGATGGCTTTGCCGAGATGTCGGCTGGACTCTCTGTAATAATTGTATGAACAAATTGGAGCAACTCAAATATTTGCTATAATATATCTATAATATTATAGCAACTCAAATATTCCTAGTGTGAAAACAGCCCATATGTGAGTAGGATGCTAAACCATTCTGTCAAATATGTACTGCAATTATTTTTATAGAAGCAAAAAAAAGGGTGTCCCTTTATGTGCAAACCTAGCCAAATTCAGGTTGCAAGTCAGATAGCCAAAACCACAAATACTTACAAAAATCCAAATGTGAATCAGTGTCTCTAGGAGTACCTGCAGAACGTTACTCATTTTTGTACTTAAGTGTTTCATGGGACATATTTCATAAGCTGCCTTTCAAGAGTTCATATTTTTATTTAAATTGGCTGCATTGATTATGCTAGGCTGCTGGTTTTTATACTGGGAGTCTGTTAACCACTGTTTTTCCATTAATTTAAATGGGAGAGGCTGACGTTCATGTTTGACTCTCCCGTGCTCCCAGAGGAACTTAGCAATGACTGAATTGTGCCCAATATATTTACAGTAATTTTGCATTTTAGTAGCACATACATCAATAATTTGTATTTAATATTGTACAGTGTTTTGGTTTTTAGTAACTAAATTTTCCAAGTCATTTGTGATGCTTTTGAAATGCAAGGTTGGTAAGTTGATATATCACCTTTCGGTAATGTTTATTTCGCTGGGGTAACAATTTAATGTTTGAGGTGTTTAGGATCCCTTCTCCAGTTTCCCCCCTCATGTTTTGGCCTGCCCATAACTTCAGCACTAGAGCAGAGAGTCAAGCTCTAGCAAATTTCAAGTGTATGTGTGAGCAACCTTGGGCTCCCCGTATTCCAACATTCCAAATGAAAACAGGTGACTTTTCTAACGCTGTTCTCCGTATGCTAGCATTTTCTACATTGTTGACGGGGCAGTGATTTACCAGGATGAGGAACCTACCATGGGAATTATCCCTGGTAAATACTGTTTCAGTCAGAAGTGTTTGCAATTTGTTGAACATGATGCAAGAGACGTTGGATACGGGGTTCCTATCTAGGGGCAGTTGGAACTGGTTCTTATTGATGCCATAAGATTGTTGATTGGACCTTCTCCAGATTTGTGGATTGGGCCCAAAGCTGGTATTTGGATGAGATTTGGGAATTTATTATTTCTAAAGTTTATATTTCGCACAGTGAAGCAAACCAGAAATGTAGACCTTAACAGTTTACTAACTTGGTACTGGAAATCTGAAAGTTAAGTCACAATTAAAAATAAAGATGTGTTGAACAAATGGTGCAAAAATACAGATATGATAGCTAAGCTTTCCAGTGACAGTTAATTTTTCTTGGAAGATGATTATTGGGGAGCTCATGGATACTTGCTCACAAGTAAAGACAAAATTCAAAACCTCCTTAAGAGGTGAACATACACACTACAACAAATACTGAACGATTCACACCTTCTTATATTAACTGAAGTATCAACATAAAAAGCTATTTTGAAGGGACAACGTAGGAGGGAGATTGTAGAAGGACAATGTAGGAGATTTGACCATGCTTAGAATAATTTAAATTAACCCTGAAGACCTTAGACATACAGTATTTAATTTCCCCTCATTTATTTTAATGTGTGCCAAGTAAAAATTTAAAGTTTAATACCCCACTTCATTTGTGCACATGTGCGCACATACACATGGGGGCAGAAATTACAAAGAATAATTCACCCTGGACTTTGGGAAAATATGTAATGTAAAGTATGAAGTGGCACAGTTTTCTACAATTTGTATTCCAATAGGTTGCATTTTTGTTGGAAGCTTTGCCACTGTTCTTCTATAATTTGATAATAACTGTCATTTTCCCTTTAAATTTTTATTATTTATATTCCTGTGTTGGCATGCACTGGTGATTGCTAGATAATATTACATTTAATGTTCCTCAGAGTATTGCCATTTGTAAGGTTGTTCTTTCTATTGCATTTAGATTTAATATTTCACCTTCACTACAATGGTTTGTATTTTGGTAGTCATTTGAGTTTCTTATTGGGAGAGGGATGAATTTTGGTGAATCCTACTTCTCTCTCTTTATTATTACAGCACTTAGCCAGTACGTTGAATCCTACTTTATAATTCTAATGTGGCATGTTGCTAGAAGTAAATTTCTGTTTGGTTTCAAGTTTGATATACTAGCCATTAATAATTTACCGCTTGTGGGTTTGGATGTTTGGGTTTTGTATTTCAGTAGTTTAACCCATTTCACATTTTAACTGGTCTGTTTTAGTAACTGTCAAACATTCACTAGAATGGGACAAATTTTCTCTTACATATATGCAGGATATTTATGCACACCTTAAAAATATTGTTCTGCATATACACTTTGAAATGCAATTAATGTAAATGAGGAAACTATGACCTGATTCACATACAATAGCTCCCCTTTTCTCTCTCTTATGGTATACAAATAGCTATACTGATGAGTGCAACACATTTGAGAAAAAGATTTTATGGCTACAGCTCTTAGGCAGTTACTAACAATGCTGTATCAAATGCAACTTGCATAAGCACTCCTGTTTGTATTTATTAACATGGAATGCATTTTTGTTGATGTTGTGATGTAGGAAACGTATGCAGCCTGACATGTTTTTGACAAGGTTATTGCTTGTCCTATGTGGTTAATTTTGTCTTACTACTGGCTTTGCTATAATAGAGAGACATGGGGAACAGAAGGAAATATAAAAGGATGTATGTGATTCAGTAAAAAGTATACAAACACACATATGTATTTAAATAGAGCTCCCTAGTCACAGAGGATCAAAAGAGCTTAAAATGTTAAACAATAGAAATTATCGTCCTTGGTAAATACTGTTTCAGCCAGAAGTGTTTGCAACTTGTTGAACGTGATGCAAGAGACCTTGGATACGGGGTTCCCATCTAGGGGCAGTTGGAACGGATTCTTGTTGATGCAATAGGATTGTTGATATTTAAGGGATGAACAAAACAAAAGGGGGGTTGGTGGGAACGGTAAATTTCCTAAAATATATTTCAGAAATTAAATAATATTTTTTCCAGTCTGACTTCTAAATCCAAGACTCCCAGGTTGCAACTTGTAATGTTAGCGTTGACAATACAGCTATTGCATTTGCCTGTTTTACTAGATTTAAAAATAAAAATTGGGACATACTAATATTTTCAAGGAGAGAGACTATGATTTCCTAAGCAGGATTTGAGTGCTTCACTAGCACATATAAGGCAGGTTTTTAAAACACTCTCTGAGGTCAGCAGTATCTCCTGATCATTCCCCAGTAAGGTATTCAGTGGTACTACTGAATGAAAATTTTGCTTTCCCGGCCCCTTTTACAAGGATATAAATAAAATAAATATGGGTTCAGGACAGGTGGTTTCATCTATTGTTACTGTGATAATTTGCAGACTGTCCTGTGTATGTTTATTCCGCTGAGTAAGTTTAATGTGGCTCAATAGGAGGGAAGTGTTAATAGGTTTGCAGCTTTACTGTGTGCCTTGAAGTTAACTGAATATCCAAACATATTCTTACTTATAATCCAGGAATGTATTTTCTGCGCTTTCTTCCCTAAAAATACAAACTTCAGTTTTTGCATGGTGATCCTAAGGTCTATATACTATTCTCAAGAACAGATAATAAAATTTTAATTTGTTTATGATCATCTTGCTGGTTACTGTAAACATTTATTTATTTATCTCTCAAGTACACCAGGTTGCAGCTCTAACTCTGGATCTATTTTTAATTTTTGTTCAAATAGATCAAAAGAATGTGTACCTGTTTCATTAATGTATTAACCATTGAAATTGTGTTTACTAATCGACGTTTCATATTTGGCAAATAGCAAAGTACAGCAGGTTTACATAGGTTAGTAAGAAGATATTAGATAAGTTTCAGTTTGTCTTAAAGTTTCTATTTTTCCATATTCACGGTTACAGGAAAGTGTATATATTTTCATCCTCATTTCCTTGTATATTTGCATGTGATTTCTGATTAAATCTGGACACACTGCAGGCAGTATTTCCTGTACAGTTTTGATGAGCTAAGTATATATTATAGGCAAATTCATGTGAAGAAGTGGGGAGAGAAGATACATCTGTCCCGTTCTTTTCCCTTCCCGTCACTTGTCCTGTCCAATACCTCCCTCTCTTTGGAGTTCAAATAAGAGTAAGCATTTAATGGATAAGGGGTAATCAGCACGCGTGATCATGAAAAAAGGGGGAAAATTGTTACAATGTAATATTTGTGTATCATATCATATGTAAGAAGCAGGGCTATATCTGTTACTCTTGCCATTATCTATCTTGCTTATAACAAGCCAGATATTTTTGAAATAAGAAAACAGCCTATATGACACTGAAAAAGAAAAAGAAACCTAGTTTATCCAAATATGAAATCTCTCAACAGAAAGTAAACAGATAGGAAAACCTGAGGTGTAAAGGTGTTAATTGTTCTGACTGGTACAAGAAAAAGACATAAATAACTGAAGGATACTTTATTGGCCGATAATTTCTAATTTCTGTTTGCTCAAGTTCTACAGAAAGGTACTTTCAGACATACCCCAAATAAAAAGAACACATTGTGCTTCAGATACATTAGAATAAGCAACAGCAGCATGATCTGAGAACTTTATTTTATGATAATACAACCGAAGTAACTTGTATCACTGTTGGTGAGAACCTATCCTCTTAGAATGGAAACAAAGAACAAGCAACATGAATTTATTTATGTATTTGTTTGGACTTTTATTCCGCCCTCCCCGCACAAGTAGGCTCAGGGCGGATTACATCAATTAAAAACATTTACAATAAAACTTACACCTTAAGCAATTTTAAAATCAATAAAACACAACAGTAGAAATATCATCAGTTTAAAATAATGCAGATAGCAGCAATCAACTAGTCAGGGACAATCCGTCTGCCACTTAAAACCATGCTGCTTCCCTCAGGTCTGATACACACACTCTACTAATTCCAGAATGGTTGTCATTGCAAAATTAAGCAGCCTAGCATTTCGAAATGTTATATATCCTTTTTCTGCCATGAGGCTGTGGGCTGTGTTATATTGGAAAGCGGACAAGTTTTCACAATAAGAGACATTCTTTTAAAACAGGGAACACCTACCAATCCTATGCCATATCAGTTACAGATATGTTCAACTTGTAAAATAACACCCCCCACACTTCAGCCTTTGCCTTATATCTCAGACAGCAAAAATATTTAGCTAATTTAGGTCACGATCCAGTACAGTGTTAGGTCTTTTTATAGGTGTTTTCCAGGGGCAGACTGGGATGCTACAAGAACCCTGGAACATGGTCACACTCCTGACCTAATGGAAGGCTGCAGGGCCAGCTGAAGGGTCACTGTGCTCCTCCACCATGAGGCTGCCCCACACCCAAACTGGCCAGGCCAAATCAAGCACCACTGTGAAGACTCGTACCCCTCACCACACGAGCTGACTGTTGCTGTGCCTGTGTTCCTCCTTGTTGGCCAAAATGGCACCATAGTGTCTATGCTCCTCCTCACTAGTTCCAAGCTGGCCCAGGGTGAAGGCAAGTGTTGGCGTGCCTATGCTCTTTCTCAGCAGCCAATCTGGGCACCACCATGGGCTTCCTTACTACCAGGTGCTACCATGTTCATGCTCTTCCTCGGCATCCAAGCTGGGCATTGTCATGCACATGCCTAGGCTCCTTCTCTTTGGTCCTATCAAGCCCAGAATGAAGCCAGGCCCTGCCGTACCCTTTCTCCTCCTCCTCTTAGCACAGCACACCATGCCCTGGCAGCAGGGTGGAACTAGACATGGTTGTTCATCATGGGAATTTGGGTGGGGCGTAGGGCAGAACCCCACAGGATGTGTACATGGGCAGTATAAAACAGGCTAACCTGAAAACCACTCTTAAAAGTTTCATTTGCAAATGTGATTGGAGAAGAAAGATTCCAAGCCACTTGGAAAGTATGGAGATATAGTGGAGCTTGGGCCAGGGGTGTTGGATCACCCCCCTCTCTCATGTTGTAAGCATCAGATAAATCCCATTGCAAGGTTCTGTGGCTCTAAGAAAACAACTGCCTGTAGCCATTGGGAAATTTGATGCGTGGCCCCTGGGAAAAATGTGTGCAGTCCTACATGTGTCCTTTTTATAAAGAAGGCAGGATATAAGCGTGGTTGGCTATTTTAACAGAGAACAGAAGAGGGTGGCCTGAGCCTGTCTGGATGTGCAAATACACAGTAAAGGCTGCTGTGACGTAAGTGCAGCCATGTTGCATGCAGTGAAGTCTTCATGTTACAAACCACACACACACTGTGGCTGCACAAATGGATTCCACACTAGTTAGGACAAGTTATGCACTGGTTGGACAAATGGCCTCGGCATCAGTGAAGATGGAGCCAGTCCTTGTATCAGTTCGCACTATGCACTGACAGTCATAGCATGGCTACCCAAAACGGAAAAAGGGACGAATGGAATAGAAGGAAGAAACAAAACCGTTAAATCCGTTACATTTCAAACAACCCCTAGCCTGTGGCCAAGCCCCACCCCCTTCCTCGGTGACCGATGAGCCAATGGGCCTATTGCTAGGCTCACAACACAGAGGGCCCAATCAGAAGCAACGCGGGCTCGAGTCCCCCCGCCCCCTTTTTATCCTTGTAACTGACAGCGCTTCCCGCCAATTCTAACGGCCGCCAGGAACGCGGCGGCCTCGCCCGTGTTGCAAAGCCCCGGCCAATAACTTTGTGGAGGTGTCCCGATTGACGGGGCCCGGCGGCCAATGGCCGTCGAGGGGGCGGGGCCTGGCGCTCCAGGTTTCCTCTCCGGCTCGGCCTCCCCCTCCCCCCCCCGCGGGTTCTTCGCTGCGAAGAAAATGGCGGCGGCGCCGAGCGGAGACGAGGAGAGACTGTGAGTGACCCGAGGCGAGCGGGGGGCGGGCGCGGCGAGCGGGGCCGGGCCGGCGCGGGCGGCGCGCGGGAGCCCCGCGGAGGCCGTTGCCAGGGGCGGGCTGCGCGGCGAGCGGGGCCGCGGGCTCCTTCCCGCTCGCGGCTCTCCTCCCCTTTGCCTCTGCGCGCCCGGGAGGGCCCCGAGTGCGTCACAGCGATCCCCTCCGCCGAGCGAGGGGAGGGGCGACCCCGGCCCCGAGGGGAGGAGGGGGCGGAATTGGCGCGCAGGGCCCGCGCGGGAGGGGCCGGGGCCAGGGGGGACTCCCGCCCGCCGCTCCCTGCTGGTGGCGGCTCTCCGGCGCTGGCCCCTCAGCCTCCCTCCCCAGGACCGTTGCTTGGCCGCCTCTGGCCCCGACCCGGCCTCCCCTGGCGCCTCCGTTCAGGCCAACTCCCCCAGCGGGCCCTTTGCGTGCCAGCTCCTTAGAAGCGCTTGGGATGTTGCCCCCATCTGTGTGTTTGTGCCTACACACACACAGGCACGCACGCACGTCTCCCCTGAAGTGGGTTGCTGTTGTTATCCAAACTGGACTGGGGGGGCCCGAATGCCGTCGCCCTTTGGGTAATGCTGAGGTCCTGCTGCCTCCAGGCCTTTATTTGGGGAGGGGGGGCTCCTTGCTTATGCCAGCTGACTAGTTCCAACGAGTTGTTTTGCACACTTGTCAACATAGGATTGTGCATGGCAACTCTGTAATGTGCTCTTAGGTTTTTCTTGGGTTGCCTTTTTCCATATTGGGGTTCTTCCCGATGTGGTCAGATCGGTTAAATAATGTTGCTCTAGCGCATGTTAGGCTACCCCGTTGATGCTAACTTTCTTGCTTTGTTTGGGTGCTATTATTGCAAATTCTTAGATATCATCTTCTTTTACTGAGCATTTGGTGCATTTGAAACATTTACAAGCTGATATTCGCCTGTACTACAGAGCCTTATCTGTGTTTTGGTCCTGTGGCCATTTATCTTTTCCTATAATGTTTTTAGGCCTAAGTAGTACATAAAACAGGGTATATTTTCTAAATTTTGTTGGTTTTGATGTAAACAGATCCTATGCGTGCTTACCTTGACCAAGTAGCTAAGGCAAAAACATCAAAATCATCTCGCATCTAGCAGGTTGAATGTCCAAATCGATGTTCATCTGGGCTTTTTCAGACATCCCGTAACATCAGAGTTCACTTTGTTGTATTCAAGTCGGATTTCTAATACTGTTCAAGTATTTTTTTTTGCTTCTCCAATTATTCCCTTGCCCAAGTTTAACCAACTGTATTTATATGAGGTGTTGCAGTGGTAAAGTCATGATATTTGTCACTTTCATAGGTGGTATTTCTACGCCTTTGTTTATGAAACTTCAGAAACTTTGCACATGATGTGGCCTTCTAATGAACTTTTAAATTACCTTATGTTACCCTGGAGTCGTTATGTTAGTTTTTTAGCAGTATGGTTTTTTTGTTTCCTTGTATTGCTTCACCTACTCACCTAGATACATCAGTGTATCTGTAGCACTGCAAATATATGTCGTGGAGTCTTGGAATTTATTGCATGACCGTGGTTTCTGTGTGGAACACAAGGCATGACTTGTAATATGGTGCTTGAGTCATTCATCAGATTCTTAAGGATCTCTTCCTTTAAGAATAGACTTCTAGCCAGAAACTTTAAAAGGTGAAAATATTAGTCTTGCGTGCCTGGCACTCATCGTGGGTTAAGGGGGACCATATGTTGAAGTGTGGTAATTTGCAAAGCTGTAATCTCATTTAACGTGGAACCCCTTTTTAGGTCCTAAACTAACTTTTTGATGCAGACACAATTTTCTTACACAGGCACACTGGTTTTCTATAAAGCGTGTCTGGTGAAAATCAAATCGTTGTACAGGAGGTAGAGTTTGCCACTGTTTGCCAACCAAAATGCTGTAAAGTAGTAAGCACGCTTTTGCGTTCCACGGAATTCTTAATTGGGCTGGGCATAAAGTATAAAATATGTACATCTAGTTAGGGACCATAGACTTCACCACTGTTGCCTTACATACTATCTTGTTTTAAATAGGCGCTCCTATGAGCTACCTGTGCTTCATGTTGTTTAATGTCAGCCCTAGAATTATGTACCGTTTCAACGTTTCTTCAACTCTGTGTTGGATTCTTGCTAATGCTATATCTTTGTAAAGTTGTGTTTATTTACCCTATGGCATTGTTTATGGAAATGTCCTTGATATTGATTGTACTAATCTCACACTGTGTAATCCACCTTGAGTCTCATTGAGAAAGGCGGACTATAAATGACATAAATAAAAAAATAAAGTTCTAGGGAACTTGAAAGCTAGCTTGTAGCAGTTTAGTTCCTGGGATTTTTTAAATGGACCAGAATGGCTATTTATAATCTTAGTCTGTTTTGTTTTATTTTGTAGCACCATCCAAACCTGATTAAGTATCGTTATAAACTGTTGTCGCTTTGGCTAAAGTTTGAGTTGCATAGAATGTGCTCTTCATTATGTGGTCAACCATCAAAATCTGTCATTTCTGATTAAGAGTTTTGTTTTTTTCTTGGATTAAACTTCAGTCCCTCTCTTGGTAACCCTTTGACTACACAACTATTTCCTTCTTGCTTCTTAGCTATTAAGTTATTGTAATATTATCTCCCTTTCACTTCGTGTCTGAGCTTTTCATCACAAGTTGAAACCCATCAGTGGCTGAAGGGCACACTCCTTCCAGTTGCTTTCGCTGTTGCTTGCAGCCTTGCTTTACAACATCTGTGAGAAACGCCTTGCCTGAGGCAAGCTTGATTGAGCTCCCTGTGCTACAAATATACAATCCCTGCAGGTACCTCAAGGTGAGGCCAAACCAAGGAATCAGTGGAGGCCATGTCTTTCCACTCATTCTCTGATCACCCCTGATCTGTCTAGAGAACACATGCACACCAATGATTAGTATGGGGAAAGGATGCTCTGAGATGGACCTGTATATAGCTAACACAGCTTAGTGTACTAGCACTGGTCCTGTGCACTCTAGTTCAAAGCCATACACATTTTCTACTCCCAAGGCCGATCCTCTGTCGTAGTTTGAAGAGTCTCATACTGCATTGAGATGTTGGTTACACTAAGTTATTAAATTACTTCCAGTTCTATTGTCTGAATGAACCCTAGAACATTTAGATGTGACCTATATTTTTTATGAATATTGTATTGTGGGATATATTACCAAAGAGCCTGTATTTGTGGGTGTTGGGATTTTACCTTAACCATGCTGGCAGTAAGTAGTAATTGTGCAAAAGTGAATCATACTATCACAATGACAGTAGAGTCAACAATGTAGATCCAGTCTTGTATACCTGTCACTAATCAAACAAATGCTTTGTTTATAGCTGTAGTCTGGATACTTGAGGAGATCTGGATGTGACTTCATCCTACCAATAATTCACGTGTTGCTTGCATAGCAGCTGTAGTTGTGCTAATCTATAACCATGCGAATAATTATATTAGGTTTGTAACAAAAAAGCTAACTATCTGTCCTGTTAGTTCTTTAGTACTTCTACCACTGCAATTGCTTGTGATTTCATTCCCCTCCTTCCCTTTCCCAAGTCAAACATATTGTTCCAGTCTCTTATGGTTCGCTTTTAGGGTTCTTCTGTGAGTTGAAAATGCTGAACAAATATCTTCTGTCTTTTCACTGAGCAAACTGGATTCTTTAAGACACAAATGAGTTTTTCTGTTTGTCAGGCTAAAATGTGTGGTTTTGAGAATATATGAATCTGGATTTGAAATTCAGAAAGTATAGGACGCCCCTGTTTCACATGCATGTCTAGTTAGAAACAAGTTCAAGTATTTGTAGGTGCTGCAAAAACATTAAATGTTCTAAGTTAATATAAATTGCATTCTAGGAAGCAGATAATATAATGTAAGGTAAGCTACATTGTGGTCTTGAGTATACACAGAGTGTAATCCCTCTGACAGGAGTCATTGTGTGTTATTGGGATATTAAACGGAAATGTGTGATAAGTGTTTAAGTGAGAGAATGTATATAGATAATACTTGAATACACTAAGTATTTAATAAGGTAGTTATTGTTACGTTTTTTCCCTCTGGAAGATGTCTAGAGGGGTTCAGGCCAGTGTGAACTTGTGGACACAAGTTCTAAGCTTTTTGAGTCAGAATGTTAGTAAAGTTTTGTACATACAAAGGTTATAGTAAAGGTTTGTACATGCACATATATATGCAGTCAATTTGAAACCGACTTTGGGCGACCCCAGCAAGGGCTTTAAAAGGCAAGTGAGAAGCCGAGATGGCTTGCTGTTGCCTTCGTCTGCTGAGCAATCTCAGTCTTCCCTAGTGGTCTCCCATCCGTGTTCTGATCAGGGTCAACCATGTGTAGCTTCTGAGACTGGCTGAGATCAGGGTATATAGCTCCATGGCAAAGTTGGCCACGCTTGTGGTTGTGAGCCATGCCATTCTGTTTTGTAGACAAATACACCGGAACATTATTTTCCTATGCATGTCCCGGGATGAGCTGTATCAAGAATGCAGAACAAACAGCAATCTGGGCAGAAAGTCTGTTCTAATATCCTTTATTATTTAGATCTTGGATAGTGACTTTTTTTTTACTGAGGATCTGCTTGATAGTTCCAATATATGAGCTGCATGTGAATTTCTCATTTAGTTCCTAGCACTATAGACACCAACAACTCCTTCTAGCAGCCTAATCAGAAGTTCAGCATGACTTGGCGATTGTCTATGTGCTCTCTGGGAACCTGTAGTAGAATTGTAAGCAGAGGACAGAGTTATATTGTGTTTTGTACTGGTCAACTGTCTTGTGAACTTGCTAGATAGTTTTTTGGCAAGCCTCTGTCTCTGTGTCCCATTTCCTCCTTTTGCTGAATGAAGGTAAAATGTTAGAGGGTTATCAGGTAGGTTATTGAAAGAATCTACGTAAAGACATTTAAGCGCTTTGTGGGGGAAAGTTACTGTTTATTATTGGCAGGTCTTGACAATTTACTACATTTCACATAATTGAAATGCATAATTGTGCAAATACATAATTGCTCTGGTAAGAGATTGTGTCATTTATCTATACAACATTTAACCATGGAGTTGGTTTGTTGCCCTAACCCTGGTTAAAATCCCAGTGAAATGATTGTCTCACTTGCCCATCTAAACCCCTGGCTCTGGAGGATGAGAAAAGAAAGTGACTGGTGCTCACTGTGATTTGATTTGGATTTGACTCTAGCCCTATCTCCCTGCAAACATGCTCAGGGTGGATTACAGAGAGTTACAGGTGTCAACAGAGATATACAGAACACTTTAGGCACCCTTAGTTCAAAGCAGGTACAACATAACTGTGATTAATGCAAACCATGGTTTGTAAACCAACTTCAGTCCACAATTTCACATCCTGGTTCATAATCTGGCTGTAACTCTGATTTAGGTATTCCGCAGGCTGCTTAAACAGACTGTGCTTACATAGGGCCATTATGTCAGATCTATAATCAACATGTCAGTCTTAGAGAGAAGGCATGGAAACTGGCATCACATCTGGATTCTTTCATAAATCTCTCCAAGACAGAAATGCTATCCTCCCCCCCCCCCCCCATTATTTCCTCAGCAATTCAGGTAAGAGTAGCCTTGCATCTAGCTACCTGCTTCCCAGGAGTAACTGATTTTTCTAGTTGCAGAGTTTGCCAGTACTATTGCTTCAACTGCCCTTTGATGATAAGAATATGTGGAGTGATGAGTTTGTTTGCTTATTCCTGCACAGTTGTGCATGATAGTACCTCCTGAAAGTAGACCCATTTATTTGTCATAGGTAATGCAAAATGTGCTACTTGTGCTATGCTGTTGAGCAGCAAAAATTTATTGATGGCTGTCTCCTTATCATGGTTTCTCATTCATTAGGCCAAAAATACAGAGCAGCCTTCAGACCCCTTATAAAGTCCTGATGCTTGGGCTCAGATGCTATGCTGTATGAGTGGCGCTGAATAAACAGCAACTTTCTTACTCCACCCTCTCACAACTATCTTGTTTGACATTTGAAATCATGTCACTGTAGATCATGTGACCCCCCCCCCCCCGGGAACACCATAGGGGTCAAAGTGGGGGGCCTGCAGTGACGGGGGGGGGGGAGATTAGAAAAAATTGGCCTCTAATCTTCCATGAGTGGAAGTAACTAGCCCAAATAGAAAGTAAATAGTACAAACTGAAAAGGAAGCTAGGATCCAAGGCTTGCTGTGTATTTAGGAGTATTAGGCTAAATGCATGATTTGAATAGCTTTGTGTATCTATTGCTTTTGCAGCCTGCTCCTTTTTTTCCCTGGGAGCTCAGATAGGTGAGCAGGAATTCTCCCATTTGATCTTGCCCCATGAGCTAGGTTGAGTTCTGAGAGAATAACTGGCTCAGAAGCGTCATGACTGAATGGAGACCTATCCGTAGGTCTAATCCAGCATTCTGACATATTGATTTTTTATTGAAGTAAAAAAAGTCCCAAATGGTGGAGCTGTGGCTTGGCGATAGAGTATCTGCTTTGCACACGGAGGAGCCCAGGTTCAGTCTTTTGTACACCCTGTTAAAAGATTCAGGAAGGACGGGCTTAACAAACTCCCTTCAGATCTAGGAGCCATCCCCAAATCCAGGAGACGTACTCCCCTTGTGACGACAGCACCAGGCCTTGTTCCGTAGTTTAGTGAACGTTTTTCTGGAGATGCTGAAGCGGGTGAGTTGCTTGTTTGCAGGCTGTCCTTCAGCCTAGGAAGATGAGATGGGGACTGAGGGACGGAGTGGGGAGGGACGCCTAGCCTCCTAGCCACTGTGGGGTACCACCCAGTGAGGCTTCTTTCTTGATTTTGCTCTTAATCTAATTTTAATCTATCTTAATCTGTTTTTTATTTGCTAATTAAAAGCTGTGGACTGTAGTGCTTGTGAGAAAGTCCTATTGGGCTTTGTTTGCCCCAGGGTAAACATTTATGTGGTTGGATTGATAAACTGGGGGCGGGGAAAACCTTTCTAAGTTTCCTGTTCGTTGCTTTCTGGCAATTTCCCAGACATGTTAGTATGTTGTTTTTAAAATCTGTTTGCAGTTTGTGTGTTTGTCCCTGTTTTTATTATGTTTAAGAGGTAGATGAGTATTGTTTCAACATGAATGATGCTTTGTAACATAAGATCAGCACCCCCCCCCTTTCAAATTTATGGACAGGTCTGTATTCCAGGCAGCTTACTATCTAAACTTACAATCTAACCAGTGGGATAGATAACAGAGTGAAGGGTTGAAGGAAAACTGGAATGAATAGAAAAGTATGTATGTTGACATGGAATAGGTGGGCGCCACTCCAGTTTAACACACCAGTGTTAGCCAAAGGGGTTTGCTTTGGGTAAATAGCAGCTGAGCCTCAGTGCCTTTTACTCAGAAGTCCTGCTGAGTCTAGTGAGCCTTAACTCCAGAGTAAGGATTACATGAATAGGATTACACTGTCAACCTCACAATGTGTTCATGCTTGAATCCCAATGTTTTCCTGCCTTAAGTCCAGCTCCTGAGCCCAGAAAGTTAATAGAATAATGGAAAAAAAGATTTTTGTCCTCCCGACTGCATATGTATCTACAGATGTTCCCCTTCTGAACCTCAGCCAGCACCTGACAAGCTGTGACTCCGTAAGTGGTCTCCTTCACTGCCTCTCAACCCACCTCTTTTGAAATTACACAGGAGTTCTGTAGCACCTTAAAGATGAACAAAATTGATTTCTGCATGCGTATTTGTGAGTCCGAGCTTCATTCCTAAGGTGCACAGAAGAGTATGTTTAAAGAAGTGGCGTGGTTAAATATCAAGTAAAGGAGGGGTAACCGGCTTCTTCTTGTAGCATCCCCCCCCCCCCCCCGGGGCAACATTCTCTTGTTAATATAAAAGCATCAGCCTTATGGCTGTACAATTCAGTGATGATGAGGACATGAGCTCTGAGTCATGAAAGGCTGGAATAAGTTTTGTTAGTCTTTAAGGTGCCACCAGGCCCCTGTTTTATTTGACTCTTCAGTGCAGCCCAGAAATAAATCGGAAGAAGCCAGTGCAAATAAGCCAACACTTATTTGTGCCTCACCTTGGCTAAAAGGTGGATGTAAAATTACCTGTAAGCTGAATACTCTAAATTGTCTTAGGGGGGCAGCTCCATGTAGTGCCCATTGTAGTAGCCTCATCGGGAGTTTACTGAAGCAAAGAATGACAGATACTCAATAAAAGGATGGGAATAATGAGGTGCGAGAAGTCTCTGGCGTTGTGCCCGAGGCACATGCGTGTGTAGTTCAGCTGGGATTTTATATTGTTGAGCCTTGCAGGGATCTGTTCTAAACATGCTCATTATGTTTGTTTGCCTACTGCTTCATCTGCTTGTTTAGGCTACTGTGTTCTTAATGCCTTTTGGAGAAGGAAGAGCTCCAAAGCTTAGCAGCATCAGTAAAAAAATCAAGTAGATGGGATGGCAAGGTATGTGTTTTCTTTCGGCAGTGAGACACTTTTTGCTACTGTGGTTTGGAGTTTCTGAGTGTGGGCATTCATTAACAGCATAATTTGTGGTAAGGATGGCCGCTTGTTTTGTGGTGGTAGTTGGCAATTCCAATTATAAAATACTTTCCTTTTTTTAAAAACAACAACAACAACTCATTCTCTCTCCATGTTCCTGTTGCCTTTGGACTCCAACTTATTTAAAAGGAGAACTCTGATGCAACCATCAGTTTGTAACAGGACAGTTTATAAGTTGATTGAAGAGAAGGTCATTTAAATGTTACAGCTTGTCCCTGAGAGCTTCATATGGGAGGAGGTGGTGGTTCTAAATTAGTACATTCCTACTGGGTTGTTTTGACGCCCACCTCTGCATGTGTGACACATGTTCGTTGAGCTTGTGTCTAACAGGGCATGTTAACATTTAGGAGCTTACCCTTCTGAAATTCAGACTTCCGTGTTGCAGCTGAAAAAATGGCTCTCTGACTTTAACACAATCCATGTAATATTTTTTATTAGGGACAGCTCAATGACACTTAAAAGTGTACAGTAAGAGTAGGTTGGGAGAATCTCTGTGGTCTTAACATTCTGAAACTAGACTCTGAAAATTTGGACCCTTTCTCATCCTTAGCCAGGCTACCATGTAGATGTTGGCTTATGTGCGTAGTGACAGAATTGGTGTAGCTTAGTGGCTAAGGGCCAAACCAATTGTAACAGTGCTGGCTCCCTGTTTATAAACATGGAACTGCTCCAGTTATGGAGTGAGAAATGTGCTGTGGTAGTTCTGATTTTGAAAGTGATGATTAGTGAGTGGAGTTGTAAACCACCTCCCCCCCCCCCCCCGCTCCCCGGCTTACTTCTGTGTGCCCATTCTCTCCAAGTATGCTTCTCTTAGCCAGGTGTATTGCTGATAAAAGTCTCAATTGGGAGTAGGGTGGAGAAGCTGAGCTGTGGGGTTTGCGCTTCTCATCAGCTCTCCAATTTTGCTTTTCTCATAGTCCCTGTCCTTCCTTTTCATTGTGATTGGGGTAGTTCCATGTTTAAACACAAGAAAATGCTTCTTCTTTGGCCTACAGCTTGAGCTAAGAAGTGTTTCATCTTAGCTATGTGCCCATTAGGTCGCCTTAGGAAAGCTATTATTCTCTGAGCTTTGGTGTAATGTAGGCGTATTATTGGTCTACCTGATACTGCTGGCTTGTTGAGACAATTTTGTGTGTTCAAATTAACGTTACAGTAATCCACCTATATAATGTTCCACATACGTACTCACAAGCAGACATCTTTATGTCTTCTCCTGCTGAACATCTTAGCTACTCCAAGCAGTAGCAGGATTGCAATCCTTGGAGAATAGTGGTGGTCCTTGAGCTCTTTAGGAGGAGATCCTGTGTGATCCTTTGCAGAAAAGGAGGCAGATGTGGCTTCAGACAGAGGTGAAGGGACCAAGGGGAAAAGGGACAGAGATGGCACAAAGCCCGCTGATGCTCCCT
The DNA here is from genome assembly GCF_028583425.1 of Eublepharis macularius. NCBI lineage: Eukaryota > Metazoa > Chordata > Lepidosauria > Squamata > Eublepharidae > Eublepharis > Eublepharis macularius. The sequence continues at coordinate 24,476,055 of NC_072808.1, read as the reverse complement.
GCCTTAGCTGTAGCTCCTTTTAGAGCCTCAATTTCATATGCTTTCCCACATAGTTTACATATTTTCCCAGTTCTTCCTTAAGAGTCTACTGTACTGTATAAAAACAGTTTCCCAAGACTGGGACTTAGGGCTGCTTCACATGTGTCTCTAAAAAACAAACGGATAATGCATGATGTAGCGTGAAGCTTTGGCCCATGAGAATTTTTCTTCATGGACGTGTCTTACAAACTATGGTTTCAGTAGAATTTCTGTATGTATACATGTAGCAAAATCAGCGTGTGCTGCCATCACACATCATGATACGATTTTTTTTTGCTAAACTCATGTCCATCGATATAGGAAGAATGTGTAGGCAGGTCATATGAGATGGTAAGATGGATCTTTGTCTCTGAAAGCTCAATTACAGCAACCCAAGACTCCAGTTCTAGCAACCCTTGCATGGTTTCCTTAGTTGAAGCTGTCACCGTCACCCTGCCCTCCCTTTACAGGAAACAAAGCGAGTATCCTATCTATATTTCCTTTGAAGGGCAAACGTCAGCTTATGGAACTGTGAAGTAGTGGAAGAATTAAAAATCTCCTCTCCTCCTCCTTCCTCTATGGCCCAGATCTGAAGTGGACGCATATGGCTGTAACTGAGCTTTTAAAGATGCGCAGGGATCTGTTACCTACATCTTGTTCAGTTTGACCATAAGAAAGTGGCCCTAAATAGCAACTCATGACAGTAGTTTCAGGTGGGCTTCCACTGCTTCACATGTTTGTTACAGTGAAAATCCTGCAGTGACTCTTTTTTAATTTGATTGGTCCACAGTCTGTCTTGGGAATGGTTGCTGCCTCTACATTATTATTTGAGAAGGTGTGCCATGGGCCATTTGAGCGAGAGCTGATTTTTCTGTTGGTGAGGAGGAAGCAAATCCTGCAGGGTATGGGGAGAGGAGTAGGAAGTGGTCTAAAGTTTGCTAGAAAGTTGGGTGTGCAACGGTACTTGATTAAACCAGGCCTTCTCTTGTCTTTGATGGCATTGCATGGATTGTAATTTTGCAGGCTGACAAGATCCTTAACAATTTCTCCTCCGTACAGTTTCTCTCCCATCCTCAGTGTCTATTTATTTGGAAGGATCATACTGAGCAGTTCATGTACTTTGCAGCTTCCTATTGCTATTGCCATCATTATTGTTTTACTTCACACACTCCCTGGGTCCACATAACATTATAGAGGGTACCACTGATTCTTTAACAGACACATCATCATTAATTAATACATCTGAAAAGGGACATGCTGAGAATAAGCTAAAAACATTTTTAAGAAGATTGCTTGGAAAAAGGACAAGATTTCCTTTGTCATGGTTAGATTGCCTCTAGCTTGGGTGGGTCTCCCTGACAAACAATTAGAAGACATTACTATAATGTCAAGATTTTTGTCATACTTCTGAAAACGATGCTTTACTCAGAAGTGCAGATTCTTTTGCAGTGCTGATCCTGTCTTGTCCTGCAACTGCCCTCTTTTGGAAACAGATTTATATTACTGTTTGAGCTCTGAGGGTGTAGCTGTGCCTTTGTGAAAGTGATGAGAAGATTCGCCCTGTGTGGTAGCTTTAACCTATGAATGGCTACCTAGTTCATCCTCTTGAGGATTTTAATGTGTTTTGCACTCTCAGTAATGCTGTGTCATGGAGAAAACTGAAACTAAGCAAGTAAAGGTTCAGCAACTGTTTTCTCTTTGCTCCAGAGTTTCCTGTGTGATTCAGCTTGTGCTATATTCCCATTTCTCTGCATAAAATGAACCTGCGTATTTTGAGTTTTCTTTTATATGTCCTAATAAGACTTTGGAAGTTAAGCATTTTTAGTGTATCTTTCTCCTTGTGGAATTTCTTTCCCATCCCTAGTGGAAGGTGAAGAAATGAGGCAGCACATAAAGACCTGTTTGTGTCCTTAAAAGTTCAAAATTTAATTAGAGTTGGCAGTGCTGGATCATGGCCCTGTTGCAGCACTTAAAGTAGATGCAGATCAAAAGAGACTTGTCAACAGTTAGTGAATATCAAGAGTCAGCGGTAAAGGATCTGAGAAAAGGTAGTGAAATGGCCGAGCACATTGGTGTGATGGTGTGCATATTCAGTGCGGTGCAATTGCTTATTTAACTTTGGTTGTTCAGCTCCACTCCAGCTGTTGAGAAAACTTTCAGAGTTGTGTTAATGAGACCCTGAAACTGCAAGTTGTCAGAGAGCTCATGGTTTCATGTTCAGCGGAAGCTGATGTATGCACAACTTCGTGATACTGACAGAACACACCCAATCAAAATATGAAGAGTCACTGTCTTGGTTATCTAGCATGAGAACATTCAGTGTCTGTTTTAGGGGTGTGCAATCTGGGATTTGGGAAAAGGCTGAATTTTTGCTGATCTAGCTACATCTGGCTTTCCCTAATTTAAATAGAGAATCCACAATCTGATCCAGGAATCTGAATCCAGATACCTGGATAAATCTGGGGAATTTGGATTCAGTCTCTGGCTGGCTCCTTCCTGGGCTATTCCTGCTTTTTTTCCAGGAGGGGCAGGAAGAGGAGGAAGTGACAGGGAGGGCGGAGTGAGTGACCATTTCATGCAGGAGCTCTCCTTGTCTGCCTGGATTCTGTGAGTGACATTGGCCATTTGGGCTAAGTTACAACAGTGTCCATTGCTTCAGTTTGGTATGGGTGGAATTCTCTGTTTTGACGTGATTCTCTGGTTTGAGGTTGGTTTCCTTGCTTTAGTTTGGCTCTGTTGGGCTTTCTCTTGCATTTGGGAGTGTACCTTTGACCACTGGCAGCCTTGCCTCGTGTGTTTCTGCCTGAAAGCCTGTTTGGAAATGTTGCCCCATAGGAAGAAACAATGGGCAGCTTGTCCAGGAGGCACCTGGATTGGGTGGGTGGGTGGGGGACTTTAGAAGCTGCCCTCAGTGGAGCAAGAACTGAACTCTTATTGCTGCCAGCAGTAGAATCCATAAAGAACTTTAAAATGTTTGGAATGGCGGGGGTGGGATGGAAGGGCATTTTATGCAGCTTTTGCAAATGCAATTTTGTTGAAATGTTTGTAGAGCTGGTATATAAGATCAAATGGGAAGTTACTTTAAAAATGTAATTCATTCTGTAGGCCATTCTGTTTTTCTTAGATTGCTAATCTTCAAAAATGTATGGTTTTAGGATGGTCTTCCAAGCCTTTTGATTGTCAAATTTTCCTATTGTTCTTCTCCTGCCTCCCTCATTTATCTTTGATAGTCTTGTGTTTTTTATTGGGGGCAGAATTGTGAGAATAAAAGTTAACCTACATTTTAGACGTGCAAAAAGAAAATGTGCAGTGTTTAAGATGTACTTATGAAGCCATGCAAACGTTAAAGATGTGTTGTCGAAGGCTTTCACGGCTGGATAACGATGGTTGTTGTGGATTTTCCGGGCTGTATAGCCGTGGTCTTGGCATTGTAGTTCCTAACGTTTCGCCAGCAGCTGTGACTGGCATCTTCAGAGGTGTAGCACCAAAAGACAGAGATCTCTGTCTTTTGGTGCTACACCAAAAGGAACTACAATGCCAAGACCACGGCTATACAGCCCGGAAAATCCACAACAACCATCGTTAAAGTTGTGCTTTCTTACTTTTTAGGAATTCATTTTGTTTTTAAAATCGAGGAAGCTATTGACCAGAATGTCAACTTTCCTAATGTGGAGAATATGTAAGAAGTATTAGTAAAGAAATGAAATGCTTAAAGCAAATGTAATTCTGGGGAGTTCACCCCCCCCCCCCCCAATTAGGGTTGAAAAAGCATTTTGTTTCCTGTCTTTTACTTACATCAGGAGCAGATAAATCTGCTAGTCACTAAAGCTTGCTTTTCAGCATTATTGATATGATGACACAGCTTCTAAAGCTTACAGCTACATTTCTCCTGTTGGGCAGAAGAATTTCTTCAGGCAGCATGGATCCTACTTTCAGCAATGTGTTGTCTCTAGGTGGTAAAGAGCCCTCCTTCACTTTAACTTTATTGTGTTTACCTGATTTGATGGTGGGTAAAAAAAAATAACTGTAGTATCTTAAAGGCTTGCTAGTTACTGTGCTGTGAGTTTTTGTAGGTGTTTTAAGAGTATGCATTCTTAGCTTACGTTTAGTGTGGCATGTATAATACCTCAGCTGGCGGTTAGTGGTATATTACCAGGGTGTTGTGTGCTTCATAATTTCTTAAAAAGAAAATTGAATTCTGCAACTTGTAAAATTATGCAAATAAAGCACATTTTTGTGTGTAACATATATGATCTGAATATATGTATTTGCTTAGTGTACATTACTATTAAATAAAATATTTTCTTTGCTAGTCATAAGGAAGGTGACGAAAGATGCAGAGCTTCTGATATCCTACCTACTGAAATCCCTTTGTCTTTATAGATTTCATGAGACACACGGCTTACATGTTTTCAATCACATGTTCATTACTGTACAGAGTAGAAATGAAAGCTGAGCTTCTTAGCACCAGGTTCTGCAACTCATACTGAATGTTGTGGTTTTCTGCGCTTGCACAGAACACACAGATTTGCTCCCTGCTTTGTACTTGTTTTTTTATGCAGGTCCGTCTTTAGGGTAGCCTCCTTATTCATGCTGCTTTTGTATACAGTCATGTTATTTCCTTTTTGTGAAAGTACTTTAAGGGACAACAGTTACTTTCCTTTAGACAATGGGGTTCTGTTTCATCATATACATCAGCTGCCACTTTCTTTAGAGCATGTCTGTGAAAGAAACCAAATATCAGTGGCAGAAGCACCATATTTAAGACAGAGAATGCAGGAATTCCTGATTAGGGAAGGAATGCACATGACTAACTTTGATTTGATCAGTTAAAAATTGCAAATAGTTGTATTAAGCCACAATTATTTATACAGAAATCTGTTAATTTTTGAAAAACGATGTGGAGTTTCTACAGGAGGTAGGTAGTTTGCATGTATGTATAGGAATAGACATGATTGCACATCAAACGCACAAAAGCTTTGTAGTCACAAGCAAATGCTTTTTCATGATTTGCTGGCCAGAATACTGGAAAGCTGGTATACATTTCCATTTTATAGATCTATTTATATAGTATATTATTTGAATAATTTCCCATTATCTCTTAAAACAAATACAAATTCATGCTTTGTATTTAAATGATAGCTGGAAAGTTCAGGGAATGGATCCTGGATACCTCTGCAGGATCTTGGCTGTTGTAGATCTCCTATCTGTCTTTCAACTCCACCTCCCAGTGTTGTTACAGCCCTATGTATTCCATGGTTATTCAAAAGAGCTTTTCTATACAGATACAACCGTAGCGTAATACATTTCTGAAAGATACTACACTAGTGGCCAAAACTGTGGAAACCTTTTGGAAAAAGTGTATTTTTGAGGTTTGGCGGCTCATAACACCACTTTTTTGGGGAGTAATACCATAAAATTCTATATCAATGGAAAGATAATTTAATCAAGAATGTAATGCAATAACTTTTATGAAGGAACTTTTTTTAGAACAGTAGTTATAAAAAAGAAAATTGAAACACACAGAAAAAATGATTTATACAACAATTCTCACCATGTCAGTTAATACTTAGTTGGGTAACCTTTTGCTTTAATTACGGCCTTACAACGCCTTCCTATGGAGTGAACCAAATGTTTTAGTTCTGCAGCTGTTATAATGTGAAACCATGATTGAGTTATTGCTTCTATTAATTGTCGTTTATTGCTGGGTTGCTTCTCAATAACCAGTTTCTTTAGTTGGCTCCATAGATTTTTGATGGGGTTAAGGTCTGGGCCAGGCCATTCCAACATTGGAATATGATTATCTTGAAACCACTTTTTGCATACAGCAGCATGACATGGAGCTGAATCTTGTTGAAATATAAATGCTTCATTATCTTGGAAAAGATCACGTGTGGAAGGCTTCAGTTTGGGCTCAAGTATTTCATTTATGTATTTTTGGGCATTTATATTGCCATTTATCATGCAAATTCTGCCCACACCTTTTGATGTCATACAACCCCATATCATAACACTAACTGGGTGTTTCACGGTAGGTGTTATGCAATCAGGATGCAAATCTTCTCCGATTCTTCTTCTCATGTATTTTATGCCATCACTACCAAACAGGGAGATTTGGGTCTCATCACTCCAAATAACACTGTCCCATTGTTCTCCCTCTGAGGCAGAGGACATCTTGGGTGATTCCCACCGTCCAATCAGGGAGGCAGGAAGTTGAAAACCTTTCTTCCTCTTCCTCTGGTAGGTGGGACCACCCTCTGGCTTCTCAGTTCTTTTCCTGCCTCAGGGGAGAGCAGTAGCCTGTAGGTTTGCTCTGCTATCCTAACTCCTACACCTTTGAATCTTTGTCACTTCCTTTTCTTCCTGCAATTCTTCCTCTAACCATTCCACTTCCTACCCTAATCTTTTAGTTCTTTTAGTCCATTTAGTTCTTTTTCCTGTTTCCTTTTTCCTACACTTTACTGGCATCGGAGAGGAGCCTCCTCTCCCTGGAAGAAGGACAGGATGGCCACAAGGGAGTCATCGGACTCCGAAGAATCCTTTATGGACAGGGCTGTGGGCTGCCTCCCCGGAGCTGTCCTTCCGACGGCGGGAGAATGCCCGGCTGGCTCCGACTCGCTGTGCAGGCCTGCTCGGTCCCCCGGTGAAGATGTCTCCAGGAAAGAAGGACAGTCCACAAAGAAACGGCCCCGTCTGTCTTCCAAGGAGCCAGACAGGGCAGTACGCCGTCCCAAGCCTCAGGGAAGCGGTGCATCGATGCGAGGCCCAGTTTCGGCGGGAAAAGCGGCAACCGGCGATTTCCCGCCAATTTGCTCCGACGTGCTTGCCAACCTCCCGGCGAGAGAGATTGGGCAAAAATCGGTATCCTGCACTCAGGGCCTCGGCGCAGACACTCCAGGAGCCCAAGTAAGTGATGACCCGTCCTCTTTGTCCCTGCAGATTTTGGCGGCCATTAACAGATCTCTTAGGGAGGAACTCTGGTCCCTAAGCCAATCACAAGCACCGGGTCCCTCCTCTACTACAGTCACACAGTTGACCAGTAACCCTCCCCAAGGAAGCTCCTGGCCCACCAAAGCGGCCAGAAAACAGCCACAAAACATATCTTTTAGCAAACCCTCGACATGGTTGGATGAGGAACAGTCTCCTAGTGAAGTGTCTGAAGAGGGAGAGTTCCTGTCTGAGGAGGAGCAGGAGTTAGATTCCAGCATACCTCAGCAATCTAACAGACTCTTTCAAATGGAAGATTATCAATACCTATTATCAAAGACTCTTTCAGCCTTAGATTCGAAAGATCCAACAGAGGGGGAGGAGAAGGATGAGGAGGCCAAGCCAACAGGTCAGAAGTCCAGACCCAAGGGAAACAGGGAATTTTCCCCCAGATCAGACACCAGGGCCAAAGTATTTCCATTTCCAGAATACTTTGAACACCAGTTAAAGGCAGAATGGTCCATGCCAGCGGCCCCTAAACAGGTGCCTAACTATTTAAGGAAGCTGTATGTGTTGCCTAATTTTACTGATGAGTTTTTACAGGTGCCCATCATTGACGCTCCGGTGGCAGCACTGCAGTCTCAGGGCCTCCTCGCAGAGGATGGACAAGGCAACATCCGGGACGGCCTGGATAAGAAGGGGGAGGCCATCCTGAAGAGGGCCCACGAAGCAATGGCAACCTCCATCAAGGCATCGGCTATTGCCTCCATGGTTTTGAGAGCCTCGGTGGTGTGGGTAAGAAGACTTATTCAGCTGCTTCCAGATAACAACAGACGGCTGACGGAGGGAGCTAACAGGATACTCAAGGCCTGCATCTTCGTCTCGGATGCCACCTTGGACGCTCTCTCTCTAACCTCGAGAGCCATGGTATCTGCTACTGCCGCTAGGTGTCTACTCTGGCTCAGGGCCTGGCCAGCCGATCTTCAAGCCAAGTTAATTCTGGCATCTTACCCCTTCCACAGCGGAAAACTGTTCGGAGACCAGCTGGAAATTTTTTTGGTGGAGACGAAAGATAAAAGGAAGGCCCTTCCAAAGTCCATAAAGCACACACCTAGGAGGTCATACAGCTACCAACCCTTCCGATCTCAACATACGCTGGCCAGAAACAGGCAAAGACCACAAGCGTGCCTGGAATCCTCCCAGAAATCAATCCAGACGAGTTAACTTCCATCCCAAATTCAGTCAATCCCAGGGGCTCCGAGGCAACAGGCAAGACTCGGAGGACAAAGGGCAGAAGCCCAGACTATCGAGAAGCTCCGGTGGGGGGAAGGCTGCTCCTGTTCCATCTCATTTGGGCGGACTCCACGGCGGACGTCTGGTCTTCGGAGATAGTATCCGATGGCTATTCGATCGAGTTCGCCTCCTTTCTGCCGGAGCGCTTTCTTCCTTCCCCACTCAAGAAGGACCCGCATGGAAGAGTTATAACCCTACAAGCCGTTCAACACCTGGTAGACATAAAAGCAATCGAGCCAGTGCCTCAGGCTGAGAGGGGACAGGGCGTCTATTCAATTTTCTTCACGGTCCCCAAGAGGAATGGAGACTGGCGCTCCATCCTGGACCTCAAATACGTGAACAAATATATAAGGCTGAGACACTTTCAGATGGAAACTCTTCACTCCATCGCGGAAGCCTTGCAGCAAGGGGAGTTTCTGACCTCAATAAACTTAACCGAAGCGTACCTTCACGTACCCATTGCCCCCGCTCATCGGAGGTTTCTCAGGTTTTGCATAAGGGATGTTCACTTTCAGTTCAGAGCACTTCCTTTGGGACTGGCAACGGCTCCAAGAGTGTTCATGAGACTCCTAGTGGTCCCGATAGTCAGACTAAGAGAGAGGGGTATTCATATACATCCCTACTTGGACGATGTCTTGATAAGATCTGCCTCCAAATCCGACTCAGACAGGGACACGGCCTTTACAATTCAGTTTCTGGAGAGCCATGGCTTCCTGATAAATCGCGACAAATGCTCCTTGTACCCATCTCAGAGGTTGGAACATCTAGGTCTGACGATAGACACCAAGGAGGGCCGCTTCTTCCTTCTAGAGGTCAAAAGAACCAAGACCAAACTGTTAGTGTCCCAGGTGATCAAGCAACAATCTTCCTCTCTGATGGAGCTGTCAAAACTGATGGGCCTCCTGGTAGCCAACTCGGAGGCCATCTACTGGGGCAAATTTCACACCAAGCCCCTACAGTCCTTCCTACGTCCATTCCAATGGCAAATTGCTCAGAGATTGAATATCAAACTTCAGGTCCCTCACTCAGTAAAGGAAAGCCTGAAATGGTGGACAGTCGACTCCAATCTCCGTCAAGGCAAGAGTTTCCTTTCCCCTCAACTCACTTAGATTTTCACGGACGCTAGCCTGAAGGGCTGGGGAGCAACTCTGAGGGACATCCCCGCGCAAGGGGAGTGGTCGGAGACAGAAAAGGGTCTCCCGATCAATGTTCTGGAAATGCGCGCTGTCCATCTTGCGCTGAGACACTTCAGAAGTCTGATTGTTCATGACCACGTCCTGGTTCGCACGGACAACATTGCAACCAAGACGTACATAAACAAACGGGGGAACGAGATCGTCTCGACTGCAAAGAGAGGCCAGCAAGATCATGTCATGGGCAGAGAGCAACCTCTCCTCTATCCAGGCGGAGCACATCAGAGGAATACACAATGTCCATGCCGATTGGTTAACCAGAGAGTCTGTTCACCCGGGAGAATGGTCCATCAAGAGAGAAACTTTCCTGCTGGTGACAAAACACTTCGGCATGCCGGAGGTGGATCTTTTCGCGTCACATCAGAACAACCAAGTCCCGAGATTCTACTCCAGGTTCTTCCATCCACTTGCAGAGAGCACGGACGCGCTTACCTCTCAGTGGCCAGACGTTCTCCTGTATGCCTTCCCTCCCTTGCCAGTGATCCCCAAGCTGCTTCGAAGGATCAGAGAGCAGGAGGCGACTCTTATCATGATTGCACCATGGTGGCCGAGGAGACCATGGTTCTCTACTCTTCAACTACTGTCAGTCGCACCCCCTCTTCAACTACCGATACAACCAGACCTCTTACAACAGGGCCCGATCTGGCACCCCCGTCCAGATTGGTGGGCTCTGACAGGGTGGAAATTGAACGGAGCCACCTCTAACGCAAGGGATAACCTCCGGATGTCATCAATACCATGCTAGCTTCTAGAAAGAAGTCCACCGTTAGAATATATAATTGCACATGGAAAGCATTTCACAGATGGTGCAGACGGAAGAGAGTGTCTTCTCTTGAACCATCCTTACACTCCATTCTGGGTTTTCTACAGGAAGGCCTAGACAAGGGTCTAAGACCAGCAACTCTAAGGAAGCAGATCGCAGCCATTGGTTCAGTCACGCCGGACGAGGAAGGTATGAGACTTGCATCTCACCCGCTGATTAGGAGATTCCTTAGAGGGGCTATATTACTTAACCCTCCCACGGTTCACCGTTTCCCGACGTGACGACTTAATGTGGTCCTCTCGGCCTTGACAAAGCCACCCTTCAAACCCATAAGGAGTATATTGCTCAGGTGGTTGAAACTTAAGACTGTCTTCCTGGTGGCAATAACATCAGCTCATAGAATTTCTGAACTGAGCGCTCTATCAATTCGTCCTGACTTGTGCGTTTTCCACAAAGACAAGGTGGTATTGAGGACAGACCCGACCTTTTTGCCTAAGGCGTATTCCACCTTGCACCGCTCTCAGGAGATCAATCGCCCATCCTTCTGTCCCGATCCCAAACACCCTAGGGAACGAGAATGGCACAACCTAGATGTGAGGAGAATACTCAAGACGTATATAATCAGGACAGAGGACTTACGTCAGACGGACTCCTTGTTGGTTAACATCACTCAACCTAAGAGGGGCCACCGTATGTCTTCGTCAGCAATCGCATACAGCATCAAGTTCTGCATTAGAGAAGCTTACAGGGTCCCCAAGCTAGAAGTGCCTTCTGGAATCACAGCACACTCGACGAGGAGTGCAGCCACCAATGCTGCCCTCAGAAGGAATGCGTCTATAGAAGATATATGCAAGGTGGCCACATGGTCCTCTGTGTCCACCTTCATCAGACACTATCGCCTACACGTAGATGCTTCGGCGGATGCGGCCTTTGGTCAGAGAGTGCTTCAACACATAGTCAGAGACGAAGATACAATCCCACCCGATTTATAGGGGTCTGCTTTGGGAGCACCCAAGATGTCCTCTACCTCAGAGGGAGAACGGCCCCTTGGATACTCACCGTGAAGGGTCCTTCTCCTCTGAGGAAAGGAGGACATCTGGCCCTCCCATGATCTTCGTTCTTTCCTTTGCTTTTTCTGCACTCTCCTATTGACCTTCCACTTCTGTCTCCTTATCTTATGTTCTGTACAACTGTATGGCACACGACTTTGCTGTGTTCTTAACTTGTTTATGTTTATGGTTCTTACATGTTGTTGGTTACTTTCCTGTTAGAGAGTTCTTTCAGATTGGTTTACAGTTCAGTTTAAGGTAAGGGATCCGGAACTGCTGAGGGGATTCACCCGAACTGAGAAGCCAGAGGGTGGTCCCACCTACCAGAGGAACAGGAAGAAAGGTTTTCAACTTCCTGCCTCCCCAATTGGATGGTGGGAATCACCCAAGATGTCCTCCTTTCCTCAGAGGAGAAGGACCCTTCACGGTGAGTATCCAAGGGGCCGTTCCGCTGTCCAGTTAACATGGGTTTTAGCCCAGTTTAATCTTTTCAACCTTTGTTTGAGAGGTGATAATGTTTTTCTTCATGGAATTCTAGCATTAAGACCAAATTCCTCCAGTCTGCACCAAACAGTCCTTGCACTCAACTTCACATTGAATTGCGCCATTTTGTTCTGTATACACCCTGATGATTTTCTTCTGTCGCCTAGGCTCAGTCTCTCAATCCTTCTATCATCCCTTGCTTGTGTGCACCTTTTCCTGCCTTTACCAGTCTGGTTTTGTAGTGACTGAGTTGCCTTATACCTCTTCAAAAATTTAAAAATGCCACCTTTGGTTAAGTTTCCACCAATATTTCTTCTAATTTCTTCATAACTGTAGCCTTGTTCACTTAATAGTACTATTTTACATTGCTTTCTGGGTGACCAGTCAACTCTTTGTGCCATTTCTTTAATTGTATTACGTTGAATGGCTACATTCAAATGAAGGAAAGCAACTTCATATCAACCTAAGCAAGTTGTGCTTCCTTTTCCTGGTTATTTGGCTATAACATTTGATAGAATACAGATAATTGTACAAACTTTGTTGCATTACATTCTTGATTAAATTATCTTTCCATTGATATATAATTTTATGGTATTACTCCAAAAAAAAGCGGTGTTAGGAGCCATCAGACCTCAAAAATGCACTTTTTCCAAAAGGTTGCCACAATTTTGGCCACTAGTCTAGGTAAAGATTTGTGGACTGTAGTCTATACTACGATTTATACCTTGTACTGTCCGTTGTTGTAAGATCCTATCATGTAATTTTTGCATAGTTTAATGTGACATATCAATACTTATGTTTTGCTTCAGTTCTGTTTATATTTCTGGTTGTTTCTAGAGTCCTACAGTCCAGATCCTATTGCTTCATCTTTTAAATGTCCCATCCTGTTATTTGTATTGATTTACTCTATGAAGTCCACCTTAATACCAGTTGAGAAAGGTGGACTATAAATAATTTAAACAAATAAATAAATTAATAGTAAACTTAATCACTTCGTGTTTAGAACTTTATTTGAAGAATCTTTCCTAAGCAAGTTTAAGGCAAAATTTGTGATGCCGACAATGGGTAGTTTTGAGTTAAATCACTAGTCACTAAGACTCGATTTAAACCATGGTTCTCCCTCTGAGGCGGAGGGCATCTTGGGTGATTCCCACCATCCAATCAGGGAGGCAGGAAGTTGATTATTTCTTCCTATTGGTGTGTGGGTCGCCCTCTCTTTCAGTTCTTTCCTGCCTCCAGGGAGAGCAGACGCAGCAGCAGGGCTTTCTGCTTCTTAGGCCTTTCTCTTTCACTTTCCTTTCACTTTGATCTGGTCTAACCTTCCCCTCTTTCTTCCTGGCTGTCCCTTCTTTCCCCTGGGAGACCTAGAGAGCGATTTCACAATGGAGATGGACTCCGACATGAGTTTTATGGAGGAGAAGACATGCCTACAAAATGCTGCCATGGCTGCGACAAGCTCCCAGCTTTCTGGTGCCATCCTGCCTTCATGGCTGGAACAGGCTCCCAGCAACGATACATCTGCAGAGCCGTTTGTGCCTGCCAAGAGGGCCAGAGAACAGCAAGGAGAGTCCGAATCGCCTGCACAGCTCTGCCTGGAGGCTGAGTGCAGCGCCTCTGAGGGCGAAAGAAAAGGTGGGAAAAAGCGGGTGGCAAGCGTGCCAAGCCCCACGCATGCCAGGAAAATGCGCTGGCCAACTTCCCGACGGGAGAGACCCTTGCAGGGCTTTACACTGCGGATCGACGCCTGCAGAGCAGGGACTTTGACTCCGGCAAGACTGGTAATGTATAGAGCAATGATGGATCGGGTCCCTCGTCAGAGCTCCTCTCCTTAATTAGAAAAGCAATGAGAGATAAGTTTGCTCAGTTGTGCGAGCCCTTTTCTAGAGCCAGTAGTGAACTTTCTTCTCCTCCCCTGTTCTCCCCCCCCCCTCCGTTAGGGCTAAGGAAGGATAAATACAAAAAGGCAGCTTCCTGGCCCACAAAGGCAGCCCAAAAAGCTACCCAAGTGAAGAAGACCACAGATCTCCGTTAGAAAGGGGGGACATCATCAGATAGCGATGAGAGAGAGGAGGAGGAATTCCTCTCAGAGGAGGATGACAAGGAGATTTCCATCCCTGAACAACAAGACAGACTGTTCAAAATGGAGGACTACCAGTACCTCCTCTCTAAGTCTCTGGCATTCTACAAGAAAGGGGCAAAGGGGAGGAGGAAGAGAACCCCAAGCTGGGCAAATCCTCCATCAGACCCAAAGGGAGTAAAGAACTTTTTCCCAGAGCAAGCACACCAGAGGAGGAGTTCCCATTTCCCGAGTATTTCGAAAGACAAATGAGAGCTGAATGGGAAATGCCGGTTGCTAACAAGCAATGCTTTAATGCAGTCAAAAAATACGCCTTCTTATACCAACAGGTTGTTACAGGTCCCCTGGATTGACGCTCCAGTGGTGGCATTGCAGGCATTGGGTCTTCTTTCAGAAAATGGACAAGGGACTGTTAAGGACAGCCTGGCTAGAAAGGCAGAGATCATGTTGTGAAGAGCACACAAAGCGGCAGCTATGGCCATCAAGGCTTCTGCTACGGCCTCAGTTGTGACAAGGGCATCAGTGGTGTGGGTGTGTAAAATGATGCAGCTGATTCCAGACGGCAATATACATTTGGTCGAAGGGGCGAACTAAATCCTCAAAGCCAGCACCTTCATGGCGGATGCTATGCTGGACACCATGTCCTTCTCCAGATCATTAGCATCGGCAGCAGTAGCCAGAAGACTCCTATGGCTTCAGGCTTGGCAGGCCGATATTCATTCCAAATGCCTCCTGATGGCGTACCTCCTCCAAGGAGATAAGCTCTTCGGGGACCAGCTCGACAAGATCCTGGTGGAAACAAAAGATAAAAAGAAGGCGTTACCCAGAACCCAGAAGAGGTCTGACAGGCGTTCTTTTTGGTCGCAGCCCTTTCGGACCAATCATTCAGCTGTTTTCTCAAAATGGTCTTCCTGTCCTCTTATTATGAGCCATAGAAATCCTCAAGCTTTCTGCCCCAAGGTGGGGCAAGTTACGAATGGTCTCGGTGAAGATGGGAGGAGAATGAAGGGAAATGGAGGTGCTCTTCAAATCTAAAGGACTCGGATCACTGTTTCCCTTTCTTCCCTGAGAGCAGAAATTAGGGATAAAGGGAGCACACAGACTAGCCAAGGCTGCGTGTGAGCCACATCAAAAATCAGTACTCTTTTCCTCCCAGCACAATTACACTTCTTCAGGTTTCCACCATAGATACTCTGATGGTCAGCCTAGTTTTCGGTATAGCTCTCCAAAGCTGGAGAAGGCTCCCTACAGGATGTCACTAGTGCAACTGCATAGATTTCATGAGGCAGTGGTTTCTGTTGCCCACCTGCCTCATTCTGCTGGCTATGAAAGATCTTGAGAGAATATCCAGTCTTGAATAACCATTTCAGTATCTATACAGTCTGACGAAAGCAGTTGTAAGCATTTCAAATGCTAACCTAGATTTAATGAAGCTCATAACTCAAGCAGTAGCATCAGTGGTAGCTCTCGGTAGGGATCTGTGACTAAAGAACTGGACTGCTGACACATTTTCAAAGTTTGTTACCTTCATAACCTTTCCTTAGGGGTAGTAAGCTGATTGGCGATCATCTGGACAACATTTTCCTTGAGACAAAGTATAAGCAGAAGGCTGTGCCCTTTTGTCCAGAAGAGAAGATAGATGATTCAGAGGCTACATCTCGGTTCTTTAGTTCTCAGTGGGTTCTCCCAAGGTTCTAAAGTGACATAAAAAGATCTGGCTCAGTCATCAGGCTACTCTTCCAGCCCCTCAAAGGGAGGTAAACAGTGTCAACAGTGCAACTGATCCAGGCTGCAGCCTTGGAGGGGAGTGGTTGGCTACAGAGATTCCACCAGATCTCGAGACTGGGACTCAGTGTTTGGAACTACTGGTTCATGGTAAACAGAAGAGTCACTTGATCCCCTCTCAGTAGATCTTCACCTAGGTGCCATCATATATTTTGCAAAGGGAAAATTTTTCTTCCTGGAAGATAATTCAGGCAGACTGTAAGGATCTGCCAAGCAACTCTCAAAAGACTTCACTGCAGGCAGTAAAAGAACTTTATTGAAAAGCTGCTAGTATCATGAGCTTACTCCATCTTTGCCAGGAATACTGCATGCAAGCATCAAACATATGTAGGCTTTTCAAGTGCAGGCAAATTCTAAGATCCCTCCCCCCAGTCTAACAGTCAGCTAAGCTCAGCGGGAAAGCATCAAAGCGGGAAAACAGCAGAGCTGATGTATGGGATTTCCAAGGCCATGGTGTCTGTGCAAGCACCTCTTCCCAGACTGAGGAGAGAGGCTCCTGGTGTAGTTCAGAGGAGCACACAGATAACGGCAGGAACAAACGCCTCCCTTGCATAGTTTCACATAGCAGGTTCAAAAGACAAGGAGAGTAACATTAGCAGTCCAGTCAAGGAATCGCTTCAGCATTTAACCATAACCATAACACAAAGCATTAAACTACAATCAAAACATCAGGGTGTTACGGGGTATGATAGGTGATGCTAAGCACCTGACACAGACCAGCTGACACAGGCCTCTTATTCCATGGACCTCATTTTTTTATCCCAGCTTCAGGGTCAGATTGTTGCCTCAGTTAACACATTCCCTTGGGCAGGAGCTCAGTCTTGTCTGTTACAGTGGACTTTTCTACCATACTGTAAGGTCCGTTGCCTAGAAACAACGTATTTGTGTGGAGGTGAACAACCATCTCTAGAAAGATCTAAACTTGTCCACAGTACAAAGGCATGCCAGTCTAGATAGCAGTGGATCTTCAAATCACCTAAGTGCCATTCTGTCAGGCTGGGGAGCCCAGTGCTCCTTGGGCCACTCTCAAGGCACCTGGGACAAATGAGAAGGAACCAGACGTATTGATTTTATGGAACAGCAGGCTATCCACCTAGTGCTGTTACATATACAGCATCAGAATCTGCAAACCCATGTATGCGTATTAACAGACAACATGATGGCCAAGGTGTGCATGAATAACCATAGAGGCATCCTCTCTGATACATTACAGTAAGAGGCTGCAATTCTGCTTCAGTGGGTCAAGAAACATATGGCTTCCTTCAGAGTGGAATACATCAGTTGGTTCCCTGAGTATCCAGATGTGCTGGCTCAACCACAGCAAGTTTGATCCAGGAGAGTAGTCTCTCAGCCCACTCAGTTCTCGGAGTTAATGTCTTGTTTTGGGCAACCACTAGCCAGCCTCTCCAGAGAATGCCAAACTGATCAGATTCTTCCCTCACTGCTTCTGTCCATGGGCACAACAAGGGGATGCCCTAATGGTGACCTTGTCAAAAGGTCTCCTATATGCATTCCCTCTAATCCTTATGTTGGCCAGAGTGAGGGGAAAATGGAAAAAGTGGAGATCATTCACTCTACTCTCTCTTGGCCCAGGAGGCTTTGGTTCATCTTCCCTGCCCATTTCAGAAGGATGTTGACTCAAGTAACAATTTCCCATTGAGATCCAGGCTAACTGTGCTTGATCACTTGGTGATTGAGTGGTAAACTTTATTAAAGCAGAGTTCTCCAGAAATGTCACTCTGACCATGCTGTCATGTCATAGGAAGTCAACCTCCAGAGACTGTGATGGTGCTTGGAGAGCATATAACTGATGGTGAGGAAGGAAAGGCTTCAGTGTAGAAAATTCCCACCTCCCTGAGATCACAGCGTTCTTGCCAGATGGTCTTCCCTAAGGGTTAAGATTCAATATAATTTGCAGGCACGTTGAAGCTTTGGTATCCATGCTGCCTCACTTTGATGTTCTTGTCTCTAGGTATCCTCTCGTAAAGTGCTTCCTTTGCGGTGCAATACCTGCTCCCACCAATAATTCAGTGCATGGGGTGACTGGATATGGTGCGTCAAGCATGCTCCATCCAGAGTGTTGAGTGTGATAGTTTAGGACATTGTTAACTGCTTTTGGAGTCGCCAGAACTGAGGAAATATGTGACTCCCACCAAAGAGACAGGAAGTGGAAAGACTTTACTCCCTGAATGGGACTCACTCACCAAGATGTCCTCCTTTCCTTAGAGGAGAAGGACCTTTCACAGTAAGTATCCAGTGGTCCAATCCTATCAAACTAATTTTAGTGCTTTAACAACATAAAATACTTGAAAGAGAATGAGGTTTGCACAAATGGGAACAAGCTTATCTCCTCTTTCACACCTTCTAGGTTCAGAAATGCATCTCGGAATTAACAGCTGTATATGTCTACAGCATGCTCACATTGTCTTTAAAAGCTTTTCACTCAATCTGAAAGAGAAGGTATTTCATAGAAGTTTTTTCCCTTCAAACTCCTTGACATTTCCAATTTTACCATCGGACAATTTGGAAAAAGTTTGGGGGGGGGAAAGTTTTTTCCCAATTCTTTTTCCTGGGCCCATATCTACCCTGCCTAGTCCCCATCTTTAGATTTCCCCAGACAGCTTCTCGTTTACAAATAAGTTTTGTAGCCTCTTTATGTCATGTCATAATACATTCTGTAAATCTCATGCCTACCCAAATTATATCCAGTATTGCTTCTAAGAATACACCTTTTCAGCATCTAAGAAAGTGAATACCATAAATTACTTTTCCTGCCCTCCTTTATCTTATGTCACCTAATGTTATTCTTCTTTAGCTTATCAAAAGGATTTATCAGTTGCTTGATCTTTTAATATATATGTACTTAGAATGCCATTAAGTTTTATTGTCGTTACAGTTATCAAAATTTTTATACCTTGGTTTAATAGGGCTAGAGATTGAGTGATCTTATATCCATCAGGTGTTCTTTGTATCAATACTGCACATGCTTGTTCCCAAGACTCTGGCATTTGTTTCCTTTTTAAAACTATATTAATTGTCAAATGGGATCAGCTCTTCTTGAAAGGTAATGAAACTTTTCAGCAAACAACCTGTTAGGGTTTGGAGTTTTATTTCTATATAATCCTTGAATCACTTCTGTTCCTCTTGTCTTAAATCATTGCCAAACGTGAGTGTTTTCTGTTCAGTAATGATTTTAATAATTTACAAGTTTATGCCCATCTCTCCAACACGAAATGAACTACGGAACAAAATTCCGTACGGAATGGCTGGTTTGTTTGCACCGAAACGCGTTCCGTGGGAATGTGTTTTTCTGGAACAAACTAAGTTTTCCAGCCGTTCCGTGGCCGGTTTGGAGTTTCACAGACGCTGTGCTGGTTTCAGCCCATCGGCTGAACCCAGCACAGACCCTGTGAAACTGAGCCCCTTTCTCCTGCTGCCCGGGCTGTCAGTTTTACCTACCCCGCGCGGGTTCCAGGATGGAAGCTGTGAAACTGACAGACCGGGCAGTAGGAGAAAGAGGCTGTCAGTTTCACAGCCCCCCTGCTGGAACTGGTGCGGGGTCTGTGAAACTAACAGCCCTTCTCCTGCTGCCTGGGCTGCAGAAGAAAGGGGTTGTCTGCTTCAGCAGCCGGTGCAGGGCATTTGAAATTCATGAACCAATTCCCGAACTGGGAAAAATTCGTGTTTCGTGGAATGCTATGAACCACGAATCACGTGGTTCGGGTTTTTTGTTGTTGTTCATTCTAGTAGTTTGTTTTAATGCCTATAAATAGTTCTAGTATTCTTCAAATGTTTTTATAATTTCTTCTTGTTCATACACATCTTAAACAGTTTGTGTTGGAAGTATTACAGATGTATTTGTTTAATCTTGTAGAAACTTAAATGATCTTATTTTGCATACTTTAGTGGCCGATCTGTTGTTTCTAATAATTTTATTGCTTTTTACATATTATCAAGTATTTTGAATTATCTGAACTCTGATCTTATTTTTATTCTCCAGCTCCTTTATACTATTTGTAAGGTTTTCTTTCACTTCTGCCTGTTCTCTTGAACCTCCCCTTATGTATACTTTAAAGGATTCCCAAATCACCTTGTCAACAATTTCAGTATTGTATTCTTTAACAACCCTTAATTTTCTTTTTTAGTTTTTCTGTTTCTTTGTCAGATATCAAAAATTGATTCAATCTCTTTGGCTTACCTACTTACCCACTTCATAGCTGCAAGCTTACATGAGTGATTAATTACATCTACTTTTTCAACTTTGCTTCAATTTCTAATATATTCTAGAATAGCATTTATGTACAAAAGGTGAAAAAAGATTTTCCTTCTCTTCCATTCTTAATCCTTTCAGACTTCCTGAAAATCTCTCTAGTAATACTTCAGATACATCCTTTGTTTTTTAAGCACTGATACTTTAAAAGAAGATTTTCTAATTATAATTAGGGACATATACAAATTCTAATATTTTTGGCTCATTCATTTGTCCTCCCAGAATTAAAATTTTCATTTCTTGATCTGTTACAGCTGTCTTCATCTTAAATAAGAAGCCCTCTGAAAATACAGCCATCCTTTTAGCTTTATTTAGTCCTGAGGCACACATGCAACAAAACCTTTTCCTTTTTCAGAAACTTCAAATGTGTTCCTTGTAAAAAAAATCAGTTGTCTTTCATTTTTGCAGTATTTTTATTGCTCTGTTTGTTAAATGCTGTGCTGAATTTTGTAACATTCCATATTATGCACTAATACTTGATTTCACATTTGTTTTTCTTACTGATAATTGGTATTCCCCTTGGAAAATATAGTTTCCAATCCAGTTACTGGATTGGAATCAGGTAAAGGGACCATCTGAGGTCCCTGATCTTCCCTGCTTTCCCCTCCCCCAACAGCTACTCCTGACCTCAGGAAAGTTTATTCTTCAGGGTTGTAGGACCTGCATTGACTAATAGCCATGCCGGTTGGGAGGCTGAAGTGGAGAGGGGGAAAGGGATGGAATTGCTCCTTTTCCCCTCTTCCATCTTTGGAACTGTGCTCATGCAAGAGGAAGAAGGGAATGATTAACCCTCTTCTCCCCTTCCATCGGCAAGGCCGTTACTCCACATAGTCCCATGCCCCCAGGAATAAACTTTGGTGGGTGAGGGGAAAGTGGGGAAGATGAGCAACTGTTGGTACATTATATTGATGAAATTGCAGGATATAACCTGTTGGTCTTCCAATTTCTCAATTTCTTCGCATCCTGTTCTGATTTAGTATCAACCTACTTTTTGTCAGTTGGTCCTGCTAATCATTCTTTTCTGTTCCACCTCCATTGAATTCCCTTATTTTGTAGTTTCAGGTGGGTAGCCATGTTGGTCTGCAGTAGCAAAGCAAGGTTTGAGTCCAGTGGCACAAAGACCAATGAGATTTCCAGGGTATAAGCATTTGAGAATCAAGCTCCTTACCTTGATCATACTCCGTCCTCTCCCAGACTTGACCTCTGTCCCAGGGAAGATACTGGAGCAGATATTAAAGGCATCAATCTGCAGACATCTGATGGACAACATAGTGATCCTACTTATTTTTTAGAAGCTGTCACTGGCAAATCTGTTAATGATTGCCTTTCAGTCTGGTTTGCTGAAATGCATTCTAATGTGTCTAACATTGTATATAGCTACTGTTGAAAAGTTCTCAACTCCAAAGCTAAAGTTCGTAGTTCATAATGATCAACTTATTGTTCTTGTTTCTATACACACAACATTCAGTTCTGATTGGATTAATTTATTCAATTTACTCGTTTTGCATGTATCATCCATTGTCTTTCTGTGCTTAATATATCAACCAGCTAATTCTAACAAATTTATAAAAACGTTAATAAAATATTCTACCTCTTAGTCTTGACTTTTAATTTCATGAGTGAATCTGTTAATAAAGAATGAGTAAAACAACCTTACCAGGTACATTTTCAGTAATAGCTTAAATTCCTTCTAAAAATGAATAAGATTTGAAGTACTTTATGCCCACTAATCTCTCCCTCTTTTTACGTTTATCTCAGTTTTTAACTCTTAGATACTTTTTATTCTTAAACCAGAGAAGAATCTATCCAATTAAATTGGCTTCAAAATGTTTTGATTTCTCATCTGGAACCGAGTGCAGAATAGTTAGAAATACCGGGTTCTACCTTCCCTAATAACTATTACCTCCCATGGTAGGAACCCCCCCGCATCATTCTTTCCTGCTTCTGGTTGAGAGCAAGGAAGTAACAAGAGCTCCGCTCCATTTCCAACCTCTGTATTTTTCTTCAGCATTAGCTCTCTGATTGCCTTTGAATTATTTGTGTTTTCTGTTTGATGTTTCATTAATCTTTGTCATTCCTCTTTTTCAGAAGTTTATTTTATAAAAAGAGAAAGCAAGTTAGTTTAACCTCGTGTGTACCTCACAGCACTTAACAGAACTTTTGAAGCAAATAACTAAATCCTCATCACTCCAATAGCAAATTATACCACCTTTTAGATCCCATCAGCAAGTAGAATGAAAAAGATTTAAAAACCATTCGTATTCAAAAAGTGCAGCGTGCTTAAATATGGGATAAACAGTCATTATAGGTTCATTTCAAATATTGCAAGTGCTTTATACTTCTGCCGCTATTCTTTTAGCAAGATAAATAAAAGTTACATCCTCATCTATTCAAATTTATAATTGCCTTTGATAAAGGAAGGAATAGACCAATGTTATATTCATTTTGTAAGATTCTCAAAGAGCACTGCGCTTTACCCAGTAGATGTTCTTGCATAGTTTTGTGCTTTTGTTTCCTTTGGACTTTCTAGAGGATACTCTGTGGTGTGACCCAGCTTTTTAAAAGTTTTTGAGACTCCAAAAGTTCTGTGGCTTCCCTCTCTTGCTTCTTGTAACCAGCCGAAACAATCAGTGTGGAAGACACTGCAAAGGAGAAAAGTAACCAAGCAGGAGATGCTTCTTGCTGGCAGTTGGCATATTTTACGCTGTGGCTTTTCCAAAATGTCCTTGATCTTGAAAATCTTAAAACTTGTCTGTTGTAGTGATTTAAATGACCTTTATTAAATATTTAATTAAACTCAATTTAATTTATTTAATCTGTAAAATTTCTACTTTCAGTTCCCAGCTTTGATTCTCTCTGGCGTGTTGCCCTTATGCACTGTATCCAGGCGGTTGGTATGGATGGCAAGACAAGGAAGTAATTAATGTCTTGGAAAGGAAATTAGGGTAGCAGTTCTAAGACAGTTACCTTTTAGCTGTATTTGAAATCAATCAGAAAAATATTTATAATGGAAGATTAGAGGTGTTGCAGTGAGGCAGGAAAAGAAATATGCTTATAAATGGAGTGTTTGAAAATGATTTGAGTGTGTATCAGAAGAACACTTGTGTGGTCTTGAATCATGATCAGAACATCTGTTAATCTCTGAAGTGTGGAGGCAAGGACAATCCTAGACACTTGCTGTGCTGTAATTCTGAATAGTGATTTCACTGGCACTTTGTGCATCTGTAGTTCCACAAGGTGTATGTGCAGGGTGTGTGTATGTATGTGTCTGCACATGGTTGAATCAAATAGCTATTTTTTCCTTTAGTTTTTAAGGCAGACTCTCAAAGGGATTTCCAACCTTTTTGAGCCTGTGGTTACCTTTGGAATTCTGACAGGAAGGTGGTTGCTGCAAATACAAAATGGCTGCCACAGGAGGTGGCACGAACTACAAAATATCAGAGTGAGATTATACCATCACCCCTATGCAAACACAGAGGCATGTATGAACCACTGTGCAGCATGAATTGTTATATTTAATGTTTTTAAATGTTTTTAAATGTATTATTTAATGTTTTTAAATGTTTTTAAACATGTTTGTATTTGTTATCCGCCCTGAGCCTGCGAAAGCGGGGAGGGCGGAATATAAATATAATAAATTAAATTAAATTAAATTAAATTAAATATATAACTCTAATAGTAACTCTTCAAAGTTTCAGGCGGAAGCTCTGTTAAACTGGCTGCTTTTTAGAATGAATATATCATTTTCAGGTTAAGATCCCTGTGCTGTGGTGGCAGCTGGTGCCAAAGTAAAATTTTAAAAAATTTGTACAGCCAATCAGATCTCCAGTGGCCTGTTGAAGCCCTGCAGGGTGAATGCCCCGTCTGGCTCTGCCTGCTTTCAAAAAATACTTGGGCCTGCATCAGGAAAGGCGTTAGTGGGTGGTTGCCATGGGTGTCCTGTTGGCAACCATGGCTTAGATACTAAGAATCTCCCCCATGCTTCACCCTTTCCCATTAAAATAGCTAGGAAAGGTCATATAGCCCTATTGAACAGATATTCTACTTCCCTGATGTACAGATATGACAAGAAATTCGCCATAGAATCCAGTAGTTTGAAGATTGGGTCAAATTATCTCCCCCAAAGTTCCAACTTCCTGTTCTCCACTGTTTTCTTGAACACTAAAAATCCTTCAGCTGTCTCATCTAAAAGTACAAGCAAACAATCACTAAGAGGACAAGGAAGGGGCTATAAGGTTTTTTTTAGACTCAAAAAATGAGTTCCATAATTCTCCCTCTGAGGCGGAGGACATCTTGGGTGATTCCCACCATCCAATCGGAGAGGCAGGAAGTTGAATCTTTGTCTTCCCTTGGTGCATGGGACCATCTTCTCTCCTCAGTTCTGTTCCTGCCTCCAGGGAGAGCAGTTCTTCAGTACGCTAGCTCATCTACCTTTCATTTCTATAATCTTAACTCTCTTTTTTCCTTTCCTCACTGCTTTCGCTTTCTAAACAGTACTTGGAACTCCTTCCCTTTCCATTTCCTTTAGTCTCGGCTAGAGAAAGACATAGGGCTATGGCTTCCAAGGGGTCATTGGACTCGGAGGATAGCTTTATGGAAAGGGCGACAAGCTGTTCCCAGGAAGCTCTCCTTCCGGCGGTGGGAACAATCTTGGCTGGCACCGGCATGCCTCCTAGGCTTGCGCAGTTCCTTGGTGGAGAAGCGACACCAGCAGAGAGTCAGCCCTCAAAATGGCCCTGTCTGTCCACAAGGGAGCCTGTAAAAGCCACGCAGCTCACTTGGCCGACTGAGAGTGGTGCCGAACCTCAGAGCTCCATTTCGGTGGGAAACAACGACTCTACAGCCATTTTCCCACCAAAAACAACAACGTGCTTACTCATCTCCCGGTGGGAGAAAATAGGCAGAACCTCAACTTCAACGCTCAGAGCTCCAACAAAGAGGCTCGCAAGGACTTCGTAAGTGCTTCATCCAACATTTTACCCCCAGAATTTTTGTCAGCAGTCTGGCCGACTATGTGGGAGGAGATCTTGTCTCTTTGCCAACCTGAGACGATTCCCCAGGGGAGTCATGACCCACCAAAGCAGAAAAATGTGCTAACTGGCTGGAAGACAATTCCTCTCCTAATGAGGATTTGGATCAAGGAGATTTTTTTGCCTGAGGAAGATGAGGAGGAAGAGTTACCTACCCCCGAACAGTCCCATAGGCTGTTCCTGCCAGAGGATTATCAGTACCTTTTAACAAAAACCCTTTCCGCATTGGAGTTTCAGGAGGGCAGTTGGGGGGCGGAGGAAGAGTCCAGGCTAGAGGGCTCCAAAACAAGACCCAAGGGAAATAGGGAGTTCTTTCCCAGAGCCGATGATAAAACCAAAGTATTCCCTTTCCCTGAATATTTTGAATGCCAACCAAAGGCCGAATGGACCATGCCAGCTGCATGCAAACAATACCCTAACTCACTAAAAAAGCTGTATACATTGCCTAACTTTGCTAATGAGCTGTTACAGGTACCAGTCAGTGACGCCCTGGTAGCAGCTCTACAGTCTCAAGGTCTACTTTCCGAAGATGGGCAGGGGACAATAAAGGACAGCCTGGACAAAAAGGGAGAAGTGGCCCTGAGGAGATCACATGAGGCAATGGCCATGGCAATCAAAGCTTCTGCCATAGCATCAATAGTGTCTAGAGCTTCCGTTGTGTGGGTCAGAAGACTGATTCAGCTCCTCCCAGGAAACAACAAATGCCTTCTGGAAGGAGCCAATAGAATACTCAAGGCCAGCATGTTCACCGCTGACGCTACACTAGATGTTCTGTCTTTCTCCTCCAGAGCTATGGCTTCCACCATGGTGGCCTGTCATCTCCTGTGGCTCAGAGCCTGGCTAGTCGACATCTAGTCCAAAGTCACTCAGAGGAAAAGGGGCAAAAACCCTGACTCACTGAATGCTCTGGTGGGGGGCAGACTACTTCTCTTTCAGCAAATATGGAAAAAACACGTGGCAGACGCCTGGGTCAGATAAGTAGTGTCCAACGGCTATTCAATAGAATTTGCCTCATTTCCTCCGGAGCGATTTATAATTTTTCCGCTCAAAAAGAACTCACACAGACGCACGATCACAATCAAGGCCATCTGGCATCTAATAAACATTCTAGCGGTAGAACCAATTCCTCACGATGAGAGGGGAAGAGGTGTATACTCAAATCTTTTTCACGGTTCCGAAGAGCAATGGAGATTGGAGATCCATCTTAGACCTCAAGTACGTGAATCGGTTCATCAAGATACAACACTTTTGCATGGAAACACTTAGTTCTATTACGGAGGCCCTCCAACCAAGAGAATTCCTAACATCAATAGACCTGACAGAGGCATACCTGCACGTACCAATTGCCCCAACTCACCGTCAGTAAAGGACATTCATCTTCAGTTTTGTGCAATGCCCTTCAGTCTGGCTACTGCCCCAAGTGTCTTCACAAAGATCCTCATTGCTCCAGTAGTCAAACTCCGGGAGATGGGCTTCCATATATATCCATATTTAGATGACATATTAATAAGGTCCAGCTCAAGAGAAACATCTCTAGGACACAGCCTTCATTATCCAATTCCTACAGGATCACGGATTCTTGATAAACTCAGTCAAGTGTTCCTTGAATTCGTCTCAGTGTCTGGAACACCTGGGCCTGATTCTAAACACTCAAGAGGGTCTTTTTTCCTCACCAAGGAAAAGCAGCTCAAAACCAAACAGTTAGCCTCGAATGTGATCAGTCAGCCATTCTCTCTCCTTATGGAACTAGCGAAGCTATTGGGTCTGCTGGTAGCAGATACAGAAGCAGTTTATTGGGGATGCTTCCACATCAGACCTCTGCAGTCCCTTCTGAGACCCTATCAGCTACAGATAACACAGAAAAAAGTCCTCAAGTTGAGGGTTCCACAAACAGTCAAGGACAGTTTATGGTGGTGGACTATCAGTTCCAATCTACAACAAGGGAAGAGTTTCCTCACCCCTCAATTTATACAAATATTCACGGATGCCAGCTTATCTGGTTGGAGGGCCACTCTGGAGGGATCCCCGATCCAGGGTCTGTGGACAGAGAGGGAAAAAACACTACCCATCAACGTTCTGGAAATGAGAGCTGTCTACTTAGCTTTGAAACACTTTAGGACGCACATATCAAACAACCATGTATTTGTCCGCACGGACAACATCATGACCAAAACCTACATCAACAAGCAAGGGGGAACCAGATCTTCTCAGTTACAACTGGAGGCGAACAAGATCATCAGCTGGGCAGAGAACAACCTTCTCTCAATTCAAGCAGAACACATCAAGGGAGTACACAATGTCCAGGCGGACTGGCTGAGCAGGGAATCCCTTCACCCAGGGGAATGGTCCCTCAAGAAGGGGACCATTCTGTCTCCTCTCAACCCATTTCGGGATGCCAAAAGTGGATCTGTTCACCTTGCATCTGAACCATCAGGTACCAAGGTTCTTTGTGGGGGTACTACCACCCGGAAGCAGAAGGCACGGATGCCCTGACCTCCCAATGGCCCAAGAGACTTCTTTACACCTCCCCTCCCCTCCCGATGATCCCCAAACTTCTGAGGAAGATACGGGAACAAAGAGCAACAGTAATTGTAGTAGTTCCGTGGTGGCCAAGGAGACCTTGGTTCTCGACCATATGACTCATGTCCAATGCACCTCCCTTCCACCTCCTGGTACAACTGGATCTACTACAGCAGGGCCCAATATGGCATCCACATCTAGAGTGGTTGTCCTTGACACGGTGGAAATTGAACGGGAATCTCTCCAACAGAAGGGCTACCCTCCAGAAATAATAAATACACTTTTAGCTTCCAGAAAGAAGTCCACGACAAGAATATACAACTCTGCGTGGAAGGCATTCACCCGATGGTGCAGATGTAAGAGGATAGACCCAAGGATCGCTAGGAAGTATCCAGGGTTTCCTGCAGGAGGGACTCGATAGAGGTCTGAAGCCAGCAACCTTAAAGAAACAGATAGTGGCAATCAGCAAAGTCGTACCTACGATGGAGAAATATCCACTCGCACTACATCCACACATCCGCAGATTCCTTTGGGGGGCGACCCTGCTGAATCCTCCAATGATGCACCGTTTTCCTACATGGCATCTACATGTGGTAATAACAGCTCTGATCAAACCTCCCTTCGAACCTCTAAGGGACATATCTCTGCAATGGTTGAAGCTGAAGACGATCTTCTTAGTAGCTCTGCGCACCACATCTCCGAAATGTCAGCACTATCCATACGTCCAGATTTGTGCACTTTTCATAAAGACAAAGTCGTATTGAGAATGGACCCAACGTTCTTACCTAAAGCATACTCTAAATTCCATCGGTCACAGGAAATCAATTTGCCATCCTTTTGTCCAAATCCAAAACATGCCAAAGAACGGGAATGGCACACCCTAGATGTGAGAAGAGTCCTCAAGGCATACCTGATCAGAACAGAGCATATACGTCAGACAGACTCTCTGTTCGTTAATATTACACCTCCAAAGCTAGGGCAACGCATGTCAGCAGCAGCAATCGCATACAGCATCAAGATATGCATCAGAGAAGTGTACAAATGCCTCAAACTGGACATCCCTACAGGGATTACAGCACACTCAGCAAGAAGCGCCGCAACCAATGCAGCTCTTAGAAGGAGCGCTTCAGTAGAAGACATACGTAAAGCAGCCACTTGGTCCTCAGCGTCGACCTTCATCAAACACTATCATCTACATACTTATGTGTCAGCAGATGCAGCCTTTGGCAGAAGGGTACAACAACATGTAGTTGAGGACGAAGATCTTACCGCACCCGGGATATAAGGAACTACTTTGGGAGCACCCAAGATGTCCTCCACCTCAGAGGGAGGCCTCTGTTCCTCTTCTGAGGTCAGGAGGACATCTTGCCCTCCCAAGATCTTCGGACAGGCCATCTTTACAATAGAGGACCAATCCTTCCTGGTCCCATTGCTGTTGTACCATTCTACTTTTTTTGTCTCATTTCTTCCCTTTAAAGGATATATTCTTTACTATAGATTAGTTTTGTTGTACAGAGAATATCCGGCTGTGGGGAGTCACCCGAACTGAGGAGAGAGGGTGGTCCTACACACCAAGGGAAGAGGAAGAAAAGGATTCAACTTCTTGCCTCCCCAATTGGATGGTGGGAATCACCCAAGATGTCCTCCTGACCTCAGAGGAGAAGGACCCTTCATGGTAAGTGTCCAAAGGTCCGTTCCCCTTCCTACCTTTTCACAGAAAAAATAGTGGGCAATCCATAACAGCCAGTGTTTTTGCATAGAGCATATTAACAAATTATATTATTTTCCATATAAGGTTTCTAATCTATATAAGAGGCTAGTAGTTGATGCCCAATTACTAGTCTCTGATTTCTGGAGTGCCCCCCTCCCCGTGGTTCACTCAGATGCCTTCAATAAAAACATTGGTGAAAAACTGAGATAGAAGATCTCATGAAGCCATGCCTCTGTCTCATCCTTTCCTTGTCCTTTACTGAAAGAGAGACGGATGGCATTCTGATCAGAATCAAAGAAAAAGTGATACTCTTCTGCAACAAGTAAGGGTAGGTGACAAAAAAACTACAGTTCTCTGTCTTTTTGTACAGAAAAGGATCCTGCCCAGGATTTCATAGTAACTGCAAGAGTTGAGATCCAGACACACACATCAGGATAGTTTTCTGGATCCAACAGTCCAGAAACATCAACAAGTAGCACAGCTGATGCCAGACTGCAGCCCGTGTGGTTCTGTCTCAAGAGTTTTCAGTGAGTGTGGCTAAGGGCAGCCTCTGACCAGTAGGTGCAGAACACTGTCTCATCTCCATGACATTTTTCACCCCAGTGACCCACTTCATGGCATGAAACATCACTGGCCCCGCCAGCTCTGTGGCTCACCGGGTGCACTGGGCGCTGGGGTGGCTGGCTTGCCGTGCGTGCGGCATGCATCATGCAGCGCTGGAAGTGCACGTGCGCGGAGGGCTGGACAAGGGTTGCACTGGGCGCCGGCCACCATGAAGGCTCTGCTTCATGGTAGCAAATTTCATTACCACTTCTATCCCTAGCTTGGCCTTTTAATCAGGTGTCTCCCCAGGTTGAAGGCAGTCATAGATACACAGATTACTATCCAATGTCTGTCAGGCCACAGTTGTCTGATACATTACCAGAAAATTCAACATGTCTCATTACAAGCTATCCATCACCTGGTGGAATCACTGGCTTTGTCAGAGGCAAAATTTTTCTTCAAAAAGAAAAAAAGAAGCTAATCATGGCAGTGGCTCTGGTGCAAGGCTTTGTGATCGTGGACATCCGTAATGATCTCTTAAGAAAGAGGTTGTTCCCGGTTGTTTCAGTCAGACATTCTGCATGATTAAAAGTCCCTAACTGATACTCCTCAGAGTGAAGAGGAGTCAACAGCTGAAGCAAGACCTCAAGTGGTGGACAGTGGAATGACAGCTATACAAAAGCAAGCCCCACCATGAGCCGGCAAGCCGTCCGTCCTAGCACCCGGTGCACCATGGAGCTGGCGGGGCCAGTGATGTTTCATGCCATGAAATGGGTCACTGGGTTGAAAAATGTCATGGAGATGAGACAGGGCGTGCTTTGGTATAGATCATTACAGAGTCCATGATGGAGGAGGGCCCACTGCTCTCGAGGCCGTGTTCAGGGGATATGTAATTAACAGGAAGTAGTAGTAGTAGTAGTAGTAGTAGTAGTAGTAGTAGTAGTAGATTTATATACCATTCTTCAGGAAATTTTAACACCCACTCAGTGCGTTTTACAAATGTGTTGTTGTTATCCCCGCAACAATCACCCTGAGAGGTGGGTGGGGCTGAGAGAGTTCCAGAGAGCTATGACTGACCCAAGGTTATCCAGTTGGCTTCAAGTGGAGGAGCGTGGAATCAAACCTGCCGTTCGTAACCACTACACCAAACTGGTGTTGCTCTGATTTGCTTTCATGTAATATTGTATCATGTCCCACAGCCCACAAAGGATATACTCCCAGGCTGGGCAGAAAACCACCCAGAGAGCAAAGCATATCAGTGGTTCCCTGAGTGTTCAGATGGACTGGTTCACTTGGAGCAAACTGGACCACAAGAGGATGGTCTCTCAAGCCAGATCTGTTCTAGATTCTGATTAAATGCTTTGGTCATCTGCAAGTGGATCTCTGCATCTCGCGAGAAAACTGCCAATGTTCTTTTCTCATTACATCTACCAACAGGTAGGACAAATAAACGCAATGAAGACCTTATAGCCACTAGGACTTCTGTATGCCTTCCTGCCATTACTAGTGTTTGTCAAAGATGATGAACTCTGAAGAGGCGGAGTTGATCTGCGTTGGCTTGGAAGCTGTTTTCAAGTTTTATATACCTCTCTGTTGAGTCTCCATTTGACTTTCATGGTGACGCAAGGTAGATAACAAATGGAGACTGAACAAACGTGGACTGTAAATGAAATGGGAATTACTGATAGTTTCTATCAAGCTGACCAGTGACCAATATTATACCAGACCCAGGTGGACCATAACTAACCTCTTGGAGATTGAGCAGCAATTCTAGCTGACTGAAACGTTCTCTGAACAGATGATCCAGATAGTGTTATTCCATAGGCTGTCAACATCCAGATGGTGTAGGAGGAAAAACCGTTAACCTCTGATCAGCGGTAAAGTCTTCCTCAAAGTGCTGTTTCTCCAAGACACATTATTAGGGTGTGCACTGAAAAAAATGAGTATTTTTCAGATTTGGATATTGGAATGCCATAAATATTGGTATTCCTGATATTTGGATCCCAAAATACTGGTCATTATATTTGGATCTGTATTTTTTCAGGATTCTGAAATTAACTGGGTCCATTATTCCTTATGATGAAATCTTTCTGGGGGGTGTTTTTGGAGCAAATGACACCAAAACTACCGCACAGTGAGGGTCGCCTGTTCTCTAAAATATTCCCAAGTTTCAAGGAAATTGCACCAACACATCCAATACTACAGCTTGCTGAACCAGGTGCCTCCAGCCATCCTCCATAGTTCTCTATAGGAGGAAAAATCCAATGTGTTTTCCATGGCAGAGAAGCCTTAGCCAAATACACAAGACCAATCACTGATTAAAAGCCAGTACCAACAGAAACAGAACCAAGAAAGCCCAAAAGAACCGGTGCCAAGCCAGTGAGTCCCAGCAGAACCAACCTGACAGCGGAAGGCAAAGTACACTCTTCCAAAAACTCTGTGGTTTTGACAGCTGGTTGCCGGCTTGCAGCTGCTTTTTTTCCCCTTTGCAACTCTCCAGGCCCAAAAAAAAGGGGGAGGGAGGCTACTCTCACAGGCAAATGGAAATTCATGTTAGGGAAGAGTTCAAATGTTCATCCAATCCTAATGATTCTCTCATAGACCACAAGAGAATGTGATTGGGCAGACAGTTTAGTTCTCCCTAATGTACAGTTCCATTTGCTTATGAGAGTTGCATCCCCTCTCCCCTTTTGCGTGTTTTTTTCTGAATATTGTTGGGAAAACTGGGACCTGTGATCTTGTTGTATCTGACAATCCCAGATTTAATTGGCATTCTGGAACATACCCCCAAAATACTGATAAGGTATTTTTTGGGTTTATTTTTTGGACTGGATATACAAAATTGCACCTCATTACATGTAATCCTAAGGGTGGAGACCTGGCACCATCTATAGGCAAGTACCTGAATATTGCTTCAGTTCTGTTACCCTTGGGGGAATTCCTATTTCTACACCTATGTTGGTAAAATGTGAAGGGAGCTTCTCTTAACCTTTCGTGAGCACTTGATTCTCGTTCTGAAGAATGCATGTAGTCAGTCATGCAGACCCTGACCCAAGCATCATTTGAACCATTGCAAGAGGTCTTTCAAGGCTGTAACATCCTCTAGAAAAGTCTCTTGAGATATTTTCCTCATGGGGCATTTTCATTGGTTCTGGCCCCACAGTGCATCAGTTTTTCTCCAGACTTCTGCATGCATGGTCAAAATACCTCAATTCAGTATCCAAACTGCTTCCTGGACTTTTTTGCATTCCACATGGAGAAAAGAATCAATCTTTTCTTGGCTTTTTTGCAGCTTTTGTCCATGCACACATAATCCTGATGGTTTTTCCCCAGCAAAGTCCAAGCGGGGTTTTTTTTTAAGTTCAAAATGATTTCTTTGGTGTGGGGTCTGGCCCTGGTCCTACCGTTCCCTCTGCCCTTTATTCCCCTGCGATTGAACAGCAATCAATCAATTTTTTCCCTGAATTGTTAATGGCAACATTGCAACCTTGGTGCCATTTAAAAAGACAAAAAAAATCCTTGTAAGTTTCCTTAAGGATCAGTTGAGGAAACTGACCAGTCCTCAGATAATCCACTTAGGGAACTGACCAATCCTCAGTTTGCAGCAGAATCGGTTTTTTTTTCTAGTACAGAAATAAAAAACAGATGCCACTTTGGTTCAACTCTCTCCAAGTGCAGAATTAAAGAATCGAAACAATATGAGGTCAGAACCGATGAATAAAGTGGATCCAATCCTCATGGGCTGAATATGCAGAAAACCCAGTGTAAAGTTCACTATGTGGAAGAGGGCTTAATTAGCTGTGGTTTTCCTTACCATTGGTGTTTCTTTATGAAGAATACATAAGGTGATGTTCTCTGACCTTGCCTTAATGCCTACGGTTAATTCCTTCTTCCACAAGTCACAAGAGATCTGTTTACCTATCTTTTTGTCTGAAACTAGCGCCATCGTCCGGAAAAGAATTAGAATTATCTTAATTAAATTAATTGAGCTTTGCGTATGTGTATACCAAATCTTTTAGGAAATCGGACTTTCTTCATTCCTTACCATCCAGCAGTTAAAAGAAAGAAGCTTTCCAAGGCTGCACCCAGTAAATAGCTCAGATAATACATCTCCTTAGAATATTCCTCTCAGAAATTGGAAGCCACCGAAAGGCATCATGGCACACTCAATCAGAAGTGGATTCACAGAAGTTTAATAGGAACCTCCATAACTGTTAGCAGTTTATGTTGTCTTCCTAAATGGATGTGCATTGTGTTGTCATCACACACAAGAAGAGAATTGTGCTTACCATGAAACATTCCTTCTACCTGCACCAATCCATGTGGATTATCTATCTGTTCTTTTTTTCAGGGGCTCATGTCTGTCTTTGAGTCTGGTGTTCTTTGTTGGGAGATTGTCTGCCAACTTGTCTAACCAGTCTAGATAGTGTTTGTTTTACAACTCTGGAAGTGTTTATTGTTTATTATTCCCTTTTTCCTCTTTACTGTTTTTCCTCAACAGTTAAAGGTCTAGTTTAATCTCTTCTAGTTGTTAAAAGAAGTATGCTGCTCAAGGCATACATCACAGAGACACTGAACAGCTGTGGAAGTCTGCAAACTGAAGGCAGTAGGCACTCCCCCCCCATTGGAGGTGGAAAGAACATCTGACTTCCCGTGTTCAGATATCATGGAGAACGAGAGTACCCATAGTACTTTGTCCTCATTTTCAAGTAGAAGCAACCTTCGCAGTCACTCCAGTGTTCTGATATCTTTGCTGTCTTTTGTGGGCTGCATGCTGTTGATCTCTACCTGTGGCATTAACACAGGTGATGGAGTATACTGTGAGCTTCAAAAGCACACACATTTGCTTATCCATCATAACTTAGAAAACCCCATCATTAAAACAATTAAAACCAGAGCTAAAATGTGCGGGTAAAGTTTTGACAAGTTGTAACCAACGTAGGGCAGCCTCAGAGAGTTTTCAAGGCATAAAAATGAATGGATGTGGTTTGCCCTTGACCACCATTGTATAGCAACCCTGGATTACCCTGGTGATATTCCATCCAGGTACTAACAATGGACAACCATGTTTAGTTTCTGAGATTTGATGAGGTCTGGTTGGTCTCGGCTGCCCAGGTCAGGGCTAGAGCTAAATTGTCTATACAAAAATAACAATTAAAAGACACAAACTATGTTGATCCTGTTACTAGCTGCCAAAGCAGCCATTGCCACCCGCTGGGAAAGTGTAAATGCTCCAGATCTTTCTGTATGGCATAAACAGTTATGGGACAATTATACTTTGGCTGCCGTTACAGATAATCTCTCATGTATAGGCCCCCGGGTGACATCAAGAGACTTTATACCTAGCTGGTACCCAGTCTTAGAATACCTAATGAAACAACAAGAAATTCCCCAAAGACTTAAAGCCCTAGATCTGTGGTAAATTGGAAGTATATAATTCCTCTATATCTCCTCAGCCCATTCACTTCCACATGCTCAGATACAATAGCACGTAACAGGATGGATATTCAATACAGCAAGATATAAACATTGCTATATCATTGTATATGAATTGAATATATGTTTATGATTGTATGAATGTATAATAATTTAGAAAACATACACTGAATGTAATAATTGTCTGTAGATACCAATTCCTGTAAAAGTTACTTGTATTGTTGGTGATTTTAAAAACAATAAACAGAAAAAAATAACAATTAAAACATTGGGCAGAAAGGAGGGATCACTGATGGAATTCCAAACAAAAGTCTTCAACTGCTAGTGGAAGATGGCAACAGAAGGGGACAGATGAGTCTTCCTGTGGAGAGAGTTCCTTAGTTTTGGTGCTATGACCAAGAAGGCACCCACCTAATCTCAGAAGGTGGGGAGATTCAGAGCAGGGCATCAGAAGATGTCTGCAGTAGCCAGGTAGCTTCATTAGAAAGTAGGCAGCACTTCAGGTAAGTTGGTTCCAAGCCATATAGAGCTTTAAGAGTTTACAGCAGCACCTTGAATTGTGCCTAGAAACAGATTGGGAGCAGTGTAGATGGGCCAGGACTGGAGTAATATGGTCCCAGCAGCCCACTCCTGTGAATAACCTGGTTGCAGCATTCTGTACCAATTAAAATTTCTGAACACTTTTCAAGGGCAGCCTCACATCCTACTATATAAAAGGCTAAGCATATTCAAGACAACTCACTTCCTACACTGGTGCGCCACCGTGGAGGGAAGCCCAGATGAGGCAGCCATACTTGCAGAGAGCGCACCATGGCGGGAAGCCCAGGCTGGGATCAGGAGCAGAGCAGGTGGCAGTGCCTGCCCCCTGCCATCACCCAGAGGAGCAGAGCAAGTGGCAATGGCCGCCCCCTGCCTTCAACCAGCTGGGATCTGGAGCGGAGCAGGTGGCAGTGCCTGCCCCCCGCCTTCACCCAGCTGGGATCAGGAGTGGAGCAGGTGGCAATGGCCGCCCCCTGCCTTCAACCAGCTGGGATTTGGAGCGGAGCAGGTGGCAGTGTCTGCCCCCCGCCTTCACCCAGCTGGGATCAGGAGTGGAGCAGCTGGCAATTCCTGCCCATTGTCCTTACCCAGCTGGGCTCAGGTGCAGAGCTGGTGGCAATGTCTGCCCACCCTTTACCCAACTGGAATCTGGAGCGGAGTCAGTGACAATGCCAGGATCAGGTACAGAGGAGATGGCCATGTCTGCCCACCTTCACCCAGCCAGGATCAGGAGCAGAGCATGAGGCAATGCCATCCCCCTTCACTCAGCCTGGATAAGGCACAGACCAGGTGCTAATGTCTGCTGCCAACTTCACCTGGCAGGGATCAAGAGTGGAGCAGGTGGCAATGCCTGCTCCCCCTTCACGCAGCTGGGATCAGGAGAGGAGAAGGTGATAATACACACCCCCTTCACCTGGCCCGGATCAGGTGCAGAGCATGAGGCAACGCCCTCCCCCCATTCAACCTGCAGGAATCGGGCACGGAGCAGGCGGCAATGTCCTCCCCCCACTTCACTCAGCCAGAGTCAGGCGCAGAGTATGAGGCAAGGATCAGGAGCGGAACAGGTGGCAAGGCCTGCCCCTTCTCTCAGCCATGATCAGGAGTGGAGCAGGTGGCAATCCCCACCCCCCCATTCATCTGGCTGGGATCAGGGGCAGAGGAAGTGGAAAGCCCGCCCCCCTTCACTCAGCCAGGATCAGGTGCAGAGGAGGTGGCCATGCCCACCTCTCCTGTCTTCTTCAGTCTGGGATCAGCAACAGGGGATGAGGAAATGCCTGCCTGCCTGCCCTCCCCTTTCTAGAGCCTGTTGTATTTCCCCCCACAACGGGCTTTGTTGCTAGTAGACCATATTGCTGTAATCAAGTTTCGATGTCAGCAGAGCATGAACCCAGTGGTCAGATTTCTGTTCCTTCAAGGGGGGGTACAACCCTATCCAAGCTGGGTGACTTCTAAGTCATAGGTCAGACTTTATGCTCACCAGTAGCACTTCTGTCTTGCTAGGATTAAGCATTAGTTTTTTATTCTGTATCCACCCCCAAACTGCCTACCAGTTCAGGGATTCTAAAGCATCCCTGAGATCAGCTGGAAGTGTGAGAGCGAGTGTCATCTGCATATTGATGACAACCTAGTCCAAATCTGTGGTTGATCTCACCCAGCTGTTTCATGTAGATATTAAGGAGCATAGAGGACAAGTGGGATCCCAGCACCACCTTCTGAAAACTACCCTCCTGGTAGGACTAAACTACTACAATTTGGTGCCTTCTGGCTTAGGAAGGCCATGCAGAAAGGGCACCATGACTGATGTTTTGGGACTGGCTGCCTAAAAGAAATAGGATGTGGTGAGAGAGCTCCCCGTTTTCCAAACATGCCAGCTGGCTGGCTTTAGCGCTTTGGCAGCAAGGTTTGACAGTGAAGAACAGGAACTCTGCCTGGAAAACTGAAGGAAGGCCAATAGTAGCAAATCAGCAGCAGCTGTGGAGGAGGGTGGAAGGCTTCTTTCTCTTTTCTGCCTCCCTCCCACTCACCTTTACCTGCTGCCATTCACATAATCTTTTTCTTTCCCCCCTTTGCAAACTTGAGGCACCCACCAGAGCACAGCACTTCCTTTCTGCAGGCACCTCAGTGCACTGGGGTCTGGCAACTCTTACGGGATGAGACTCAGCCTAGGCAAGTACATATGGAAACTTCTGTGTGGACACTGTTGCTGCTGTGAATCTCTCTGTATTGTAGCAGCAATGCATGTGATGTGGAGAATCATCACTGCCCTGGAAGCATCTGATTGGCTAGTCCTCTTGGAAATCCTTGATCTGATTCAGCAGGTGTCGCCTTCTGTTCGCATTTTTCATTCTGTATTTCTTTACTTGACAGAGATGCAGCTCTCTGTTGCTTTCCTTCACTAAAACATGGGGAATCAATCAGCCAAACTAGTTCCTTAACCCATGTAAGATGGTTTAGTCCCAGTCACTGAAAAATATGTCCTACCAATCTGAAGTTCAGCTGAGGATATGCAATCACTTCATGTTTATATCTTTGTTTTGTTAAAATAAATGTGATTTCATGCAGGCCATGTGCCTGGTGTAGTTTTCAAATTCTCTACCTCTCACAGCAGTGAAATGAAACTTCTGCTTTCTTTATTCTCTCGGTCTTCAGTTCGAAAAGAGAAGATGCAAAAAGTACTGGGCTTTTTTTGTTTTTAGATTTTTTTTAATTATGCAAAGATAATTAAACAGGCTCTCAAAAAGTGTGTGAGAACTGCACTTGGGTAAAAGAACATAAAGGCCCCGACTCCGTGTCCAAACCTCACTGGGTTTCACCGGCATGGCATTATTCTGTTCTGAGTTGGCTGTTTACTTTCTGCTCAGATTACGCATTCAGATTTTCTTTCTGCAAGAATGAAAACTAGAAATGTATTTCTCACCTTCTTTCTTTAATAAAAATTGAAACTCCTAAGAAATAGTTGTTTCAGTATTTTGAGATTGCATTAATGGTATTTATCTTTACACTGTTTTGGATGCTAAACCAGCAACTAAATAGATGATTGGGTTAGCTAGTGGATCTGTGCATTATTGTGTCAAAACATAAACCTGGTTAACTTTCCAGCAGCTTCTGGCTGGAGAAGAGTTAAAATCAGTTTGAATGTAACACTACATCCCTGCTATGTGTCTTGCAGTCCTGTTTACAAGCTGTAATAATTCTTCAAAACGAACTTCATGCTATGAATTATATTGATACTAGAAACAAAACCCTTTGTGGGAAAAAAATACAGCGGGCTCTAGAAAGGGTAGGGCAGGCGGGCCAGGCATTGCCCCCTCCCCAGTGCCGCGATGGGGAGGGCAGGTGCCATGGTGGGCATCTGCGACCGGCAGTGGCCTGTTCCAGCCTCGTTGGGGACGGATTGGGCCACCACAGGCAGGGAATGCTGCTGAGGGGGGCGGGGGCGGCGCCAGGTGCCCTGGCAGCTTCCTGGACCCGGCTGGGGCCTGTTCCGGCCCCGTTGGCACTGGATTGGGCCGCTGCAGGCAGGGAACACTGCCAGGTAGGTGAGAATATGGAAGCCGTGTCTACCTGGCCTACACAGGTCCAGAGGCCAGGTCTACTGAACCAGCCAAGAAAGGGGAGGTAGACCTGGTCTCTGAGGGAAAGGAGGCCAGGTTTACCAGCCCAGCAAAGGGAGCTAGAGTGGCAGGAGCGATGGCTCTCATGCGCCTGCCAGCTGCAGTTCAGCCTAATCAGGTGGCTGGCAGGTGAGTAGAGGGGTGCCAGGGATGGGGATGGGGGAGGGGAGAAGGCAGGTAGGCAGAAGTCAGGCAGGAGTAGGCTGGTAGGCGCGGTGTGCGGCAGGGGTGAGGTGGGGTGGGTGAGGGGAGAATGCAGGTTAGACAGGCAGGAAGAAGTCCGGCAGGAGAAGAGTGGTAGGTGTGGGGCATGCCCAGCGGGGTGTGTTGGGGGAGAATGCAGGGAAGGTGCGACAGGTAGGCAGAAGTCAGGCAGGCAGTTGCAGGGTGGGGGTAGGCGATGGGGGAATGCAGGGAAGATGAGACAATCAGGCAGGAGAAAGCTGGCAGGTGCAGGGTGCACAGCGAGGGTGGGGGTGGGCGAGTGGAGCGGACTGCATGGCACACTCCTTTGTCTGTCAGGTGCACAGTTTGGCCCCGTTCGGCTGGAGGCACGGGGGAGAGAGTGGAGCAGGCAGCCGGGTGCTCCTGCTCTGTCCTCCTTGGCAAGCCCTGTTGCCGAGACTCACCTCTCCTCACCGCTATGGGCATGCGAGAGTGCGCCTGCGCTGTGGAATCCATGTGAGTCGTCCCCCCCTTTCTCCCTCCCTGCTTCCATTCGCCCTCCCCTTGAAAGGACAGGGCAAGCAGACGGGGGGGGGGACGCCCACCATGCAAGAATGTTTATGCCCTTGTATGAGGCTGTGCAAAGATGCTGGCTCCTCACCACCACCTCATCCAATTTTACAGTTGTATTGTTACTGAGTTCGAAAAAGTGTACAAGTCTATAGAAAACCGTTGGTAACTCTGCAGGCTGAATCATTCTTAAGGGGCAGGTTTAA
Organism: Eublepharis macularius; assembly: GCF_028583425.1. Classification (NCBI taxonomy): domain Eukaryota; kingdom Metazoa; phylum Chordata; class Lepidosauria; order Squamata; family Eublepharidae; genus Eublepharis; species Eublepharis macularius. Next base: position 24,435,862 of record NC_072808.1, on the reverse strand, counting down.
ACATCGCAGATCACTGGGGGGCGGGGGGGCATTTAAAATTCATGGCAGTGTGTGTGGGAATTCGAAGAGGTCTCCCATCCAGACACCTACCAGATCTAAATTTGCTGAATTTCAACTAAAGCCACCAGAGCCATCTCCATCCCATAGCCTGGCCGGAAACCAGATTGAAAAGGGTCCAGAGCACCAGTTATCCAAGAAGATCTGGAGTGGGTCTGCTACTGTTCTCTCAATCGCTGCATAGAAAGGACAGATCAGAGACTGGGAAATAGTTGGCCACATCATTTTTGTATGGGGATGTTTTTTAGGTAGCAGCTCTTTGAGTGGTCAAGGGAAGGTGCCTTGAGTTAGTGACCAATTTGTGATAGACATTAAGGGCTCATTTATGTAGTCCTTCCATGATTCTAATAGCCAAGATGGGCAAGAATTCAGTGCACAAGTAGTGGCCTTTACAGATGTCATAGTGTCCCCATTTGTAACATCATTATAATTTGGTCAAAACTATAACAAGCCTTCTACCCATGTCTGAACTAAGCTTCCACTCCTCCAAAGGAAAGATTTCTCTTTTCCCCTTGGATAGCTTTCAGCAATTAGTTCAAGACCTGTCAAGCAACTTTGTTCTTTTGAACATTTGCTTATCAGTACATTTATTTGTAAAAGGTTCTTTATTGCTTTGCCGCCTCTAATCAAAGTTCTCAGACACCTGTTAGAGTTTATTTCTTTTATTGAAAATTCACTATTTTTGTAATGAAGCAAGTAGTTAAAATATATATGATTATTAATATAAGTCCTACAAAAATAGAACACAGAAAGGCAATTTCCTAACTAACTCTTAAGTTTAAAATAAAGTCCTTTTGAAATGCATTAAGATTTTCATAGCCTACATTGGAAAGATAAGAATCTCACCTAATCTTCATGAGATCTCTTCCAGTCAGAACTCTAACCCATTATCTAGATTAGCATGTTTTGTAGGTTATCATATGCAAATATCTAAGATCTTTTCACGTAATAGCATAAGCAAACTATGATTGGTTTAAAGCTTCAGTGAATATTCATAATTTCTATTGTATAATCTTCTAATTAGCCAAAAAATGATGTTATAGCCAACTTGTGAAACAAAGCTATAAATTTGTGAGAAATGACAGGAAGAGTTAAGATACTAGATCACTATTGGTCCAGTCTGATAAAGAAACGTTAATCTAGATGGAGTTCACTATTTTTAATTAAGTGACAAAAGATTAAAGTGCACCTGTTTTAGTTACCTGACACTAAAAAAAATGCATAGACAGTTTATACAAAGTTGAAAAGTTCACCCACAATACAAGTGCATTACTATGTATTAGCTTAGTATTGATTAGTGTAATGTGCTTTAATCTATATTATTGCAACAAAACGGTCCATAATTGAACCAGATGGTATACTAACCATTTCTTCCACCTCACCTATATTACAGCTGATACCCAGTCCAAAGTATATTTGTATTATTTTATCAGTAAATCTTTTGCAAGCTGCTGAGGTTCTGCAGGGGTTTGGCTAACCTCTGGCTGCTAGTGGTGCAGAAGGAAGAGACAAGTGTAGCGTGTTCCTGCCACTGCCCACATCAGAGTTCCTGTTGTGCTGGCAGCTCCACAGGTCTTGGCATGCTCCAATCCATTTGTAGCACAGAAAAGGACAGTCCAACGTTACCATCTGCTGGGTCAAAGCTTGAGCAGCCCCAGTGGCTCTGCTATGGCTGTTAGGGCTTGACTTGTATCTTCTTGAAGAGATAACGGACAGTTTACTTGCTTGAGCTGACAAAGTATCTTGTGCTTGCATTGTCTGTGTGCAGCCATGTTCCAAGCTGGATTCAGGCTGTGTGCAGGGCTAAAATGTCTCACTTATGTGGCTTTCTGTTTTTAGAAAACCTTTGCTGTGTTCCAGGGTTGAAGTCCACAGGGCTTTGGGAAGAATACCTGCTGTATTTTCTGATATTTAAAAAATCTTTTTCTTTGATAAGTGGGGGACGATCACATAATGATTCTAACATGAATGGTCCTGTCCACGCCTATACAGTTCAACTGCCACAAATTGCAGGGTGTTTCCCCCCCTCTTTTGAGGGTTCTCTGTTTTCAGTGAGAATCTGCAGTATTTAATGATACCATGCTAAATAAACATTATGACTATCTTCCTAGTTGGACAAGGCCATATACCCTTGTCTCTAGAAAGCCATCCTGAGTCATTTGTTCAACAAATCACCATGCTCATTATTCCCACACACCACTCAGCTTACTGGCAATACAATTGTCAAGTCTGTAATTAAAAGGAAGTTAGATTATGGATGCCTTTCTCTAAAGGAAGAGACAATCTTTGCCAAATGAGTAGATAGGTGCCTATAACTAATTGCATTAAATGAGCTTGGTCATTTTAACTTCGGTCCACTTCTTGACAGATTATCTTACAGTTGCTTGTTGGACAATATACACATTTAGAAATTTATAAATACTAAAAAAAATGAAAAATTAAAATATGAACTTGGTTAAAGCCTACTGATGTGAATTATGTTTTAGGGTTCATGTTGAGTAGGGGGATAAAAACATGGGAGTTCCTTTGTAAGTGGGCCCTGAAAGATAAAGTGTAGAAGCGAGTCGTGGTGCAAAAGCTGGAGAACTATTGATGTAGTTAACTCACCTGCAAGTCAAGCAAGAAATACATTGGCATTCACACTTGGGAGGACCTTGATAGAAAATTGTTAGTTCATTGATGGAAGCTTTGGCCTTGTGCTGTTGAAGCCTGTTGACAGGAGAAGATATTGCTGTCTTTGTGGAACTTGTAACTCTGGTTACATTTTCTCTTATTGTTAGACCTAAGAGTTTATTTATGTTGTGTGGAGCAAGTGTTCATGAATTCAAGATGAACGCTTTTAAAAGATTAAGAAATACAAAAATTTTTTGGAGCTGTTTTGGAATAACAGCCCTCCCAATTTTCAGTTGGAAGTTAAAAAGTGCTAAACAAACTCCGACTTTCTGAGCAGAGAGATTGTAATCAAAACAAGTCTTCACTTCAGAAGAAACAAAGACATTACAGAGGAGATACGGTATGCAAGACTTGCATGCATGTTTATTCAGAAGTCCCATTTTCTTCATTGGGGCTTGCTGTCTTGTAAGTGTGCATGGAATGTTAATTTGAACTTCATGGTTTTTGAAGTCTACTTGCAGTATTTCAGTTAAATTTTGCAAGTGGAAGTTCATCACCCTTGCACACCCAAATCTCCAGGATTCTGTAAGGTCTTGCGAGGTGTGTGTGTGTGTGGGGGGGGGGGGAAATGGACGGACTAGGCTTACCCCTTTACTTACCCCTTTACCTATTCACACTCTTCACTTTCTCCTTTACCCGTTCACACATTCTTTCAATATTCTGTGCTTCTTGAAGCAAACTCAGTCCTCAGCAGCTCCTTTCCCCTTTAGTTAATTCACAAAGTCACTGGGCTGCATACCCATGGATTGCCCAGAATATATTGAAACACCTGCTTTATTTGTAGGTGCTTTGATTTGTTGCTTTTGGTATGAACCACCAGCTTAGATGTAGTGATGGTAGTGATTCCAGATTTGCTCTGAAGAACTGCCAAAATGGGCCTTTTACATACAAAGAGAGAATAACTGTCTGGTTTCTGGCTACATACACCACTTTGGTTATCATTTGTCATGACCTGTCTTATAAAGGAACCTGGACTACTGAAAAACCGTAATTTATACCAGTGTATTTTTCATAGTTCTGTTCTCTTTGAAAGGTGAAGTGGGATTTATTCACTTCATGATCATTTACATCTTTTGTGGTTATTCTGAGCTTAGTCCAGCCTTCTGTAGTTCAAGAATATATTATATAGTACATCTTAAATAAAGACCACAGAGGAAGACCTCATGGCCGAAACACGTTTGGTGACCTGTGTACTATGACTTGTATTATAGTACCTGGTAATGTATAAGCTTCCTCTAACATAGGACATCCCTATGTCCCTACGTGTATGGGTATATTCATTTTTACACAAGGTGTAGGCACTTATATGTGGAACTTGACTGACATTGTTTTAACCATATAGTTTTATTGTTTAGAATTGTATTAAATATTTTTGTATTTTTTTTGTATTAATCATGATACCCTGGCACCATTGTAATAATTTGCTATTCCTGTGATGGAGCGTGCTATTTCTTGTTGCTGCCAAGATTAAGTTTGGGGTCACCAAGGGCAATGATATTTGTGGACACTTGGTTCTTCTATTTTTATTATATCTTTAATTAAAAATATTAATATCCCACCTTATCTCCTCAGACTCAAGGCAGCTAACAAAACAGCAGGAGTTTCAGGGACACACAAACAGCACAGCCGTCCATCAATAAGGTAAAAATGATGCACCGGTTCAAAGCCCACCCAAATGTCTGCTTCTCTGTGTTCAGTCCTCGGGAGTTTCCTGCACAGGTTTTTTCTGTTGGTTCTGACCCTATACTGCTTTGATTTATCCTCTGATTTCTGTACACGTTATTTTACCTTTAGTTTTTGCTTTGGGTTTTTTTGCTTCCTCCTCCTCTATAGTTGTTTTGAAACTACTTTTACCTCGATCTTTTTCTGGAAGGTGAGTTTGAGTCCATTTTTTTTCTTGTGTACAGTGTTTCTTTTGCTTTTCTTTGTCCTGTCCACTCCCACTTACCTTCAGCCCAGTTTCTGATGATTGGATGTTTGTCATACCCTGCCCCCTGATTTGACTTTCTTTCATTTTAATCTTCATTTTGTAGCGTTATATCAACCTACCATTGTAACAATACATGCAGCAGATTCTCTTGAGTTCCCAGCTTTCATTTTTAAAAAGTCAGTCTCCAGCACCTTCTATTGTGGACCTGTGCCTTTTTCCTTGTATCTCTGCAAGGGATGCAAGGGACTTACTTTTTAAAATGGAAGCTGGGAACTCGGAGAATCTGCTGCATGTATTGTTACAACGCTAGGTTGATATAACTATGAAAATGACAATTTTGAAAAAAAAAATTGCAAAGGCCCTGGGAGCCTAGGGAAGGGGGGGGTCACTTCTGGTACTGGAAAAAAGCAGCACAGTTTGAAAAGTACATAGCTGCTGCCGCCGCTCTGGACTCCATCTCAGTAGAGGTGGGTTTGCCTCACTGATGCTAGCCTCTGCTTCCTAGTTCTGGGTCAGCCTGGGTGGGGGGGTCTCTGGTTTGGACCCAGGTGGGGGGATACTAAGGTATGGATGGCAGAGCTGCCCCCCTTTTAAGCTTCCCCATGCAAAGACTTCTCCATGTGTTCATTTTTGATCTTTAAAAAGATTCAGCCCTTATATCGGCATAAGATTCTAAGCACGTGCAAAAAATAAAAAGGGGCGGGAGTGCTGTGATGTCATTGACGATGCCACTGATGATGACAGCACCCTTACTTAAAACTCTTGATTGTTTAAGGCACGTGCAGGACAAAATAAACTGACTCCACAACTGTAAAAGTGCAAAGGGAGGGCAGTTGTGCTGAAGAACTCTACCCATACCGATTCCAGTGCTTGGGGATCGACTGCTAAGAAAATCAAGAATAAATTGAGTATATGGAGAAGCCCCTTGTGTGCCCTGTGCTCCACATCAAGTGGCGAAATCCAACCACAGTAGCACGCTTTTACTACTGCTGCATGTTGCTGTACTTAGTGGTTTTTCTACTCTTTGCACTCTTAACTTTGAGGTTCAGGTCGTGGCAGGTCTTTTCCAAACTGCCATTAAGTTATCTAAAGATTCTACTGAAGTTGGCATCATTGATATTACTACGACACATGATGGAGTGGCCAAACACGTATCCCAAAGACTGAGCAGATAGTTCAGTCTGCTTTAAAAAAACCGAAACGCCTCCCACTCCTTCAGGCTACTCAGTCTGTGAATGGACTGGCAGATAGAGTATTACGGACTAGTTACCATTCCGGAAACAAGCATATTTCCTGGTTCAGTTTGCAAAATTTATTGGTGTCATTCAAGCCCTGCGTTCCGAAAATGACCTCCAAATAATATCAGGAAATCTACTCCATAACAGAAGTGCCGGGCCCAAGAGACCACCATGCAGCAGCAGCAGCAGCTTGTACCATTCCAGGACAACTCTGATGAGTTTGCTCCTAGGAGAGTGCACAGTATCCTTGAGGGTTTGTACATAGAGCAGATTAGGAATTCAATTGGTGTACTGCCCACCCACAGCCTAACAGTCTTCCTGTTTTGGGTTTAGGACTTCACGTTTCCATGACAACTGTGGGCTTTCCTGGAATATCTTAGTCGCAAACTAGACAAGACAGTGCCTCAAGTCAGGTCTGGATTCCCCCACATGTGCAACTTCACACTATGGCAAATAGCACTCTGCAGGGCAGTTTTGGGGCAGGAAACTGGTGTGGGGAAAGGCTTGAAGTCCCCCCCCCCACTCCACCGTAGTCCTAATCTGAATTAGTCCCCAGAGCAATTAGGAACTTTGTTTCCTGCAGATTGCGTTTGACAGTGAGTCATTCAGATTTAGGTTGGGAAACCTACATCTGACTCATCCCAAAAGTCTCATCTAATTTTTTCCCTTATTTTCCACACATAAAGCAAGTCACAAGCACAGTTTGGTTTTTTGTGCTGACCAATTTGGTTTGGGTGTGGATGCCTTTGTCACTACCTGGCAAGGTTTGGGCTTGCAGATAATCAGAAGGTCTGTGAGGCTTGCTTGGGGGCCCGTTAAGGTGGCCTGTTCCCAATACAGGCCATGAGGGGAAATGGAAAAATTGAGGTGTGTGTGCCCCCCCCATTCCCCCCCCCAAGGTAATTTTTCATTAGGAAATACAGGGGAATGCTTTAAAAAAAACCTCCCATGGTTTCTTTTTTTCCTTTTGGGATGAGTGAAATGAAAGACCATTTTCAAAATGTGTAGTATGGTACAATATTAGATAATTTGTGTGTATAAAGTACACTTTCAAGTTTTTTTGTTTAAATGTAAATAATACTGTGAACAATTAATATGCTATAATACGTTTAATAATTATTATTGAAGAGTCCAGTTTTTTCAGTGTTACGAAGTTTAACAGTATCAAAATGTGCTCATAAGCCCTTCCTTTTGTGACTGTATAAGAGTGCTTCTGCCCAAATAATACTTTCTTTAGTTTACTACAGGTTTTTCCAACCTTCAAAGTTTATTTTTACCTACCTATAAAGTACATGTGCTGTGATCACATGGGTACACCAATATGTCAGTCTTTACAAGTATTGGATATACTTGCCATTTTTCTTATAGAAAACAAAGAAAACAAAATTCTGTATCCTAACTATATTAAACGTGCGTGCTATGTGACTTCAAGTTGCTTCCTACTTATGGTTACTTTATGAAGTAACAACCCCCCAAACACCACATTTCAGATTAGTCAATTTTCTTCCTGTAGGCTTTCTTCATTGTCCAATTTTCACATCCATACATAGTAATGGGTAATATGATAGTATGAATTATCTTGATCTTGGTCTCCAGCGGCACATCCTTATCCTTAAGAATCCTTTCAAGTTCCTTGCCCTTTCAAGTCTCCATCTCCTGATTTCCTGGTTGTAGTCTCCCCTTTGGTTGAAGATGGAGCCAAGGAATAGAAAAGCTTAAACAATTTCAGTGATGCATTTTATGCTGGTAAATCAATAAGAGAAGTTCAGGTTTTATAGTAATTTAAGTATCCTACTATATAAAAGCTGAGGCATATTGGTGACGATGCGCTTTTTATCCCCACGCAGGTGCGCTCGGGATAAAAAGTGAGTCATCGGGCAACATGGCCCTACGGAGGCTCCGTGGCACTACTGCCAGGGGTGGAAGAGTGGCTAGAGCGAGCCTTTTGTTGAGGCGAGCAAGGCAGAGCCCCCTCGGGAGCTGGAGCCGGCCCTGCCCTGCGCAGCCTGCTGCCCCTCCTGCTGGGAGCTGCACTGAGCCCTCCTGGCTCTTCTGACCAGCCACTAACACTCAGAGCCGCAGGAAGGTGGACGGGAGCCGGAGTGCAGCAGCCTCTCTGCTGGCTTCTGCTAGAGGCTGATGGGTGTTGCCAGTGCTGCAAGGGCGGGAGGAGGGCTCTTGTGCCCTTAGCTGCCGTGCTCCAGTATGGTGCCTGGGGCTGCGGCTTGGCCTTTCGAACCTGCCGCATCCTCAGCATGTGAGGAACTAGAGGGGGGACTGTGCTCCAGCAGGGCTCCAGCCACTAAAGAAGTGAGGTGCTGCATAGCCTCTCTCGTTGGCCAAAGGTTTGCCTGGTGCTCAGCGGACGCGCAGGCTGGCGGGACAAGCACAGGGGCAGTGCCCAAGTGTGCACTTGCTTGGCAACTAAGCTGCGCAACCAGAACGTGTATAAAGTTCTCACAAACCAAGAATATAGTACATAGCAGCAAATAAATGAAAAGTTAAGTGTTGAAATAACAATATGAAACATTTCCAGTGGGTAGCCGTGCTGGTCTGCAGTAGGACGTTAGGATCTGAGTCCAGTGGCACCTTGGAGACCAGCAAGGTTTTCGGGGTGTGATCTTGGAGCGCCAATATGGAAAACCTATATCTTGGAAAGTTTTGTTAGTCTTTAAAGAGCTACTGGACTCAAATTTGTTCATCAATATGAAAGTAATAGGAAGTAGGATTTAAAACAAAATTCCCTACATTTCCAGTACAAATGGAACACATTCCACTCCATCAAAGCCCATCCCTTTACTGATGTGGGTTCTGTCAGTGCAGCCCAGTGCCCAAAGGTTTTACACTGGGATGACAGACCTATCTGGACCCGGCGCAGAATTAGGTGCCAGACCCGGTGCAGAATTTGGGAATATCCGGCGAATATATGGGGAGAGACGGTCCCGTAGATACGCTGGTCCCAGTCCGCACAGGGCCTTATAGGTCAATACCAGTGTAACGAGTCAGTTCCCGTGTCTAAAACCAAGTTTCAACTTGCCAAGAGAAAGATGGATCTCTCTCCGGGGAAGCAGAAAGCAGTTAGTCTTTAGACCTGTCAAACAGATAAGTTCTTTGAACCAGCTGTTTATCAGTACATTTATTTATATAGGGTTCAATATTGCTTTGCAACTCCTTATCAAACACACAGACACTAATCTAGAGTTTATTTCACTTTATTGAAAATACACCCTAGTTTTTTAATGAAGCAAGCAATCAAAATATAAATGGCTATTAATATGAATCCTATAACAACAGAACATAGAAAGGCAATAAGAAATAAGTTCACTAACATTTCTCAATAAATCCTAAGTTTACATTGCTCAAAGTTTCTATGAAATACATAGGTAGAAATAATTTCTCACCTAGATTCTCTCAAGAGATTTCTTCCATCAGTACCCTGCTTATTCTTTCTGTGTTTGCAATTATATACCTAATCATATGTAAATATTTAGGGTCTATTCACATGATAGCACAAACAAATATTGATTGGTTTGACACTTCACTGAATATTCATAATTTCATAGTACAGCCTTCCAATTAGTTAAAAAATTATGTCATAATCTAAACTTCACAACAAAACTACAAATCTCCAACAAGTGTCAGGAAAAGTTAAGTTGGACGATCACCATTGGTTGAATCTCTAATAGAGGAACATCAATCTCGGTAGAGTCCACTATTTTAATTAATTGTCAAAGGATGAAAGCACACCTGCTGAATTACCTTATACATAGAAAAAATACACTGAAAATTCATGCAAAGTTTAAAAGTTCATCTAGAGAGTATAGAAGCTAGGCCTAGTATTGTTCAGTATTGATTATTGGCATATGATCTTAATCTATATTGGCATAACACCCTCCCCTGATCGGAAAACTTAACTATTTCAGTAAATATAAAAATGGTGCAAAAATATAAATGCTTAGCATAATGTGTGAATATGTATATTTGTAAGTTATAAAAAAAAAAACTTTATTAGACTACAAAAATCGCAAAGCACGATCACTGGAAAAAATCTTTCATTGTGAGCGAAGCTTCTACTTCCGCTGTGAGGCCGTAGTTAAAAAACAAAACTGCATGCTGCTGCTTTGCAGAGACGTCATAAATCAGACAGAGTGTGGATTCCCTCGAGGTTCAATTCCATTCTGGCCAGATGGCCCAGGAAGGACACGGGGCTGAATCACAGCTTCTCTGCCATCAGGTTGAGGCTCTGCACGATTCGGAGCAAGTAGCGCTTCCAGGAGATGCCGCCCAGATTGCACACATATAGGCTCCTCGAAGGTGATGCTTTCCAGCCAGGGCAGGAAACGAAGCGAACAGCAGACATCGAGGTGAGCTCTGATTAACGACATGCAGGCAGACCGCATCTGGGTTCCAAAGGCATCTCCAGCTAGAGAGACATTTCTGAGAAAAATTCTCTCGTTGCAAGTAAAGCATTTGAAGACAGGCGTCACCCTTCCATGGTCTTGTTGAAAGAAAAAACGACCAAATGGGTGTAGCTTTGCAAGGTTGTCACATCCCAAAAGACGAGCAAGATTAGCTCTGTATCTGGAAAGGCTCCATCTTTCACGTAGCATCAGGGAGGACATCTTTTACAGACGCAAATCAAAATTAACACAGCAGCTAGAAGGAGAAACGGCCAAAAATAATGCAGAGTTCCAGTAAAAAAGCCAAAAATTCCAGTTCCCAAATTCAGGATCTGTGAGGCTAAATACGCTGGCAGAGAGAGAAAGTTGCTCAAAACTGGTCCAAAAGCAGAAAAATTACTGTGTTGGAATATAGAGTTCAACAAGTTAAAGTCAGTAGTTATTGCAGCAGACAGGAGCTGGGAAAGCCGGTAGACTGCAGAGTCAAAGCTTTCTGAAGGCTGCAACAAAATCACTTTTATATCTTTCAAAGCAGAAATGATTGCACCTAAAAGTGGATATTTCAATTTCAATGAGTGCAGAAATGCATAACTCACATTAGTTGTTTGTTGAGGAAGAGGAGGATAGAAGACAAAATCATTACATACTGTCTTTACAGGTGTGGTTAAAATTAAAGTTCTACCCTTTGGCATTAAACAAAAACTATCAGTGGATAATAAAGCATAAGATCCGTTAGGTAAACGCAACAGATTAGTCACATTATTGGAAACCTTAACTGCTTTGACAGCAAAGTCAGTATAATTTACAAGATTAGAATAAGGAGAGTGATAGACTTCCTCACAAAAAACAATTGGATACTGAGTACATTTTGCAACTTGAATAAGTTCAAACTGATAAGCTTCATTCATACACAGGTGTGTGTATTTCATATCTAGAGAGAGATGTAAGGTTACATTATCTTGAGTTTGAAAATGTCCCCAGTTTAAGATCTCTTGACAAGATGTATATATCTTCCCATAAACTGGAACCTTGTAAAGAGTCTTAACAATCCATTTATTTCTTGGATAGATCCAAGGAAAATAATTAGTCTTTTTGCCATTTAAATCATAGACAGCTATAATACTCACTTGAGCATTCTGTTTTAAAGCAATCCTTTGCAATTGAGTTAAGTTCAATAACTTAAAAATCTCATTCCAATTAATATGTTCCCATACAGGTTTTCCACTCAATAAGATGTCAATTTCTCTTTGCACAGATTGGATCACTTCATGAGCAAAGAATTCAGTCTGAATCTCAGATAGATCACTTGTGATTATTTGCAAAGCAGCTATTAGCTCATCTCTGAGCTGATAAATAGCTTGCTTTGTGACCTGAAAATTACGCTGAGTGAATGCAAAACCAGTATTTATCCCTAGTAAGAACCGTAAAACTTCAGACCATGTAAAATGTTCCATGAAAGCATTTGCTTGTCTAGTTTTTCTAACCTTTTTGACAGGGAACAAATTCAAAAGGTCTGTCACATTGGCATTATAAGTTTGATACCAATTATTGACAGGAATCCATTTATTTAAATGATCCTGTACTTGCTGAAATGAATAACCATTTCTTAACCAATTGATACACTGTTTTCCCAAAGAGTATAGGATAACCTTTTTCTTAGCAGTATGTTTAGTATACAATTTAAGTGGTCCAGTAGCTGAACCAAAAAACCTTTTATTACACAGATTTCTCTGAATATCCCATTGAATTCTTTCACCTGTCTTATGTCCAGGTCTTAAAGTACCATTAGCTAAAAGTTCCTTTCTCAAGGTTTCATTAACCTGCATTACATTTGCATGTAAAGATTTCCAAGGTTCACCAAATTCTTCATAATTTGAACCAAAACATGTAACTTCCCATATAGTTTCATTCAAAAATAAAAGTATTTCAGGATACCAGCATGCTAACTGCATGGAATCCTTATTTCCAACTTTCCATATTTTATTTCCAGTATCCATCCCTCCCCATGGAGCAGAGATAGGAATTGCTCTGTTCCATGCCTGAAAACCTGCATCCCCATGTGAAAAAGCTGAATTCCACCATTGAGTATTATAAAGGGATGTGCCCTCAAAAATCAAAAGATTCCTCGGTTTAATAGTGGAAAAATTACACGCTCCGGGATACTTGAGGATTCTGAAGGACCAGATTGGGAAACTCTGTTGCCTAGAAACAGAATCTTCAGGAAAGGGTGCTGAGCAATGCTCCCAATGGACATAGCTCGGGTAGGGGCGAACTGGATCAAGGCTCACCGCATAAAGGTGACCAAAATGCAAAAAACATGTCTGTTCCTGCCATAAAAGTGAAGAGACAGGAGCATCTGACAAGACTGAAAAAGAAGTCAGTGGCAGAGGAGTTGAAAAAATTGTAGCTAGAGTCTTAACAGCGGACTGCATAGCTGGAATGTTGTTGTAAAAAACATCATGAGGAAACAAAGTTTGTGTGTCATACACAAAAGTAACTGGAATTTCCAAAAAAGTGGCATTAGCAACAAAAAGGTATGGCCGATTTAAAAGTAAGAGGCCACTAGGAACGTCTGAGTAAGTGAAGTTAAGTGCCTGCCGAATTTCTCTCCTGTCTCGGCCGAGAGAGCGGCTGGGCGAATTTACAACCTGAGTGTCAGGGTTGATGTGAGCAGGAGGGAGAAAAATGCCTTTGAAGACAAAAAAGAGAAAAATAGTGAAAAAAATAAAAAACAAAAAAGTCAAAGTTAGAATAAAGTAAAAAAATCTTCTTATCAAGGGAAGTAATAGGAAAAGAAAAACATTGTTTAAGCCTATTACTCCAAACAGAAAAAGAAAAAGAGAGTTTGGAGCCCTGTTCTGCAGAATTTTGCAGATCAGGAACAGGCTGAGGGTCAGCATTTTGACAAAACCTGGTTTCTTGTACAGCTGTCTCCTGTGAAAAGAAGAGGTCAGCATAGGATTCCTAGTCTGAAGGAACATTGTAAAAACGAGAAACAGGCTTTACATTGTCTACTGAAATAAATCTGGAGGATTGATCAGTTCCCAAGCCAGGAACTTCAATTACTCTGGAGGAAGGCACAGATAAAATCGGAGCAGGAGGTCTGAACCTGGGTCCTAAGGAAGCAGAATCAGGAATGCGTTCCAGAACGTAGTCCCCTGCTTGTGGCTGCCATCCAGAGGAGAGTTCTGTGGAAGGAATCTCAATGAGAGTGTTTTATTGCAAACGCATAGATTGCAATTCAGCCAAAATTTCATCACGTGTCCGTTCATTAAGACATACAGTCAAATCAGTGTGCATTGGAATACCAAACAGCATTTCATAGGAACTTTTCTGCAAAGGAGCCTTTAACATATTATTAATACCTCTCTGAACTATAGGAAGGACCTTGACCCAAGAGAGGGTGGTGGAGAGCAAGAGCTTAGAGATACCGTTCTTTATCACTTGAACGTGCCTCTCAACGCAACCATTTGACCTGGGAGAGTTGGGGCAAGAGTGCATAACCTGGAAGCCTAACTGATCACCTAAGCTCCGAAATTCTGCTGAGGCAAAACTTGGGCCGTGATCTGTGTAGACCATCACAGGAGCGTACGTTGCAGCAAATGGAGAAAACAGAATAACTAAAGCACGTGCTGTCAACTCCCTCTGAGGGTAGATCCATGTAAATTTAGTTAGAGAGTCCACAATGACTAAAGCATATTTAAAGCCATGTGATGGAGGTAAAGGACCGATGTGATCCAGGTAAAGGATCTGAAAAGGCTGTGAGCCTCTTGGAATGGGCCTTTTAGGAGGTTTGGAAATGTTAGCTGGATTAACTAATAAACAGGGCTCACAATTTGCCACATAGTGAGCAGCCTGTCTAGCAAGGGCTGGCCACCAAAATTTAGCTTGTAGAGCCTGCGTTGTGCCTTTACGGCCAAGGTGTAGGAATCCCAATCCTTCATGCGCTTCTTTTAGCAAAGACTGACGCATGGAGACTGGAGGAAGAATTTTTTCCCCAGCTTTGGGTAAAATTACATGACACCAACCATCTTTTAGAAGATAGGTGTACGTTTGAGGATAGCCAGTAGGATTTGTCTTAGTAGAATCTAGACAAGTCTTAAGGTCTTCATCCAAATGGGTTTGAGACCGTGTAGTAACACCTACAAATGATTTTAATCTTGCTTCTTTGGCAGCAAGGTCTGCTGCTGAATTTCCAGAGGCATGTAAACCAGTGGATTGATGTGCCCTGACATGAGCAATATAAAGTAGCTTCCTATCATAGAGGGCAGCTATCTGTTCCCAGAGACGTTTGGCTTTAATTGGCTTGCCTTTGGAATCACGGAAGCCATTCTGCTTCCAATAGGAAAGATCAATAGTCAATCCCCTGTAGACATAAAAACTGTCTGTATAAATTATCACAGGGCCGGTGGCATCTGCAGCCTTAGCGGCTGAAAGAACCCCAAAAAGTTCTGCTAGTTGAGCCGTCATATCACCTGCAGGGAAGATTTGTTTTTCTTGTAAAACAAATTCTTCTGTATGAGAAAAAAAACCTCTCACATAAGCATATCCTGCAGAGTATTTGTGCTTTGTTCCTATAGCCTGAACAGAGCTGGCATCTGTATAAAATACTTGTTTATACTGCCATAAAGGAAAAGGAATATTGTCAATCTCTGGCTCTCCCGTAAGAAAAACTTCTGGAGAGTTTTGGAGAGAGGACAGAGCAGGGTCATATAAAAAAAAGAAGATCCGGGTCAGAAATATGAGAAGACCACAAAATCCAGCGGTTATGAAGCGCTTTATGTGATTGGTCTCCTGAGCGAGTAGAAGACTCTAAAGAGGGAATTGAAGTGATAAAAGTAATTTGTTGACCAGCAGCTAAAGGTCTAAACTTAATCAAAGCATAATTTATAGCTGTGAGAGTTTGTTCAGCTCTACTAAATTTTTGTTCCGCACAAGAAAAAGTGTGGGAGACAAAAAGAATGGGTTGTTTTTCCCCAGTATTGTGGAGTTTCAAAGTGAAACCACCTGAAAGAAGAATAACATAAATTGTCAACCCTAAAGCATTATTTCTGTGAGTAAGATTCTCAGCGGAATTAATCTCCTGTATGAGCTGATGCATTTTATGAGTGTGTTCGTCAGTCCAAGCCGAAGGAGTAAATTTACCTCCTTTCAGTAAATCATAGAAGGGACGGACTTTCAGTGCAAAGTCAGGAAGATAATTCCGAGCAAAATTAAAAATGCCTAAAAGACTTTGAAGCTGTCTCAAAGTTTTAGGTGGTTGAAGCAATAGGAGCGTTTCCAAAAAGGAATGCCTAAACTATGCAGATTTTGAACAGCTAAAGTCTTAACCTGCTTGTTCAATGCTCTTAAATCCTGTACCAGACGGTAAGACCCATCCTTTTTAGGAACAGCAAGAATAGGAGAATTCATAGAACTTTCAATAGAAGTTAGGATGCCTTGTGCTTCTAATCTGGAAATCATTTCAGCTAGGAAGGGAATGGAATCTCTCCGAATAGGATATTGTTTTTGTGGCTTAGGGGGGGCAAGGAGTGGAATGACATGGGGGGGGCTTGAAAGTCTCTCCCCGCATGTTCTGGAAAGCGTCTACAAATACCCATCTTTTCCCATTTGTCACAAAGATACTGTGCTTCAGAAAGAACTTCTGGGCAGAAGGCTTGCTGTATTATGGGCAGTGAAGGGGGACAATCCCTAACAAAGAGTGGAGGAAAATCATGATAAGCTAAGATGATATCATAATTAGTATTAGAAATGTCTAAAAAGACTGCTTCCACTGTTTGACGCCAAAATGCTTCAAAAAATAACAACTTTATAAATTTTCAAAGATGGTAAAGAAGTATTTGCTACCAAGTGAATATCTGTCACAGAATTAGTAAGAATGGCTTCAAATTGAGAACGGAGGGTCTCATTAATTATTGTTTGTTCCGCTCCCGTGTCCCACAGGGCTGTGAGCCAAACATTCTTCGACAGAATTCTGATCTGTGGCAGGGTCATTTCCTTTTATGTTGGAATGAACGGCTGCCTTTTTAAACTTAGAAAAAACTTTTTGCTGACCTTCACGAGGAGGCTGAGACTGGGCAGAAGAAGCGGAGGGGTATTCCGCTTGTAACTGAGAAGAGTCTCTATGCTTAAGCTGAAGCTTGTCTCTGTAAAAGCGTTTGTCCCTGAAAGTAGAGGGAGAAGGAGCTTCAGAACGGGGAAAACTCTTAGAATGGAATTCCGGCTTTGATGTTTTATCTGAGCTCTCAAAAAACTGTCTGGACTTCTCTCTCTGAGAAGAAAAATCCTTAGACTTTTTTTTGCTCTGAGAGTGTTGCTTGTCAGAATTATCTTTGGAAGATTTCTGACCTAATTTTTGTCCTGTGACATCTCTGCCTAGGGTGGAATAGACTTCTTTTACGAATACGGAAAAACGGGCCGCTCTTTCAGCATCAGATTGCAAGGCATCTAGCCGAGTCTGAATAGCAAATTTAGAAGTGTCTCCTTTAATATAAGACTTAAGAATCTCCCAAACAACAGGAAAATTATTCAAGATTCTCAGACCCAAAGCCATTGCTGGGGCTGGACCTTGATCTCTGGAGATTTTCTGAAGAGTGTCATTTAGGGAAGCTATTGATGGAGTCCCAAAAACTGCACTATAGAGATAGGCAAATATTGCATCCCAGCTGGAACACTCATGCCGTGGAGGGATAAGCCCTTCAGGCAACAAGAGAGCTAAAATCTTATGCCTTTGTGCATCATCACAATCTGGGAGAAAGGCCTGGAATGCTTGAATTTTAGAAGCAAACCAGAATGGAATTTTCTCCTTGTCTAGAGGAATTGGTCCTGCTACTGCTTTAATATTCTGTGGTGTAGATACCACAGATGTGGCACTTGGAGCAGTCATAGGAGTAGAACCAGTCAGTGCTGCAAACATGATAGCATGACTACGAAGTCTCAGATAATGACTCCTAAGAATCCTCATCTCAGTTCGAACATCAGCTAAAGGAAAAGCAGCAATTTGAGTTCCCGTGGGAGGGAAATAAGACAGGCCTTGAGGCCAAGAGAAACTGTCCGGAGCTCCTAACGGGCCATATCTAGAAACACCTGTAGGAATGTGTATATTACCTCCCAGCCAAGCTTGAATCTGAGCTTGGGTGAGTGGAATTTCTGTTTCTCTAAAAGCTTCATAATGAATGTTTGGACGAAAAGTCATACTTTCTATCTGTCCTTGAGCATTTAAAGCATCTAAGGTATAAAAAGAAGAATGAATGCCACTGGCATCATCTGCAACATTAATCAAAAAGGTAACATGTGCACCGGCTCTGGCTCCATAATGAGTAACATGATCCAAAAAGGCTTGTCTGGCAGGCGGCAAGATAGCCGTTTGCTGAGCCATTTTTAGCCAACAATGAGTGGGAACTTTTAAATCTCTTTTAAACTGAAGGCCTTCAAGAACTCTTGACTCGGGGTCAAAAGAGAGAAATAAATTAGGAGTTCTGTATGTTAAAAGGGAGGCAAGCAAGAAACCACGTGGGCGCCAATTGTAACGAGTCAGTTCCCGTGTCTAAAACCAAGTTTCAACTTGCCAAGAGAAAGATGGATCTCTCTCCGGGGAAGCAGAAAGCAGTTAGTCTTTAGACCTGTCAAACAGATAAGTTCTTTGAACCAGCTGTTTATCAGTACATTTATTTATATAGGGTTCAATATTGCTTTGCAACTCCTTATCAAACACACAGACACTAATCTAGAGTTTATTTCACTTTATTGAAAATACACCCTAGTTTTTTAATGAAGCAAGCAATCAAAATATAAATGGCTATTAATATGAATCCTATAACAACAGAACATAGAAAGGCAATAAGAAATAAGTTCACTAACATTTCTCAATAAATCCTAAGTTTACATTGCTCAAAGTTTCTATGAAATACATAGGTAGAAATAATTTCTCACCTAGATTCTCTCAAGAGATTTCTTCCATCAGTACCCTGCTTATTCTTTCTGTGTTTGCAATTATATACCTAATCATATGTAAATATTTAGGGTCTATTCACATGATAGCACAAACAAATATTGATTGGTTTGACACTTCACTGAATATTCATAATTTCATAGTACAGCCTTCCAATTAGTTAAAAAATTATGTCATAATCTAAACTTCACAACAAAACTACAAATCTCCAACAAGTGTCAGGAAAAGTTAAGTTGGACGATCACCATTGGTTGAATCTCTAATAGAGGAACATCAATCTCGGTAGAGTCCACTATTTTAATTAATTGTCAAAGGATGAAAGCACACCTGCTGAATTACCTTATACATAGAAAAAATACACTGAAAATTCATGCAAAGTTTAAAAGTTCATCTAGAGAGTATAGAAGCTAGGCCTAGTATTGTTCAGTATTGATTATTGGCATATGATCTTAATCTATATTGGCATAACACCAGAACCTTGAATCCAATCTGGTACTCCACTGGCAACCAATGCAGCTCGCATAAGAACGGTGTTATATGCGCCTTATTTGGCGCTCTCGTAATAACACGCGCTGCTGCATTTTGCACCAGCTGTAATTTACGGGTCAGGCTCAAGGGCAGCCCCGTGTAGAGCGAGTTACAGTAATCTAGCCTAGAGATGACCGTTGCTTGGATCACTGTAGTTAAGTCACGGGTTGACAGGTAAGGGACAAGTTGCCTGGTCTGCCGCAGATGGAAAAAAGAGGACCTGACAGCCGCTGTGACCTGCGCCTCCATAATCATTAAAAGTGTCTAAAATTTCGTCAGATTTTGTTGTAAATGTGCCATTTTGTTTTTTAATAGAGTTAATTAAGTTTGAGGAGATTTTTTTTAACTTTCCATTTTAAAAGACACAAAGATTTTGGGTTATTATGCCAATATTTTTGTTTTGGAAATAGCAATTTTTCTGAATGGTAAATACTTCCAATGCTTCCAATTCTTTTCTCTCTTGAGTCAATTGTTTGTAGAATTTAGAGCTTTCATATTTTTTTGTTTATGTCTAAGTATATGGATTTTTGCTAATATTTCTGATTTAAGTTGCTCTTTTTTATAGAATGCAGCTAAGGAGATAAGTTTACCCCCTGACTACGCCTTCATAGCATCCCATATTGTTCTCTAATTGATGTCTTCCGCTATGTTTAATTTGAAGTACTTGATTAACTCTGATTTGGCCTGTTTTACGATAGAATGGTCTAATAAAAGATTTTTGTTAAGTATCCATTGTGAATCATGACTGATTTTTTCTTTCAAGATCAATTTACTTTCTACCCAGGTGTGGTCCATCCAAATTTTGCTTCCTGTGTTGGAAGATACTATACGATGTAATAGGTTTAAGGATGTTAGTAGATAGTCTCAGGGGTTTTTTTCTGGGGAAAGAGGTGGAGGAAGTCATCTGGGTCAACTCCTGGGAGGAGGTGGCGCCCCTGTCACTACATGCTGCGCATGTGCTCCTGGGACTGCGATGACGTCACTTCTGGGAAGTGACGTCATCTTGAAGGCCGTGGCCACCCCAGAAATGCTCTCGTGCTCCATGGGGGGGGGCCTGATTCGTCCTGAATCAGGCTGAATTTGCCCAGGATCAGGCCTGAACCAGCCCGGAATAGACGGCTGTGGTGCAGGGGAGCACTCCTCCACCTGGCAGCAGCCTGATCCGGGCCGTTTCAGGCCCAAATTGGGCTGAATTGGGCCTGAAACGGCTTGGATCGGGTCCAAATCAGCCTGTAACGGGCTGCTGCCACATGGCAGCACACAGGAGACTACTCTCCCACCGAGCAGTGGCTCGATCCTGGATGTTTAGGTCCCAAACAGGCCCCAAACTGCCGGCATCGGGTGTGGAATGGGCTGACGCCGCATGGGAGAGCACTCCCCCACCCAACAGCGGCACAATCCTGGCCACTTCAGCCCCTATCCTGGTCATTTCGGGCCTGAGTTGGCCTGGAATGGGCTGCTGCTGCATGAGAGAGCACTCCCCTGCCCGGCAGCGGCCCAATCCTGGCCGATTTGGGCCCAAATGAGCCTTAAACGGTCAGGATCAGGTCGGCCTGGAACAGGCCACTGCCAGGCAAGAGAGCCTCCACCCAGCAGGCCATTTCAGGCTTGATCTGGGCCATTTTGGCCCCAATATGGGCTGTTTTGGGCCCGATTCGACCTGGATCAGGCTGCTGCCGAGTGGGGGAGTGCTCCCCCGCTTAGCAGCAGCATATTCCAGGCTGTTCCCCCACCCTCCCACCACGTGTGCTTCCCTCCCTCTCAGGAGAAGGCTTATCTTAATGGCCATTTGCTCCAGGGGAACTGATCTGCATCTGGAGATCAGAGGGTGAGGCAGCACACACAGAGATGTGCCGGAACTCTGTTCCAGAGCGTTCTGGCAGAATAAAAGCCCTGGATAGTCAATTCTATTGTATTACGTTGGGCAGAGAAATAGTATGGCAAGAACGTCAAATATCATAGAACGAGAAATTGTCTTGTATGAATTTAAGTTTTGAAGATTCTGTGGAATTATTTTTCCTGGAAATTGCCTCCACCCAACATGTATCCTTCTGCAAAAGAGGAGAGATTGTCTAGAGTTCCCGGAAGAAACTGCAGCTGCCTGTTGTTGGGGGCATAGATGGATGCTAAAGTTACTGTGGTTGTCTCCAGAATGCCTTTTTTAAAGATATAACGCCCTCTAGGGTCAGCCTTAGTATCTAGGTGTTGGTACCTGACGTTTTTGGAGAGTAGAATCATTACTCCTCTAGCTTTAGAGGACTCGGGGGCCTGAAAATGAGACTGAACCTGTGTTTTTTGTTTGTTTTTAAAACGAGTTTCTTGTAAAAATAAAATGTCAGAGTGTTGTTTAATTACGGCAGATGTGATTTGACTAAGCTTAACAGGATTATTTAGACTTCTGCAGTTTAAAGTAATAACTTTAGCAGTATCCAGCATTGGAAAGCTAGAGACTGATTTGTAAAAAAAAAATGAATATATTGAGGGTGCAAATTGCAGGCTCTCAGTTATGACACCAGCTTTAACATCCAGTAAAGCACTATAAGAGCGGTATTTTGCTAACCAGGATATAACAAACGTTTTAGCCCATGGCTGAGATTTGCTCAATATAACTCTAAATGTACCATTACAACAAGGAATACTTAAGAGGCAGATTAACATTAACTTTAACATTAACATTAACATTAACTTTACAACCAGAAAAAAACTAATTACCCCCCCCCTCAACCTCCAATCCCTTTGTGGAGCTACAAGAGCCCCCCCAAAAAGGAAAAATTAAAAGAAAACATTTATATTAGTCCTCTGAACTGAGGAAGATTTTGAAAGTCTTTGAACATTTGTCCAAAGTAGGGAAAACCAAATTCTGCAGGGGAACATGGCTTAAATGATACATGCAAATCTTTAGGTGGAAATTACTATAATTGGAATATTTGTAAATTTTTAAAGATAATAATCTGCTCCCCTTATTTTGCTTTACATTTAAAGGGAAATACTGAAGCCACTGAAAACTGCTGACTGATTGATTGTGGCTGATTTAATTCTGGCAGACACCTAAGAGAACTAACTGCCTTACGTGCCTTGGATGTGGTTTAACTCTCATCCATGGAGGTCACTGGAGCATCTCATTACTTGTTAGTTCCACATCAGATTGTTGATTACAGTATCTGTTCTCCCACATAGGCATATAAATAAGAATTTTATCTTTGGCTGTACAAGTCAAATCAAAACCAGTCAGGTGAATTCAGAGCTTGGTTTACATAGAGGTTGAATAATATGAGGGATGAGATTGCTCCTGGTGGAACCCTGCAAGATAATTCCCACACTGAAGACAGCTGGTCTGCAGCAGCAACCCTTTGCATCCACTCCCATGAGGGGCGATGAACCAGTCCAAGACAGATTTCCTGATACCTGCTTCTGCCTCAGCAGGATGGCCTGGTCTACTGTATCAAAGGCTGCAGATAGATCCAGGAGGAGCAATGCAAAACATGGCCTTTGTCTATATTCAACTGAAGCTACCAGAGCCATCTATGACCCCATAACCCAGGCTAACCAGATTGAAAAGGGTCCAGAGCACAAGATGGACGTTTGTTGCACCTTCCCTCCAATGGCAACCATTTTTTGGTGGTCTTGAATTTCAAATGTATTCTGCAGGCTTGGGGATATCACAGACATGTTGTGTCATGCTGGTCTAATTGACCTTTTTCTTTTGAAACATCTGGTTGTTACGTTGGCTCTCTGTATATGTGAGAGGAGACTAATATGTAGATAGCAACAGTTTTGTAGTAACAGCATTTTGTTACTTTTTGCCTCAGTTCTACAGGAGTGATTATTTGTTTCAGTCTCTTTGCAGAGGCCTTTTATTCTCTCAGATTTTAAAATGTTTATAACTAGCTTTGAAAATAGCAATTTGAAGGATCCTTTCTTGATTGGTGGGTTTGGGGCTGAGGTTATTGTAGGAAATAATATTGTTGTTATAGTGAACTTTGTAACTAGAGTATTGTAAGAAATGCAGCGATACGCTGATATTTGGTAATTGAATGGAATTTGCCAGGTTGCAGACTAGAGAATCTCCAGTCACCTTAATCGTGTGTTAGTTTCAGAAATGAGGTAGTCATATGTCTCACTTACTTTCTCCTGACTGCTTGCCTCTTTGTCGATCCTTCTTCCTACTTCTTATGGGCACGGTTACAGATATGTGGCAAAGCAGGAAGAGAGGTGACAATAATAATAATGATACTAATAACATTCAATTTATATACCACCCTTCAGGACAACATAATGCCAACTCAGAACAGTTTACAAAGTACGTTATTATTCTCCTCATGACAATCTCCGTGTGAGGTGGGTGGGGCTGAGAGAGCTCTAGAAGAACTGTGACCGACCCAAGATCACGCAGCTGTCTTCAGTCAGAGGAGTGAGGAATCAAACCCGATTCTCCAGATTAGAGCTCTGCTGCTCTTAACCATTACACCAAACTGGAGGGAGGGGGACTGGAAGCTGGATTCCTGCTCTCTGGGTATTGAGATGTTGTATGTAATGTCTCTTGTCCTGTGGTTCTATTGTGCAGATGTTAATGTCCTCCTGGAGCGTCTTCACAAGACAGCATGGTCTAGTGGTTACAGCCAAAGGCCAAAAATTGGGCTGAAGAGACATTACGTACAACATCTCAAGTGCATACAGCAGCATCTGATTGGAGAAACTAAACCGGTTGGACTTTTTGATCAGGATTGCATGTATCTGTATTGAATTATTTATTGGATATTTATTGAATTATTGCATGGTATATTTATTATGAATTATTTATCAGCGCTTTAGCACTTTGTATTATGCACTGAACTTTATAAAAATTACAAAAAAACTATAAAATTTTACAAAATTTACATACAACTTTCTGTAGACCTTCGAGGTTTCTATTTCTATGGTGCAGCTGAGACACCACCACGACCTTGAAAATCCCATACATCAGTTCTGCTGTTTTCCTGCTGAGGCTAGCTAGCCCTTAGACTGGGAGGGGGAGGATTTCAGCACAGCCTGTGCATGTTTGATGCTTGCATGAGAACGTTATTCCTGGCAAAGATGGAGTAAGCTCAGGGACTAGCAGCTTTTCAATGAATTTCTTTTACTGCCTACAGTGAAGACATTTGAGAGTTGCTTGGCAGATCCTTACATATGTTTTATCTGCGAAGTAAAACTTGGAATTTTTTTCTTTTTAATTGCCTTTGTTAAAAATGGCAGAGGCAGCTAGCTGCCTGTTCCACAGAATTTGTGCAAATGAACACAAAAATTGAGAATGTACTTTCTCCCCCCCTGAGTCCTGTGCATGTGTGTTAAGTGACTAAAAGCCCCCATGGCAGAACTGAGAAATCTGATATATAGAAGTGACCTTTTGGATGTTTGGAGGCACAAAAAGGATGTAGCTAATGAAAACCATCTTAGAAACAAATGAGGTAATTTGTATATTTCATGGGTTGGGAGTATATTAACCTGCTCAAAAGAAATCTGCAATCTTGGTATAGAAAAGATGGTTAGTAGGATCTGGCTTCAGTTCTTCTGTTTTCAGTTCCTCTTCCCCCCCATTTGGTTCCATTTTTGTTTTGAGGAATTTCCCTAGTGTTCTCCTTCTGAGATGGAGGACATCTTGGGTGGTTCCCAATATCCAATCGAGGAGGCAAGTATTAATTTCTTCCTTTTCCTGTTTGGTGTGTTGGCCACCCCCATTTCAGTTCTGTTCCTGCCTCAGAGGAGAGAAGTTCAATAGCAGATCTCTCTC
The DNA here is from genome assembly GCF_028583425.1 of Eublepharis macularius. NCBI lineage: Eukaryota > Metazoa > Chordata > Lepidosauria > Squamata > Eublepharidae > Eublepharis > Eublepharis macularius. The sequence continues at coordinate 24,411,318 of NC_072808.1, read as the reverse complement.
TCTCACATAGGCAGTCCTTTTTTTTTAACTTTATAGATTATATACGCAATACAAATAAAAAGCGTAGTACACTTAGAAAAATCCACAGATAGGAATCGTAGCTAAGTGTGAACAGCATAAGATAGCAAGAAACAAGTCACAAAAGGATAAACATACAGGTAACAAAATAGAAGCAAAACTTGTGCAGTATCTTATACTGTTATTGTAGATTGAAAGCTTTGAATTAGGTTGGAGATTGTACTTACCTATATAATTGAAGAAAGGAAACCATTTCTCTAAAAAGTTTGTTTGTTTGGGAAATGCTCAGATTGATATATTTTGTCATGTATTTTCTCTAAAATAAAATGATCCCAGATTTTGACAAACCAGATTTCTGATGTTGGGATTTTTTTTAATTTCCAAAATAAAGCAATGATGCTTTTAGCAGCAGTGAGTAAAATTATTATTAGGTCTCTTCTAATTTTAGGGACATAAGGATTTTCCCACAAGTCCAAAAAAATTTATTCTGGAGAGAGAGGAATTACATAACCTTTTATCACTTTAATTATTGCTAAGATATCTTTCCAAAATTTGTCAAGCACGTGACATTTCCACCAACAGTGGGCAAAGGAGCCTGCCTCTCCGCATCCTTTCCAGCACATTGGCGACAATTTCGATGAAATATGTGATAACTTTAGAGGCGTCATGATAAGCAGTCCTAACTCTACTTAATCTTCCTCTCTGCTCTTTTATTCTTTCTAACACGCATGCACAGAGAGCGAGAGAGAGAGAGAGAGAGAGAGAGCCCATTATTGGGGGAAATACAATGGGCTTTAGAAAGGGGAGGGCAGACAGGCAGGCATTGCCTCTTCCTCCTTGCCTGATCCCGGCTGGGTGAAGTGGGGGAGGCATTGCTGCCTTCTCCACGCCTGATCCCAGCCGAGTGATGGGGGGAGGTGGGCATAGCCACCTGCTCTGCTCCTGATCCCAGCCGGATGAAGGCGGGGGGGGGGGTAGGCATTGCCACCTGCTCCCTCTTGATCCCAGCCAGGTGAAGGTGGGGGTGGCATTGCCACCTGCTCCGTGCCTGATCTTGGCCTGAACTTCCCACTGCACTGTGCTCTCTGGAGGGATGGGCTGCCTTGCCTGAGCTTCCCACTACAGTGATGCCCTCTGGAGGCGCACCAGGATAAAAGGTCAGTTGTCTTAAATACGACTTGCCTTTTATATAATAAGATTCTTAGCTCTAATTTTCCTCCCCATCTTTCTTCTCTGTTCTCCCATTCCAGAGCAATCAGCCCACTTATTTAAGGCTGAGGATTACCAATACCTTCTTTCTAAGACATTATCTGCCTTAATATTGTGTGACTCTCCCACAGCTGAGGAGGATCCCAAATCTGACAGCTATAAATCCAGACCCAAGGGAAACAGGGAGTTCTTCCCCAGAGTAGATGCCCAGGAAATGTCATCCCCTTCCCTGGGTTCTTTGAAAGACAGCTTAAGGCTGAATGGGCCATGCTTTCAGCCAGTAAACAATTTCCTAACTCAGTTAGGAAATTATATACTTTACCTGTGTTTGCTAATGAGTTGTTACAGGTGCCAATAATAGATGTTCCAGTGGCTGTGCTGTCCAAAGATGGTCAGGGAACAGTCAGAGACATCCTGGACAAAAAAGGAGAGACCGCACTTAAAAGGGTGTGTGAGGCCACAGCGATGGCCATCAAGGTCACAGCGATTGCATCCATGGTGTCCAGAGCGTCAGTGGTGTGGATTCAGAAGTGAATACAATTGCTCTCAGGAAACAAAGGGGCCTCCAGGATCCTCAAGGCCAACACTTTCACAGCAGACGTTACTCAGGATGCACTGACCTTCTGCTCCAGAGCCTTAGCCTCAGCAGCTGTAGCAAGGAGAATTTTCTGGTTGAGGGCTTGGCCTGTGGATCTATATTCAAAATCCATAGAGATGGCCTATTCCTTCCAGGGGGACAAACTCTTTGGCGATGCACTGGAAAAGATGTTGGTGGAAACCCGAAACAAGAAGGCAATCCCTAAAACCTTAAAAAGATCAGAGAGACTGACCTTTGGTACTTGGTTCAAACAGACAACCAGCGACACGTAGAGAAAGACATGACCTGGAAAGCAAGACTTCCAAGTCCTGACTCCGGAGGGATTCTGGTGGGGGATGACTACTTCACTTCCACCCATCTTGGGTTGAGTCACGGGCAGATGCCTGGACTCTGGAGGTAGTCTCATGAGGTTATTTGATAGAATTTTACACCCAATGACTAGATCACCATGTGGTTTCCCTTCTCTGCAAGAACCCGTAGAGACGTGCTATCACTCTAAATGCTCTTCAGTGTCTCTTAGACATCAGAGTCAGAACCAGTACCCCACAACGAGAGAGGCCAAGGGATCTACTCTATATTTTTCATAATCCCCCAAAAGAATGGGGATTGCACAACTGTTTCTAAACCGATTCATAAAACTACATCATTTTCACATGGAGATGTTACATTCAATTGCGGAGGCTCTACAACCCGGGGAGTTCCTAATGTCATTGGATCTGACCAAGGCCTCTCTCCATGACCCAATCTTACCATCACACCAACGATACTTGAGGTTCTGTGTAAACAATCACTATTTTCAATTCAGGGCCACGCCCTTCGACCTGTTAACAGCCCCTGTGGTCTTCTCCAAACTTCTAATCAATGTAGTGGTGAGACTAAGAGAGAGGAGGATTCACATCCATCCATATCTATACGACATCCTAATCCGATCCAGTTCAGAAGTAAAGTCACGACAAGACACACAAATCTTGATACTTTATTTGCAGCAGCATGATTTCTCATAAATACCAGCAGGTGCTCAACACAACTCTCTCAACGATTATAGCATTTGGGGATGGTTATCGACGCCAGGAAATGTTTACTGTTTCTCACAAAAGAAAAGATCCAGAACAAGACATCCCCGCTCACGTATCTAGTCAAAACTAATGAGCCTTCTAGTAGCAAACATTGAGGCAATACACTGGGGCTAGATGCATTCTCAACCACTGCAGGCATTGTATTGTCGAAGGCTTTCACGGCCGGAGAACGATGGTTGTTGTGGGTTTTCCGGGCTGTATTGCCGTGGTCTTGGCATTGCCAAGACCACGGCAATACAGCCCGGAAAACCCACAACAATCACTGCAGGCATTCCTCAGACCCTTCCAGCAACAAATAATAAAGAAATTGGACACAACGATTCCAATTCCACTGAAAGTCAAGGAAAGTCTGAAGTAGTGGACCAGAGAGAACAACCTCTTACAAGGTTTATAATCCTACACACCCCTCACAGATGCCAACCTGACAGGCTTAGAAGCTACACTGGAGGGTTGCCCAACACAGGGCCTCTGGTCGGTGGATGAAAAGTAACTTCCAATTAACGTCATAGAGATGAGAGCAATTTGTCTAGCCCTTACCCACTTCAAGAACAAAATAATCAACTGAGACATCTTGGTCTGCACAGACAATGTTTTGGCGAAAGCCTACATAAAGAAGCAGGGGGGCACCAAGTCCTCATGTCCTCTCAAGGAAGCAAGCAAGCAAGTCTCTGGGCGGAGACGAATTTAGCATCCATTCAGGCAGAGCACATCAGGGGCACAGCCAACATCCAAGCAGATTGGCTAAGCTAGGAGACCATACAGGAAGGAGAATGATCTCTCACGAAGGAAATACTCCTGATGATATCAGATCAGTTGGGGGCCCCAATAATGGATCTTTTTGCATCTCATCTCAATCATCAGCTCCCGAGATTCATGACCCAATATTTCCATCCACAGGCAGAAGTGACAGATGCTCTGACGAACCAATGGCCGAAGGGTCTGCTATAAGCATTTCCTCCCATTCTAATAATCCCCAAATTCCTACGAAGAATTACAGAACATGAAGTGGAGATAATAGTGATTGCTTTGTGGTGGCCAAGATGACCATGGTTCTCGACCCTACAACTGATATCAACCACACTGCCTCTCGCCAAAGAGACACAACCTGACATGCTGGCACCCCCATCCAGATTGGCTCTGTCTGACCGCCTAGAAATTTAAAGGGAGACTCTTGCCTGGAGAGTATATTCCACACTCAACATCCTCTTAGCCCGTAGAAAGCAGTCAGCAATAAGAATATACAATTTGATATGGAAGGCCTTTCTTAGATAGACTAGAAGAAAGAAACAGGATACCTTACATCCTTTCCTGAACACAGTACAGGTCTCAAACCAGCTATACTTTGAAAACAAGTATTGGCCTCAAGTTCAGTCCTTCCCCCAGTGGAGGTGATCATTCTGTCCAATTATCCTCACATAAAGCGATTCCTACAAGGAGCAACAATACTAAGTCACAGAATCACAGAGTTGGAAGGGGTCATACAGACCTTCTAGTCAAACCCCCTGCCCAATGCAGGATGAGCCTAAAGCATTCCTGACAAATATTCATCCAGCCTCTTCTTGAAAACTGCCAGTGAAGGGGAGCTCACCACCTCCCTAGGTAGCTGATTCCACCTTTGAACTACTTTGACCATGAAAAAGGTTTTCCTAATGTCTAGCCAGTACCTTTCTGCATGTAATTTAAGCCCGTTGCTTCGGGTCCTATCCTCTGCTGCCAACTGGAACAGCTCCTTGCCCTCCTCCAAATGACAGCCTTTCAAATATTTAAAGAGAGCAATCACATCCCCCCTCAATCTCCTTTTCTCCAAACTAAACATTCCCAAGGCCCTCAGCCTTTCCTTGTAGGGCTGTCTCCAGACCCCTGATCCTCCTTGTTGCTCTCTTCTGCACCCTCTTGGTTTTCATAGAATCACAGAGTTGGAAGGGGCCATACAGACCTTCTTGTCCAACCCCCTGCCCAATGCAGGATGAACCTAAAGCATCCCTGACAAATATTCATCCAGCTTCTTCTTAAAAACTGCCAGTGTCAAGAGTTTGTTTTAAATGAGGTCTCCAGAACTGCTGCGATTTCGATGCAATGGCCCTTTTGATACAACTCAAGACTGAGTTTTCCTTTTTTGCCACCACATCATACTGGCTGCTCATATTTAGTTTACTGTCCACTCTTACCCAAAGATCTCTTTCGCATACACTACTACCCAGAAGTGTATCTTCCATCCAGTATTTGTGCTTCACAGTTTTGTGGCCCAGCTGTAATACTGTGCACTTTATGTTGAATTGCATCCTGTTCACAACTGCCCACTTCTCCAGAATATTCAGGTCTTGTTGCATTTTAACTCTATCTTCTTGGGTGTTTGCCACTCCTCCCAATTTGGTATCATCAGCAAATTTAATGAGTAGCCCCGTTTACCCCATCCAGATCATTGATAAAAAATATTGAAAAGTATTGGGCCCAACACCGAGCCCTGTGGGACCCCACTGGACACCAATCTGATGAAACACCATTGACCCCTACTCTTTGATGAGGTCCTCTAACCAGTTACCTATCCACCAAACTCTCTATAGTCCAGTCTGCAGTCTTCCAGTTTACTCTTTAGAATGTCAAGGGGAACCTTAGCAAAAGCTTTACTGAAATCCAGGTAAATCACCTCAACAGAGTTTCCTCGATCCAGTAAGCTCGTCATTCGATCAAAGAAGGAAACTAGGTTGATCTAACAAGATCTGTTTGGGACAAAACCATGTTGACTTCCCTGGATCATTAAGTGGTCCTTCAGATGCTTACAGATTGATCCCTTTAAACTCTGCTCTCATATCTTCCCAGCAAGAGAAGTCAGACTGACCGGCCTGTAGTTTCCCGGGTCATCCTTCTTCCCTTTCTTTAAGATTGGGGTAACATTCACTCTTCTCCAATCTTGTGGCACATCCCCAGTCCTCCAGGAGAACTGGAAGATGATGGACAGAGGCTCTGCAAGTTCTCTAGAAAGTTCTTTGAGCTCTCTTGGGTGCACACCATCCAGCCCAGGGGATTTGTATTCATCCAGTGCTACCAGGGGCCTCTCCACAACCTCTCTGTCAATATCAGCTAGCCACCCATGTATCCTGTCATGTCTTCTACCATCTCTAGATGTGCCTGAGTTCTTCAGGGAGAAAACAGAGGCAAAAAAGTCAATACATTTGCCTGCTTTTTCTCTGTCCTCCATCAGAGTTTCTCCTCCTACTCCCAACAGCTGTCCAATTGCCTTTTTTACCTTGTGTTTGCTTCTTATATATCTGTAGAAGTTTTTCTTATTGTTGAGATCCCCCCCTGGCCAGACCCAGCTCATACTGAGCTTTGACCTCTCTGATGGCTGATTTGCAGTACCTAGTAACCCTCATATACTCCTCTTTAGAGGTCTGGCCTTCTCTGCATTTCCTGAACATTTCCTTTTTCTCCCTTAGCTTATTCTGGAGCTCTCTGTTCATCTACTTTGGTTTCTTGGAGCCCTTATCGTGTTTCTGTCTTGCTGGAATAGTGAGGGCTTGAGCTTCCAAAAGCTCATATTTGAGAAGAGCTCACCTCTTCCTATCCATCAGTTTCCTACGTGGAGACTCCATTTAGTACTTTCAGCGTTAACCATTTGAACTGATCAGAAACATCCCCTTAAAATGGCTAAAACTAAAGACCATCTTTCTCACTGCAATCTTGTTAGCTAGAAGGATTTTGGAGCTTACTGCTTTATCAGTCAAACCAGAATTATGTATCTTTCACAGGGACAAGATGGTGCTTTGTAGTGACACCACCTTCCTCCCAAAAGCTTAGTCTGAGTTCCACAGATCACAGGAAATCAGCGTTCTGTCCTCCTGTTTGGACTCCAGACATCCCAAAGAAAAGGACTGGCATAATCTGGACGTTAGGAAATCTCTCAAGGCCTACCTTACTAGGAGATAGATCCAGAGGAGTTAGCCATGTTAGTCTGTAGTAGCAAAATAGAAAAGAGTCCAGTAGCACCTTTCAGACTAACTAACTTTACTGCAGCATAAGCTTTTGAGATACATCTGACGAAGAGAACTGTGATTCTCGAAAGCTTATGCTACAGTAAAGTTGGTTAGTCTTATCCGGAAGTCTGATTTTTTATTCAGCAACACATCCCCACCAAACCTGGGGGGGAAATGTCTATGTCAACGATAGGAGCCAATATCAAGTCTTGTATCGCTGAGGCCTACAAAGCAGTTAAAATGGAAGTACCTAGAGGGACAACAGCTCACTCCGTGCGAAGTGCTGCCACCAACACCACATTTTAAAAGAATACATCAACAGGGGAAGTCTGCAGGGCAGCTGCATAGTCTGTTTCCACCTTCGTGAAGCATTACAAGCTGAACATATTTGACTTGGCCAGGGCCGCCCACAGCATGTGATCCAGGACGGAGATGATATCTTACCCAGGAAACAGTCACTGCTTTGGGAACACCCGAGATGTCCTCTGCCTCAGAGAACATGTAATCCGGTTTAAATTGTTGCAGTTATGTAGAGATTTCTGAAATGACAACAGAACAAGAGTTGGAATTTGAAACAGGAAACTTCTGTCAGAGAATTTAGTCCACCTTCCATTCTCTCTCTGTGTCTGCCTGCTGAGGCCCAACTGACAGCCTATAGAAATGAGGAAAAGCCACTTGTATGAACAGTTGGGTATAAAAGAGCAGCAGAGCGGTGGGGATGCTGGACTTTCCGTCTGCCTGCCCACCCAGTTTGCTCCCCCCCCCCCCCCCCGTCTCTGCCAAGGAAAGGACAAGAATTCCCTTCTCCCTGCTGCCACTACCTGGGAGTGGCTTTCTTTTATCTACCCACCTTCTGCTATGTACCTTTGTATGTTAATTTAAGCTTGAGTATGCAAAGTGAGACAATTAATAGTGCATAGATACAACTGCTTGCTGGGATGATTATCAAGTGAATAATAGAAGCAAAAAATTCAGAGCAACAAGCATCTGAACAGATCCCAATCTAAGGTTAGTGCCTTGGTGGTTAATTCAGAGTTGTTACTTCCTTTGCAGAAGGTGTGTGTGAGCATTTTGAAGCACTTGAAATGTTCAACTTTTAAAGCACTTCAGAGTATCTAAGAACATTGGGCCCATTCTTGCAAAGATTAGATAAGGACTTCAGCAGGACAAAATTGTCCTACAAGGTAGCTCTTGTTTAGTTTGTGTGGCCAACATACCACAGTGTTTCTGTGTTGACTAAAGAGCTACACGCTTTTATATTCTGTAGGACCTTAGCACCATCTTGTGCTACAAATGTGAATTGCATTGTTTCCAGATTTAGCATTCAAGGTCACATTTTTTCTTCCCTTTGCTTAACAGCCAACCGCTGTTTCCTTGCAATACATGTTCATGATGGGTGAGGGTGTTCTGTCCTCTCTTAGATGTAGATGTAGAACAAAAGAATATTCAGAGCCTGTTTATCAGCGCCTGGACCCAGCTGTTCCTTGTCTGTGCCTTTTATTCATCCCTTCTAAGGCAGGGGTTCCCAATCTTGTTGAAAGCTGCGAGTCCTTTTGGAATTTTGTGAACAGGCAGTGGGTGCTACCATGAGGGAGACTAATGATAAAACTGTGGGAGGTTTAAGAAGGCGTTAAAGAGACTATGAGCTAAAAATCTACCTTCAGAGGCAGATGTTTTTGAATTATGGCTGGAAGCCCCCTGTTGGAGGTGGGGGATACCCTGCTCCCAGCTGCTGCCCTCTTGCCACCACTCATCTGTGGGGAGTGGGGGGAGATGTGGAGAGGGAGGTGGGGCACATGGCAAAATTGTACACATGATTGAAATGATGTCACTTCTGGTTCCAGTGAGAAGTGATGGTCACTCAGAAGGGACAATTCTTTAGGAAACAGCTGGATTTAACTGGTTTGAACTGGAAGTGACATCACTTCAAGCCCTTCGGAGTGCATCATCATCATCAAATTTATAGTCTGCTCTCCCTGCAAGCAAGCTCAGAGTGGATCACATCAATTTAAAAATACAAAAATAAGCAATTAAAAAGAGCATAAAGAGAGTAGTTGCAGTTTTACAACCCACTCTTATCAGCGCACATTGCTCAATCTCGCATATAGTGATTTGGGCCCACAGTGGGCGATGGAAAACAGCAGATAAGAAAAGCAAAGACTGTGAGGGGACGCTCCCTCCCCTGCAGTAGGAGGCCGGAGAGGAGACCTGTTTGCCTCAGCCATCAAAGCCTGGTGGAACATTTCCATCTTACAGGCCCAGTGGAATGATTCCCTTACTGCTGGGAACTATCTGAACAGGACCTTGAAGCCTCCAAGGCCACCGAGACTTTTTCCCCAGCGTTAGGAGCAAGATAGTGAAAACCGTCAGCTCATGGGAACCTCCGCCTCCCTCCCTCCGGCATGGCAATGGCAGATGCTAGCCTCTGACAGCAACCTGGATCCTGGAAATTATATATTTCTGCAGGGCTTTTTTTCTGGGAAAAGAGGTGGTGGAACTCAAGACCGCGCAATGACGTCACTTTGTGTCAGCTGGGAAAAGGGGGGAGTTTTTTAAAGTTTAAATTGCCCTCAGCGAAAATGGTCACATGGCCGGTGGCCCCGCCCCCTGATCTCCAGACAGAGGGGAGTTTAGATTGCCTTCCGTGCTGCTCGACAGCACGGAGGGCAATCTAAACTCCCCTCTGCCTGGAGATCAGGGGGCGGGGCCACCGGCCATGTGACCATTTTTAAGAGGTGCTGGAACTCCGTCCCACTGTGTTCCCGCTGAAAAAAAGCCCTGTATTTCTGTCATGCATGTGTGATCTCACTAATGCTCTCAACTCTGTAAGACAATTTTGCAATATTAGGTTTCATGTTAAGGATGGAGGACTTGGGGCTGCAGCTGCAAGAATGTGGCTGGCCTTAAGGAGGTGAGTCCATGACAGAGTCAACAGCTTCACTTCCTGCATTGGACCATCTTTCTGTCCTGAAAGCATGCACTTTTCATGTTAAAGACGGCTGCAGCGTTGAAGAATGTATAGCTCTGCTTAAGTCTTAATAGCTTCAGCCTTAGTCAAAAAAGGGGGCACTTTTTCTTGCAGAGTTGAAGGCAGTCCCTTAGATCGCGTTCAGTGCCCTTCAGAGCGGGGGTCGTGGCCCAGATGCTGAGCTGGTATGCCTTTCAACTCAGCTGGCTATATGAACAGGGAGTTCCCAGAGCTTGAAGACTCCTTATTTGGAGTGGGGGGATCCGCTGTTGCCTCATCTGCCAAGAATGTCTGCTATAAATAGAGTACAACAGATTAAGACTCTAGAAGCATGCGTCTGAGGCCTGGAAAGTTTGAGTTTTTCTTTCTTCTCTGTTCTTTTGCTATATCCTCAGTGTGGTCAGCCTAGGATTCCTTGCCTGGCGTATACAGGAAGTGACCTAAAGAATGCTAGCTGGAACCAGAAGCCCCCTTTTTGAGCTTATTCCCGACCAGCTCTGGCCAAAGTGACCTGGACTTGATCGAGACTTCTGCCAAGGGGGAGATCAGGCTGAGTATCAGAGGAGCTGTACAAAGCACTGGAGACCGCTTCTCTGGGCACAGCTAACATAGATGTTTAATTGGTCGCCATTTGTGCTGAAGCCAACAGCTTTTACAGTTGGGCTGAGGTTAATGCGGGATTCAGATTATGACTTAGCGGCTTCCTGTGGGTTTCTCTGTGCAGCAGTGGCAAGTTTAACAGGTGGCAACCTTATGAAAATTTCAGACCTTTATCCCCAGCCAGCTTAACCCTGAACTAACAAAACTAAGCATTCAGTTGAAAACGTAGCAGAGTTCTCCCCATCCTGAAAACCACCTCTGCCATTAGAGACGAAACTCTTTTTCCTGTAAACTGAAGAGTTCCTCTTGCCCCAATCTGCTGCAGTACTTCTCTCAACAGGCTTTCCAAGGTGTATTGTACCTTTCCAAGGATATGTTTATATCCATATAACACCTGACTTTACTGCCATGATTTTTTTTGTAAGGATCTGCTCCGTATATTATATTTTCTTAAGAATTGCCTACAGATTAGCAGTTAATGACTTTGGAGGCTAGCTGAGACTCTGTTCTTCTTGGCCGCGAGGACTCATTAAGATAGCTGTCTTCCTGCGCTCTGTTGTGGTCTCTCAGTTAAACAGAAAGGGCTTTTTTCGCAGTACTTTCCAGTACCTTTTTAAAATTGCTGAGACAGCGAGGGAACTGTCAGCAATGGGGATGTTGAACTGCGATCTACTGGTCAACCTTTTTCTGTACTGAGCCACCGGGACGGCAGGTCTTCAACAGCAGTTGGCTCAGTTCTCCCATGAGGATCTGCATCCGCCCGCCCCCTCTAATAAATGCTTCTAGTTCACACTCTTTATCCCAATCAACAGTCTATTTAGCTTGAGAGGGAATGTCAGTTATCATGAAATTGGGGTTAGTTGGCTGGGCACGTCTTGAGACTCTTAGGTTTGCCTCCTGCGTTACTCATTTTATTTATTCATTTATTTATTGTATTTCTAGACCGCCCTCCCCGTCAGACAGGCTCAGGGCGGTGTGACAACATACAATTAATAACATACAGTTTAAAAACAATAAAAACATTATAAATAAACATTAAAACATTATTCCATATACAATAAATATATGTTTACATTACAATACAATTTTACGTGTTCAACATACCTGATAGATAACCTTTAGGGCCTCTGAAAATTACATGCAATGTCTGCAGTAGAACTCTTTAAAAAAAAAAGACTAGAAATGTCATGCAATGTTTGTTAGTCGCAGTGCTAAATTCTTTCTATTCTTCTTTCCTCTTCAGATGTTGACTCTTCCCTTTTATTTTATTTACTAAATCTAAATTTATTTACTAGTCTGCCTTTCTTATTCCTCTCTTTCTCCACAGACCATTGTTTCTGGTTTACTGCAGAACTTTACATAGTAGGTTTATATGGGATATGTGTGCATATTTCAATTATAGGGGCATTTCCTCTCTTAGAGATATGAAAAATCTCACAGGAAGACATTGTAAAACCTTGTGCTCCTCAGGAGGGAGACATTGTGTGCTACCTGTAGGCCTGTAAGAACTGATCAATTAATCATTTTTTTCAGTTGTCCTTCCAAGGAGTTCAGGGTGGCATACCTAGTTCTTACTTCCATGCACACACATTGTCTCACCAAGGTCATAGATCCAGAGGAGTTAGCCGTGTTAGTCTGTCGTCACAAAATAGTAGAGTCCAGTAGCACCTTTAAGACTAACCAACTTCATAGTAGCATAAGCTTTCGAGAACCACAGCTCTCTTTGTCAGATGCATCTGATAAAGAGAACTGTGGTTCCCGAAAGCTTATGCTACTATATAGTTGGTTAGTCTTAAAAGTGCTATTGGACTCTTGTCTCACCAAGATTTCTGTAACGTATATTGGGCTGAAAGACACTTAGTGGCTAAAGCCATCCTGTGAATATGGGTGAACAACTGTTACCAAGCTCATAGCATTTTAATTGCGTGCTTGTGGTACTTTTACTTTCCTCTTTCAGGCTATCAGACTCTTACCAGGTTTATAGAGCTCTCTCTGCCTGCTTGAATGGAGATTTTTTTAAAAAAGAAATTTTGCCCCAGTTGACCAGTTCAGTGGCTTTTTGCAGTTTTGCTTATTCCAGCAAGAACAGTGCATCACAGTCTTTTGTGATACCTTTGTTGCATTTGTTCTGGTATCCCAAATGCCAACTGGTATTGAAAATGTGTTTCCACAAAATATCAAATTAAATGTCATAAAGGAGGAAGTGTGGCTAAATGTTAGGAAACATGACAGAGACTGCACTCTTCTGTAATGAGAGATCAGGCTGGTCCCAGGCATTTTAACAAGTTAACATGACAGTGGTAGGTGCCAAAATTCAGCAGTATACATTGTCTTGAGCCCCCAGTACAGTAACAGTGAAGAGTATTTTTCAAGCAAATAATGAAATACTTGATTAGTGTGCAAAATCCCAAACCAAACACTGTGTGGTACTTTTTATTAACTTTATCATTGGTGGTTTTATTTTCAGTGGGAGGGCTTCCTTTTTTGCTGCTTGATCCCAGCACGCTTAGGGCACAGCCTGATGCCAGCCAAACACATCCTGTGCCCATTGAAGCCAGCAAGACATTCTGCACAGGCTGATGACAGCAAAGAGGCCCTTGGGGCATGTCCTGAAAGATCTTTCTCCCCCTTCTTGTTGTTTAACATCCAGCCTGAAGAAACGTTCTACAGTACTCAAAAGCTTGCACACTGTATTGGGTGGTTGGTCTTAATAAAGGATATGTGGCTTTTGTGTTTGGATTTTGGAGAGGACTAGCCTGGCAGCTTCTTTGCCTATGCTGGAAAATAACCGTATTAGTTTATAGTTGCTGTTAGAACTCCACACCACCAGTCCCATCCCCGGACTCACCGGAAAGGACCTCAATACTGAGACCCCTAACAACAACTGGGGGGATCACAGCCTGCATAGCCACTTTGGGTCACTGCAAACCCTCCTTGAATGCCCTCTCATAAGGGGCACTCTTGGCTGTGAGGGAGCGCATCATTCCAGCGCTTCAAGGTGGAGTGCTCCATCCACATGGCCTGCCCCAGGGCAGACACCCTCTTCGTCGCCATCAGCCAAAAGGCCTGACTGCAAGCGGTGGCCGACGTTCCCCTGCCTGTCGTGAGAATGACCTCAGTGTGCTCCACCACCAACCTGTAGAGAAGTGCCTTCTCGGCCTTGGTCCAGTTAGGTTGCCCCTGGGAACTGCTCCCGCTAGTGTTCTTTGCAGAAAAGGCAGACCCTGCCAGAGGAATTTGGAGGAGGGGCTGCGCGCCACGAGAAAGCCAGTGGAGCTGGATATCTGGCTGCCCCTAACAGCCATTCCATGCCATGGACCCCAACAGCTGGGATGGCGATGCCAAACTGCTGGCCACAGATGGGCCAGAAGGGAGTGAGGGTTGGGTGATGGGCCAGGTGGGGTCGAGGGCCCCAAGGAGCCCAGATGCCAGGGCCCATCTGTCTCTCCACCTCCCCCAGGACCCAACAATGATGCCCTGAACTGGTGCCCGCTGCTGCCGGCCCCGATCCAGGCAGTGCAGCTCATCCACCTCCTGCCAGCGCTGTATGCCGGGGCTGCGTGAAGGCATTGGAGGAGTGGCCGAGCTCGCCAGTCCCAAGAGCAAATCAGCACCCTCCCCTTCTTGGATGGCATCTGCCTGGACTGCCGTCTAGGCCCTGTGTGAGGAGCTCGCCCTGGCACTGCAGGGGCAGGTCGTGGCACCCAGGGGCATCCCAGTCGCGCCGAAGGTGCTGATCTTGCTGTGCTTTCTGGTGGCTCTGTCCTTCCAGGTGGAGCTGTCCCATTCCTTGGCAGCCGATGCCTTCATGCCTTCCTGGAGGTTAGACAGCTCCATAGACAGATGCGTTTGTTCTTTTTTTTTTTTGAAAAATTTTTATTGGGTTAGAATCCATTATTTCCACATTTACATTCAATTTTCCCCAATTTTTTCATCTCTAACCCCCTCCCTTTCCCCCCCCTTTTTGTTGACTTCCAACAGCTTTCCAACCCTTTGTCCCCTTTCCCTTACTTTTATTAGCTTCCTCTATCTAAAACAAATATATATTCTCCATTATTCTAAGCAGTACATCCTTAACTATTTTTAACATTATATGCCCAAACTGTAAGCCTTTGTTTCTATCTTAGATAAACAATTTATCCCAATTTTTCAATTTCAGGTATTTCTATATATCATAAACCATATAGATCATACATTCGTTTATATCAAACAATTTGACTTATTCTCTATATATATTACTCATTCTATCTTTTTATAATAGTTCTATATATCTCTCCTCACGTAGTCAATCAATTTGACCCATCTATATCTTCAGACATTCAGTTTGGTACAAAACTTGTCAGAAAAAAAAGAAAATATTGTTAGTTAATCGCTCCTTATATTCAGTCCTTATAATTAATTATTTTCTCTATGTTCTGTTTGTTAACCTATATATATCTATATATATGTCAATCTATTAATCTGACTGCTTATTAATTCACATTTATCTCTTCTCCCCCCGGTAAAGTCTCCCCCCTCTACTTCAATACTTCAGTAGTTCTCAAACTGCCACAGTTTTCCTCCCACCTCCCATTTCTTCTCCAGGTATTGTTTCAGCTTCTCCCAGTCTGTGTTGAACTGCCCTGAGTCCAGATCTCTCAATTTTCTTGTCATCTTGTCCATTTCAGCCATATACAGCAATTTGTAAGTCCAATCTTCAATAGTTGGCACTTCTTGTACTTTCCATTTTTGCGCATACAAAAGTCTAGCTGCTGCTGTCATATAAAATATCAACGTCCTGTGTTGGGCTGGAATTCCCTCCATTCCCAAGTTCAGTAGCAGGAGTTCTGGGTTCTTATTAATTTGAAATTGTAAAATTTCACTCATTTCTCTTATTATTTCCCCCCAGTACTGCCTGGCTACCTCACACGACCACCACATATGATAGAGGGAGCCCTCATGCTTCTTACATTTCCAGCATTTATTAGAAGTATTCAAATTCCCTAGCGCAATCTTCTTTGGTGTCATGTACCAACGATAGATCATTTTATGAATATTCTCTTTGATATTAATACATGTCGTTGTCTTCATTGTAGTTTTCCACAAGTATTCCCATGCCTCCATTGTTATTTCTTTATTAAAGTTTATAGCCCATTTCACCATTTGTGTTTTAACTATCTCATCCTCGGTATACCACTTCAACAGTACTTGGTATACCTTGGATATTCTTTTCTTATCTTCTTTAAGAAGGGTCTGCTCTAGTTCCGAATTCTCTATTCGTATACCTCCCTTTACAGAGTCCGAATTATATAAGTCTCTGATCTGTCTATACTGGAACCAATCGTAGTTAGGTGATAGTTCCTCTTGTGTCTTTATTCTAAGTTTGGATGCTTCAGTTTTAGTTATTTCTTTATACGTTAAACATTGTTGTTCATTATCAACAGCTCTCGGGTCTATCACCTCATATGGAACCACCCACAAAGGGGTTCCTTCTTGTAGATAAATTCTGTACTTCTTCCAGATTATGTATAGACTTCTCCGAACAAAGTGATGCAGGAACATCGAGTTGACCTTTACTTTGTCATGCCATAAATATGCGTGCCATCCAAATATTTTTTTATATCCCTCTAGGGCTAATAGTTTCTTGTTCTTTAATGTCATCCATTCTTTCAACCAAACTATGCAGATTGCATCATGATAAAGTCTCAGATTGGGCAGTTGCATTCCGCCTCTTTCCTTTGCATCTTGTAAAACTTTCACTTTCACTCGAGGCTTCTTGCCTGCCCAAACAAAATCTGATATTTTCCTCTGCCATTTTTCAAATTGTTTGGAGTCTCTGATGATTGGTATTGTCTGTAGCAAAAACATTACTCTTGGTAACACATTCATCTTAACTGCTGCAATCCTACCCAACCATGACAAATTCAATCTATTCCATTTAATCAAGTCTCTCTCTATCTGAGTCCATAGTTTTTCATAATTGTTTTTGAATAGATCTATGTTCTTTGCAGTTAATTCGACTCCCAAATATTTCACTTTACTTGTTACTTCACAATCCGTTGTTTCCATTAACAATTGTTGTTTCTGCTTAGTCATATTTTTGCATAATATCTTTGACTTCTTTTTGTTAATGAAGAAACCTGCCAAGTCTCCAAACTCCTTGATCTTATCTATCACTCTTGGCATGTTCTCCAATGGGTCCTCTACAATTAACATTATGTCATCCGCAAATGCTCTGACCTTGTATGAATAGTCCTTTATTTTTATTCCACGAATTTCATCATCTTGACGTATTTGTATCATCAGAATCTCCAATACTAAAATGAACAACAATGGAGATAACGGGCAACCTTGTCTTGTTCCTTTACTTATCGTCAATTTCTTGGTCAATTCATCATTCACCACAATTGCTGCAGTCTGGTCTCTATAAATTTCCTTAATTGCTCTGATGAATCTTTCTCCCAATTGTAGCTTTTCCATAGTGGCAAACATAAAGTCCCAGTTTAAATTGTCAAACGCTTTTTCAGCGTCAACAAAGAAGAAACCAACCTCTTTGTCACAACGCTTGTCATAATATTCAATAGCATTGATCACTGTCCTTAAGTTGTCTCTTATTTGTCTGTCTGGCAAAAAGCCTGCTTGTTCCTCCTCTATGACTTCCGAGAGCCACCCCTTCAATCTCTCCGCCAATATCTTCGCAAAAATTTTGTAGTCATTGTTGAGTAGCGATATAGGTCTATAATTTTTCACATTAGTCAGGTCTTGGCCCTCTTTTGGGATCAATGATATATTCGCTTCACTCCAAGTTTCTGGAATCCTTTGATCCCTTAAAACCCCATTCATCACCTCTTTTAGGAATGGTGCCAGTTCATTAGCCATTGTCTTATAGAATTTAGCCGTAAGTCCATCTGGCCCTGGCGCCTTTCCTAGATTTGCAGATTGTATTGCCTTACTTATTTCCTCGTCAGTTACTTCACTATTCAACTTATTTCTCCAAGCTTCCGAGATTTCTGGAAGTTTGGTTTTCTCCAAATATGACGCTATTGATTCTTTGTTTACTTCTTTTTTATTATACAGCTTAGCGTAAAATTTATAAAAGGCTCTACTAATGGTAGCCTGCTCCAAATACGTTTTGTTATCTTCGCAAATTTTATTTATTATCTTCTTTTCCCTTTTCTTCTTCAATTGCCATGCCAGGTACTTCCCAGGTTTATTAGCACCCTCAAACGCTTTTTGATTCAGTCTTTTGAGATTCCACTCCAATTCTTTATTGCTCATTGCTGTTAGCTGTTCTTGAAGTATTTTAATTTCCTGGTATACCTTCTTTTTCCCTGGTCTCTTTTTTAGCTGTGTTTCTTTGGCTTTTATTTTCTCCTCAATCTCTTGTCTTTTCTCCTCTTTCTTCTTTCTTGCTCTACCATTTAAGTCCATTAGTATGCCCCTTACAACCGCCTTGTAAGCATCCCAAACTTTATTGGTTGGTACTTCTTTATTCACGTTGTATTGTATAAAAAACTTTGTCTCTCTTCTCAGTATTTCCATATTCTCTCTTTCCTGTAACAAGTCCTCATTTATTCTCCATGCTTTCCTTTTTCTCTTTTTTCCAAATTTCCACATAATTGGGTTGTGATCTGAGCCTACCATAGGCATTATTTCTACCTCCTTAGTCCATAATGCTAAGTCTTTTGAGGCCCAGATCATATCAATTCTTGATAATGTAGAATGCCTTGCAGAATAAAAAGTAAACTGTCTGCTTTTAGGATATTCTCTCCTCCATACATCTTCAAGAGTCTCTTGTTGAATCAACTCAAAAAAAAGCTTTGGTAATAGTCCTCTTTTCTTTTGTGCCGTTGTAGTCTTTTTGTCTAGTTCCAAGTCTGTCACTCCATTGAAGTCTCCAGCAAGAATTATCTGGTCGTATGCAAGATCGTCTAAATGCTTCCTTAAATCCTCAAAGAAGCTTTCTTTTGCACCGTTAGGTGCATAAAGTCCGACTACCAACACTCTCTTTAAATTCCAAATACATTCCACTGCTACAAATCTAGCTTCCACATCTCTCATAACAAATTTTGGCTGTAGCTCCTCTTTTATGTACAACACCACTCCTCTTTTTTTCTTGTTGGAGGCCGCTACATATTCTTTGCCCAATTTTCCAGATTTTAAATATTTTACATCCTGCTTTCTGATATGGGTCTCTTGCAAACAAACAATGTCACATTTTTGTTTTAGTAGCCAGTGAAAAGTATTTTTCCTCTTATTCGGTGAGTTTAGTCCATTTACATTCCAAGATAATACTTTACACTCCATACTCATGATCTTGTTGGTAAGTCTTTTTATTGTCCTTAATAAATCGCTCCATCTCTCGCTCAGATCTGATGCGTTTTTTGGCCCCTCCAAACTCAAAGGACACTCCTTCCGGTAACTCCCATCTGTACCTGATTTTCATGTCCTTCAAAATCTGAATTAGCACTTTATATTTTTTCCGGTCCAGTAACACTGATCTGGGCAGTTCCTTCATTATAATAATCGTCTTGCCATCAATCTCCAATGGATCTTGAAACTGTTTTGTCACAATCCTCTCTTTCATATTTCGTGTTGTAAACTGCACAATCACATCTCTTGGTAGTTTCCTCTGGGTTGCTATTCTCGAATTCACACGGTATGCCACATCTAGGATAGCCACAACTTCCTCCTCCTCCTTCCCCAGGTACTCAGCCAACACCTCAGTCATCTGTTCTTGCGCTGACTTTCCTTCCACTTCTGGCAAGCCACGAAAACGTAGCAGCTTCTCCATATGTTTAGTTTCTGCAACTGACATTCTCCCCTTCACCAATCTCATCTCTGTTTGTTGCGTGTCTGCTAAATTCTCCATCGCGTCTTCTACTGTTTTAACTCTCTGCTGCGTTCCTTGTAATTCACTTCGTATTGTTTCCATACCTTTTTTCACTTCTGACAGCTCCGATTTTACTGTCTGTGTAACCTCTTTAACCTCTTTTATCAGCTCCAATTTCGTGTCCTTAAGTTCTTTAATCATATCTAAAAGTTTTTTGTCCAGGTTTTTATCCAGGTTTTCTATTGCCGATTGCCACTCTTTTTTTGACATCGTGGGGCTTGCTTTAGCTCGCTCCCACGAATCCGCTCTCTTCCTTAACTCCGTGGCGTAAAATTTAACGTTTTTCTATTTTAAATGTCCCGGTCTTCTTATAGAAATTAAGTTTTAAAGAGTCCAAAATGTCGGGCGTCTTTTCTCTATGGTTTCTCTATGATTTTGTAATCCAAGATGGCCTACTT
Source organism: Eublepharis macularius (assembly GCF_028583425.1). Taxonomy (NCBI): domain Eukaryota; kingdom Metazoa; phylum Chordata; class Lepidosauria; order Squamata; family Eublepharidae; genus Eublepharis; species Eublepharis macularius. The sequence goes on along the minus strand of NC_072808.1, from coordinate 24,391,605 downwards.
CCTCTTCCGCTGAAGCCGCGACCCTTCCCCTTTCAAAAATGGCGATTCCCTACTTCCTGCCCTCCAGCAAGGGCCGCTTCTCTCCAGCCACTCTATTGTTATTACGCACTTCCTGTCTCCCGTCTTCCCACAGCAGATCTCGCGATGGTGTCTTTTTCTCACAGCTCCAAAGCCACAGGTATTCAAAACAATAGTCCCATTTCTTTAATAACTTCTTTAAACTTAGTCTCTTTTTAAATTCGATTCCTGCCGAGTCTTCCCCTCCTTTTCACTAGTCTGTTGCAGTTTAAAAATCTACTTTTTTTTCCTCTCTGTTTTTATCAATCTGTCCCGTCTCAGAAGATAATGATCTTTACCTTCTCTTCACTTTTCTCGGGTTGTAATCGCTGTTTCGATTTTAAGTTCTCCTCTCAGCTTCTTCCCCCAATCGATGCTTGGGTATGTAGGTCTTATGCCAGCCGAATTGGCCCCAAAACTGCCGCAGAGATTATAGCCGACCCGTCGCAAGGTGGGACCTCAAGGATCGGGGGGAGACTCGCTGTGTAGAGCCCCCCCTCGTCCGAGATCTAGCTCACCCTAGGGTCTTGAGCGTTCTTTGCCTGCTCCCCGCCTGAGAGCAGTCGGCCGCGGGCTATTTTCACCCCGCCGGCCGGTTAAAACGGCAGTCCGGTCAGCTCCGCAAGTGGAGCTGCGTTAGACCTCCATGGATCCCAAACAGGAAGTGACAGATGCGTTTGTTCTGTTGAACACCATTAAAATGTAGACTGTATCAACTGAAACTGGTGGAACGAAATGAAAGCAGTTTTCATTTAAGTGTTTGGTTTCATCTGGTAATTTGCTTCGTTCAGAAACATCTTCAAAGGAATAAAGGAGGGAAAGATAATTTTAATCTGCCCATCACAAATACTTCATAGTAAGGACGTTCCTTTTGAGGAAAACTTTGTAAAGCGACTATGAGAGACTGCAATTCGAATTTCAGCTCTGCTAAATTATACATAAAGCTGTTGCTGCTCTAAACATATGTTCTGCTACTTTTTATTTTTAAACTAATACTTTGTATTACTTGCAGGTATTTGACTAGTTCAGTATCGTAGCTGTTGCATATCGTTTGTGGCTGATCAGTATTTAAACAAACATGCTTTCTGTACTGCTTGAAACATCCAAATTGTCCTCAAGAGGCAATCTCATGTAGAGTAGCTGAGCTTGAGAGTTACAGAAGTTACTAGTCAGACCTCTCTAACAGAGAGGCAAGGCGGTATACGAGATGGATCTATGAAAAGCATGTCTTTCCACAGCTTTCAAAACATAGGGATGAATTCCAGGAGTAATTTTAGCCTTCACACCAGTTGGGACAGAGGCCCGTTCTGCATGGCACGCTTTAAGCCCATACTACGTTGATCAGCGTTGAGTTGGCTTGGGCGCCTTGGGCTTGGTGTCTGCACTGTGTGACCTCGAAGCGATTTGGTGTCTGCTTTCTTACTCCAGACGAGTTGAAAGGTGTCTGTTTCAGGCCACCTTTTTGAGGGGCTGGAACTGGGGTCAGTTAAAAAACAAACAAACAAACAGAGCATGCATAGTAACGTTGCAGTGTTGGAGCCCCGTTTGTTCACCACCACCCCCTTCTCCCTGTCCCTGGATTCACTGATTGGGCAGACTCGTGCCCACCAGTTTTTTATTTTTGAACACGAGCCCTAGTTGTAAAGAAAGGAAATAAAAAAGTGAACCCAAGAAGTGATCAGTGGGGAAGGTGGATTGCCGTTAGGTAGTGGGACACCTTGTGCTTAAAGGGGCAGAATGCAGGGGTGTCGCACAGTGTTGCAACTTCACCCCTAATTTTAAAAGGGGGGGGTTGGATGCTCATTTGCTTGGGGCTTGTTTCAGGCTTCTCCTAACACCAAAGACGAAGAAAAAGATGCATGTGGAGAGATGGGGAGGGAGGGAGCTGTTTCCACAGCCATTTGAGAGAGGGGGACACAGCACTACTGTCCTTCTCTGAAAACTTCCCTGTGTGCCAGCCAAGATGAGTTTTTTACATTAAGAATAGAGAAATTAGAAGGAATATTACTGCAGTACCGTTTCAGTGTTACTACCCTATTTGATTGGGGGGGGGGAGTCAGAAATTTGGAGAGCTGAAGAGAGAGAGAGAGAGAGCAGTTTCCACAGCCATTCGAGAGGAAGATGCAGCGCTATGACCCTTCTCTGTAAACTTCTCTGTGTGCTGGCCAAGATTTAGCTGGAGTTTTTAGATTCAGAATTTACAAATTAGAAGGAGTGTAAGTGCAGTAATGTCCCAGGGTTACTGCCCGTTCGAAAAAGAAAAAAGAATGGCGGAAAAAAGTTTGTGGAGCTGAGGAGGGTGGGAGAGATTACAGGTGGACAGACGGATCAGCTCCTGGGGGAAAGGAAGAGGGGAGGGTATGAGAAGCGGAACAGGATTATGGTGTTTCACACAGACATAGCACACTGCAGCAGTAACTAGACAGCAGCTTAAAAAATAAATTGCGGGATATGCGCAGGAAAAAAAATAGAGAAAAGATGGACAAATGTCGTATCTGTATCCCATGACTCCCTTGCATGTGTGGAATACATCTTGGATCATTGTTAGGAGAAAAATAGGATAAATATTTTAAAAACAAGTTATCATGCAGTCACATAAGGAATAGAACTCTCTGAAGGTGGGTGATTCTCTAAAATAAACTTTCCTACTCTCAAAGTAAACCTTTTCATGTGCAAGAGTGCATTGAGTTCTCAGTTTTAATTCAGAACACAATTACCTTGGCTGCCATATATTTGAGAAGTGTTTTAGTGATATATGTAACATTTAGAGCCTGCTGAAAGGGTTGCCCAAAGTCAGCTGTGACTTGATGGCATCTTACACACAATGTTCTGAGAGTACTTCAGTGTCTTCCGGTGTGCTTTCTCATTCAATACTCTGAGGAAGATTGCTATCCAGAAAAAGGTAGAAATACGCAGAGCAGTGTGGCATTGTATGTCTGCCTTCCTTCGACCTGAGCTCTTGCAAGTGTTTGCCACACTGCATGGAAAAGGACCGTTGTGTGGGTATACTAATTCAGCGCTGTTTCATGACTGAATGCAAAACAGATGATGAGCAGTCCGCTCCTCAGTGATATATTTGTCCCTGTACCATTTGAGACTGCTGTGGAATTTCAAATATTTAGAGTTTGCCCTCCATGCATGAGAAACTTTCTGCTCAGCAACGAGCATTTCTCAAATGGCGTTGATGGCTGGAACAGAGGGAAGAGCTCGGTGCCTGGCGGTATTTCGTCTGGTGACAGAGAGTGTAAAACGCTCAATGAATCGGGCACACTGCAGACGGATAGCTGAAGGACAGCATGTTAAAGGAAAGGGTTCTAAGTGGACTTCCTTCCTGCCCTCCGAGTATTTTCTGTCCAGGTGAGGCTTCATGTAGGGGAATGCTCATACGTTCTGGCTGGCCGGTGCTGGAAACATCATGACCTCTTGGAGCCTCATAGAAGGGCTGCTGATCCATTCTTGTACGCCACCAGCGCTAGTGACACAGCTCACCAGTGGATGGCACTACTCGTTTTGTCTTTTCTTGGAACCAAAATGTATTCGATGTTTAAGTAGTAAAAGCTTCTCATTGCCATTGCAGTTATATAAACAGGAGCATAAACTGGACAGCAGCGTGCAGTCTTGGGTAGGATTTCTTGCATTGCTCTTGAAGAAAAGCCAGCAGTGTTTTCTGCCAAAGATTGTTACCCCAGCTTTATTTACAAATGGTTTGAATTTTTGCAACGGTAATTATAGCCTTGGAGGCTTTCAGCACTTCCTCCTGACTGCCTCCAGTCTTTCTGTTTATCATTATTGCTGGGTTCTCTTCTGTGTGAAGAGAAGTGTGAGGCCAAAGAATAAATTCTGGCATCGAAGGAGGAATGACTGGGAGGCGGGAATAGGAGGCTGTTACTTTAGATCTGGCTATGTGAATTGTGTGCCCTGGGATGATCTGAATCATCCATATTCTAGTAACGTTTCTGGGTGGATTTCCTGGGGGGGATCTCCTGTCTGTCACTTCTCTGCTTAGCAAATCTGGAAAAGTATTTAAATTCTGAAGAGATGGCATCAGGATTTTGGGCACCAACACTGTGCAGGGCTGAGAAGAAAATGGCGATTTCCCAAGCACTCATTCAGGCACAAATGAGCCAGGCCCTGAGATACTGCTGATGTTGTTGGTTGAATTCCTGGGAGACTTTTTTCAAGACTACCTCCTCCCTTGTTTTGGAAAATGGGCAGTAGTGGGAAACTAAAGAAGCTGAGCTCCATTTGCTTCAGAAAAAGAAAGGTTTATAAGTGTTTTAAAGAACTCAATCCAACCTTCTTAGCCCCCAACAGTTACAATGTTCCTCCAAAATGTTACATGCAGATGTCTCTTACATATCCTAATTTCATTCCTGATCTTTCAGAAAACCTGGTCTTGTTCCTAGAGAGGGGAGAAAATGGGTTACCCAATAACAGGGCTAAGCGTTAAAACATATATCTGTACTGATGTTTAGAACCTGTACTGCGCTTTTGCCTATATGAACATGTCAGCTTTCAGTATGACTCACCCTAATATGGCAATATAGTACGTTTCACAATTTCTGCTGGAAAAGGAATGTGTATGGTGCAGGAGTGTACTCTGCCCCCCCCCCTTCAGAGTACCCCGTTCAGTGGCATTCGATCTCCACCTGTATACAATAGAACTGAATTTTGCTTTGTTTTTGTTGACTGCCTGTTGATAGCTCAGAGTTCTCCTGTGGTGCACTAGCTATGCAGTCCTATACAGAATTACCCCAGTCTAAGCCCACTGAAATCAGTGAGTAGAGTACGTTCGGAATATTTAAGTATTTGTCATGTTTGAAGAAGAATGCATTTAGTATATTTTGTATTTGGGGGAAAAAATCCACTATGAGGCTCCCGCCCCTTGTTTCTAAGCGTTGACTCCTCCGTGTGCGTGTATGGCAGGGAATTCTTTGACTATGATCCTGGTTATGTATTGGCAGCAGCTGTATCAAGGGGGCTTGTTCTACCCATGCCATTTGCATTTTGTTCTGTGACATGCTTGGTGCTCACATGAGGGTTTTTTCCCCCTTCCTGCAGGGAGGAGAAGTCTGAGGACCAAGACTTGCAGGGTCTGAAGGACAAATCCTCCAAAGCCAAGAAAGCCAAGAAGGAAAGGAAGGAGGACAAGCAACATGAGCCAGCACAGCCGTCTGCAGAACCCGCTGAAGCAGGCAAGGCAGAGATGTCGGAAGAAGCTGGGTCTGCTCCAGCCGCACCCGAAGCCTCGGCCTCCCCGAAGCAGCGCCGTTCTGTCATCCGGGACCGTGGGCCCATGTATGATGACCCCACCTTACCTGAAGGCTGGACCCGCAAGCTCAAGCAGAGGAAATCTGGTCGCTCAGCGGGGAAGTATGATGTCTACCTTATCAAGTGAGTGCCAGTGCTGTTTTGTTTAGGTGCTTTCCAAGGCTTCAGCTAAACTAGAGCTCACCAAGAGGGTAACACTAGAACTTGATTTGTGCTGTGTTTTAGCTCTGCAGCAGGTGAAAAGAAGTGCGTCTGAGCAGATGCTGTGTCTTTCTACACAGCGCGGAATAACGACTGCCTGCCCTCACACTAATTGGCTTTTCATGTTGAAATTTAAACGAGTTCATGACATATTTTTGCTCCACTTGGCCCTAACATTCTGTACTGTCTCCCCCAATGTTTTGTGAAGCCTGCCTTCTCAGTGATCATACATTGATCATTGATTTTGCATTTTGACTCCGCTGTATGGGTGAAAGGGGAGGGCTCTGTTGCCTTTTTCTGCTTTCTCCCCATAATTACTCTCATGCTGAATCCCAGCTATCCAGGTATAAATCTGAAAGCAGTCTTGTTTGTTCTTCTCACTTGTACGCTGTATTACTTAATTTTAAAATACAGCTTTGCATCATGTTTGAGTATTCAGACATGACTAAAATACCTATCAGCAAAAAATATTAACTATTCACGTTTCCACTCTTGCTCTATATTATAACTCTTCAGGATTCTGTTGTGATTCCCAGCAACTGCCTCTGGGGGTATCCATTTCATAAAGCTGCAGGTGCTCCTTTTATCATATTGGGAGATTTTAAAAAAAAGAAATGCCTCCCATGGTTTTTTTTAAAATTTCAGATTCTTTTGCAAAACCTGAGGTGTTTCTCAGATTTGTAGAAAGATTTGTTTTGTCTAGCCATGTTTCTGGATTTAAGTATGCACAGATTGGGCAGCACTGTGAATTAGATACGTTTATTTCTTCATCCTTGGAACAGTCTCTTAATACCAGCTAACAGTGCAGTCCTAAGAACACTTCCTTGGGAGTAAGCCTCATTGGACAGACCTAAGTAGGATTCTGAGCAGACTTGCTGAGGATTGCTCTCTAGGGGTCCTAGCAGAATTAAAACTGGATCATTTGGAAGGTACTACCTGAGGACATCTTATGAGAACCTTTGTGTATTGAAATCCTCTCCTGTATTGTGTGTGGGAGGGGGAGAAATCACTTTTATTATGTTGACATCTCAAATATTGCTTTCTTATATTTCGGAATATTAAAAAAGAAGTAAGAACTTTCAAGTGTTTTTAAGCCAAGCCACTGTGGTTGTGCGCTCTGTGTAGGTTGCAGCTGTTCCTACCTGTTCTATGTTTTGCTACAAGTTTTCACCATAAAATGTTGAAAAACAAAATAAAATCAAGTTTGAAAGGGTGTGTGTGGTTTCCAGTTATGCCAAGATGACAGACAGACATTTTTCTGCTTTCATCTTGCTTGGGAAGTGTCAAGAAGGCCATGTGCAGCTTTTTTTGCATAGCATGTCTAAGCAGACCCCATCAGGAAGAGCAGCTTTTGTAACACTGTTGAGGAAGTGAGGTAAGGACATACTAAAGGCGTAGACATGGGTTTTGTGCTGGTGTTTTTGTACACTTGGCCGTCAGCCATCCAGTTAGAAAGGAAGGTGCAAACTGTCAGAGAATAAGGCTGAGTAAGACACTGGCCAGAGATATTTCCCAGCGGGGAGGTCCACCGGCAGGGCATCCCTACCGTCTGGGAACTGCTGATGTGCTGCTAATTTAGGATTGGAAGGCCAGAACCTGGCAGATTTCTGGTTGTTTGCATTTCTGCAAGAGGAAGGCATGCTGAAAGTGTGTAATAATCTAAGGGATATGTCTATAAAGGAACTCTATTAATTTTTCTTTTCTGTCCCTTCCCTCTTTTCCCCCTTTTCCTCCCCATACCCCTGACCCTTGTAACTATAGCCCCCAGGGAAAAGCCTTCCGCTCCAAAGTGGAGCTCATCGCCTACTTTGAGAAGGTGGGTGACACTTCTCTAGATCCCAACGATTTTGATTTCACGGTAACTGGACGTGGGAGTCCATCGCGGCGAGAGCAAAAGCCTCCCAAGAAACCCAAGGCCACAAAAACGTCTGGCACAGGTCGGGGGCGAGGGCGGCCCAAAGGGAGTGGTTCTGCCAAGCCCAAAGGAGCTGCTTCAGAAGGGGTCCAGGTGAAGCGGGTGATGGAGAAGAGTCCGGGAAAACTGTTGGTCAAGATGCCTTTACAGTCCTCTCCAGCAGGGGCCAGAGCAGAAGGCACAGGTGGGGCCACCACCTCGGCACAAGTCATGGTTATTAAGCGTCCCGGACGCAAGCGGAAGTCTGAATCTGACCCTCAGGCTGTGCCCAAAAAACGGGGCCGTAAGCCAGGTAGTGCGGCATTAGCAGCAGCAGCAGCTGAGGCCAAAAAGAAAGCAGTCAAAGAGCCAGTGGTCCAGGCGGTCCAGGAAACTGTGCTTCCCATCAAGAAGCGCAAGACGCGTGAGACGGTCAGCATAGAGCTGCCCAAGCCGCCCCCCCCCTCCTCCAAGCAACACAGACGAGCGGAGCCCTAAGGGACAGCGAATAGCTGCTAAGAGCCCAGGGCGGCGCAGCAAGGAAAGCAGCCCGAAGGGGCGGGGTGGCAACACTGTTCCATCCTCTGCCTCTTCCTCCTCCCCTGGCAAGAAGGATCAGCACCATCCTCCTCATCAGCCACCTCCAGAGCCCCATGGCAGCCCCCCAGCTCAGTCCCCAGAAAGCCCCAAGGACAGCAAGAGCCTCCTAGCTGAACCCCAGGACTTGAGCAGTAAGAGCTGTAAAGAAGAAAAGGCTCCCGAAAGTGATGGCTGCACCAAGGAGCCACCTAAGACTCAGCCTGGCGGCACGGCAGTGCCCTACAAACATGAGCGCAAAGACACTGTGTCATCCTCTGCAGCCATGCCCCGGCCTACAAACAGGGATGAGGCCGTGGACACCAGGACGCCTGTGTCAGAACGAGTCAGCTGACTGTGAGGGGGGTGAGCAAGCAAGTGAGCGCCAGAGGAAACAAAGAGAGGGACAGGCACTCCCGGCCCCACACCCCAGTTGAAACTCCAGGCAACTGTAGGACTCCCCCCTTTCCCTGCAGTGCCCCTGCTTCCAAGCAGTCAGCTTTCCCCAAACGATTCTTCCTCTGTCCCCCTCCTTTCCCCACTTTTTAATGCAGACAAGCACAGTGTGGGGTACAGAGACATGCCTCCCAGGGCTGGAAGCCACATTGCACTTTTTTTTTTTACAGAATGGGGGCACCCTCTCCCCACCCCCCCACCCCACCCCCAGGCCCCTTCTGCCAGGCTTTGCTGCATATACTACTGACAAAGCAAACTGTTTGGCAGGAGAAGGGCAGCAACAAACTCTGGCCTGTCTCCCTGATCCTGCTTGCCCTCCACATTACAGAGGCCCCATGGACAGATCAGGGGAGGGGCAGGGGACAATGTGTGTATTCCACTCCACCTCCCTAGTGCCATGTAATGTAGTTGTCCAGTCTTAATTGGAGTTCCGTAGTTTTCAGTAGGATGTGTGCATGCATGTCCACGTGAGCGAGAGAGATGGGGCTGTGGTGCCGTGGGAGCTGATATTCCCCCATCTCCCATTCAGACCAGCAATTAGGATTGACCTCCTCTCACCCAAGGACAGTTCTGCTGCTAAGAGACCGCTGGGGAGGTAATGGGGGCAGCTTTGTAAGAATGTCCTCCCTCCCTGTTGTGTCTTGAAAGGCCTTTGATTTCGTTAAAGCAATCTGAGTGTGCCGAAGCGTGTGCGTTTGTGTGTGTGTGCTTGTCACATGTGAAGAGTTAAAACGAGAAGTTCTTCCAGTTCTTTTGTCAGTGATGTCAGCTTAGGGAATTGTTTGCACTAACGGAGGCCTTTGCCCACCTGCTGTGAGGCTTTGGCATGAAAGCTGTATGGAGTGTGCCTGTGTATATTGGGGCGGGGTGAGATGGGGAGAATGGGACTTTGACCGAATACTGGCTCACCTCCTCACCTTACTTGTGGGGCAGGAAGGTAGCTGAATGTGTGTAAAACTACCTGTAACTCTCTGCTGGGGTTAGTACGTGATGAGGCTGAACTGAGAGGCCTAGTCTTTGCCATTTCGAAGGACTTGCTGGTGTTTGGCAACCAAGCTCTTCCATGGCAGTTGAGCATCCCTTTCTCCGCCCTCCGAGAAAGTAGGGCTCAGCAGAAGTGTAGCATATATGGGAGAGGGAACTTGGTCTCATATTGGTGGTGGTCACCCATCTCCCCACTCCCCAGTCTAGAAAAGAATTGCAGAAGGCTCTGCAAAGAAGATTGGCCACCCAAGTCTGTTTTTGTTTTAAGTGGCATAGGCAGCACAGAATGAATCTGTACCTCCTTTTCTGGACAACAGCAAAGTGCCCATTTTCAAGATGGCGTCCATGGGTCCAAGTCAGCAGTCTTGGCAGGGAGTAGAGTGTCATCATTTTAAAAAATACTTTTTAAAAAAGTATTTTTTTTAAAAAAAAGGCAACCTAACTTTCCCCCCTATCTACTCATCAGACACTGAAGTAAAATTTCTTCTGTGTATGTCAGCAGCTGAACTAGTTTTATTTTGGTTATTTAGTTTAAATAAGGGACAGTGCAGTAGTCGTAACAGAGCCTGTCTTTCTGAGGGTAGGACTGATGGGACTGAATGGCTTGACTTCATAGCAGGACTCCCCATTTTTCCAAGGGTTCTTGCACCCCAGTCAAGACCAGATTTGGTTTCTGTTCTTCCCAAATTACATGTTACATTTTTTCTCTGGATCCACACGATCAGGCATGTTGCAAGTTTCATGCCAGGAACTTGATTCCCAGGTGCCTGGAATTGGACCCATGAGTGCCTGGAATTAAGTTTTCAGCACAGAACTCCCAGCATATGTCTTCCTGGTAGACCAGGGAGAACCTGGGGTAAATGTAATGTGTTACTAAACTCTCAGTGATTGCAGTAAATTTTGGACTGGCTTATAATTCTGTTTTCTTGGATGAAAGCCAGAGTCCCCTATGTGACTGCACTTTAAGGCTGGGCTGGAGTCTGCTACTGCTGGCTGTCTCTGGAGGGTACCTCCAAGAGTAACTGATCTGAAAACTGACTTTTTAAAGCGTTTGCCAGAGGTGGATTGTCTGAGAATGATGCTATGGCATAAAATGTAAAGATACGAGGGATAGGGAAGAAATGGCTTTGTTCTAAACAAATCAAAGGGCTTTTCCTTGATTTAAAAAAGGCACAAACTTATCTTGGGTAGAGGGACAGTATACCTTTCTTTCACTCCCTTGGAAAAGCTGCTTGCATTGTCACAGAGAACCAATGTGGGCAGTCTGCAGCCTTGGAAGAGCTTTTCAGGCTTTTTGACCTATTAGACAAAGTGGGATAGAAAATGAAACTTTTGCTGTCTCTGGAACACTGGCAGGTGAAGCCCCATCAGTCTGAATTCTCCCTGCCATGCAGCTTTGAAAGATACAGGTGCCTCCTTTATGTCAGGTGTTTGTAATTCTTTGCCATGCCACCCTCATTCCCCGCTAGAGCTGCTTCAAATGTAAGTTGATTTGCCTTTTTGACTACCCCCCTTTCATTCTCTCTCTCTCTCTCTGGATAAGATGATGCACTTTAAAGCCAACAGAGAAATTTTTGCTTGCCCCCCCCGCCCCGCCCCGCCCCGCCCCGCCCCTTTAGAATGAAAATATAACTGCAAAAGAGAACCAGAAGCCCATGGGAAGACTGCTTGGTTTTGGCAGTGTCTCGTACACAGTGTTACACAGGAGAGATTAAGTTCTATATATGTAAATTGTTGGGGAGTCTAATGAAAACTAGAAAATAGAAATCCATATATTTTTGAAAAGAGAGCAACTGAGGCTGGGTATTGTTCAGATCCAGTCTGTGCCTGCAAATAGATTAGGCATCTTTAATGTGTCAGAGAAATCCCGACAACAGCAGCAGTGCCTGTCCGTCCATCTGTCGTCGTCGTCCCCCCCCGCCGTCTTGCAAGTCCTTTTCTCCCAAGCCACCTTGCATGCCAGCTCTCTGCTGCATATCACAGCTGTTTGACAACTCGAGTTTCTAGGCCTGGGTGTGTGTGCGTGCGCGTGTGCGTGTCCCATCTCCAATAAAACAGATTGGTAAAGTGAAATGGCGGGGTAGCTAGCGGGATATGAAATGGAACCTGGTCCTCTCCCCCTTGTTGTGTGAATGATGCTGTTGAATCTAGCCACTTCAGTAGAGTGAGTTGTCCTAAAGACATTTGGCTGTCTCGGTCTACTTACACACAGGGAAACAGGGGGCTGAAAAAGGTGAGCTCCGCCCATGCTCCCGGCCCGCCCGCCCAGCCCAGCCTCGGAGACTCATGTGGGGCGAGAGTGTCCGGCGCTTGAGGGACTGCACAGGAGGTTTCTACCCCTTGTTCGCATCGTGCACCACCCCGATGTTCGTGTCAAGTGAAAATAAACTGCTCGTCGGTTTCAATTATTATTCAATAATGTGTAGAGCTTAACCTTAGGCCTAACTCTCTTTTGTTTGGGGATTTAATTTCTGTTGTGTGTGTGTGTGTGTGTGTTTTTTAAGGCACCAAGTAGAAACAGAAAAATTGTCTAATTTTATATATCTGTATATTGCATTATATAAATGAAGGGTTGCTTTTTTTCTGCTTGTTGTGCCACTACCGCTCGAAGGAAAACAGATCGGCAAGCAAGGAACGATACGGTCTGTTGAGAAATCATATATCGCTTTTTGACCATTTTTCTGGTCTTTCAGTATCATAGGACAAGGGGGAATAAAACTGACCCATCAAACCTGCCTGCCAGTAATTTTTTCTCTCTGACAGCTGAACTGCCTTTTAGCTCTGGCTGTTTTCCTACATTTTTGGAAGGGGATTGCCTCTTTGTCTTGTGGAGGGGAACACAAGCAAAGTGGATGAGTATAGTCAACTTAAAAATTTTTTTTTGCACTCAGTCAATTGGGTGGGGGGCAATTATTTATGTTTGAAATGGTGAAGCGGAAGTGGGGCAGCGTTCGGGGATATGGAGAGGGTTGCATTCAGTCACAACTCTGTCCTCCATTAACAGAAAATCTTGCATTTCCAATTGGAGATTACCCTAATGCATGCTGCTAGCATGATTTAACTCTGGAATTTATAGCCACTTCTGAAGAACAATTTGGCTTAGCATTCATCTATGAAAATTCTTTTTGACTCTTACGTGAACGATACAATGCTTTTCTGATAGAGTAGATCTCTTCCTTTTTCACAGCGAACAATTTTTTTACTTGCCTTTTTTGGCTCACCTCCATCATTTTCAGAGATTGTCTGTGACCAGTAGCTCCTTTTAATCCTGTTCTTGTGTCTTGGCCAGTATAAATTGGCAGCACTCCACTATAATGTCTCTCTTACCACTGGAAACTTGTTTCTTCTTTCTCAGCCCAGCTCCTCATTTGGCACAACCTTGGATCCCGTTTTCACAGCCATCTCTTCTGTCTTTGATGTTGCGTGTTTATAGGCCACCCTCATTTTGCCTGCAGAGGCAGCATCACAGAGAAATAGGATGGGTAAAGAAGGTGCAACAGATTCTTGAGTGGATGTTGTGGGAGCTTCGTCTTGCGTATTAAATCTTTCCCCAAATCAGTAAAAATTCTGTATTTTACAATTGCCTTTTAATTCAGTTAATGTGGGCAGTCAGTGGACATTTGCCCTTTTTGTTCCCAATATTTGTGTGACTGTACCTGCGAGTGGTATAATTGCTTAATAATGCACTTTTGTATAAAACAATATAATGTTTCCAACCACAATTAGCACCTGTAACATCAGGGCCCTGCTAGCATGAATCAGATCGGAGGCTGATGCATTTGCAAAGGGAAGGTAGATCTGAAGGGGTCGGCTTGCCAACGCTTGACTAACCGGTTCTCACGACATCCCATAAGGGACCATTCAGCAGAGGGCTGCAGGTGATGATGTGTTGCTCTCGGCCAGCTTCCACCTGCAAGTCGTGGAATCAGCAATACCTGCTCGGGAGGTAGCAACTTAAATTTGCCGTTCTTCCAAAAGCAAAGGTAACTAGACCGAGCACAAATTACGCGGGGGAGGCGGGGGGGGGGGGAGTTTGACTATATCTTCCTAATAGAGGTGGGGAGAGATTATTTCCCACTCTGTACACTGGCAAGCTCATACAGATGGGCATCGCTTGTTCCAGTTATACATATCTGCATGAAGGGTAAGTGGATGAGTTGGAAATTTTGTCCTTTTGGTTTCCTTGAGTGCAAAAAAAACACAAAACCCTCACCCACCTTGGCAACTTCTTTCTCTCCTCCTTTATTGTACTGGGGGAGGGATGGGTCCCCCCCCTCCCCTGGCTTCCATGAAGTGACATGCCGCTCACAACAAACCAACTTCCTTCCGCTTCACAACTTAGTAGTGATCACCATATGACCAAATATTACAAAGGACTGTTACTAAATGTATGCTGAGTGCTTGCTACCCTGTACAGCTCTTACTCCTCCGTAGCCAACTCTCTCTCTCTACCCAGTGGCAGTCCTTCCTTTCTCTTTCTTAAAATGTTTTCAGTTTTTTTTTTTAAATTCCAGACACAGATTTTTGGGGGGGAAGGTTTGGGGTTTTTTTTGTTTTCCTTTCTGCTAGTCTTTTCTCTGAGAAACTGTGGTGTTTGAGACTCTCATTGTGTGTAGGGTTTTATCTACCCCTGCCCCCCCAGGAAAAAAAGAATGTCGGTGAAAACCTTACGTGTGTTTTTGATGGTCTACAAGTACGTATTGTGAACATTTCTGTAAAGTAATTGTTCCAGGTACAAACGCTTCAGATTTTTGAGTGTATTTCAAACATATGTATATATTTTAAAAGGGTGGGGTAGTATACTTTTTTGTGCTTTATCTGTTGGCAGTAAAGAGAAAAGGGAGATTCGCTGGGGATGTGAAGTATTTCCAGGGTATTTTGTATAGTTTCTGTTTCTGTCAGTCCGCCACCAGTAGGCAAATGAAATGGTTAGAGGCCTTCATACAAATACTCATTTGGTGGGGGGACAGGCTAGCTTACTGCCATAAGGGCAATGAAGGGGAATGCTATGATATTTCTGCTGAATGGATTCAGAGCTGAATGGATATCACCATTAGAGGAGATCTCTGTGTGTCTGGAAAAGTTTGATTGGGTTTTTAAAAAAAAATGTGAAGAGTTGCTATGAGTACTTATCGATGTGGACTTCTGACCCATCCGCAGCAAATCTCTGGTCTAAATGAAATAAAATTTATCCAAGAATCTTCCAGATTTTACTGTCATGTTAGAAGTGGATAGAAGCAGAGATTGTAGCAGATTTTGTTGATTCTTCCTGAAATCAATTTTAAAAGGCTTGTTGTTCACAGTCTGTCCTCCCCCCTTCTTGCTTCCTGATTGCACCTTTCATTTGGTTGATGCGTTTTTGGGACAATTACTTTTAAGAACTCTGAGTAGATTGTTTAATAAAACTTTAAAATGGATTGCTCTTTTTGTAGGTTTTGTGTACAGCCAAAAAAAAAAAAAAGACTGAAAGCACTGACTATATTTAAAAAAAAGAAAAAAAAGAAATTTATTAAAGGAAAATTTGTATAATTTCAGTAAGAAAATAACAAAATCCGTCTGAATGTATATGTATATGTTTAAAAAATCCACCAACCTCCCTCCGTACCCTTGTATCCTATTTATTATATAAAAAGTTTGCCTTATAAATTTACAAGAAAACAGTTCCTTCTTTATGGGTGTCTCTATCATTTTTTGGTTGTTAAACGCAAACAATTTAATTTACAACCCCTCCTTTGACAACAAAGACAGTGGCAATCACATGTTTATATATGTAAGGTCATTTAAAACATATTTTTTATGTTAAACATGTCAGTCTAAGCCCAGGCAGAGCACTCGGCATGCATTCTTCACAGTAATGTCGTTACATCTCATGTTGGTAAGTACTGTATTCTGTGCTAGAACTGAATTATAAACCTATGTAAATGTTACAGATTTGTTTGAGCCTTTCTTTACCAAGGTGGATATATTCTGCCTTGCCATTAAAATATAATATTTTCTCCCATGTTTGGGACAAGGATGTCTTTAGTTTTAAGTTGATGGAAAGGTGACATTCTTGTTCATTTGGCCAGTTTTTCTGTGGAAAGCTGCCGTATTTTGAACTGGATGGAATGGTGAGGCCTAGTTTTTAAACTCTGGGGAGAGTGCCTCAAGATAACTTATTAATGGATAACTAATTAGATAACCAGATAACTAACTAATTCATTTTAGGAACACTCCATTCAGTTGGGAAAGAAGTTGAACATACTTATAAATAAAACAGTTTGGCATGTAAGGAGTTAAATACAATGTTTTGTCTCCTCCGTGAGTAATGGTACAGCAAGCAATGGTTAAAATATTCTTATACCAAATCTTTTTCGCAGCCCTGACCAGAGCAGTGTTCTCAAACTGGTCTTGGGTTGTGGTGACAGGCAAGGTAATAGATTCAACATGGTCTCTACAGTCACAGCACAGTCAGTGAATATATATTGAAATTTCCTGGTTTGTCTTGTTTTTAAGAAATGGTTTCTTGGGGTTTTCTAGTAAAAAGAGTGTGCAACGCTGGGATCAATGGATGGATAGATTGATGCCGCAGCCCTGTCTCTCCTATTGGACTTTCACAATACAAACAAGAAGAAAGCCATATATATACAAGCATCTCCTAAAGCTTGCACAATCCCACAACAAAGAATATGGTTTTTCTGAAAAGGTGTGGTAACATGGATAACTAGAAAACAGCATCAGATTGAAAGCTTTCTGACCTTTTTTAAAACTTTTGTGCGTCCCAGTGTTGGTAATTTACCCTACAGAGCTTCTCTGAAACAAAGCATGATTCTAAGTATGATTTTTACTTGCTGTAAATACTGTATGTGCCCATATGAAATTCTGAGAGGTATCTGCGCCTTTCATTGAGTCTTTTCTCCCCTTGTCTGACAGCACACCCATGCTGTCACAGGCCACTGGCTTGCACAGTGCGAGCTCTGCCAAGTGCTAGTCTAGAGCACATTGCTTTGATTTCAGAGGAGCCCCTGCACATCTGCCAGGGGCTTCAGCGGAATATTCCATTGCTTCTGGGCACTGGCATGAAACTGCTGTGCACCTTTTGAAATGCATCTGGTACTCTTCCGTGGGGCTATACGATGCCGGGAAGATGGGTTGTGATAGGATAGTCATTATGCTGGGAAGCTTGCCCACCATTACTGATCTACACTTCAGAGAGCTGAGGAAGGTTCTGAAGAAACACCAAAATCCCCTGCTTTGAAAATCATCTTAGACCAATGACACACCCTACTGTGGCAAGATCTAGAATGGAAGAATAACCAGCATTTTGAATGAGATGTCCAACCTTTCTAAGGCTTAACCAACCTATTACAGAGAATGCGCTGCACTCCCTTGAGTAGTTCATGGTTATGAAGGCTGAGCCAGCTGCAGGTAGAGGACAGTTGTCTCCCCCTGCCTGGGCGACCCAGCCGGATTGCTTCCCAGTATTGAATAAGTGGCTAGCAAACGTTTGAGTCTCGGTGTTAGGAGGGGTTCTCTTGGTTGGTCTCCCAGGGCACATGACTAGCCGGTGTGAAAACAAGATGCTGGACTGGATGAACCACTGGGTCTGATCTAGCAAGGGTCTGTGTGTTCTTCTTCTTTCCACGTGGGTGAAAATAAAGGGATTCCCTTCGATACTGCCGTAAGATGAGAAGTGAACATTGCTCTCTTCCCTTTGTCATGCCAGAGTTTAGAGTGAGGATGATTTGTTTACCCCCCCCCCTCAGTTGTCAAGGATTGCAGCCCGTTCTGTGCCATTGAATTCAATAGATCCAGAGGAGTTAGCCGTGTTTATAGTTGCAAAATAGTAAAGAGTCCAGTAGCACTTTGAAGACTAACCAACTTTATTGTAGCATAAACTTCTGAGAACCACAGCTCTCCACCTGATGAAGAGAGCTGTGGTTCTCAAAAGCGTATTCTACAATAAAGTTGCTTAGTTAGTCTTAAAGGTGCTACTGGACTCTTTACTATATTGAATTCAATGAAAGCTGTGAACTATGTTATCCCTAACTGCCCATTTTAGCTGCATGAGCTTAGTTTCTTGGTACGGCTTGGTGGTATCCTGTAAGTAACTTAATGAACTCTGGTATTTCTAACATGACGTCCCAAGGGCCTAAAGGGGGGCAATAACACTTAAATCAATACCTTTTAATGCAACTATAAAACTAGCTATTGTTTGTCTATTCCTGTGCAGTCCCACATGAGGACTGTGCATATGCAAGTCAGCCTCAGTGAAGAGGTTTCTAGCTTTAGGACCCTGTAGAAGGGGCACCTCCCCTCCTAGCGCCTGTGTGGTGCATTTTCTGCCAAACACTACAGGCCTAGAGGGGAGATGCCTGCCCATTCCCTCAGTTCCTTTTTTGCTGTCATTGAGAGAGGTTCCTTCTGCCGATAGCCCTGTTCCATCTTTGGGAGAGTTCTTTCTCTTCTCGTGATTCATCACCAGCACTGAATCGGCCTTGGAACCCTGGTTCTGTCTGTCCGGGAGCATTCATCATTGGAACCTTCTACTAAGAAGTTAAGGACAAGACTAAACACTGGCGGAGTTCCGTATCGTCCCCTACCCAGCACAAGAAGAGACATCACTCCATGGATCCGGATCCAACCCCACCTATTAGGAGGGAGGGAGTGGTAGATCTTCCCACTATACCATAACTGTCTCCGACACCCTCATCGCAAATAGGTGAAGAGCGTCTCTTCTTGCCAGAGGAGCTCCTTGGATCTGACTTTTGCACTTCTTCCAGTTCAGGGAAGCTCTGCTGTCCTGGTTACTCAACTGCAACAGCCGGTGCCTGCACCTACAGCTTAGCCTTCTTAACTGGCTCTGCCCACTGGACCCCCCTGCACGACTCCATCCCCCAGCCAAATGGCCTTGTAGGATGGCCACATTCTGTGTCAGCTGACTTCCCAGCACCACTGCCCCCAACTATGTCTTTGGTTTTGGCTTTGGTTCCGGCCTCGGTTCTGAAGTCAATTCCAACTCCTTGGAACCAACTTGCCCTATCCATCTTCTCCGAATCTGCGGACAAAAAGGTTGCCTCCCACTCAGACCTTACTGAGTTAGCATTTTACCCATCACCTGAGGAATCAGTAAGGGGAATGACATCTGCTTCCCCTACGGATAATTTCCATCTCTTTGCAGAGCAATTGATTAAGGTGGCCAGAGTTCTAGAGCTATACATTTTGGCCTTGCTCTTAGGTCTTGTGGGCTCTGTATTCAGACATGCCATCCACTGTGTCCTTCCCTCAGTAGAAGGCTTGCTTGACATACCCAGAGGGGTGTGGGAGAAGCCTGTGTCAATTCTGTATGCTTCTAAGATCAGCTGTCTTTACAAACTGAAACAGTAGGATTGTGGTTTTCTGCTTATGCACCCTCCTCTGTCTTCATTGCTGGCTGACGAGGTACAGGCCAGATACCAGCAGGTTCCGGGTCAGCACCAGCTCATAGAGGGGTCGAAAACTCGACACTCTAGGGGGCAAGGTCACTCATTAGCAACCAGATCAGTGGCTTTCACTATTGTAATATGACTTCACACCTGGCTCAGGTCCACAGCCTTAACTCAGGAAAAGAGGTCCATAGTTGAAGATTTCTGCTTCGAAGATCATGTCTTATTTTCTGAAAAGACCAGACAAGTCACTGTCACAGATGAAAAAGAATAATCAAAGAGCCAGATCCCTAGGAATGATCACACCTCCCGAACAGCAACAAACTTCAAGGTACAGGTACCAAGGCCAGCAACAGCAGCAGTGGTACCAGCCTGAGAAGTACTCACATGTCTGTGAATTACGATTATGTGGAGTGGTAGGAGAGTATGCCTTGTGCTTGTAACATACTTAGGACCAGTCCGAATTGCTTTACGCCCAGGAGGAAGTGAGTCATGTTACTCACGAAACGGGTTAATGATATTTGCCTGCAAACCCCCGTCGGCGTTCGTCTAATTATATCCAACTTTATGGACTGTGAATAAATAAGTACTGTGCACAACTCCCTACTACCGGCTCCCTTGAAATATTGGCAACTGGCACTTTAAAAACTTTTCTGATTATTCCGGACAACAGAAGTATTGTGATATATGTGTAAATGCTTGGACTCTGTACTATTGCACTTCTAGAAATTTTTGTATAACGTGTTCTGTATCCATGTTTGTATTTATTGCAATTTTTGCACTTTATAATACAGAAAATTAGACCACATTTTGGCTCTTAACATTGTGGAGTCCCGGTTTTGTTGTTCTTTGCCTTAGACTGGTACCGGGGCCGCCCTTTGTTGTTTCCTGACTTAAGACCATGCAGCAAGCCTCTAAATCATCCTTTTGACTAACTGACCTGCACCCAAGTGACTCTACCTTATTTAAGGACAGGCTGATTACCCCTTGCGGGAAAGCGTTTCTGATGATTCTTGGGTTCAGGCGATTGTTTGGAGGGGATATCACATGGTTAATCAACCAGGAAACGCCTCCTCCTCCACTGAGGTGCAACAAGTGATACTAAATGTACGCACGGGTTCTACCCGTACATCTTGCAGTCTTAAATACGAGAAATTTTCTTCTTGGGTAAGAAGCAAAAGGGAAGCTCCCTCCTCCTGCCCACTGGCGGTGGCCCTGGATTATCTGTCGTCCCTCACCAAAAAGGGACACGCAGTTTCCTCTGTTAAGGTCCACCTGGCAGCCATTTTGGCATTCCATGAACTGGTGGAGAACAAGACATTTTTTTCACATTATACATCAAAGCAATTCCTTAAAGGGTTACTGCACACATTCCCTCTGAGACATTCCCTGTGCCACAATGGGGTTTGTCCTTGGTGCTAGCAAGACTTAAGCTACCACCCTTTGAATCTTTGCCCTCATGCCCTTAGGATTCATATCCTGGAAACTGAGCTTCCTGCTGGCAATCACATCTGCCACGAGGGCAGGAGAGCTAACAGCCTTGAGGGTAGACCTCCCATTCACCCATTTTTTCCTGAGAAGGTAGTACTCCACACAAATACAGAATTTCTACCTAAAGTTGTATCCAGCTCCACTTATCTCATCTATTTTACCAGCGTTCTTTCCAGCACTATCCTCCTAACTCTGAAAAGATACTGCATAAGCTGGATGTTCATTCTGCTTAGAGATTTTTGCAAATCAAAAGAACTTTTTGGTTTCTGTTCATGCCCCTGTAAAGGGCAGCTGGTGTCGACTCAAGCACTTCTCGGATAGTATCCACCATCAGACTTGCATATAAACAGGCTGGTGTGATCTGTCCTGTTGCAGTCAAGATACATTCCACTCTTGTTCAGGCTTTCTCAGTGGCCTTTCTGAAAGGGGTCCCTTTATGTGAGATCTGCGAGCCCTGACCTGGTCATCCGCTGACACCTTAGTAAAACACTACTCAGTGGACACAAACTCCAGACACGAGTCAGCTGTGGGGAAGGCAGTTCTGCATTCTCCGTTCAATTGACAAAACACTTGACTCCAGTGGTGAGTAATTGGTTATTTTCCCATGGAAAGAGATGATGATGAAAACAGGGTGGCACTTAACCTCTGTTGTTCATCGAGTCTCTTCTGTGCAGGTACACATTCCCTCCCTCCTGCCCAGCTGAGAGTTCTGCCAATATTTTTATAGTGGATGCTGGAGGCACTGGAGAATGGAGGGAGTGGGTGGGCATCTCCCCTCTAGGCATGCGGGAAATGCATCTCACAGGTACTAGAAGGGAAAGTGCCCCTACTACAGGGTCCGAAAGCTAGAAATCTTTTCACAGTGGCTGGCCTGCGTATGCGCAGTCCCAGTGTGTGCCTGCACAGAAGAGACTCAATAAAGAATAGTTACTGGTAAGTGCATGTTTTAAGTGCATTCCTATCAAAATGTCAGGCTATGGATGACAGGATATAGCAGACAAGTCCCTGCACCATTGCAACAAGGAGTCCAAGCTCTTGGTTAGATGGTTTTATTCAGAAATCCAATCTTTCCATATATATTTCCATAGAGTTACTCAAAGGCAAGAAAGCATCTCAGCAGTACAGGCTTACTTGATAGGAATAGAGACTTGAGGAAAGTACGACTCTAAATACCCACTCATTTCCCCCCTCCCAGCTAGACCACAGGTTTGTGCAGGAAAGGGTCTGGGAATGCACAAAAGTAAACTATAACATTTCAGACAGTACAAGGTCACTTCTGTGAGCTTCAAAGAAAGGAGAGAACACAGCTGGGTTCTCAGGCTGTTAGAGAAACGAAAGTGTTAGAGCATTTGCTAAATGAAAACAAGGTACAGCATCACAGCATTAGTAATGGTTCAACAAGGTGCAGTATTAGCAATGGTTTAACACAGAGAACAATGTTATGGATGTAGGGGTACAGACACGACACATACCAGGTTTGATATTTCACCGAAATGAAGTAGAAGAGTTTTTGGAGGAAGGCAGTTTTAGAGCTGAATTCTTTTTCTAATTTGATCATTAAGCATTCCTGAGAGCAGGTTTTAAAATGAATGCTGAAAACAAATTCTTCTTTAAAATAAATTGAGTCTTTTAAAAAAGTCTCCGGGGCGAGGGGGAAAATTGATCCATGTTTAGCTGCTTTGTCCCTTTGTTACGGAGGTAACCTGAAGCTTTGAAGTGAATTTGGAGATTTATACAAAGCTTTGGCTCAAGCATTGGCTTGAAAACAATTTTGTTCTGAATTCTGGAGCAAGTCCTGAATATTTCCTGAATACAGAAAGTTCTCAAGTTCTCACTCAGGACTCCTACTATATTTAAGGTTGAATTGCTTATTTTATACAATGCTGTGATCGAGGTTCATGGTTGGTTCCTATTATTTTGAATTTTGTCTTCAAATGCATCACCTTTTGACAATGTGTGGTTTCTTTCGGTTCTAGGGAACTGTTCATTAAAGAATGACACGTGTTCTCTCCATCTTTACAGCCTTTGGAATTGGACATTTCCAAAATCTTTCCCCATCCCCCTTCCTCTCACTCAGATCAGCACCCGAAGCAGTCAAGCCCCACAGGAATTGGAGGGCTGGCACGCAGCTCCTCAGAGCCACCAGCAAAGAAGGCACAATTGAAATAGAAGCACTTATCTATGTGCAAGGCTTCATCATACCCAATGGTTACTGAGCTGGAGGTGACTACCAATAACTTGGAAATTATTGAAGTCCCGTGTATGCCATTGGCACACTCCAGATCTCCATCCCCATCTTCCACGGTGGAAGAGGGCAAAATAATCCAACCATGATTGGATGCACCCACTTGGAACTGTAAGCAATCTTCTCCCAGCTACTGCTGGATGCATAAGTGCCTGGCATGGTAGCCACACTGTCCCCCCCCCCCCCCCAATCAAACATGGACTGTGGAGATGTCCATAGATCAGTCCTTTGGATCCATCTCGGATCCAGTGTAGCCAAGGTCACATGGGCATTATGCCCCCTACCATGTTCCCCCTTTAATGTCATTCCATCTTTCTGAATTGGAGACTGACTTTAGGGGATCGGATTGGAGCTCGCGTCTACCATCGGATCCATCCCCCATTGAGAACATGGAGGATTGAGAGCCTGTCTCCCTGATCGATGACTTTAGGCTCTACTCTGAACAATTGCTAAGGATGGCTACGATATTAGATATAGATGTCTCTTCCTCAGACTGCACAGGAAGAGATGACGAAAACAGGGTTGCAGTTACCTGTAACTATTGTTCATTGACGTCTTCTGGGCAGGCACACATACCCTTGCAGTGTGCTCTTCAGTACTTACCCTGAGGGGACTGGTGGCTCAGGGAAACGGAGGGGAGGGGTGGTACCCTGCCTAGAGTGGGAAATGGCTGTTGAGTAGGAAACAGCCGCTCAGGCTGAAGCTTTACAGTCTTAAAGCTTCAGAAACCTGCCAGTCGGCAGGCAGACCTGCACATGCATAGTCCAGTGTGTCCCAGAAGAGAAGATTTCAGCGAACAAGTTACAGGCAGGGCCGGCGCACCCATTGAGGCCAGGTAGGCGCAGGGTGCCGGAGGGAGCGCTGGAGGAGGCGCGGGGGGCGAGAGCGCGCGCCACAAAGCAGCAGCCTCCTATCCCGCCCTACTCCGCTGCCGCCAGCACAAGCCCCTGGCTGGGCACAGCCGCCGCGGGCAGGCATCTGCGGTGGCGCAGGCAACCGAGCAGGAGAGCTCAGAGGCTGCCCGCCGCAGCGATTGGGCCGGTGGCAGCATGCGCGCTCCCGTGATGATGTCACGTGTGATGTCATGCAGGCCGGTGCACGCGCGCTTGCGCGCACGCAGGGGAGCACCTGGCTGGCCGCGCGCATGGCAAAACCTTGCGCCGCCCCTGGTTACAGGTACGTGCAACCCTGTTTTCCTGTTAAAATATATAGCTTGGTTTGTTATATATTATGATCTGGTTCTAATATATTAATAATATATATCTGGTTCTCTATATTATGATCTAGATCTAATAAACTTTTTGAGATGGGTGTTACCTCGAACATACGTGTGAATCAGGATTCAGGATCAAGTGGAATTATCTTGCATGTTGAAAAATTGGGAACGTTTTCTATGATTTTAAGCTTGTAAAAATGCTAATTAAGAACATAAGAGGAGCCCTGCTGGGTCAAGCTAGTGGCCCGTCTAGTCCAGCATTCTGTCTCACACAGTGGCTGTTCCCTTTAGAAACCACGACTAGTAGCCACTGGTCCATGAATCTCTGTAATCAAAAGCTTTCTGTCCCTGTGGTCATCCGTAAAAGATCACATGATTTCAGAAAGCAAATATGTAAGAGCCAGTGGTCTTGCACTGGGTCAGGTTTTAAAACTGCAGTTTGTTTTCTAAATTGCAGAGGTTGAGCCGATACAAAAAAGGGGGAGAGGGGTCAAGGACAATGGAAAATGACCAGGTACTTTAGTCTGCTTAACAGCCTAAACCCTTTCCCCACCCCTCAAAATCCATCTATAAGCATGATTTTCCTCCATAAGTCCCAATAAGAGGCCTGTATAGATCTCTGAGGCAGCTACGTTTGGGATGCTCTTTCAGTTTTGGTCTTTCTGTCCCAAAAAGATGATGTAGAGCTTGAAGAAGGAGCAGTCAACAGCAACCAAAACTTATCCAGGAGTTGGAGAACCTTCCATGTAAATTGTAGCTTCTCAATTTAGAGGGGAAAGTGACTTATGAAGGGACATTGTAGAAGTTTATAAAATTGTACATGGTACAAAACAAATGATTTTTTTTTCTCCATCTGTGATTCTTGGAGTGAGATTTAGGTGTCCACTGAAGGGCAGTAGATTAAGGAGAGAGAATAAGAAGTACTATTTGACACACTGCTGCAGTATGAAGTGATGAGCTTAGATGGCTTTAAAGGGGGATTAGACCTAACTCATGAAGGATCTCACAGCATCAACCCTCTGAATGCCAGTTGGGTAGTAACAAGGGGTGGAGGGAGAGACCATGACCTCTGAGCCCCATTTGCTGGCTTTCTGGGGTCCTCTGGCTGGCCACTGTGTGAAGCAGAGTACCAGACCACAGGTTTGATCCAATAGGGCTATTTCTAGTTAAAGACTGCTGATGGAAATTGCTGCCTATCGAATCATTTTAGAGGTAAATAAACAGATTTACTTGCCCTTAGAAAGTAGTGCTAGAGAGCCTGGAAATGACCCATGTAAGGTTGCCAACTTCCCGGTGGGGCCTGGAGACTTCCTAGATTACAACTGGTCTCCAGACTACAGGGGTCAGTTCCCCTGGACAAATGGTTGTTTTGGAGGGTGAACTCTACGGCATCCTCCACCATACCCAAGCCCTGCCCTCCCCAGGTTCCACCTCAAATCTCCAGGAATTTCCCAATCCAGAGTTGTCAACCTTGCCCACATCCCAGACCAACCTGACTATTCTTTACCAAAGGGGACTAGCCAGAGAGGAAATGTCTCTCCAGCTGTACTGGGGTTCCTCAGTTTTCCTCAAGTTACTTAAAGAAATTTCCCCCCAGATTTCCACTTCTTGTTTTGGAGAAACTGCCCGGTTCTCTACAAGAAAATATTCCTTCTCCATCTCTGTACCATCTAGTTCATCTTCGTGGCTTCTGTGCAGGCACACATGGGACTGCTCAAGCACAGGCCAGCCACAGAGGTGAAGAGTTCACGATTTTGATTAAGAAAATGTACTTATTTTTAATGCAAAGAAAGATGAATGACGGGGTGGAAAATGTAAAATTTTATGGGCACAGAACTTAGGATATAATATTGACTCGGTACAGTGGAACAAGATATGGAAAATGAATGTTAAAATAACTAAGTCTGTCACACTAAAAGAGAATTTATATAAGATGTTTTACAGATGGTATCTAACACCGGATAGACTAGCTAAAATGTATAAAAACATGTCAAATAAGTGTTGGAAGTGTGGGAAACATACAGGGACATTTTTTCATATGTGGTGGTCCTGTAAGGAGGTGCATAGATTTTGGATAATGGTGCACACATTATTGCGAACTATCTTATAAATCTCAATTCTCCTCAAACCAGAGACATTCTTGCTAAACTGTGTGCCAGATATGAACAAAGAACAGAAGCACTTCACAATTCATGTAATAGCAGTGGCCAGAATATTATTGGCATCTTACTGGAAACGTCAAATAATACCTCAGCAAGAGGAATTAGTAGTGAAGATAATGGACACTGCGGAAATGGACAAGTTAACTTCAGTAATGAAAGGACAAATGGAAGAAGACTTTTTTGTGCCATGGACTCCCTTCTACAAAATGATTAAAGATAGAGAGAATAAAATGCAGTAAGGCAATATGGTACGAAATATCAAAAATCACAGTCAACTCTGTATTATGATAAAGTATGAGATGTGGAGAACTAGAATGTTGGTATCAACAAGCCTAATGAAATCTTTGTGTATTTTTCCCCTCTCTTCTTGCTTTCCTCTCCTCTTTTTTCTTACTTTCTGTCTGTGTGGAAAATCAATAAAATATTTACTTTTTAAAAAGTTCAAGATTTCTAGAGCTTTCCTGAGCTCAGAGAGCTCCTCCCTCCCCTCAGTGCAAACTAATTTTTTCCGTCCCAAACTGGCTCATGACCTGGGGGGAGAGTGCTCCTCCCTCAGTCTTTCCTTTCGCCACTGTGGAAGTAGGACGCATTTCAGCTTTCTGGATCAAGTTTTCCCTCAGGAAGTCCACTTCTAAATTTCTGTGGGTGAGATCTTGCTTTTTTCTTCAACATGACCCTGTTTAAAAAAGTTACCGAGTGTAGTACAGAAGCAGCACAATTGGACGAGCTCTGCTCACACCTCATCTGTGTAAGGATCTGCCAAGCAACTCTCGACTTCACTGTAGGCAGTAAAAGAACTTTATTGCAAAGCTGCTAGTTCCTGAGCTTACTCCATCTTTGCCAGGAATAACGTTCACATGCAAGCATCAAACATAAATAAGTTCCCAGAGTGTGGGCAAATTCTAAGGTCCTCCGCTCCCCCAGTCTAACAGTCAGCTAAGAAACTCAGAGGGGAAACATCTAAGCAGGAAAACAGCAGAACTGATGTATGGGATTTTCAAGCTCGTGGCATCAGGGTAGGCACGCTTCCCAGACTAAGGAGAGAGGCCCTGGTACAGATCAGGGGTTGACAGAGATAACAGCAGGAACAAATGCTTCCCATGCATAGTTTCACATCGCAGGTTCAAAAGACGAGTAACATTTGCAGGCTAGTGGAAAAAATAGCATAACCATAACCAGGGCTTTTTTTCTGGGAAAAGAGGTGGTGGAACTCAGTGGGTTGCCCTCGGAGAAAATGATCACATGGCTGGTGGCCCCGCCCCCTGATCTCCAGGCAGAGGGGAGCTGAGATGGCCCTCCACACCGCTTGGTGGTGCGACCATTTTCAAGAGGTTCTGGAACTCCATTCCACCGCGTTCCCCCTGAAAAAAGCCCTGACCGTAACATGAAGCATTAGACCACGCTTATGACAGCAAGTTGTTGCTGAGTACGACAGATGATGCTGAGCACCTGACAATCTGTTGGGAGAGGGCCATAATGTGGCAGCCTGTAGAGCATGTTGTCAATTCTCACCCAAGGCATGTAATGAAAAGGTGGCTAGACTTAAAGCAGCCCTGTTGAAAATGCTCTAGGGGCTCCTAAAACACAGCCTCACAGTTCTATGAGACAGAACTGGGAAAACAAGTCCGTACTGCATCAGTTTCACCACTCTCAGTTCAGCCGTCAGATCCAGCACCCTCTTTGGAGCTGAGATCTTCATCGGTTTCACCACTGGCATTGGAACCGCCACATAAGAAAGCAAATAAAAAGGTCTAAGCACCCCAGCAAGGACTCACCTGATCGTAGATCGCTTCCTCAGAGACACAAGATTTGGGAGTACAACCATATTTCCCCGCCTCGTACATCCTCACCATCAATGATGGTATTGGGTACAGACTTGACATCCAATAATGACCCGATCAAGGTTCTCCACACTTTGCCACCTCCCCATCATGGGTGCAGGGAACACAGCAGATTGGAGAAAAGGAATACTACCAAGGCCAAGGTTCCGATGGTATGGGGACCCCAACTGTCCAAGCGGTTTACTTACCCTCAAGCGTCATCTCACATTCCATCCTCAATGGAACCAACAATCTTTCATGCAGTCTATGCCACCGCATATACTCGCTACACCAACCCTCGATTCCAAGCCAGTAACCGTGCTAGAGACTGTAGCAGTAGAGCCTTCCTTGGAACCAGAGCATAGACCTCAATCAGAGGAGGAAGGAGATCTAATCTCGGATCTGTTTTAGCCTTGGATCCATCATCAGATGATACTGTGGGAGATTGCATCCTGATATCGCCCTCTGAGGATCACAGGTTATACACAGAGCAGCTAATTGGGATGTCAGAATCCTTGGAGCTGGATGTTACAGGTTCAGATCTAACCATCGGATCTGATACTGAAGGTGCTGTACAACAGCAGTGCTGGACTGTTAGCCTTCCCTACCCTTTTGGACATTGAGTCTAACATCTGGCTGAAACTGGTGTCTGCTGTGCCATCAGCATGTAAACTAGAGAACATGTACAAGGTCCAAGAAGATGGTTGTGAATTTCTGTTCACATCTCCTGCAGCCAACTCCTTAGTGGCTGAAGTTCGACCATCCAAGCAAAGGGCTGGCAGTCATTCTGAGCCTCTGGATAGAGTGGCATATATTAGATGCCCTGGGCAGGAAAATTTATACCTCTGATGCTTTAGCTTTCAAGGCAGCCAACTACAATGTTATTATGAGCAGGTAGCAAATGATCCTATGGACAATACATGGACTCCCTCACGGAAGAAAACAAGATCTTAGCTAAGGTTATTCATGCTGAATGAGTGTTATCAAAAAAACAACTTAATGCTGCCAGATATACAGTTGACTATGTTAGCAGATCTGTGGATTCAGCTATAGTTTAAGAGGGCACGTGGCTCTGCTGTTCAGCACTTCCACATGAATCGAGGGCTAAACTAGATCTCCCCTTTGAAGGGGTCGTTCAGTACCAAAATTGACAAGCCCTTGGATAGAATGAGAAAAATATAAGATACCTGCAAAATCTGAGGGGTTGACAGCACAACTCTCTACATCCTATAAACCAAGGTATTTTCCGAGGCACACCTATCAACTACAATTCTCATGTCTTTATGGATGCCAACCAGGTCCTCAGCACCAGCCCCACAGACCACCCGTCATCCCACAGCAGCATCTGCAATCTCAGGGCAAAAAGAAAAACAAGCGATTGTCTCAAGTCTTTACCAATCCCGCCCATGAAGGGAAATCATTCTGATGACATGAGGACACCCCCTCCTTCTTAAACAGGCTAGCTTCATAGCTCCTGGCCTGGAAGGACTTTAGACAGGATGTTTGGGTCCTTTTGATTATTGAGAGGGGGTACTACTTAGAATTCAGCTTAATCCCATTAGAGATGGGTTGGATTCTGTCCTCCCCAGTTTTAGAGGAGGAAATATCTCAACTCCTAAAGAAAGGAGCCATGCAAATAGTTCCTTATTTCCATTATTTTATGGGAATTTTATTCCCATTATTTTATTGTAGAGAAAAAAGATGGCGGAAGAGGCCCATTTTAGACCTTAGAAATTTAAATAAATATTTTAAAGATTCAAAGTTTAGGATGCTATCTCTTACAAAAGTTATCTCTTCCAAATAAATGCTTGGTTTGCTGTATTAGATGAAAGATGCGGTAAATACCTAAATTTTTGTTGAGGCGATATGCATTTTCAGTACATTATACTACCCTTTGATTTAACACTGCTCCTAGGGTATTCACAAAAAATATTTTTATTATTTATTTATTTGTGTCCTTTATAGTCCACCTTTCTTCCTGAGACTCAAGACAGATTACATAGTGTGAGATTAGTACGATCAGTATCAAGGACATTTCCATACGGTGTCAAGGACATTTCCATAGACAATGCCATAGGATAAATAAATACAAGTTTACAAAGACAGAGCATCAGCAAGGATGCAATGCAGAATTGAAGAATCGCTGAAACAGAACATAATCAATTCTAGGACTGACATTAAACAACATGAAGCACAGGTAGTATATAGGAGTACATATTTAAAGCAACAGATAATAGGTAAGGCAACACAGTGGTGAAGTCTAAGGTCCCTAACATTAGCAAAGCATCTGAGGCCCCCTCTCTACAATACTGCCCTGCCTCCTATCTGAGTAAAAAACCTTTTTGAGTAATTCAGTTTTGCATTGTTTGCAGAAAGCCAGGAGAGTGGGGGTTCTCTTGACCTCAGGCAGTCCTTTCCACATAGTAGGGGCCACCACAGAGAAAGCCCGTGTACAGGCTGCTGTTGATTTCACCTACGTGCAGGGTGGCACCTGCAAGAGACCCTGTTCAGATGAGGAAAGCTGCCATGGAGGGACATAGGGAGGCAATCCCGTAGGTATGCCGGACCAAGGCCATGAAGAACTTCCTATGTAATAACCAGTACCTTGAATTGAGCACGGTAACTGATAGGTAGCCAGTGGAGTGACTGTAGGATGGGAGTGATGTTCATGCTCCTGCTCGCTCCTGCTAACAGTTGAGCTGCATGTGTATCTGTCATAGTAGCTCACCTCTCTTTGAGGGGCTGTACCATATTCCCATATTTGGATGACTGGTTACTTACTGCACCATCAAAGGAGATATTGAATGAGCACAGAGTTTGCCCCCTCCCCTCTAACACAGTTGGTATTACTAAGAACTTGGAAAAAGTCTGAGCTGGAGCTATCTCAGTCTGTTACATTTATTGGTGCCATTCCACACGGAGCAGAGCCTTTATTCCGCAAGAAAGAGCACACTCCATACAGGTTATGAAACAATGTTTTGCTTCCCATAGATTACAGCTGGCATGGTCCATTCTAAGGTTCCTCTATATCCCAGTGGGCAAAGTTCTCTTTCCTTGGGTCTATTCTTACGACTGTGTCATGGTGACTCCAATAGTCTAAACCCTTCATAGGAGTAGAGTTTGGTGTCCAGTGTCACAATATACAGATTTTTTCAGATGCCTCTCTGTCATGTTGGGTGGGCCCATTGCCGAGGAACACGTATTAGTTGTCATTGGTCTTCAGCAAAAAAGAAGTTGCATAAATTTGGTCAAGTTACGGACAGTTACATTTGCCTTTATCTCTTCTACAGCTCTTCTACAGGGAAAAAAGAGTGTTGGCGGCCACCAGCACACAACACAGTTCTACTTGAACAAGCAAGGGGGCACAGGATCTCTAGCTCTCAATACAGAAGCAATGAGAACATGGAAGCAGGCTACAGCTCACATCATCTACGTAACAGACATACACATAGCAGGTCGATGCAGCTGGGCAGCCGATCTATCATATCCAGTCATGAATGGGTCCTCAGTCAAGAGGACAGATCCCATTTTCCAGCAATGGCGCTTTCCCACTGTTGACCTATTCGCTTCCTGCCACAACCAGAAGTGCTCACTGTTTTGCTCCCCAGTGGCATCAAACAGGGATTTCCTAGAGGATGCATTTCAATTACATTGGCAGGGGACATTATTCTATGCATTCCTTCCTATGCCAATACTGATGAGGATAGTGTCAAAATTGAGAGCGGAGCATACAAAGTGCATTCTGATTGCTTTGGCCAAAATGAATTTGGTTCCTCATTCTATCACACTAATCCAAGGGGAGTACACATTGCTCTCCCCCAGGCAGAAGACCTTATTCACATCGGTCTTTGTCTCCATGATGACGTTCAGGCCCTTTTGATTGGTGGGTCATTAACACAATAGTCATCTCGAATTGCTCGGGTTCTCCTAGCTTCTAGGAAACCAGCTACAAGGGAATCATATACATATGAATCATATGCATATTAGGTTTACTACATGGGCTGAAGACCACAAGATTGCTCCAGAATCCTGTGGATTAACACACATTTTTGAGTACTTACTCTATCTAGAGGGTTGCTAGTCACCTTCCTTAAGGTACACCTAACAGCTATCTCAGCATACCATGACAAGGTCAGGGGTTCCATGCTGTTTTCTGCTCAACTATCAAAGTTCTTAAAGGGTTTGTTCATTCCTCAGTGGAGTTTGTTTAGTACTGTCTGTTTTAATGTATAAACCTTTTGAACCAATGAGTTTTCTGTTCTTTCTTGCAAAACTGCATTTCCAGTCACTATTACATCAGCTAGGAGAGTGGGGAAGCGGAGAGTTCTTGTCTGCGTTCCACCTTTCTTGGAATTCCACCAAAGCAAAGTGGTACTATGGCACAGTATCATTTTCTTACCTAAGATGGTTTTAATCATTTTACGGCACAGAGATGTCTGTATCTTCAACTGCTAGTACTGCTACAGCCACCCAGCAGATTCGACAGGGTGTGAGTAATAACAATGGCATATTTGCAATTCCAAAGTTAAACAAGAATAACTTTCAAATGTGGAATGCCAGATTAAAAGTTTCCCTTCAAGTTCAGGATTGTTTGTATGCAATATGTAGAGACATGCCTGAAAGCCAACCAGAGCAGGATGAGTACAAAAGCAAAGAGGCAAGAGCCTTAATGACTATAATAATAATAATAATAACATTCGATTTATATACCGCCCTTCAGGACAACTTAATGCCCACTCAGAGCGGTTTACAAAGTGTTATTATTACCCCACAACAATCACCCTGTGAGGTGGGTGGGGCTAAGAGAGCTCAAGAGAACTGTGACTCGCCCAAGGTCACCCAGCTGGCTTTGTGGAGGAGTGGGGAATCAAACCCGGCTCTCCAGATTAGAGTCCCGTGCTCTTAACCACTACACCAAACTCCTGCACAGAAGATCATGAGAGCCCCTTAGTAACCAAGCACGAGTCTGCTAAGGATTTATACAGCGCTCTTAAAAGAAAATGCTCTGACAGAACAAATAAGAATGTGATATTTCTAAAGGAGAAGTTGTATAGCATGAGGATGAAAGAAGGAACTAATACTGATGCACACTTAGATGAAATGCCAAGACTTGTTTCAGAGCTCCAAGCTGCAGGAGCAGAGATATCTGACTCTGAGAGCCAAGCTACAAGTGACGCCTGACACAGGTTGGACACTTGTCAGCTTCCCTCAAGTTTTGATGGGAAATGTAGGCATCCTGGTCTGGCAGCTGTAATGGAGAGCCAAGCTGTAAAACCAGGACGCCTACATTTCCCATCAAAACTTGAGGGAAGCTGACAAGTGTCCAACCTGTGTAAGGCGTCACTTGTAGCTTGGCTCTCAGTTCCACACATGCATATTACTTAGCCTATCACCATCTTTTGCAAATCAAAGCTGTGCTTGAATGTAATGCAACAGTGGACTTGGATTACACAATTGCCTATTTGAGAGACTGTGGACTTAAAAGGGCAACAGATGATGCACCAGATAAAACGTCTGTATTAAGAATGAGATCTGATCCTAAAGAAAAGAGATGCTGCTTGTGTTCTAGAGTTGGGCACATAGCTAAGTACTGCAGATTTAAAGAAGCAAAAGGTAATAAGTTCAGAGGTCCAAGTGTTTCCACACTTTAGAGGCTGGGGACATTCCAGTAGTCATGGAAACTTTAGACCACCACGTGGTAGATCAAATACAAGGCACACACAAAGGCCTAATGATGGTACAAGTACTTATGACAACAACCAAGTTTTTCAAATATCTGATTGTCAAGGTGTGAACGGTAAAAGGCGTTTTCTTCTTGACAGCGGCAGTTTCATTCATATTTGTCGATTCAGAGAAAGCTTCAGTGAACTAGACACAGAGAACAGACCAAAGATACTGCAAGCAAAGACTCAACGTGCTTGGAACTGGAACTGTACCTTTGAGAGTCCTCACTTCTAAGGGTGAAGTAGTGAATCTCACATTAACAAATGTTGTTTTTGTCCCTGAGGCTTCCAATAATCTGCTTGGTACTAAGAGAATTGTTAAAAATGGCTGTACTGTAATACTTAAAAGCAATACAGGTAAAATTATTAATGACAAAACTGGTCTTGTACTGAAGGTTGATGAAATAGAAGGGTTTCATTACATTGTAGATGTTAATGATGATTCAAACACTGTAATAGATGAAGAAAGACCTGTATGTCTAACTAGGCAGGATGTTTGTAATCATAAAAACTGTCTCTATTCATGGCATGCAAAACTAGCACATAGGAATATGCAGAGTGCTGAAAAACTATTAACAGAATGTGGGATTAATGTTGTTAGATGTGCTAAGGCTAAGGAAAGATGTGAAATTTGTATAAGAGCAAAGGGAACTGCTCCCAGTTACAGGGGACAATCTAACACACAGGATAAAGAGTTCCTAGAAGAGGTCTATTCAGATCTTGTGGGTCCCTGGCCTTTATCTGCAGGAAAGAATAGGTATTTTCTTTCCTTCACAGAGTCCAAAAGCAAGTACAGTCATGTATATGTGCTTAAAAGTAAAGATGAGACTCTGGAGAAATTTAAATCTTATGTTGCTACTATTAAGAACCGATTTGGGAAAGCACCTCTCGCATTACGTACTGATGGCGGAGGAGAATACTGTAATGCAGACTTTAAGAAATTTATGCAAAGGTAAACCACCAGAAAGATACAGTTTCTGTCAAAATCTGCAAACAATAAAAGAACTTACAAATTCGAAGGAAACCAATGAATCACTGGCATCAGAAAGAGACAAGTGGATACAAGTGATGGAGGAAGAGTTTCAATCTTTACAACATAAACAGGCCAGGACACTTAGTGAACTACCTGCTGAAGACAACCAAGCCTGCATCACAGCATGTAAAGGAGAAAGTGCGAAGGCTAGGAGTAGATCAACAGGATTGAAATGTCAATTTGTGAAGGACTTGTGTCAGAAGGGAATTAATTGAAATCAAATATTGCCCCACCAGTGAAATGATAGCTGACATTTTGACTAAGCCGTTGACCATAGAGAAATTCGTATACTTCCGTGACATGTTAAATATGATGGATCCCAATACCAAGAAAAATGATTAATTGTTTTGTTTGAATGTTAGATCTTGACAAGGGGTGTTGGGAGTTGGCAAGATCTAAATTCCAGTCACTATTGGGTTAACTCATTTGTTTTGATCGTGTGAGACCTAACCTGGAAGCGTAACCTTGGCTTACCCGGTTAGAAGCCATAAAAGGGTTAATCATCAGCAGGTGTGCGTGACACACTGGGTGAGACGCTGAAGCAGATGCAGATGCACAGCCCTGCTGCTGTGTAGCTTCATTATTTTATTAGCTAGCTATCTGTATGTATGACTTGACTGTTTATTGACTTACCTAATATACTGATATAAAGACTTTAACAAACGGCTGAACTTTCCATGCTTCAACCTTTTATCCCACAGTAATGAGTCAGGAAGCCGAATTCAGTCCAGGTGGATGCAGCGTCTTGAGCTTTGTTATCAATTACAATTCAGTCTCTGAACTGGGAGCGGTCTGACAGAGCATCAGATAGAGGATCACAGGAAAGAAAGAGCCCTTGCCTACATTTGTGAAGAGATGGGATGTCAACTTCACTAAGTGAAAAAGCCCCAAATCATTCTAATAGAGGACAGGACGGCAGCATCGTAAGCCCAGATTTTATACTTCTGGACAACAAATGTCTCTTCCCTTCCCCCGCTGCATCTCAGCCTCCAGGATTGTACGGAATCAGAGTCGCATCTGTACGGGAAGATGGAAGGGCGGACTCTAACCTTTTAAACTAATGTTCATTTGTAAAGAAGCTCTTAAAACTGCAGGGAGACTGACACAAGAGTAGTAAGAGTAGAAGTGGATGGCTGATGTGTCATAGGGCCTCCTGCTACTCTGATTTAATCTTGCAACCAATCCTTAGGTCAGATGGTTCTCAGCAAAGGTGTGTTTTCCCAAATGGTATGTGTCAAGGCTCCCTGAACTCTGAATATGCATCTGGAAGGGTTGGAAATAGGGTTGCCAGCCTCCAGGTGGTGGCTGGAGATCTCCAGGAATTCTAACTGATCTCCAGACTAGAGATCAGTTCCCCTGGAAAAAATGGCTGCTTTGGAGGGTTGGGCACTATGGCATTATACCCTGCTGAGGTCCATCCCTTTCCCAAACCCTGCCATCTGCAGGCTATACCCCCCAAATCTCCAGGAATTTCCCAACCTGTAGTTGGAAATCCAAGTTGTAAAAATTTTTTAGATTTGAGACCAAAAATGGTAGAAGTCAGCAATGAAAGGAAGCTTGGCCAGAAAAGTGTGTTTTATGACCCAATGTACTCTCTTGGATGCATGTTTACTCAAAAGCAGGGATGTGTGGAGAAACAAATAAGGTTGCCAACTCACTGTTGGGAAATTCCTGGAGATTTGGAGGTGAAGCCTGGGAAGTTTGGGTTGAGGGAGGGACCTCAGCAGGGGTACAATGCCATGGAGTCCCTCCTCCAAAGCTACCATTTCCTCCAGAGGAAGAACTGGTCTGTGACATCTGGAGATTGGTTGTAATTCTAGGAGATCTTGAGGCCTCACCTGGAGGTTGGCTATCCTAGAAACGGCACTTGTTGCTTTGCCACCATGTGTGACAAAACAGGCAGCAATGCCTCACTGCTACTTCCTGGAGATAGATCCAGATGGGTAGCCGTGTTAGTCTGTCTGTAGCAGTAGAAAAGAGCAAGAGTCCAGTAGCACCTATAAGACTAACAAAATTTGTGGCAGGGTATGAGCTTTCGTGAGCCACAGCTCACTTCTTCAGATACCTGAAGATGATGAGTTGTGGCTCACAAGAGCTCATACCCTACCACAAATTTCGTGAGTCTTATAGGTGCTACTGGACTCTTGCTCTTTTCTACTACTACTTCCTGGTACAGCCAGGGCCTGAATCCAGGACAGTGCACTGACCCCCTACCTACCACTTCTCTCAGTTTCAATTTTTCAGTCTTCCTGTGTTTACTTGGGCTTGTTCTTGGGGTGGGGATGCTGCAAATTGTGGCATCAAAGAAAAGGAAATGATGAGACAACTGACAAGCAGCCTTCTGCATTTTCCCTTCTCAGTAAAATGTCCTTTGGACGGGGCTGCTGGTGGTGGGCGTGGGCTACAGGCAAAGGGGTGAGTGGGCCTCAAGACCATGTGGGTGGGCAAGTGATGCACAACAACACTGAGACTGCATTTGACCCAGTTGTATCCTTGAAATGCATCTAGGGCTAAAGAGCTTCTGATCTGCTGCCCCCTGCAAAGGGAAAGCTTAATTAGAGTGGAAAGTTCACCCAAGCGTATGCCATAATGCGTTAATCTTGAACGTGCAGCTATCCTCCCCAATGAATGTGGGATCGACCGTGCAATCAATGGGTTTAAACTGGCGTGACTGTGCATAGGGTTGCGTTGTAAATTGAATTTCTAAGAAAGCATGCTGTCTGGGATTCAATCTCCCCGAACGACCTCTCTCTTAATTCAGAAGGTGTGTAAATACAAGCGTAGTAACAAGATATGGTAGGGTTGTCTATTGAAGGCGAGTGAAAACGAGGACAAGAGCATCGCACCACAATTTAGCTCCTCCCTTGTGGAGCTGCTGCAGAAAGCAAGAATGAAGGCTCTTCAAAAACTTGTGGATTCCTGGCCGGCTCCCCAAAAACCCATTCCACGAGGAAAAGTTGCTGACTTATAACATTTATTTATGTCATTTATAGTCTGCCTTTCTCACTGAGACTCAAGGTGGATTACACAGTGTGAGATTAGTACAATCAATATCGAGGACATTTCCATAAACAATGCTACAGGGTAAATAAAAGTTTGTTAATAGCATTAGCAAGAATCCAATACAGGGTTGAAGAAATGCTGAAATGGAACATACGCAATTCTAGGGCTGACATTAATAACTGTGCTTATATACCGGTCTTCTAGACAGATTAGTGCCCCACCCAGAGCAGTGAACAAGTGTTATCATCCTCATAAGGACCATCTAAGATGGCAGACATAAGACCACATGTACTACAGGTAGCTCATAGGAGCACATATTGAAAACAGAGTACATAAGGCAACATAGTGGTGAAGTCTATAGTTCCTAATTACATACATATACTTTATGTCCAGCCCAATTAAGAATTCTTTGATTTATATACCGCCCTTCAGGACAACTTAATGCCCAGTAAGAGTGGATTATAAAGCCTGTTGTTATCCTGAGAACAATCACCCTGTGAGGTGGGTGGGGCAGAGAGAGCTCTGAAAGAGCTGTGACTGGCCCAAGGTCACCCAGGAGGATGCAAGCAGAGGAGTGCGGAATCGAGATCTGCTCCCCAGGTTAGAGTTCTGCCGGTCTTGGGAAAGCGCCTTTAGGACACCTCCCTCTTATGCTGAGCAATCGCAAAGCAAAGCCAATCCGATGGGCCGCGGAGAGCGCACACGCGTTTTCCCAGGCGCAGCGCAAGCAAAGTCCCGCCGCTCTGAGCCCGTGGAAGTCACGGGTGTCCTCTCCGCTGCCATTCACACATTCTTCTAAGTTCAATGGGCAAATTCCCAGCGTTAGCTCCGTTCCCTCCTCTGCAGGGCAATTCCACGACGCCATCAGCAACTGGCCAGTGGCCACCAGCGCCAAAGGGCAGAAACTAAAGGGGGGGGGGTAGATCAAGATGGGTAGCCGTGTTTGTCTGTAGCAGTAGAAAAGAGCAAAGGTCCAGTTGCCCCAGTAAGACTAGCGAAATTCGTGGTGGGATACGCGCTTTCGGGAGCCACAGCTCAGCCCCTTCAAGTAAGGGCGGGGGGGGGGGCAAGAGAGCCTCTCCCCCATGCAAAAAGGGTCCCGCCCCGGCGCTTTCCAGGCGAGCGGCGCCTCTTCTGCAGCGCAAACCCCGCATCATTCCATGTGGCTACCTGCGCACGCGTGGAACGAAACGGAGGGGGGCGGGGCGCGATTCTCCCCCGGCTCGGAGAGGCCCCGCCTGGCGCGCGTGCGCGTGCGCGGAGGAGCCAAGGCAGGGGGCGTGCCGAGCGGGCGCTTTCGCTCCCGGCGCCGGCGCTACTTAAAGGGGAAGTGGCCCCGGCTTCCCCCCGGCCTGCTCCGGCCTCTCCTATGGCCTGGCCTGGGCGGCGGCGGCGCGAAGGAGCTGCCGCGGCCCGGAGCGCGGGGGATGGCCGGCCCGGGGCCCTCCCGCTGCCTTCTGGAGCTGCCCGCCTCGGTCATGTGCCGCTTCTGTGAGATCATGGACGCGCTCGGCCGGGCCGACTGGGAGCGCTTCGGTGAGGGGCCGCGGCTCGGGGCGGAGGGAGGGACGCGGGGGCTTGGCGCCTCAGGAACGGGGGGGGGGGGGGGTCGCCCCTCCTTCAGCCCCTCCCCCCACACACGGGTTGCCAACCTCCGGGTGGGGACTGGAGATCTCCCGGAATTTCAACTAATCTCCAGGTGACAGAGGTCAGTTCCCCTGGAGAAAATGGCTACTTTGGAAGGGGGGGGCTCTAGGACATTACACCCCGCTGAGGTGCCTTCCCTCCCCCAACCCCACCCTTTCCAGGCTCCATCTCCAAAGTCTCCAGGAATTTCCCTACCCAGAGCTGGCAACCCCACCTTCGCCTCCGCGCACGCCGGCCCAGGCGCCGCCTGTCGCCTGCCTTGGTTTGTGCATCCTTTAACGGGAGGGCTGGAGGAAGACGCCCTCGCTAGGGTTGCCAGCTCTAGGTTGGGACATTCCTGGAGATTTGGGGGATGGGGCCTGGAGAGGGCAGGGCTTGGGGAAGGGAGGGGCCTCAGCTGGGTACAGTGCCAGAGAGACCACTCTCCGAAGAGCCGTTTTCTCCAGGGGAACCGATCTGTACGGCTTGGAGATCAGTTGTCATTCTGGGAGATCTCCAGCTGCCACCTGGAGGCTGGCAACCTTACCTCTCAGGGAGGCTTCCTTGGGTGGAGGCGGGCAGCTGGAGCTTTCCAGGGCAGGGAGACTGAGGACATCACCTGTTGAATGGTGTCCCAGGAGGCCTCTGTTAAAGGGAGCTTTTTTCTCTTGGCACATGGTGATCCTAAGGGTCGAGTCCAAGGGCACCTGAGAGACCCACTAGATTCCCACGGGGTGAGCTTTTGACAGTCAAAGCGGTGAATCATCCAGGGGGTGACTCTCAAAAGCTCACCCCCTGGGAATCTAGTCGGTCTCTCAGGTGCCCTTGGACCCGACTCTTGCTCTTCTACTGTAGATCCACACGGCTGCCCTCCTGAAACGAGTTGATAGTATCATCACAAGGCTATAAAAAACCAGGTTTGCCCAGAGAATGTGAGACTCCATGACCATTCCTTCCCCGTTTTATTTATTTTTTGCTACAGCATAACGCATCTCGGATTCTCATGAGTTAACAGAGTTTCTACCCAATATCACATTTTAATCCTTTATAGCCTAAGATTGGCATGACAGGAAAATGAGTGGCGGGTGAGACTGGGCTAGGTGCAGCGCCTTGTCAAGCACGGATGTGGATATGAGGGATGTTTTGTTTATTTGTTTGCTATGCAGCCTTTTCTCCCAAGGCATGCGGGGAGGTGAATGTGTCTCTGACAACCAAGAACCCAGCTCTTACTTTTAGGGAAAGGGATCAGGCCAACAGCCTTGTAAAAGGGGTGGAGAAAGCAGATTATCTTTTCCCCCCTCCCAATTATAATACCAAAACTTGGAAATCCCCCTATAAAATTGATTGACAAACGTGCCTCTTTATTTATTAAGTTAAACCTAGTCAGTGTGTTGTGACTAATATTGGGTGAGGACTTTGGCCGATGCAGGGTTAAATTTCTCTGGATGCCCTGGGGCCAGTTATGCTTCAGTGGACTAGTGTAGCTCACCCAGGTTGTGATGAATAAAACTGAGGAAGGGAAGAGCGGATATGCCACCCTGAACTCCTTGGAGGAAGGAAAGGATTAAAATGCGATATTGGGTAGATAGTCGGTTAACTCATGAGAATCCCAGAGGGGTAGATGGGTTAGCAACGAAAATAAAACGGGGGAGGAATGTTGGTAATCCTTAAGGTGCAACTTGGCTGCTGATTGGTTTTGTTTACTTGCCGAGTTCTCTGCCACAGTTGATGAAGGGTAAGCCTGTGGGAACGAAATAGAACCGCCATGTTCAGTGGCAGTACGGTGCTCTCTTATAGGTTTCTTGAAAGCGTTTATTTTCTATTGGAAATAGGATGTTGGCTGAGGTAGACCATGGTATTTGGCCGTGATCCCACCAAGCGTCCAGTGATACAACCAGCTTATTCCAGCTTCCTGTATTTCCAGTCTTTACGAGACGGAGCTGCACGCATCCAGTTCTTGCCTTATGTAGGCTGTAGTGCCGCAGCAGCTCATAATTCAAGGGCTAAATCTGGCCTCCTCAGGAGGATTGGTTGCCGGCCCAGAATCCAGATAGCTGTGTGGACGGAAGGAGCAGTGGATGTGGCCACTGGATGCCACAGGCCCACTTGGAGAAATTGGGCTAGCTGGCCACCACACTTTGCCTCACAGGAAAACTAGTTGCAGGTCTTGCTCTGGATCAACAGATGCAGAAATAAACCTTTTTACTATGTGGATAAACACCGGCGATAGAGGTGGAGGGCGGAGGTTTGTGGGCGGATTCTTTCTGCTCACTCCAGGGAGTGAAAGTGCAGCTTTGTGAGGAGCAGGGAGGGCAAGGCTGGAGGCGTGGACTCGTCCGGTATTGCTGAGAGTTTTCTGCATGAAGATTCATCCCAATTTACCTGCTCAGCAGAGCAAGATTTAAAAGGGTCCTGCCAAGCCCCCCTCCCCCTTGCCCTAAAAGTACGTTAAAGAGGAGAGGCTGCGGGAAGGTCGCTCCGTTCGCAGGGTGGGTCTGAGGTATTCGGTGTCTGAGGCAAAAGAGGTTAATGAGAGAGACGGGGAGACACAGACGGAGCCATGTGCCGTGTGAGGGACCATTCTTGGGGGGGTCTTGTGCTGCTGCGCTCCCATGTGTCGCCTCGTGGGTTTCTCCCCTCCTCTGGCTCAGATCTGCTGCCTTTAATGGAATCAGAAGTGTGCTTCTGTGTATTAACTGGCAAAAGATACAAAGTTCTACAAGTACCCCATTATATGACAGTTGGGTTACTACAGCCCAGTTTGGTGTCTGCAGGGCAGCGTCCTTTAAGCAGGGGGGCAACATGCAGCCGTAAAGAGGAGAGCAGCTGAGGATGGGATAAGGGGAGAGAGCCCCGGTGTGACAACAGAACTACGAGGAAGAGGAGGAGGAGGAGGCTGTAGTAGTCAAGGCAAGAGAAGAGCCGGAGTTTTCTTTGTAGGTGCAAAGAAGATGGGATGTGTTTTGACAAAGATGTCATGGGAGATTATGATGACTGAGTGACAGCTGGATTATGGGGGGCAGCAAAAAGAGGAGAGTCCCAAAGCCAAGATTTTGTGTCTGTTCCACAGAGAAGATGGTGATGCTGTTGTAGAGAGGAGAGGAAGCCATGGGCGCCAGAGGGCCACCTGTATGAGTGCTTCTGCAAGCCACGGCAAGCTGTCCAGAAACAACACGTAGAGACAAAATAAAAGGGGGCAGTTGCTCTGGCCTTGGTTGGGGGGGGGGGATTTGCCACTATGAAGCTCTGGTGATGGCAGCCCACCTTCTCTCTCTGGACCCCTAGGAAATATTGGACAGGAATGCCCCCTTCTTTCTTTGGTATGCGTTCCACTCCCACAGATGAGATTCTTCCTCCTCTACTGATCACTTTTGGTCACTCATCTGCCCTGATGAGCAGTGTTTACATGTAAGAGGAGGAGCTGCCAACGATAGCGAGAGGACAGGCAGCTGAGCAGTGCCAGCTGTAGTAGAGGCTAAGAGCATCAACCACCATTTGCTTGCCTCTCGTTTAGTCTGCGGCTCAGTGGAAGCGCCTCTGCTTTGCGTGGAGAAGGTCCCAGGTTCAGTCCCCAGCATCTCTGCTTAAAGGATTTGGCAGTGGGTGAAATGAAAGACCTCCCTGAGACCCTGGAGAACTGCCACCAGTCTGAGCAGATGCCAGATGGGCCAAGGGTCTGAGTCCGTATAAGGCAGCTTCATGTGTATTCACTCTCTGTTTGTCTTGACTATGCCCGAGTGTGAGCCTGCTGGACAGGTTCTTGTCACAGGCTCCCCAGACGCAGATCCAGCTCAACCAAAATGCCTGTGGGTCCAGGAGAGAGGGAAGGCAGAGGAAGAGCCTCTCCCTGAGGGAACATTGACTGAGGAACTAGGTAGGAGGAGAGCCAGCTGGGGACTCAGAAATCTCTGGTGAGAAAGATCAGCTTTAATAAAGGCAGCAGGGAGGATTAGGGGGGGGGGGGTTGGCAGTTCCCACTGGGCCAGCAAGCGCATGTAGCTGACCACATGGGGGATCTCCATGATATGAATCAGGGCTCTACCTGATCCACCACATTGAACTGAAATAAGGGAGTAGCCCTTACCAGGATGAATTGGTGCCTCCAATAGAACCCAACATGGATGTTGGCCATTTAATTTACAGCTGCTTATAACTTGTTTGGGCTGAGCTACCTTAGTGTCTAACTGGTGTAGAGTTTCTGTGTCTTGAGGCTGTGCATTTTCCTTAGATTTACCTGTACAGGAGCTTTGCGCGTTAAAGACTAAGCAGATTTTATTCCAGTGTAAAACTTTCAGGACTACAGTCTGGTATGTGGGCTCTAGACTCTTTGTTTGATTTTGCTATACCAGAATCACGTGGCTACCCCGTTGAAATTGTTACAATTAACCTGAACACTTTTTTTCTTAATACTATAGAAATAAAGCAACGTTAATAGCCGTGGGAATTGGACTGTCAAGGGTTAAATGTGTTGTCATATCAGTTTTTGGTTGTAACCCTCCTGTGTGTATAAATAATCGGACGGGGTTGGTGGTGTCAGCCATTGTAAATGTAACTGTAGGGCAGGGGAGTAGAGCCACAGGCAGATCTGGTTTGGCTGCTCTTCCTTGCCTGATGTGGATTTTAAACCTTACAGATTTTGCTAAGTAAAGCACTACTAGTTAAAACCATTTCTCAGTCTGTAGACTGTCAGGCAGAAGTACGGAGCACATCCTGCCTGTGCAGACTAAAACCCAGACCAGGAACCGATGATGGCCAGTCCAGTGAACATCAGTCTGGGGAAGAATTTGTTTACTTGTGTGACCAGAAAGACGTTGCATTCCTTGGATAGCAATGAGTATTGAACGGATTCTTGTGTTTTGATTTCATCAGTGGCTGAAGGGTTAGCAGAGGCCCGTGGCCTCTGCCTCACAAGAATTAGACTTGGGTAAAGGTCTCTGTAACCCCT
Organism: Eublepharis macularius; assembly: GCF_028583425.1. Classification (NCBI taxonomy): domain Eukaryota; kingdom Metazoa; phylum Chordata; class Lepidosauria; order Squamata; family Eublepharidae; genus Eublepharis; species Eublepharis macularius. The sequence goes on along the minus strand of NC_072808.1, from coordinate 24,347,498 downwards.
TTCTTTGCAGTGTGAATAGCTTCAGAAACTCTGGCAGCCCCCCTCCCCCCTGCTCCTCAGCTGCCCCTTGTGACTTGCCTGTGTTTCTGCTCAATTTTTAAAAAGTGTTGATTGTAAGCCCAAGTTTTACGCCTCTGGACAGCAAAATGTCTCTTCCCTTCCCCTGCTGCTTCTCAGCCTCCAGGATTGTACGGAATCAGGTGGAGCTGCGTCTGTACGAGAAGATGGAGGGGCGGACGCAGCACGTCATGTGGGCCTGGATGAACCGCAACGCACGTGTCGCTGACCTGCTCCAGATCCTTGAGGACTTGCAACTTTACTTGGCCCGTGATGTCATCGCTTCATGTGAGTGCAGCCTGACTCTTGGCTCTAGCTTTCAACTCTCCCCCTCTGGCCAGGTGGGTATTGAACACTTAACGTGATGGGAGTCAGTCATGTCTTTTGCTGGCTGAAGGAAGGTCTCAAAACTGGGGTGGAAAGCAGCCCTCCTCCAGCATGTTGACTTACTTGTAGAATTGTCCTCCCCTCAGTGTCAGTCTTGGCCTTCTTGCTTACTAAACTTCTTTCCATTGCAACCTCTGGCTAGCAAAATGCATATTGTTGTCCACAAGTTTGGTCCGTTCAGGAGGGCAGCGAAAGCTGTTCTGTTTACACAAACTGGATTTTAAAAAAAATGTATACACCATGAGGTTTATTGCATTTTGAGTACATGGTGTGTATTTAGTATGCATACTGTATTATATATTACTTTATTGTGCTTTTTGTCATTTATGTTGAAAAACAGGTTATAAAATTATAAATCATGTTTACTTTAATTAGCTGACTTTTTATAGAAAACTGTGCTGAAATCTTGAAAATTAAAAATAAGCAAGATTACAACCTCTGGCTAGCAAAATGCATATTGTTGTCCAATCTAAACAAGGTATTGTAACAATCTAAACAAGGTATTTGAAGAATAAAATATGAAAAAATAGCAAATTGCATGTGTGCATAATTGAACCAAAAAGAAAAGGACAATTTCATAACTCCACTCATCACGTTAAAATCATATAGCCCTCTAAATATGAAAACCTTTATTTTCTGCCCCGTAACAACTCACTATTGCTCCCATTTTGAGGATGAGAGAGAGCCACTTTCTTGAGGTCACCAGGACATTTGTGGGTAAGGGGGAGGGGGCACTGGCCCATCTCTGTCTCCCAACCACCAGACCACCAGCTAGCCTTGTGTCTCACAAGGAGAAGGCTGGGGTGTTTCCTGGATGTCACTGTTTTCTTATCTTAGCTATTGATTGGCGTTGCTGGAGCCTACAATAGTAATAGTAATTAATTTATGCATTGAATAGTCAGTCATACATTCTCTCCACGCTTTCTCCTGTCCCTGTCCAGCAACTGTTCTGATATGAATGGGGATCCTATTTCCTGGTGGGGGATCCCTCTCTCCCAGCCTCTGCCCACAATCGCTTATCTGGCTGGCAAGGGGGAAAGGTGCAGGGCATGGGCCAAGGAGCCCAACTCCGGAGCACTTTAGTGTTGCTCCAGGAATGACATCATTTCCTGCGTGACACAGAAGTGAGGGGTCACCTGCAGGGCAGTTTTGATAAAAATCGACTCCAACACTAGATTGGGGGCTGATTTTTAACAAATTGGCCTCACATACGACCCTCTACTTCCATACTTGCTCTCCCCGTGGCCCCCCCTCTGGGCCTGGGGACCTGGCAACCCTAGGTATTAAGGGAACTAGAGGGCCTAACAAAACCAGTTTGGTCAGCTAGACTGAGACCAGTGACTACATTGCCTTATGGGACTCCTCCTTATGCTGCAGCTAAGTGATTCTGGCCCTCCCACTGGGGATTGTGCAAATAATGCAAGTGGTTCAAAGGACAGGCTGTTGCTGGCAGCTATTTTAAACCCAATTTATTTTCTTGTGAGTGAGAGAGAGATCTTCAAGGTGGTGTAGTGGGTTTGGGAGGCCCCGGTTCGAATCACCACTATTTTATGAAAGCTCGCTGGGTGACCTTGGGCCAGTCACATGAAAGTAGGAGGGTGGGAAAACCTGCATAAGCAACTTTAGGCCCTTTGGGGTGAAAGGCAGTGGATAAATGAAATAAGTATCAAACAGAGAACATAGAATAAGCAATTATACCCCTCATTTTCTCTTGGCTCAAGACAGCTTACAAATCGCAATTTAAAACAGAAAATGCAATAAGCGCTCAAATAATCCTCTCCTCCACTCTTCTAAAAATGCCTGTAGCCCATATAAATTTGTGCATTAAAATGCATTATAAAAATGTGTAAAGCTTCACTATCAAATCTAACTTTGTTTGCACATAGCTCTTGAACAAGAGACAATGCCTCTTGCGCTGCATTCTCCATTGAATGTATCATATTCCAGTAAGAAACAAATGAATACCACTGATTTCTAAATTTTCCATCTGTTTGTAATTTCCCTTCTCAGAGAGATACTGTTTCAAACCTGTGCTACGAGACATTCATCCCTGGTAAAAACAACCCTTTCTCCAAAATCTGGCCACTAAAATTCTTGGCATAGCCAGGCCTTTTTAACTAGGTATTTATATCTGTCCCTGCCTATTCCTTGAGAATAAGCCAATGAAAACATGATTGTATTATAAGGAACCATTGAGCCCCTAGGAAGACACTGTGCTAATGCTGCCCTCGACTCCTTCGTGGAAATGGGGCCTTGTGTCTTTGGGATGGCAGCTTGCAGAGAATGCCTTAGGAACTTTTTCCTCAATGCTTCTGAACAATCTTAAATTCTAAACACAGTTCCGGCCTTTTAAAGAAAATATATATGCGCAGGGGGGGTTTTTGGGAAAAGAGGTGGTGGAACTCAGTGGGTTGCCCTAGTTGAAAATGGTCACATGGCTGGTGGCTCCACCCCCTGATCTCCAGACAGAAGGGAGTTTAGATTGCCCTCCGCGCCGCCAAGCGGCGTGGAGGGCAATCTCAACTCCCCTCTGTCTGGAGATCAGGGGGTGGGGCCACCAGCCATGTGACCATTTTCAAGAGGTTCCGGAACTCCGTTCCCCCGCGTTCCCCCTGAAAAAAAGCCCTGTATATGCGTCATATAGATGTGCAACCTTGCAAGCACAGGCATAGATACTTTCCAGATATGTCCAAGTGTATAAAATGCCAAAGGGGTGTAATACGAGGTTTCATGGAAACTGAGATCTGCTGGTCTCACAGTGAAGTGTTGCCTGTGTCACAAACCCCAAACCATTTCTGCCCCCCTAAGCTTGTACTTTCTTATCTGACCATGAGGCAACATCTTGGACCTCTGCCCAGAGGCCGCATTTCTCTGGCGCTCAATTCTTGCATGTGGCATTCTTAGGTTGAGGGGCAAAGCTGAAGACAGTTGAAGTTGGCAGTTCAACGAGGAAAAGGAGAAGAAACCAATTAATGTGTCTCTGATTATTATTTCTAACTGCTGCAAAGTGGAAAAGTGAGTGACAATGAAGCCCCACGGTCAAGTGCTTATGCGCAGCTTTGGCAATGTCTCTTCTTGCCAGTCCTGCGTGTTCCTTGATACTCTTTTTCATTTCCCGGAAAGGCAGGAGGAGACAGAGAGCAGATGAATAAGGTCTGAGAGGAGTAATACAATGACAGTTTGTGCCTCACGCTTTGCACTTAGTCACTGCCTTTGAATGCCATTTCTTTCTGTTATTTTCTAGGGAATCCACCATCGCCCCGCCCAAAGTCCAGTGCATTGCCTTCTCACCTTCCATCGGTCTCCTGTGATCCTCCACCTGTCCCGTGTGCCCCAGATCCTTGTGGTGATAGCAGTAGAATGAGGATTTCTATGTGGGAACCCCAGAAGGGATCCTCTCCACTTGTTCCAGGTAACGCTACAAGCATTCCATGGCTTTGTGTATTTCACAGTTCTGTGATTTGTGCAGTTTCCTGAGAACCCCTTTCATTTGAACAAAAGCCTGTTACGAGCTGTGAAGATGGGTGCTGAAGTTGGATACAACTGGTGAAATGTTTGCCTGTGCTGGGTTGTCAAGCCATATTTCTCTGCCCCTTTCCATGACCAGAAGAAGTAGGATTGTGCAGAGCAAACACTTAATGAATTATGCAAATTAAGTGAGTTTGCATACTTTGGCTTTCTTACAGATTTTTTGTAAGTTATAACAACAACAGCATTCGATTATATACCACCCTTCAAGACAACTTAACACCCACTCAGAGTGGTTTACATAGTATGTTATTATTATCCCCACAACAATCACCCTGTGAGGTAGGTGGGGCTGAGAGAGCTCTGAAAGAGCTGTGACTGACTCAAGGTCACCCAACTGGCTTCAAGTGGAGGAGTGGGGAATCAAACTCGGTTTTCCAGATTAGAGTCCTTCCGCTCTTAATCACTACACCAAACTGGTTATATTTGAAGCAGAAAGTATACATTCGCTTGAAGAAGCAGGAGAACATTTGTTTCACTTCCCTGTGCTAAAATGAGATGCCCAGTAAATCCAGGAGCCATATAACAAAATTAATTTTCAGTCTCCTGTTTTTAGCTATCGTGGGAAAGAAGCAAGGCTGTCAGTCTCCCTGATACCTAGTTTTCTATGTGCAGGGAATCTTTTGTCATGGAGGAACATCCCTTCTTTGGATTCTCAGATTGCAGGCTGAAGTGGTACAGGCTAGACCCAAGTTTACCGCCTCCATGATAAGTAAGTCGCTTCTTTCCTCTAGCAGCTGCCCTTAAAATGGAGAGCTGAAGGCTTGCTTAGTGTTCTTTTTTTAAGTGGAGGCGTTCTGACTCCTTACCGGCACTTACGATCTTTCTGCACCTCAGTCTGTTCTCATTTGCTTCAATACTGGGCAGTTCAGAGTACTAGTCAACTTGTGATCATACAGCAGATTCTGGGCAGAGGATATGTTAGCTGTCCTTTCTGAAGGCATCAACCATTTTATTTTAATGGTTGCAGGATGCCGATTTGAGCGTAAAAATTACCCGGCCAGATCAGACCAAGGCTCATCTAGTTCAACAATTGGACTCAAGAGTGACCGGCCAGAGGCTTCTGGGAATGCACCAGCAGGACATGAAGGTGATGACTCTGCACTGTTTGCGACCAGCGTTTCGTATTCAGAGAGAGACTGCCTCTGAATATGGAAGGTCAATTTGTTTTCCTGTTATTTATAGTTCACCTTTCTCAGTCTCAAGGTAGTGTTAGTCAATATGAACTATGGCTGGAATATCCCATAAACAATGCAATATGTTACACTAACAGTCAGCGGTGGTGGAGAGTGCCCTCCAGTCAGAGTTGATTTATGGTACACAGTATTATAGTCTGCAGTCCCTATCCCCCTTTCAGAGTATTTCTCGGAACCATTTTGATTCTATTCAGCAATCCTACCTCAGTAAAAAAGCCCTCCCGAATAGTTCAGTCCTGCGTAGTTTGCAGAAAGCCAGGAGAGTGGGAGCTCTTCCGACCTCTTCAGGTAGGCCGTTCCATAAAATGGGGACAGAAAATGCATGTCTGTGGGCAGCCGTTGATTTTGTCTGTGTGCAAGGTGGCACCTGCAGAAGGCTCTGTTCAGGTGAGTGAAGCTGCCGTTGGGAGAGAGGCAGTCCAATGGACGTGAGGGACCAAGGCCATGAAGGGCTTTGTATGTGATGGCCAAAATCTTGAATTGCGCCCAGTAACTGATGGGTGTAACTGATGGGTAGCCAATGGAGTGAGTGCAGAATGGGCGTCACATTCATGCTCTGCCTAGCTCCCGATAATAACCGAGTGTGGCATTCAGCGCCTGCTGGAGTCTCTGAGTTGACTTTGAGGGGAGACCTATGTAGAGTGCGTTACAGGAGTCTTGTCTTGATGGTACTGTGGTGTAGATCCAGGGGGACCAAATCATCCGTGCCAAGGAAGGGGCAAAATTCTCGGCTAGGCTGAATTGGAAGAAGGACTTCTTTGTAGCTGTACTGATGCTTCTCTATCAGCAATGCCAGATCCAGTATAGCCCCTAGGCTCTTAACCCAGTGTGCAAAGGCTCTGCTGAACCCCATCATAAATAGGGAGTGTGTGTTTCAAGATCTCCATCTTCCCAGCCAGCATCACTTATGTCTTGTCTGGGTTCAGTTTCAGTTTGTTCACTTTCAACCATTTGACCACAGTTGACAGTCAGCGGCTTAAGACTTTTCCTGCATCACTCAGTGATTTAGATAGTGAGACTTAGAGCTGGGTATAATTTGCATATTTATGACATCCAGTTCCATAGCTATGAATAAGTTATCCTAAAGGCTTGACATAGAAGTTGAATAACATGGGGAATAAGTTGTGCCCTCTGGAACCCCGCAAAATAATTCCCACTCTGGAGATAACTGGTCTCCGACAGCAACTCTTTGAATCTATTCCGTGAGAAACAATTTAAACCAGTCCGGGGCACATTTCTAGATACCCACTTCTGCTTCCAAATACCTCAGCAAGATGTCATGATCTACTGTATCAGAAGCTACAGTTAGATCCAGGAGGAGCAACAAAGAAGCCTGGCCTTTGTCTACATTCAGATGGACGTCATTAACTAAAGCCACCAGAGCTGCCCCCATCCCATCCCAGACTGAAAAGGGTCCAAGAGGATCTGGGGTTGGTCTGCCGCTGCTCTCTAACCCCTTTGCTCAGAAAGGGCAGATGAGAGACCGAGTGGTGATTAACCACGTCTCCCCCCCCCCCCGCCCAGGAATGTTTCCCCAACTAATGGATAGATAACTGCCTCTTTGGGCAGTCACGGGAAAGAGGTGGGCCGCAAGAGGGACAGCAAGGGCTCATTTATGTGGTCTTTATATGATGTTCGTACCCACGATGGGCAAGGATCCTGTGCAGAAGTAGTGGCCTTTACAGATGTTGGGATCCTGTCAATGTCCATCACCATAAATGGGTCAAAGTGCTCCATAAACGGACCATAATGATGCGTGAAACATTTCACCTCTCCTGTATTGCAGCTGGCATCCAGATCAGATCATATTCCTGCCCTTTTATCAGCAAAAAACTGACTGTTCCTGAGGCTGTAAATGTTCAGATTTAGGAGTTAGAAGATGTTGAGATACCTTAAACTATTGGGATGGTTGTGGGATGGTTGTGAAGTAGCTGATGCACCGTTTGCAGGGAAATAACAGTATCTCAGGATACTATGGAGATTATTTATTTATTTGCATTTTTATAGTCTCCCTTCCTGAGATTCAAAGTGAATTACGCAGTGTTCAAAGATGCTCCAATAAACATGTAATAGGGTACATACAAGCACATTTGTAAAGATTTAAAACCATCAGAAATCCATTAAGCAGCTGAAGAAATGTTGAAATAGACCATAAGCAATTCTAAGACTGACATAGAGTAGGATCATACTTACAGCAATACTAGTAGAGTCTGTGGTCCCTCCCTATCCCTTTACTGATGGATCTCTTTGAGACCACTTCCTTACCGTACAGCCCTCCTATCTGAGAAAAAAAGCCCTCTTGAATAATTCAGTTTTGCGTAGGTTGAGGAAAGCCAGGGGAGTGAGAGCTTTCCTAACCTCTTCAGTAGACGGTTTGAGCATCTTTGATAAATTCGACCATATCTCCCAATTCCCGTCTGCACTGGAATAGTGCATTCACCACACGTCCTGCTCCAGGTAAAGATTTCTCCAGAGCCACTAAGACATGCTTTCATTACCTTACCTTTAACATGCTGGTATGTACGGAGAAAACATGCAACCGTCCAGGGTTATAGTTTGATATTGTCCAGCCGGTGTTGTTCTATGCAGGCTGCTCCTGGTCTCCATGTAAATAACTGGTGTAGGTCTCCCTCTCTCCTGGAGTGGGGGCCTTCTTCCACTCAGTGCAGGCAATGCCTGCGTCCCACCTGCATGTTGGAGGTCAAGAGCCACGGGCCAAGAGTCCTTGTGCTCCTCCCCCTTTGGCTTGTGACGAGAGGCTTGAGCGTCTGGCCTCAGCCCTCCTTTGAAATAGCCAGCAGAAGCCAATTGCCTGTTAAAGACAAGCGGGGAGGTGGTTCATCATCCTTTTATATCATAATATTGTATCATAATAGCTGTTGCTAGACTAGCCATCTGAACCACTGGCTGTCACATATCTGGTGATGAATAATGGGTTCCATGTGTTACACTCTTGAACCCTACTGCCAATCAATTTTATTTATTTAAATTACACCCCCCCTTTCCATAAAATGTTCTGAATTGCAACATTTAAAACAATATAATTTTCAAAACAACCAGAAATAACTAACAGTTATACTAAGACCAAAATCATTAATGTCAGCCTTCTGTCGACCATTATTCGCAACAACAGCTATACCACTAAACATAAATCTAACAAATGTTAATGCAGTCAAGTTCAAGTACAGCGTCCAGTTCAAACATATCCAATTCAGCAGGCAATAAACAGTTCCAGAAAGTTATTGAGTTGGTGCCAGACAAATGTCACAAAGAGGGCTATTCCATAAATGTGGTGCCGCTACTGAAAAGGCAGGGGCATTTGGAGCAAAGCATCCGTTGAAAATCATAAGTTGTGGGTGCATGACTGTGTGAAAGCAGTCCTTCTGATACCCTGATTTGAGACCACTTTGAAGGTTGAAACCAACTCCTTGAATTATGGCCGGAAACATAGTAGAAGCTAGTGTAGGCTTTTTCAAACCAAGCTGCCACATTTTGAAACAGTTGATTATCTTAGTTGCAATTTCTGTGGTGTATTTCATATCCTGGAATGGCCAGAACTGCATGAAGTTGTTTAAATGTGACAGCCTGCATCCATCAGTTAGTCACTGATTTATGATAGCATCAAGGGCTGCTGCAGTTCTGTGTTTAATATCTTTCCTACTAAAGCAATTTGGTAATTTTATCATAGAATCACAAGTATGGAAAAGATTTGTAATTTAAAGTATTCTAACTCCTTGCCCCAAAGACATCTGTTGCTGTTTGAAAGAGAGTCCCTTCTAAGTAGACTGTTACGGAATAACTCATTAAGAGAAGCCCAGATAATAAGTTTTGCTTTAATTCCTGGTGCTAAGTGGTTTTTTAAAAAAATTGTACATCCTCTCAGCTTCATCTCAAAGACTGAGTTCTGGCATTAAGTCTGCCTCCCATAACTGTTGCATCGTGAAGAAGGAACTGAATTTTCAAAGCTGTGTGTGCGGAAAATGGACATTGGGCAATTGTGGCACTGCATCATGGCTTGGCTGTTGTATGTTTGGAAGCTTAAACAGTGGCATGCAGCAGTGTTTGAACTGAGCCCTGTCTGTGCTGGCTCCATCTGAACATGGATTGGTTGTGGGCGGGGCTTCAGCTTTTGCCTTCTTGAGCGGACCTGAGCAATTGCATTGATTTACGTTTGTCTGAGCAAATATAGAAACATTTTAATTGCTCCGTGTTGCCTTTTATTCGTTTTTAATTGACTTCACTTCCTTGAGTTATTTGGAATCTTTAAATGAATAAATAAGGGTTGCCTTTCTTTTGGAACTTTTATTTGTATTATTTTGTTTGTATTCAGCTATGCAAAGAAGTCTGCAGACATTGATAGCGCTCAACATTTTTTACAAGTCTAACCTGCCCTTGTACATAAAATAACTGTCACACTTCTGCAGCCTGGGATAGAAAAAAAATGTAATCCTTATCTATCTTACCAGAAATTCCTTCTTTGCTGTCCTGCAGGCAAGTTTTGATCCTGCAGATGAATGAATGGCAGTTTCCTCCTTTTTGTTACTAATGTGGTGCCAGGGAGCTTTGCATCAATGAGATGCAACGGCTACAGCTCAAATTTGTTCTTGAGCTACGTACTTTACTGGATGTGAGGGCGATCTGGCTGCGACTTTACAGTCTAAATGCTGAGAGTAAGAAAGGACAGAGGCCCAAGCAACTGGTGTGTCCTTTGCGCTTATTTCAGTTGGTGCAGGAGACTGAAGGGCTCGGCCAAACAGGGCAGCATTCCTCTGTCCGCCAGGGGAGCTCTGCCATTTTAAGGCTGGGATTTTCTTCTTTCAGAAACGCTGTGGGGGCCTGATCCTGAAAGCCAACCTGGCAGCACCATGGCTGTGCAGAGGTCCCCCAGCTGAAGAGGATTGATAATAATAATAGTAATAGTAACAATAGTAATAACAATAACCTTTGATTTATATACCCTCCCTTCAGGACAACTTAACGCCTACTCAGAGCGGTTTGCAAAGTATGCCATTATTATCCCTGCAGCAAAACACCTTGTGAGGTGGGTGGGGCTGAGAGAGCTCCTAGAAGCTGACCCAAGGTCACCCAGCTGGCTTCAAGTGGAGGAGTGAGGAATCAAACCCAGCTCTCCAGATTAGAGTCCCATGGTCTTAACCACTACACCAAATGGCACGGGGAGCAAGAGAAGAGCCCCAGTGGTGGCGGTGGAGGTGAGGGCCGTGCTTGCCCTACTTCTTCATTGCCCAATAAGCACCACCTCTCACCTCTGCTGCCACTTGGCCTCCCCCCGCCCACCACCATTTTTAGGACTGCTCAGCCAGAGGAAGCCCACCTCATTCTCCACCCAGATAGAGTGCCATGAGGTTGTCTTTCAGGACTGGGTTCCCACTGCATTTTTGAAAGACGGCAATCCCAGCCTTAAAATGGCCGTGTGTCCCTATGGCAGAAACAGGGACACCGTCATGTTTGCTTGAGCCTAAGCATGTCAGTCAGAGGCTTCATAGAAAAAGTGGCCATTGGAGTGAGAGTGTTGTGTTACAAAACTGAAACTATACCGGTATAACTTAAGTTATTCTGGAATTTAATTCCTGGTGGCAGCAATCTACCAAGAGGGGGCAAGAATAAAAGGCTTAAAAACCAAATCTACCCAAGAAAAAGAAAGAGACAGAGACGAGAAACTTTGCTGTTCAACCTTGCTCTCATCCACCCCGAATAGTAATTATCTAGGAACATTAATGAAGTTTATCGGGGGTGGGGTGCGGAGTGTGTGTTGAAGTTTAACTGGAGCGAAAAATGTATTTCTTGGAATCAGCTGTGTGCTGTGAGCAGCACCAGCCCGGACTCTACTCTGAGAAAGGCATGGGGCGTGCAGTGCGGAACCCCAAATGCAGATCTAAGGAATTTGGATTTAATTGCTTCCAAGTGGCAAAAGTCACTGCATAACACAACTGTGAGATGTACGTAAGTTGACCGCATATGGTATATGTGAGCCCCCCTTTTGTAAAGAAGAATTTTAAGGCTTCAGAAATTGCTCTTTGGGCATTCTTGATAACACAGGCCAACTGAGGTCTCTGTGATGTGATTGCTTGAAAAACTGTCTAAATGTTTTAAAACTTTCACTCAATCAATCTTGTGATCAATCTGCCATGCATGCTTGATAAATCTTTTAGTACAGACAAAGAATTTGGTTGTTTGGAAATTCATTGTTAGCTGCTCCTCGTTCTGAGTCCTACTTCAGAATAGGATAGAATGGCTGTGTCATCTGCATATAGGGGGATATATAATGTAGGAATTGGTCTGTTTGCTAATTTGGATGGGAAAAGAAAAAATAAGGTGTTCACCTCAGGCAGTGACATCAGGATACCTTTCAGGACAGCAGATTGAAGCATGGATTCGTCCCATGGGATGCCCGACACAAAAGCCTCTCTTTTCTTCCCCTCCCACCAAATGAGGGAGTGATGTAGGGGTACCTCCCCCCCCCCCCAGAGTAGTGTGCTGTTTGGATGTGGTGGAAATCAAGAATAATTCTCTGCCAGCTTCAAGCCAAGTAGCTGGAAGGCGGGTAGGATACAGTTTCCATGGTTCTTTGGGGTTGTGATGAGATAAGAGAGAAACTAGAGGCCCACTTGAAATGTGCTTGGTTGACTTTAAAAAGGTGCTTGATATAAAGAGCTCTTGGAGCAGTTTATAGTCCCCAGGGGAGGGGAGCGCATTCTTCTCCTAAATCTCTGCCAAGGCAAGGAGAGTTCTGCAACTTGCATGAACTAGGAACATGAGCCTGTTTTCAATTTCTGCTCGTTCTTTTTGTGAAGAGCAAAAAACTATGCCCGGAGAGCATGGGAGCCACTGGAGATTCTGTGTCTATCCATCTACGTGCACATTGTCTTCTGAAATTCCCGGCATTGCTGACAATGCTTCTGGATCCATCTTGGTAGCTTTAAGCACTATGTAAACTCAGATTTTCAGGATACTGAAGTGTTCACCCTTCATGTACCTCTGAGGCGCTCCACCAAAATCAGGTAGAAGTATTTTAGTGTGCTCTGTGGGTAGTTCCCAGCCCTCCCAGCTGTGTCGCTAATTACAAGTAGATTTGTATAATTGTGTTTTTGTTTCTCTGCCACCATACGTGGCACCCAGTACTGAATTGCTTGTTTTGTATCTCCACTGTAATGGCACTCGCGTTCTTTCCCGCTGTGTACAGAAACCTCCTGTCTGATACGGCCTCTGCCAGACCGCTCTCGTAGCAGCCGCTCCTGCAGTGATGTCCAGAGCAACCCAGCGTTACCTCCTGCTCACGTTAAGAAACAGGTATGGAACGAGTGGCTGGCACGTGGTTTGGTCAGGAGGTGAGGGTGGAGGCGGAGACACGTAGGATGGGGCAGGAGAGTCTGTTGTGCTGGCAGTGGGAGGCGTTTGTAGCCTGTGAATTTACATGTCTAGAATTAGGTCTCTAGGTCTTCCTGGGAATCTCAACCTTAAGTTGTGTTATTTTTTTTTAAAGTTTCTAGTCTTTGAAATGTATGTGAAGTGGGTAAGGTGACTCCAAAGGTTTAGGCATTGAGTCTTCGGTGCCGTGAGTAACTACCTGTCTGTTCCTTGGTATCCCCTTACTGTTTAATTTCTTGTATACCATTCCTTTTGCCATTTTTTTTTAAAAAAAATGTCTTCTGTTTCTCATCTTGAGAAGGGGGGCTCTCTTCTCGGCCCCCTCTTCTTCCTGCTTCTGTTTTCTATGCTCTTATCATTGCATTGCATTGATTTGGAACTTTGCTTGCTCTTAGGCTGACCTGACACTGTTTGATATACTCTTCTGATTTCTAACTAAATGACTTCTAGCCATCCACACTGTAACTTTTCAAAGCCCAAACTGTTTTCTGTTTGCTTTCCTCTCCTTCCCCTGTTCTTGGTAACTCCATTAGTTTGCTCTCTTCTCAGGCTAAGAGGACTTGCTGTATCTTGCTATATAATTGAGTAAGCATGTTTCAGACAACTCACTTTATACCCTGGCGCACCACCAGAGGGCGCTGCCATGGAGGGAAGCCTAGGCAAGGCACCAGGTCCCTCCAGAAAACGTGCCATGGTGGGAAGCTCAGGCTGGGAGCAGAATGGGAGCAGGCAGCAATGCCAGCTCCCACCTTAACCCAGCTGATATTAGGAGTGGAGCAGGTGACAATGCCCACCCCTGCCTTCACCCAGCTGGTATTAGGAGAGGAACAGGTGGCAGTGCCCACGCCCACCTTAACACAGCTGGTATTAGGAGCGGAGCAGGTGCCAATGCCAACTCTCCCTGTCTTAACCCAATTGGCATTAGGAGCGGAGCAGGTGACAGTGCCCAGCCCCCTGTCTTAACCCAGTTGGTATTAGGAGCAGAGAAGGTGGCAATGCCCAGCCCCACCTTAACCTGGCTGGTATTAGGAGCGGAGCAGGTGGCAATGCCCACCCCCACCTTAACCCAACTGGTATTAGGAGCGGAGCTGATATTAGGAGCGGAGAAGATGGCAATGCCCTCACCCCAGCTTAACCCAGACGGTATTAGGAGCAGAGCTGGTATTAGGAGCAAAGCAGGTGGCAATACCCACCCGCGCCTTAACCCAGCTGGTATTAGATGCGGAGCAGGAGGCAAAGCCCACGCCCACCTTAACCCAGCAGGTTTTAGGAGCGGAGCAGGTAGCAATGTCCGCCCCCCCCCCCCCCATTTGAACCAGTTAGGATCAGGAGCGGAGCAGTTGGCAGTGCCCGTCCCCCCACCTTAACCCAGCTGGTAATAAGAGTGGAGCAGGTGGTAATGCCTGCCCCCTGCTTTAACCCAGCTGGTAGTAGGAGCAGAGCAGATAGCAATGCCCATCCCCCACCTTAACCCATGTGGTATTAGGAGTGGAGCAGGTGGCAATGCCCACCCCCCAACTTAACCCAGCTGGTATTAGGAGTGGAACAGATGGTAATGCCCGTTCCTGCCTTAACCCAGCTGGAATTAGGAGTGGAGCAGGTGGCAATGCCACCCCCGACTTTAACCCAGCTATTATTAGGAGCGGAGCACTTGGTAATGCCCCCCTCTCACCCAGCTGGGATCAGAAGCAGAGAAGGTGGCTTTGCCCACCCACTGCCTTAATACAGCAGGTATTAGGAGTGGAGCAGGTCGCAATGCCCACCCCCCAACTTAACCCAACAGATCAGGAGTAAATCAGATGGCAATGCCCGCCCCCTTCACCCTGCTGGGATCAGAAGCGGAGCAGATGGCAATGCCCGCCCCCGCCTTCACCCAGCTGGCATTAGGAGCGGAGCAGGAGGCAATGCCCTCCCCCCTGCCTTAAACCAGCTGGTATTAGTGGCGGAGCAGGTGGCAATGCCCACCCCCCCGCCATCACCCATTTGGGATCAGACGCAGAGCAGGAGGCAATGCCCTTCTTCCCTTCACCCAGCCAGGATAGGAAGCAGAGCAGGTGGCAATGCCCACCCTCTTCAACCTACTGGAGAAGGTGGCAATGCCCACCCTGTCTTCACCCTGCCGGAGCCAGGAGCCAGGCATGCAGCTGGGATCAGGCTTGGAGCAGGCGGCAATGCCTGCAATGCCAGGCTTGGGATCAGGCCTGCTGGAATCCACCATCCCTCCACAGGTTCCGGATCGGGCAGATCAGGCGTGGAGCAGATGACAATGCCCACCCCCTTCTTCACCAGATGGAATCAGTGACGGAGGAGGAGGACATGCCTGCCTGCCCACCCTCCCCTTTCTAGAGCCTGTTGTATTTTTTCCCCACAATGGGCTTTGTTGCTAGTTTCTTCATACCTGCCCTAGCCCATATCCACACTCTCTCAGTCCCTGCTGTTTCACAGAATCATAGGTTTGGAAGGGATCTCCAGGGTCATCTAGTCCAACCCCCTGCACAATGTCGGAAATTCACAACCACTTCCTTCCCACCCCCCGCCCCCCCCACACACACACCCAGTGACCCCTGCTCCATGCCCAGAAGATGGCAAAACACTGTCAGGATTGCTAGCCAAAGTGGCCTGGGGAAAATTGCTTCCTGCCCCCAAAGTGGTGATCAGCCAAGAGAACTAAGCACTGATGTAACCCTTCCTGCCCTCCCTCTCATGATCTGCCTAGGTTCACAGAATCAGCATTGCTGTCAGATGGCCATCTAGCCTCTGCTTAAAAATCTCCAAAGAAGGAGAGCCCACCACCTCCTGAGGAAGCCTGTTCCACTGACGGACCACTCTAATTGTCAGGAAGTTCTTCCTGATGTTTAGCCGAAAACTCTTTTGATTTAATTTCAAGCCATTGGTTCTGGTCCGACTTTCTGTGGCAGTGGAAACCAACTCTGCGCCATCCTCTATATGGCAGCCCTCCAAGTCCTTGAAGATGGTTATCATATCACCTCTCAGTCATCTCCTCTCCAGGCTAAACAAAGCAAGCTCCTTCAACCTTTCCACATAGGACTTGGTCTCCAGACCCCTCACCATCTTCATTGCTCTCCTCTGGACTCACTCCAGCTTGTCTATATCCTTCTTTAGTTGTGGCGCCCCAAACTAAACACAGTACTCTAGGTGAGGTCTAACCAGAGCAGAGTCGAGCGATAGCATCACTTCGTGTGATCCGGACACTATACTTCCGTTGATATAGTCTAAAATTGCATTTGCCTTTTTAGCTACCACATCACACTGCTGACTCATGTTCAGTGAGTCTCCTCCATCCTATAATTATGCATTTGATTTTTCCTACCTAAATGCAGAACTTTGCATTTATCTCTGGTGAAGTTCATTTTGTTTGTTTTAGCCCAGTTTCCCAGCCTGCCAAGATCATCCTGTATCCTGACTCTGTCTTTGACCGTATTTGCTACCCCTCCCAATTTAGTATCATCTGCAAATTTAATAAGCATTCCCTCTATTCCTTCATCCAAGTAATTTATAAAAATGTTGAACAGAACAGGTCCCAGGACCGAGTCCTGAGGCACTCCACTTGTCACTCTTCTCCAAGAGGATGAGGAACCATTAACTAGCACTCTTTGGGTGCAATCTGTCAACCAGTTACAGATCCACTTAACAGTACTAGGATCTAAACCACATTTTACCAACTTGTCAACAAGGATATTATATGGAACCTTATCAAAAGCCTTAATGAAATCACGATAAACTATGTCTACGGCATTCCCCTGATCCAGCAAGGTAGTCACTTTCTCAGCAAAAGAGATAAAGTTAGTCTGACATTACTTGTTCTTGAGAAACCCATGCTGGCTCTTAGTAATCACAGCCTTCCTTTCTAAATTCTCAAGGACTGACAGTTTGATGATTTGTTCTAAAACTTTTCTAACTTTGTAACATTTTCAGTATCCGCTATGTGCCCTCTGGTTTAGTGCAGTGGTATAGAGCCGGTAAGTCTGATCTCTGCTGTGGGTTCCCTGGACTGTTTCTGGCACACGGTTCTCTCCCAGTCCAGTGGTCCTCAACCTTTCTAACTGGCTAATGATCAGACTGGCTGTGCTGCAGGCATGAAGGGCACCAGCTTCACATGACAGCTGATAGACGGCAGAACAAGAAACAAAATCCACATCAGACCCTTTATTAGGGCCATCCAAAACGGCACAGAACACTGTGCAAGTTTTTGAGTTTCATCAGGAGCTGATCAGGTTAGACGTTACAAACATTAAAAAATGAAGGCAGGAAAAAGCAAATTCCTCCACCTTTAGCTCAAGGTCTTAAGACCCTGCCTGTCAGCTTTGGTGTTAGATGCAGAGATGCTCGTAGTCTGATTGCTGTAGGCATGGAGATTCCAGCATTTGCGTTCTGGGAAGAAGAAGCAAACGAGAAAGTTGGAGGCACGAAACACAAACTGAATGCCTGAAGGCCTGCTGTAGTGAGGATCAAGTAGAGAATCAAAGCCATGGAGGAACTCTGTGTGTCCCTGAGTGGCCTTGCCTTGCTGTCCCGCTGCTCCTCTTGACATCCCTACAGAGAGGGGCAGGAGGGTGGCTGGCATCTTTTCTGCCGGTGAATAGGCACTCGCAGCCAGATGTTGCGCTTTCCAGGGGCTCATTATAGCCCAGCCAGAGCGACTGTACAGCTTGCCAGAACGTGCCTACCCATAGACTGAAGACCACTGCAGGAGGAAAACGAATAATCCTGGCCTGCCTTACCGGGCTGTTGAAAGGGTTACTGAGAGAATGTATGTGAGTTCTGAAAACAAGAAAATGCCCATGTAGAAGTGTTTTTCTCTCGCCCAATATTATAAGAGCATTTCACACATTTATTTGTGCAGCGTGTTGGTTGATCTCTTTGCTTTTTCTGCTTAGATTCCTGTCTTCTACGTTCTAATTTTTCCCCCTGAATCTTGATGATTTGCTCCTTTCTCCTTTTTCCTCATGGGCTTTATTTTCCATCCACTTGGAACCTCTGTTCACTTTTAAAATCTCTTCCTTCTTGCTCTCTCTCTCTTTTTTTAATTGTCATTTATAGTCTGCCTTTCTCAATAAGACTCAAGGCATATTATACAGCATCAATCAATACTATCAATGACTGGGACATTCAATGAACAATACAATACAGTCTGCCTGAGAAGGTCAGGAGGGCCCCCCCTCTTCTAGCTTTCCACAAACAAAGCAAAACCGAACTATTCAGAAAGGCTTTTGTATTGTAGGGAAGGGCTCCCAGATGCTTTGCTAATGAGTTAGGGATCATAGACTGCCTTACGTACTACCTGTTGTCTTAAATATGTGCTTCTATGTTTCATGTGGTCTAATATCAGTCCTAGAATTGCTTATGTTCTGTTGCAGCATTTCTTCAACCCTGTATTGGATTCTTACGAATGCTGTGTCTTTGTAAAATTGTGTTTATTTACTTTACGGCATTGTTTATGGAAATGTTCTTGAAATTGGCTGTACTAATCTCACACTGTGTAATCTGCCTTGAGTCTCAGTGAGAAAGGTGGATTATAAATGACATCAGTAAAATAAAAATAATAAATAAATATGGTAAGGGCAGCAAGTAGTGTATTGAAAACAAGTAGACATCTGAAACAGATGGGGGGAAATGCTGAAACAAAGCATAAGCAGATTGAGACGACATATTAAACAGCACAGACAGTACGCAGACCCACAGGACACAGCAGTATACCCCTGTCTCTTTACCACAGCATGTTTGAACTGCTTCCTTACAGCACAGCCCTATAGCCCTGAGTAAGAAAAACCTTTTGCACAGTTTACAGAAAGCCAGAGGAGCGGGCACTTGCCTGACCTCGTCAGGCAGGCCATCCTGTGCCGTCTCTTCCTCTTCTGGGCCACCTTCCTCTTCATGCCTTTCTACTAATCTCGAATTAACCTTCCCAGGGAACCAGAACTGCGGCTTCTCTGGCTGCTCTATGCCGCTGCTGTGCCCTTTTTCCTGTGTCTGCCAGGCCTCATCTCTGTGTTTTCTTCTCATTGAGCGTCCTGCACTCTTGATTCTTTTGGAACTCCCTGTTGAGACTTGGCTCTTTTCAGCCTGCACCCCTGCAAGTGATGGGGCTTAGCCCGGTTTGGCAGAGCCCCTAGTTTGGGGTGGCCAGCTTGATTCTCAAGGACTGTATCTGACCCCCACCCTGTGGGGTTTTTTCCTTGCCCTGTCCCTGCCGCTCTGATGCAGACGGTGATGTTCTTTTTTGCTCTTGAATAATTCCTCTTAATTTTCTAACAGGAGGGGAGCCTATCAGCTAAGAAACTCCAATGGACTGTGCATTGTCTATTTCACGTGGGGAGGTGGTAGAGCCTGGGAAAATTGTGCCCTTCCTTACTTACAGGTGTCTCCTCCCATTAAGAAACAAGAGAGAGGCTCGCAGTGTAAGAAGTGACACAACTTTCCTTGTCCACACTTGACAAGAGCCCTTCTCCATCAAATTTATTTTATTTTTACTTATTTACAAAATGTAAATCTCACCTTTGTGCCCACTCCAAGCTATTGAGACAGCTAACAGAGCACTATAAAACGAGATCAGCAACCAAATCAAACCAAAGCTCAGATACATGTGTAAAAACACAGAACATCTTTTCTGGACTGAGCAGGATGAGGCCATAATAGGCTGGGGGAGGCAGGGTCAGGTCGCCAAGCAAATTGGCCAGGTGGAATCCACTGCTTTCCAAACGAAAGCAGCAGCCCATCCCTTCCGTAGGTAGTGCTTTGTATGCAAAGAACATCTTGCAACCTTTGGGGTTTTTGCTTTACTGCCCAAAAATATTTTGGCTGTTTTTCTTGAGGTCTCCTTTCTTCCCTTGCTCATGGAAGACGCCTGGGCAGAACTGCAGTGGCTTGTCTTTTTGTTGGGAGAGGGTAGGATCAAATGTAAAAATGCCGGAAGATCCAAGCTAGAACCCTCTGGTTTGAGTGGAAACTCGGCTACATGGAGCTGCTGTGGTGGCACTTCAAACTAATTCTGGGTTTCCCCCCTTTCCATGAAGGGCTGTGATTCTGTTTCCTCTACCGGTTCCTTCTCTTGGCCATTGAAGGAACTGCTCCAGGCAACGGGTAATTTCTCCGAGCACCTGAAGATTGGAGAAGGTGGCTTTGGTTGTGTCTATCAGGCCCGACTACGCAATACTGATTATGCTGTCAAACGGCTCAAGGAGGTATAATCCAGTGGGCAAGGGTGGGGGATGGGCCTCTAGCTTGCAGGCTTCACTGATTCTTACATTCCCTTCCACATCTTTCTTGCCTCCTTCCCAACTGAGCTCTCATACTGTGGTGGCAGAGATTGCGCTTTTTGTGCAACCAGATCCAATTACTGGTCTCTCCGGTTGAAGAGTCTCCCATCTAGCAGGGCTAGGCTAGACAGCTGCTCAAAGCAATGGAGCTCTGTGGCCAGCCAGGGTTTACAGTATAGCAGTAAACTGTGCTCCAACTCTCTGTTGCTCTCTCTGTCTCTCTGGTAGTTGCTTTGGAGCCCACCATTCGGGCCAGCTCTTCCGCTCTGCCCACAGTGCAAGCGCTCCTTCTCAAATCATGTCCTGGGGGAAATACCTTCCTGGGATCAACTTACTGACGGCCTTCTTTATTCCCATCCTCTCTTGACTGGGCAGGAAGCAGAACTGGATTGGACCGTGATAAAGAACAGCTTTGTCACAGAGGTGGAGAAACTGTCCCGGTGAGAACTATGAATTGGCTGCTGCTGCTGCTGTAGAGTCAAGATGCCAGGAGCTGGGATAGTTATATAAACGGTATGGGGCACCGTAGCCAAGCGGTGACCGTTGCCCCGTAACACAGCTCTTCCTTGTCCCCAGGTTCCGCCACCCCAACATCGTTGAGTTCGCAGGTTTCTGCGCTGAGCAGGGAAACTTCTGCCTTGTCTACGTCTTCCTCCCCAAGGGCTCCTTGGAAGACCACTTGCACGGGCAGGTACCTGTTCAGGCTTCCATTCCTCCTTGCTTCTCTTTTTAAGAAGGGCTTCTTGAGACCTTCAGTTCCTCACCATCTTACTGGCCTGCTTGTTTTGTTTCCCAGGTGGCTCCCTGCCTCTCCTGGGCCCAGCGACTCCACGTGGCAGTGGGGACTGCCAGAGCCATTCAGTTCTTGCACAGTGATTCTCCTAGCCTTATCCATGGGGATGTCAAGAGGTGAGCGGTCGGGGAACTTCTCTTCCTGGGTGGAAGAAGGATGTGATGATACAAGGGGCATAATCTTGATCTAAGTGGGAGGGCTGCTGCTCTCCATGGGAGGAGA
Source organism: Eublepharis macularius (assembly GCF_028583425.1). Classification (NCBI taxonomy): domain Eukaryota; kingdom Metazoa; phylum Chordata; class Lepidosauria; order Squamata; family Eublepharidae; genus Eublepharis; species Eublepharis macularius. Next base: position 24,326,652 of record NC_072808.1, on the reverse strand, counting down.
GGGAGACGTTCTGTGGCTGTTCCCTCGGCTTTGATGTGAGAAGCAGGAGGAATACATCCAGCCCCTGGTGTACACGCTGCAATTCTGCAG